>NC_141162.1:35836745-36492578 GCF_053477565.2 Lygodium microphyllum | reverse complement strand
GCACGACTTCGAACAGGGTGATTTAGTGCTCCTATACTCAGTTAAGGGGCATAAGAAAAAAATGAAGCTTAGAGGTTATGGACCTTTCAAAGTTCGTGCAATCAGCCGAACGAGCAACGTCGAGCTTGAGACTCTAGACGGCAAGGGAATAGGCTTCTTCAATGGTAGTCGTGTCAAGAAGTACTACCCTCCCACGCATCCTTTACATGAGCCACCAATGTTGGAACCGCCCGTCAAAGTACGAGTAGCCACAATCACTGAAATCGATGATGAGGATGAGGAAGCCGTAGAGCCCGCATACCTGCACATCACGGTCACTACCAAGCAAACATGCACCTTCAATGCCTTGATCGATGAGGGAGCAGACTTCAATGTCTTGACTCACGATCATTGGATCCAACTTGGCTAACCACCATTACAACCCACTAATGCCAAACTAAGCCCATATGGGAGCCGCTCATACACACATCTCGGCAAGTGCAAAGCTGCCATTTCTATTGAGTCTGAGAATGTATCAATGATCTTCTAGGTGTTGCCAAACGCCAAAGACGCAGGCACGGAGTCATTGCTAGGGCGAACCTTCAAAAAGCAAACTCATTGCAACGTTGATTATGAGTTGCAGCGTATCCACCTCGGTCTTTTTGCTTTGAATTGATATTTGTCCCCATCCAACTAGGCCCATTACTCTTTCAATTGCAAGCCTTTCTCCTTCAACCAACCATGATGTGTCATGATTCACATGATGGGGGGACTTACTCAAGCTTTTGCATCAAACGCACACAATGCACACAAGGAGAAGCTCACTCAATAACACGCAAAGAGAGATGAAGAACAAAATGATTTCTTGTTGGTTTCTTCATCTTCTTTCACATACTTTTCAACGTATACACACAATATAGATACGATGCAACATAAAGGAAAGTGGCCTATAAGTCAAACAGTGCATAATAGACTATAGTAATTGATTAGCAATATAACCATGCCAACTATAGATAAGTGTTACAAACCAAATATTATAAATGATAAGTTAGTGGCCATGTAAGAGTCATAATTACCATCGATGTGCTAAGTGTAAATGTGTGGATCCATCTAACTAGGTGGTCCATTATCAATATCCACGCATGTTGAGCTTGCCATCTCAACACTCCCCCTCAACCTCAATTGTATCTCTACAACTCCAAGTAAGCTTCAAATGTTTGGAAGCTTATACCAAGTCAATCTCACCTACAAATACCATCTCTCTCACAAAGTGATAATGCACTTCAATGTGTTTTATCCTAGCATGCAATATAGGGTTCCTAGCCAACTATATACTTCTCATGTTAGGATAAAACATGTATATCATTACCTACCCCATGAAAAAGTCAAAAACACAAAATGGACTTTATGTACCTCAAAATACATCTAACTACATGCAAATAATCTTTCTAAGCAACTACATAAACTAATTGACAAGGCCAATAGCATAGATCAAGTTTAGCCTTGTGATAGTCATATAAATCAAACTCCCTACTATCCTCATGAACATAATAGGGTCATCTATCTCATTTCCAACATCAGCACTCAACTTCACCCCAACAGTAGTGAAAGAGGCTTACACATTGTCGTATCATACTTGGATGACATATCCAAGCCATACTAGGTTTGGGACAACCATATGCCATTATCACATCTGATCACCTCAATACTAAGAAAATACCTCAACTCACCCAAATCCTTTATCTCACACTTCTTCTTCAAAATATCCTTGACTTCAACAATCCCACTATCACTATCACATATAACAATCAAGTGATCCTCCACATAGATGACTATGATGACCAAACATGCATCTCCCTTTCTCACATAAAGTGAGTAATCATCATCAGAAACATAAAAGCCAATGTTGACAAGATACTCTCCGATCTTGATAGACCATGCTTAAGGTGCTTGCTTTAGCCCATGTAGCATCGTCTTTAACTTGCACATATATGTGGGATGCTCTAAAGTCTTATAACGTATTGGCTACTCCATATATATCTCTTCTTGCAATTC
This sequence comes from Lygodium microphyllum, assembly GCF_053477565.2. Classification (NCBI taxonomy): domain Eukaryota; kingdom Viridiplantae; phylum Streptophyta; class Polypodiopsida; order Schizaeales; family Lygodiaceae; genus Lygodium; species Lygodium microphyllum. Next base: position 36,490,544 of record NC_141162.1, on the reverse strand, counting down.
ACCATGCAAGAAAGCATTTTTTACATCCATTTGCAACAAACTCCAACCTTTGGCTACTACCAAAGCAACCACATATCTAACCATTGCCATCCTAACAACTGGAGTAAATGTCTCTTTATAATCTATGCCATATGTTTGAGCATAGCCTTTTGCAAACAACCTAGCCTTATACTTGCTAACAAAAATATCTACATTATGCTTAATTTTATAGACCCACTTATAGCCAATAGCTTTCTTGCCCTTAGATAATGATGCTACATCCCAAGCCTTGTTGGCCTCTAATACATCCTTCTCCTCATCCATTGCCACATCCTAATGAGCATGACCTATAGTATTCTCAAAATAAGTGGGCTCAACATATTCAATCACCTTTACCATATAAGTATAATGTTGAGTTACATACCTTTAAAACCAAATCTTTTAACAAGGTATCTGATCATGCTAGACATACATATCAATGGATCACTCAATGGAGCCTTTATGTTACCGTGTGCTCTTTGTATAGCTAGTGTCCTGACTGGAGGAATACCAAGCTCATTATCCAAACTCTCTGAACAACTGGAATCTCCATCAAATGCCAATTGACTAGTAGATGTATAATGACTATATGATGCCTTCTTCTTCCCTTTGTCTTTACATGCAACACTAGTAGATGCACTTGAAGATGTGGGACTGCTCCTTAGTCTCCTAGACCTAACTACAAATCTAGTATTGGATGATGTCTTTTGTCCATTAAGGCTCCTTGAGTCTTGCTTTTCTTTCTACACATGACTATCATCATCATCCAATGCATCACCACTAGATACATACCAACTGCTCATCTCATCAAAAATAGCATCTCTACTCACTCTAAACTCATATGTGATAGGGTTACCGTTTCTGCTCTAAAGAGAATCCAATGAAAATACATTTTTCAACCTTTAGATCAAGCTTCTTTCATAGCTCATTTGGCATATGAACATATAGAATACAACCAAACACTTTCAAGTGTGACACATCGAGCTTCTTATCTATAAAGCATTCTTCAAGGGTCATTCCATGAACTGTAGCTGTAGGAGTTCTGTTCATAATGTAGATAACAATATGAATAGCTTCAAACCAAAATGTTTTGGTAAATTATTTTTAGTCATCAATGCTCATGCAACTTCTTGAATATGCCTACTTTTTCTATTTGCAACCCGAATTTGCTATGGGATATACCTATATATAAACTATCTCATTATCCCATGAAACCTCAAGAAGTCAATGAACTCATTAGAGACGTACTCTTCCCCCCTATTTGACCTCAAGCACTTAACTTTCAAGCATATTTCTATTTCAATGGTAGCCTTGAAATTTTTGAAGTGCTCAAACACATCACTCTTTTTCTTCATGAAATGCATCCATATCTTTCTTTAACAATCATCAATAAACATGGTAAAATATTTTCTACCACTAAGAGTTATGTTCTATGTAGGCCCCCAAAAATTTGTATGTACAACATTAAGGATATTCCTACTCACATCTCTATCATGTGAAAAAGGTTGTCTTGCCTTCTTACCAAACTAACATGCTTTGCACAATTTATGAAATTTTGCAACTCTAAAAGTAGGCAACCCTATAATCAACACTTTAGACTACATTAATTTGGTGTCAAGTATACTTGTGCCATATTTCTATGTCTACAAAACCACTCCTTTGTCTTTAGCACATATAGTGACATTAATAGCAAGAATTCCAACATCTAAAGTAAACATACAACCAACTCTACTTCCTTGTCATAAAAATCTTCCACAAAATAGTATTTTGCATTAAATAAACATGTAATCCTTTCTTTACCATCTAACCAACAAACACTAAATTGTTTGTGATAGATAGCACATGTAATATATCTAACAAACTCTTTGTCTAGCCATCATGCAAGGATAAGAGAACTTTTTCAATGTGTGAAATTGGGTGGCATGAATCATCACTCGTCTGTACATAACCTAAATTCTGTAAATCTTGTATCTCTCTAAACCATTTAGTATAGCTCATCATATGATTAGATACACCTGAATCGACATACCATAGATCATCATGTTTTCCCTTTCCTGTAACAGTATTCATCATATATTATATAACAAACATATGCTCATTTTTATCTTCATTTTGTCATGAAGATTATGTATAGTTTCCTTACTATAATTTACCATTGCAGATAGCATCCTTCTTAGCATAACATTAGGTTGTAATATGACCTATTTTGCCACAATAATGATAAAAAAAACCAGTCTTACTATATCCAAGGGAAAGAGAGAGACAATGGGACAGCTTCTTCTTACCAATTTCTTGCTTGCTTGAATCCTTGCTTCTTCTTCACTTCAGCATCCAAAACTAACATCTGTTAGTGGTGTAGCTCTGATACCATGTCATGATTTGTGTGGTGGGGGGACTTACTCAAGCTGGAACACATACAATACACACAAGGAGAAGCTCGCTCAACAACACACAAAGAGATATGGAGGCCATTGCTAGTTTCATTTTTTCCTTAAAAAGTATGTAAATAAATTATAGATAAGATACAACATAAAGAAAAGTGGCCCACTAAGTCAAACAATGCATAATAGGCTATACTAATCGATTGGCACTATAACTATGCCAATTGTAGATAGGTGTATTAAGACTTCAAGCTCTATCTGTCTGTCTATGTGTGTGACCGACAGTCTAATTGTATGTCCAACTGTACATAGCAAGTGCGGAACATTTAATAAGTCAGTAGTCTTTGGCTTAACCACAGTTAGTACATTGGCTAGATGACCTAGTTGTAGCTATTCTACTCTACTAGTTACTTGAGGGAATAATGAAAGAAATGGTACGAGCTAACCGCTCACTCTCTATTGCTCCACACAACCTACTTGATCATTTAACATGGTATCAGAGCTATGAACCATGGAAAGAGAAGAGCAACGAGAAGAAACTCTAGTAGAAGAGACAGATGATATGATAGATAGCCTTATTGATATATCGAAAATAGACAACGAAGAGGTTGATCTGTTTTTGGATCTTGACGACAATGATAATGGGTAGTTGGCCCATCCGGAGGATGCGCAGGATCAAAGGGGGTGGATGTCGTGCTGTTGCACATCCAAGGTGTGGAATCCACCAAAAAGTTTGTGTGTGTGACATTCGTTACTTTGTGCATACCTAGTCGTTGTGTTTGCATTTTCTTATGTGTGTGATGTTTTTTCCCTAAATTTGTGTACCTATTCGGGTAGTACCCGTATTTTCTTTAGCCTATGTGTGCATGATTGCGTGTGAATGTGTGTGTATTCAATCAAGGTCGAGAAACTTGCACTTTAGTGAGTGCAAAAGCCCTTGCTTGATCAAAATCAAATATGCTCTGTGTGAAAGGGGATAAATAATGATTGGGGAGAAGAAGCTTCTACAAGCTTCTAATAAAGCTTGAATAGAAAGGAAGCTTTTTCGGAATGCACTGCTTTTTGGGTGCATGTTGAATGTGTTTTGGGAAGGGCGGTGGCCATCTAAGACATGAGCAGGGCTTAAGAAGAAAAAGCAATGTGATTGCTGATGGGGAAGTTGACAAGTGGAACCCACGAAGGGGTGCAGGGCTTTACCACATTGGATCTTCAATTGATACGCAAGATTGTTGGCTCTCTTTCTCTCATAGAGTCACTGGATGTGTAAAGTTGCAACGTGGCTACTTCTTTTACCCACAAAGGGGGGAAGTCTGGGCTGTCTACCAATGAGGAGAGAGAAGCCGACCTTGGTTTGTGTTTGTTGGTGTGACAGAAAGATTGACAAGAGCAAATTGGAAGCAGCCAAACCTGGCCAAGAAGGTTTCAAAGCTCAATGTAAGATTTTGCGACTAACTGTGTAGACTGATGTATTCAGGATAACTAATAAAGAGATGGTTTATACAGACTTATTACAATTTGCTTTCACAGTGCCCAACTTTTACAAAAGCGAAGCAAGTCTCATTAAACTCGAGTTCAGTAACAAAGGAAGAAACTTGCTTTCAGAGAAAAAAAAGGAAACGGCGCTGATCCCGGATTTTCCCCAGCGATTAGTCCAGGATTTATCGCCATCTCCGTTGATCCAGAGAAAGAACAAAAACAGACTCTGATATAAAAAAAGCATGGCCTCTCATCCTTGGAAGAAGAAGACGAGTCTTCTCTCTGGGAAATTTATTGGTGAAAGGAAGAGGTGATGAATGAGATTATCTTTATTACTAATCCTTGTTGTCTGTTAAAGCATCCGTGAAGAGGCGCATGTGTGTTAGATCACCATCAGTGGGACAGTTTTATGAGATCCAAAGCATCGCTGAATTGTGCTCTTTGAGGGCATCCAAGAGCTTGGAAATTTATCTTCAGTTCCATCGATCCAGTGGGAGGACACACTCTGATATGCAAAAAAGCATGGACAGTCGTCCTGGGGGAGTAAGTAGCCAATCATCCTGGGAAGAATAAGGAGAGCTCGTCTATTCGTTTGTTCGATCGATACACCAATGTCCAACTAAATGTGGTAGGTAATTAGACAACTAAAGCAACCTTGAGGAAAGTGCGGTGGATGTGGCCATGGGTCCGTCCTACGAATGGGTGGTCCCGGTTGGTTGGGAACTTTTCTCAATCATAATGGACAGCAAGGAGGTCTTCTCAAAGGAAATGAATAGCAAGGGCGCTAACCTAGAGTCTAGGTTATAATAATCCCGGTTTATGCTGTTTTAGGGGAACAGAATGGGACTATGCCTTATGTGGCAGAGAGGTCGAGCCTTTCATCCTTCTCCTTTTCCATTCTCCTTGAAGCAAATGCAGCTTGAATCCGCTTCGGCCCTAGCGTTTCTGCATAAAGTAGTTTGCTTGGGGTTGGACGCTAGTTGCCGTTTAGGAAATGACCATTAGGGGAAACCCTGATTTAGGTTGGTCCTAAGTGGGAACGGCCAGAATACTTCCGCTACGAGGCAGAAGACGCGGAAAGTCCTAGATCGCAAACCCCGTAACATTCCATGGGAGTGCCGGGCGGAGCTTTCTAGACCTCCTTTCCGATGGACAGCTAAGACGTGTCCTGAAGGGAACAGGTGGACACGTTACACCTATGTATTACTACAGTGACAATATTGCACACTTGTACACTGTAGGTGGAAGGCACCTATCACCATCATTTCATTCTTTATTTTTTCAATGACATTTCAATAAAGGAAAGGCCAATCATACATTATGACTATTGGAGTTCCCACACCTTATCTCTCTCTCTCTCTCTCTCTCTCTCTCTCTCTCTCTCGCTCTTGCTTCTTCCACCATAGCTATTGCTTTCGCTTACATGCCTCCACTCCGGGCTTACTCCCTTTAATTGGTATCAGAGCCAACCATTCAAGGAGCTCCTTCATCCTTTGCTTCAACTCGGATTTAAAGCTTTGACTCAAGGTTCATAGCAGCCATTGTTTCTTTCTCTCGAGGTATGCATTGAGCCTTTTCTTCTTTTGGCTTGTTCCCGATTGCTCTACACTTATTAGGAGTTTCCCAAGGCTTTGCTGATCCTTGATAGTGCTTATTGAGCTAAGGAATAGCAACCATTTTATCTATTTTGAGTGGATATAGAGCATGTTGTAGAAGTCATGGACAGCTATGGTAGCTTAACAATACTATCGTATTCTAGCCATAGCTTTTGCATACAATATCAAATTTAGGCATTCTATAGCTAGAACAAAGGTCACAATAAGAGCTACAAATCTAAGCACTCACAAAGTTGATTCTATGCAATTTTTGTTCTCTCATTCACACAAATAGGACTATTCTAGTTTGGAAAACAAATAATAAATTTCATAATGTATATTTGATGCTTCTATGATGCTATTTTGGTGTGCGGATGGTATGGTTATGCTTTTGGACTGATTTGAGTATACATCTAGCTTAGTTTTCTGAGAGATTTCATTGTTCTAATAATATGACTTATTATTATTCATTAGTGAAAATCTTATGCCTTGTAAGAATAGGGTTGAATATTATTTATCAATGAAAAGCTTATGTCTAATGCTCATTGATGCTTTACGGGATACTTAGTGGATGTATCGCTACTTCAATTGTTATGTATACTTCCTAATATACTATGACATGCTTTTGAGCTAAGATTTGAGCTTCATTACATTGATATTGGTTATGTCTATATGCCTTGGTTACTTTAGTGGCTTATGTGGTTACAGGCTTGAAGTACATATTTGGTTTTATGCTTCTGGATGTATGCTTTATGGATCTTGGATGTCATTCACTTTATGTAAATTTGAGCTTTTCTTGCTCATGTCGCATTTAGCTTTTGCTTCAATCGGAGCTACTTGGCTTTATGTATTAAGCCACATTAGCACTTGGATATACTACATAGGATTTGGTTTATGCAATTGAGCTTGAGCTCATTACAATGAGGAGATGGGCCTCATTGTGACATGTATATACTCTCTTGATATTTTATTATCAAAGATAAGCACATCAACTCAATCTAGTTATGTAAATAAGTTAAGGAGAGAGAACTACTAATGCATTGTTAGAGAGAGAGAGAGAGAGAGAGAGAGAGAGAGAGAGAGAGAGAGGAGAGAGAGAGAGAGAGAGAGAGAGAGAGAGAGAGAGAGAGGAGGAGGAGGAGGAGATTGTTGTTTAAAGGAGGAGAGGGAGATGCATGTTGTAGATCCCCAACATATGTGAGAGAGAGAGGAGGAGGAGGAGGAGGAGATTGTTATTTAGAAGGAGGAGAGGGAGATACATGTTGTGGATTCCCAACATATGAGAGAGAGAAAGAGAGAGAGGAGATTGTTATTTAAAGGAGGAGAGGGAGATGCATGTTGTGGATCCCCAACATACGAGAGAGAGAGAGAGAGGAATGTGTAAGTGTATCTGGTTTTACTTGTGTGCACAATTGGAGTACTAATACATCATGATGTATTTATAACATGTATGCAAATAATTGAGAGAGGGGGGATGTGAATGTATACAGAGTGTGATATCGCTTGTGTATGTGTAATTTGACCACTAACTTTGTGATAATATTATAAAAAATAATTACCTAAGCTTAATGTAGTGATGTAAAGCAATTAAGGAGAGAGAGAACTACTAGAATTGTGTGTGTGTATGTGTGTGTGCATGAGTTGGGGGTAAAAAGGAGAAAGAGAGAGAGATATAGAGAGAGAGGGTGTTATTGAGGGGAAGGAGGAGAGGGAGATGCATGTTTTGGGTCTTTGAGAAATGAGAGAGAGAAAGAGAAATGTTTTTGAGGGGAGTGAGATGTTGGTGGTTGGTCTCCAACATATGAGGGGAGAGAGAGAGAGAGAGAGAGAGAGAGAGAGAGAGAGAGAGAGAGAGAGAGAGAGAGAGAGAGAGAGAGAGAGAGAGAGAGAGAGAGAGAGAGAGAGAGAGAGAGAGAGGAGAATCGGTTGTGGTTTTGATGAGGAGGAGGAGAGTAAGATGTGGTGGTGTAGTGGCAGTGCTAGTGGTAGTAATGTTATTGAGGAGAGTGAGATGTCAATGGTTGGTCCCAAACATATGAGGAGAGAGAGAGGAGAATTGGTTGTGGTTCTAATGAGGAGAGGGAGAGTAAGATGTTGTGGTGGCAGTGGTGGTGGTGGCAATGGAGTGTCAAGATTGTGGGAGAGAAGGAAGGAGTCTCACTTGTAGCTTTCTTGCTTGCACAATGGGGGAATACACACAGAGGTGGAGGCTGAAAACAGTTTTCCTCTTCTTAGTTGTGTAAGCCAAAAGAACTCCCTTACAAAGAAATAGAAGAACCCTATATATGGGTCTCAAACCAAACTCAAATAACTAAGGTGGCATACTAACTGAGCCACGAACTAGAGTAGATAAGGATAGCTGTCATCTAGCTATTATTCATGGGCGGTGTACCAACCGCGTCTGCAACTGACAAGTCGGTGACATAAATGCACAACGGTCACTCTGGCATATCACGAGTGGAGCTCGATATCTCAACACTCCCCCTCGAGCTCAATCCCAATTCCTGCACGCCAAGCATGTCTCTGAACTTGCGCAGCTTCTCTGCACCCAATGCCTTCGTGAATATGTCAGCTACCTGATCCTCTGTGCTGACATAAACTAGATCAATAAGACCTAGTAAAACCCTCTCCCGCACATAGTGATAATGCACCTCAATGTGCTTTGTTCTAGCATGATAGACTGGGTTATTTGCCAAGTGTATATTGCTCATGTTGTCACAATAAATGACAACTGGCCCATCTGTAGACTGATGCATATCATAAAGTAGCTTATGCAACCAAGCTACCTCACATGCAGCCATTGCTGCACCCCTGTACTCAGCCTCTGTGCTCGACAAGGCAACTGTAGGCTGTTTCTTGCTGCTCCAAGTGACTGCAGCACTCCCAAAAGAGAACACATATCCACTGGTAGATCGTCTATCAGAAATACTACCAGCCCAATCAGCATCAGTGTATCCATGCAACTGTATCTGAACCCCAGTCTCATAAAATAGTCCATACTGCAATGTGGACTTCACATACCTGAGTATGCGTCTAGCCGCATCCAAATGTGGTTTCCTTGGAGCCTGCATAAACTGACTTACCAATCCAACAGCATAGCTCAAATCTGGCCTGGTAATAGTCATATAAATCAAACTTCCTACTATCCGTCTGTACATAGTAGGGTCTTCTAGAAGCTCACCTGCATCTATGCTCAGCTTCACATTCTGCTCCAAAGGAACTGAAATAGGCTTACAGCCTGTCATCCCATATTTGGACAGCATGTCCAATCCATACTGCCTCTGCAAGAGCTGTATCCCACTTGGTGATCTAATCACCTCAATGCCCAAGAAATAACGCAGCTCTCCCAAATCCTTCATCTCAAACTTCTGCTTCAATAGCATTTTCACATGAAGGATATCTTCATCACTGTCACCTGTCATAATCAAATCATCAACATAAATGACAAGTAGCATAATACCTTTCTCTGTTTTTCTCACATAAAGTGAGAAATCTGCCTTGGAAATCTGAAAGCCAATAGTGACAAGATACTGTCCTATCTTGTCAGACCATGCTCTAGGTGCTTGCTTCAAGCCATACAAGGCTTTCTTCAACCTGCAAACAAACTCAGGATGAACAGCATGCACATAACCTGGTGGCTGCTCCATATATACCTCTTCTTGCAAATGACCATGCAAGAAGGCATTCTTTACATCCATCTGATGTAAAGACCATTCCTTTGACGCAGCCATAGCAATGAGTGCTCTTACGGTTGCCATCCTTGCAACCGGACTGAATGTTTCTTCATAGTCAATGCCATATGTTTGTGCATACCCCTTGACTACTAATCTTGCCTTGTATCTGTTCACAGAACCATCTGCATTGTGCTTCACCTTATAAACCCACTTACAGCCAATTGCATTTTTACCTTTAGGCAAAGGTACCAATTCCCATGTAGCATTTGCTTCCAAGGCATCCATTTCTTCATCCATGGCTTTCTCCCATTTTTCTTTTCCCATGGCTTCCTCAAAAGAAGTGGGTTCTGGTTCCTGTATCACTTTAACCATATATGCATAGTGAATGGCTGTAAATCCATCATATTTCAGCCTATCCACAGGATACCTAGCTCTCTAGACCTGCGCAAAGTAGGTTCACTCCCAGGTGCTCTCAAAACATCCCTGGTCTTCCTTACTCCAGGTGTAACAATAGAAGGAATACCCAACTCATCATCAATGCTTTGTTATGAGCCACTGGATTCACCATCCACATAAGAGTGACCTGCATTCACATCAAACATGGGCTGATCTACCTTCTCTTTTCCTTTTCGTGATACCTGAATACCACTATCTGCATTGCTTTGAGAAGATTCTCCTGATCTCAATCTGCCTGTCCATGGCGAAGAATATGAACCACTGCTAGAGATGCTCCATGTCCACTAATATTTTGTGACTGCTGCTGTGAATTCTGTGCAGCATTACCATTTTGTGCATCTACATCATCAATCACGTTTACTGGTTTATACCAGCTACTCATCTCATAAAAAACAACATCTCTGCTCACTGTAAACTTACGAGTAGAAGGGTTATAGCATCTATACCCTTTTTGCTGTAGAGAGTAACCAATAAAGATGCACTTCTCAGCTTTTGGATCCAACTTGGATCTCAGCTCATCTGGCACATGTACATAGGCAATGCAACCAAAAATTTTCAAATGAGAAATATCTGGTTTCCTACCAGTATACCTCTCCTCTGGAGTCATTCCATGTATTGCTGCAGTGGGAGTCTTGTTCATTATGTAGACTACTGTAGCAACTGCTTCAGCCCAATAAAAATCTGGCAAGTCTTTTTCATTGAGCATGGCACGAGATACCTCTCCAATATGCCTGTTTTTCCTTTCTGCAATTCCATTTTGTTGTGGGGTATGACTGCATGAATATTGCTGCTTTATGCCATGCTCCTGCAGGAACCTTGCAAACTCATTTGAGAGGTACTCTCCCCCTCCATCTGACCTTAGGCATTTTATCTACATGCCTGTTTCTTTTTCAACCATAGCTTTAAGAGTTTTGAAGTGCCCAAAAACTTCACTCGTCTTTTTCATAAAACACACCCAAACTTTTCTGCTATAGTCATCAATAAAAGTGACAAAATAATGACAGCCTCCAAGAGATGTAGCTTTAGTAGTCCACACATCAGAGTGGATTAATTCCAATGGCTTCTCACTCTCTTGAACATGTCTAGGAAATGGTTTCCTTGCCTGTTTTCCAAACTGACAGGCTTCACATACCTTATGCATTTCTGCAACCTTGAATTTGGGCAATCCTGCAACAATATTTTGGGCCTGCATTGATTTAAGTCGCTGTACATTAACATGACCAATGCGTTTATGCTAGATATCAATATCTGCAACTACACCGGTCCCATGTGCAAACATTGCTGCACTCAATTCAGACATGTCTGCATCCAATGTAAACATTCTGCTCTTCTTCTTTCCTTTTGCTATCAAGCGACCTTTATTTTTCATATCCTCAACAAAGCATCCATGAGGATTAAATCTGACCTGCAAGCCCTGCTCAACCATTTGACCAACAGAAACCAGATTCTTGGTGATATTCGGGACATGAAATACATCGGATAGGTATTTCTTTTTCCCATCCTGCATAGACAAAGGAATTTTTCCAATCTGCACAATAGGATGTGCAGTATCATCACCAGTCTCCACGAATCCTGGTTTTTCCATTTTCCTTGCATCCTCCATCCATTCTGCATGACCTGTCATGTGGTTTGACGCACCTGAGTCAACATACCATACATCGTTGCTTTCTTCTGCACTTGTCACAGAATTATTCATGTGCTGCACCATAAACAAATGCTCATTTCTGTCATCACCCTATCTACTAGAAGATGCATAATTCCCTTGTTGCAGTTTTCCATTCATGATGTCATTCTGCTTTTTATAGCAGTCTTTAGCCATATGACCCATTTTACCACAGTAGTAGCATTCAACATTACTATTTGCATTTTGGCCTCTTTGCCATCCACCACGACCTCTTTGGCTCCCCCTGCCTCTAGAGTTACCATGTCCTCCTCCATAGGACTGGTTTTCTTGAGTTTGCTGCATATTCTGATTTCTACCACGGCCTCCAAATCGGCCTCCTCTACCTCTGCCTCTACCTCTTCTAGCATTTGAGTAGAAGACAACTTCTTTTGAAGTTCCTCCTGAAGAAGATGCACCACCATTTCTCTGCTCCTCAGAAATTAAAAGAGCAATCAACTCCTCAAAATCTGGAAATCTTTCACGAACTGAAATGGATGTCCGAAACTGTGCATAATCCTTTCCTAGACCATTCAAGGTCACGGAAACTAAATCATCATCTTCCACTGGCGACCCAATGGAAGCAAGTGCATCTGCAATCTTCTTCACCTTCATGTGATAGTCATTGATGCTCATATTTTCTCTTTGCACATTATGCAACTCTTGCTTGAGCTGCATTTTCCTGGCTTGCGTATTTGTGCTATACATTTTTGACAAAGTATCCCATGCCTCCTTTGGCGTACTTGCATCCTGAATATGCACAATCATAGAATCTGAAATGCTGATAGACAGCCAATACATAACTTTCCTGGCTCTCTCATGCCATGCTTTAAATGCCTGCATTTGCTGTTGATTGGGAACATCAGGAAGAACTGGTTCTTCTTCATTTCCTGCAACAAATTCCCAATATCCTTTTCCCATAAGGAAATTCGTCATTCTAAACTTCCATGCTTGGAAGTTGTTCTTGTCAAGCTTTTCAGTGACAATCTGTGAGAGAGAATCAGATGCCATTACAGAACACTGCAAAAAATTCTGTCACTTCAAAGAACACAGCTTCAGCCTCACAAAGGCAAATCTGCAAAACTGACGAAAGTGGTATTTGACCACACAGTCACTTCCTAGTGATGATTTTGCATCAACAGGCAACAGGGATGATTCTGTAACTCCCAATGTCTCTGCGCACAAGCATTCGATGCAATTTATACAGTAACTTTTCACCGACCTGTAGAACAATGGCTGCACAGCATAAAACTGGGCCTTTTCCTGAGTGCGTACAGAAATCTTCCGCCTCCAAAACAGGCCCCGAAATGGCCTCAAAATCAAAAAAACAAGGTCGCCGAGGGCTGAAGCCCTCGCCCGCAGCATATACTGCCCTCTTGCTTCACCGCGAAGGGCGTCTCAACCTGAGACAATGCACTCCTGCACTCTTCGACTGTGCTGCCTGCAGAGACTTGCTCCCAAAACAGAAAATGAAAGCAACACTGCTCCTCTTACCAGAACACCGTGAGCTTGGCTTGCTTTCTTGAGCTCCTTACCACGAATAAGGCTCTGATACCATGTCAAGATTGTGGGAGAGAAGGAAGGAGTCTCACTTGTAGCTTTCTTGCTTGCACAATGGGGGAATACACATAGAGGTGGAGGCTGAAAACAGTTTTCCTCTTCTTAGTTGTGTAAGCCAAAAGAACTCCCTTACAAAGAAATAGAAGAACCCTATATATGGGTCTCAAACCAAACTCAAATAACTAAGGTGGCATACTAACTGAGCCACGAACTAGAGTAGATAAGGATAGCTGTCATCTAGCTATTATTCATGGGCGGTGTACCAACTGCGTCTACAACTAACAAGTCGGTGACATAAATGCACAACGGTCACCCTGGCATATCACGAGTGGAGCTCAATATCTCAACATGGAGGAGCAGCATTGGTGCTTGAATATCCCCAAAAGGAAAATAGAACCAAGTGGACTATGTGGAATAAAACTCGAGGTTGCCAAAAAAAGCTTACTCCAAAAGCTTGCTTCTCGCATGCACTCGAGACTCCAAATGTGAGAACTCCAACAGTCACAATGTGTGATCGGCTTCCCTTTATTCAAATGTCACTAAAAGAATAAAGAATGAACCGAGAGTGATAGGCACCCACCACGTGCAATATGCAGATGCGTGGGTATTGTCACTGTAGTAATATATGAGGAGCTAGGTAGAGGTGCCTTTACCCCCAACAAGATCTATCATCCTCTCTTTCCTCCTACCTTGTTTTTTCCTTCCTCGCCTTTTTCTATACTCTTGCTTTCACTTTCTATTTATTGCTATCTCTCCTTCTCTCACTCTCTCTCTATCTCTCCCTCTCTATCTCCCTTTTCCTCCCTATTCTCTATCTCTACATCCCTCCCCCTCTCTCTCTCTTGCTCTCTCTCTCTCCCTTTTATATTCTCTATCTATCTCTCCCTATCTCAACTTCTCTATTCTACGTCCCTCTATCTTTCTCTATATTCCTCTCTCTCTCTCTCTCTCTCTCTCTCTCTCTCTCTCTCTCTCTTTTGGCAGTGTCTTGAGATCAATTCAATCCATGCCAAAGGCTTAATTATTAAGGAATTTTATAGCCTTAATAGGTAGATTCTCTACCCCTCTCTTGTTATCGTTATAAATGAACCCTCAACTCCTTCCATCCTAAAGGGTGGCCACATGGGGAGGGATCGACTACCACTAAGCTATGTGGTATTTGATGCGAGAGTGAATCATGAGAGAGAGAGAGAGAGGGGGGGGTGCTATCATGTGAGATTCATCGTAGCTAGCAACAATGATCAGGCAAGTGTTTCCTTTCTTTTTGCTTTTACAAAAACTAAAATTTTAAGATCTTAGTTAGCCCCTTTCCCAAAATTTTGGTTCACATGTGGGTGGAGATATTACACTATTGGATCTTTTGCAATTGAAAGAAACTCTTTTTTTGCAAGGTTTTAGAGGATTCATCATATTAGACTTCTATGATTGCATGTTTACACTGTCCATAGAACATGGGGCTCTTCAACTTTCATTCTCAACTATAGAAAATCCCAAGTGGATGAAATGACATAATGTGGTGATGAGAATGTGGACAACTAGTGGCAAATCCATTAGGATGCTACTAGAGTTGATGGTTGATAAGTTAGTTGTAGACCATGGTGGCAAGGTGGGCCCCACCCTATGCGCTAGCAATAATACATGTACAATAAGAAAGAGGTAGCAACTTCTAGGGGAAGTGATGTTCATAGTGGCACAATATCAAAAGTAGAGGCATCATTAGGCAAATAAATGAGATTTATTTATTTGTGTTTGAAGTCCTTGGGTGATTCTATTAAGGGTGGTGGAAATTAGTAGTGTTTAAAGCAACATAGCCAACAATGCATTAATGAGCCAATGAGTGCAATAGTGGTTATGACCATCAGTCTAGTGCATGGGTAAGGAGAATATCATAGTTAGTAGCAAGAAAAATGAGGGAGAGCCCCACCAAAGCAATGGGTTTAACTATTCATTTGTCCTTTTGGGTTTTTCTATGTATTCACCATGTACCTATTAGGTTTCTTAACTGATTCTCTGACTAGCATCTTGAGTGCTACAATAGTAGTAGTGTTGTTTTACCTTTTTTATATCCTCACTTGCGAGAATTGGAAGTAGCATTGCCATTCTCGTTTTATATTATTGTTTTTCTTTGAGTCTAGTGTCGGTAATTTGCAGTAGGACACTAGGGCACTTTTTACTCTCCTTACGAGAGGTTTTCTGTCACAATTATATTATTTTCTATTTTGTGTGTTTATGTTACAAAGTTCGATCACTTATGGTGTTTTACACCTTTTGGATGTAAACATACATTAATAAACCTAAAGACTAAGGATTGTACTTTGTACTTCATTACACACTTTGGAATTGCATTAGGAGTCGTGTTGCATCTTCACTCTCACTCACTCTACCGTCAATTGTGTACTCTCAGAGTTGAAAGCTTCCATCTCCATTCTCACATTTGGTATTAGAGTTGTGGGCTCACACGGTCCATCCCAATCTCTAATAGATCTTAGTTAGCTCTAGCTTTCAGCTTCTAGCAATTCACACAAAAGGGAGTGAGAATACAAGACCGCATTCAAAAATAAGAGGGGATTGTATCAATTTATTGCGATACCTTTTGGTCTATCAAATGCTCGAGTAACTTTTTTGGCTCTCATGAATGAGATTTTGTAGCCATTCTTGTTTAAGATAGTCCTTGTATTCTTTGATGATATCCTCATATATAGTAAATCTAGGAATGAGCATTCACAACATATAAGGGAGGTGTTTGAGAAAGTATAAACTCTTTACAAAAGAATCCAAGTGTTCTTTCATGAAGGATGGGGTGGAATATTTGGGCCACATTGTTAGTGAGAGTGAAATTAGAGTGCGCCCAAAGAAGATGCAACATGTTAAGAATTGGCCTACGTCTACAGCTTCTACATCTATGAGAGGTTGCCTTGGATTATCTTCTTTCTGTTAGTAGTTCATTAAAAATTATGCTTATATTATAACTCCATTAACTTATAGGATGAAGAGAGAATCTTTCTTTTGTGATTTCATAGTAGACAAAAGCTTTGAAGTCTATGTTAGTTTCAGCACCTATTCTAGTGTGTCTCGGATTTTCTAAAGAATTCACTATATGTGCAAATGCCAATGGAAGAGTATTGGGATTGTTCTATATCAAGATCATACAATAATTATTTTTGAGAGAGCATAAAATTGGATAAAAAAGAATAACAACTCCATGTTTATGAGCAAAAGCATCACTACATTTGTGGACTTCTTTTTAAGGTCAAGAGCGATCATAGAGTGCTAGAATATTTTCTTTCTCAGCCCATTTTATCTCCTAAACAATGTTGATGATTGTCTACACTTCAAGCCTATGATTTTTATATCTCCTACATAGCGGGTAAGACAATATTATGGTTGATGCTTTGTCAAGAATACATGCATGTTCACTTTCTTCTATTTCTATTTTGTATAGAGAATGGTTCATGATATATACAAGAATAGTATCTTCTTGATAAAAACATAGCCACTATGATGAGAGCATTTTAGCAAAGGAAGAGGTGAAGATCATCCAAATTTTACATGGTATAATGAATTATTATGGTACAAAGGTCGGGTTTATATAATGAATTATTATGGTACAAAGGTCGGGTTTATTTAACACCTCAAATATCTTTCAAGCAACACATTTTGCAAGAAATGTATTCTTTACCTTTGGTGGATCACCATGGAGTGTTCAAGAAATTTGACACTATCCATAATAGCTTTTATTAGAAGGGTATTTGGATGGATGTCAAAGCTTATGTTATGCAATATCTATTGTGTCAACAAAGTTTGTACGCTTCTACTTGGTGGATTACTTTAGCCATTACCTATTTCTCAAGGCAAATGGACTCATATTGGTATGGATTTCATCATGGGGCTACAATAACAAAGTAGGATTGGAATAGCATTTGTGTGACTGTTGATCAGTTGACAAAATCTTCCCATTTTATCCCTACTAAAGTCCAATTTATAGCCGAATAAGTGGCTAATCAATTTATGGAGAGTGTGTTCAAGATTGATGGAATGCCACTAAAAAGATAGTATCTAATTATGATACTAAATTTATGGGCAATTTTTGGCAGAGTCTCTTTTCTTCTATGGGCACTAAGCTAACTCTTAGTATTATAGCCTATAACCCCCAAATAGATGGACAAATGAAGCATTTTAATAAATGGTTGAGAGATTATCTTCACCATTTTTGCCATGATACTCAAGATTCTTGGGACCAATGGTTACACTTGGCTGAATTTCCTTATAATAATACTCATCATATGAGTATTGCCATATCACCTTTTGAAGTGCTCTATGGGTACAAAGTGCAAATCCCTTCCATTATTTTGCATGATAATGTAATCTTGCAAGCTAAGCTGAACTCAAGAAGATGGAAGCTTTGACAAGTCAATGCAAGGCAAATATTTGCAAATCTGGAGACATTATGATATTGATGAGAAACAAAGTCCATTGGAATTTGATGAGAGTGATTAGGTTTTTCTCAAAGTACCCAAGTCTAAGTATGCCTCTTTGAAGAGAGCTAACAATAAGCCTGCTCGTCAATTATATGGCCATTACCAAATCCTCAAGCAAGTGGGAAAGCTTGCTTATAAGCTTGAATTGCTTTCTTCAACGTGCATTCATGATATCTTTTAGTTCTCTCAATTAAAGAAGTATGTGGATCTAGTCGTTACAGTTTTGGAAGAGTTGCCTCCAATCAACAAAGATGGTCTTATCATTTACAAGCAAAAAAAAGTCATTTATAAGAGAGAGAGAGAGTTTTGAGGAAGAAAAAATCTGTGGAATATCTTATTAAATGGTGTGGTTTTCCTCTTGAAGAGAGTCTACTTATGCATATATATAAGATATCGCACTACATATATACACATCTTCTCTCTTTTCCTTCTGTGCACATATTTTATAATTACATCTTGATGTGTTAGTACTTTAATTATGTACACATAAGCAAACTATAGACACATCCACTTATACTTGCACATTGTTCTCTCTCTTACTTATTTGATTAGGCTTACATATAGATTGAAGTTATGAATTTATTTACAATAGACCCTTGCAAGCAATTGCTTCACAATCTCCATAAAATATAGCTCCATATTGCTTCATTACTTGTAGTTGTTATTCTTTTCAAGAATTCTTCATTTTAAAATCCAAACTTTAACAATCAAATGTTTTAATGTATTGATATATTTCACATTATATTGCATGAACTTACTATAAAAACTACAAAAAAAGTAAATCCACAAATGCATTTGCAAGTTAGTGAACTACTATACACAAAGCAAATGAATATATTTATTACAAACATTAAATATCAATCCAGATGTCCATTGTTGTAGGGTGAAATGGATGTTCTCTAACAAACTCCTAGACTCCCCTGTGAAAACGTGCTAGCTCAATCAATGATGGAATCATATATTCCAAGACAATACTATTGAAAGGATTTACCTCACTCGAGTAGGGAAGCATGTCTTTGACAAGAATGGTATCCATGGGATTTTCCTAAAATGTAAATGGATATATAAAGGAGTTAGGTGCGTTACAATGTATATTCTTTATGCTATCATCCACAAATAGTATCATTATAGGGCTAAAGTGTGACCAATCAATATCATCAAAACATTTTAGAAATTTTGGCTTCACTTTGACTCATTACCGAAGAATGAGTTACAAAAAGATATGCACTAAAGGTATCACTTTCCTATGATCAACCATATTCTCTTTAGAAGAAGACATACAAGTGTGACATATTCTAAAGAATATATGTGGAATTACTTATCAGAATTTGGATTCTTATGTCTCTTGCACATTTTTTCCTTCGAGTATGTTTGGTATAATGCCTTCTGATTGGAGGGGAATTCACATTTAGGTAGTTGAGGAAGATAGAATATCTCCAATACACCTCCTCATTCCGCTACTGCTCAATCTGGCGATCCTTATATATGAGCTACTCCTTCAAACACACCTAATCTGTGCATTTTCTTGGCAAAGTTTTCAATATCTCCTTCTCCAATCATCCACACATGAAGCTACCATTCATAGTTCTATTACATATAGAGAACACATCAACAAGATACAATTGCAAATATACTTCTATAGAAGGATACCAACTTATGTTTGTAGAGAAGTCTCCATGCTGCTAACTTGCATAACTTTTGAGACTCAATATCATCATCTGGTTTGAAATGCTCTTTATCTCCTATGTGAATGAGAAGAACAAATCTTTGTCCAGTTGAATGTTGTAGTACTTTTCTCATTAAAACCGAAAGAGAGAGAGAGAGAGAGAGAGAGAGAGAGAGAGAGAGAGAGAGAGAGAGAGAGAGAGAGATTGTGTGACTTTTTCATCATCTCTCTAAGGGGACGTGACATTTTTTTGTCGAACAGGGGTTGCTAGCAACCCCTTCTATGTGTGTGTGTGTGTGTGTGTGTGTGTGTGTGTGTGAGATTATGTGACTTTATGGTAATCTCTCTAATGGGACATGACTTTTTTTTTCCGAACATGGCTTGTTAGCAACCCCTTTTTGGGAGAGAGAGAGAGAGAGAGAGAGCTTCGAATCACAACTCCCCTCCATCATTTGTCTAGTAAGGGGACATGAAGTTTTTGTCGCTAGACAGGGGTTGCCGGCAATCCCTTCTCAGCGAAAAAATTCACAAGTTGCCCCTATCTCTTTGAGGAGCGGACTTATGGAAATTTTTTTGGTTGGGAAGGGGTTGTTGACACCTCTATGTTTAATGATTTTATTTAAAGAGAGAACTTGTGAAAAAATAATTTCGCCAAGAAGGGATTGTCGGCAACCCCCTGTTCAGTGAAAAAAATTTCACAAGTCCCCTCAAAGAAATGATGGATGAGACTTGTGAAAAAAAAAATCATCTCAATAAGGGGTTGCAAGCAACCCTCTTCTCGATGAGTTGCTAGCAACCCCCTTCTTGACAAAAAAAAAAGTCAAAGGAAGTCATATAATCTCTCTCTCTCTCTCTCTCTCTCTCTCTCTCTCTCAAAAACATAAGAGATAACACATATGCTTTGTCAAGCATCCACCAAGCTCTTCAATGATTACTATTTGTTGAGACTTCAGTGTTACCTATGAGTTACCATACACAATAAGTGTATTTAGCTTGCATTAAATAGGTTTGTTGTTGGTCACATTCATACTGCTTTACATCAGTTTGCTACAACAGACATAATGCTCCATGAGCTCATGCCAATGCTCAACCATTTAGCAAGTAATATGTCACATTGGATGCATATACATTATACATCAAGGCTGCCTTAAGATCTATCCACGTATAACTATAGGAACAACATGTGCAACTTCTATAGGCCACATTTTCCACCCTGCTATTGGGCAATGAGTTGTTAATCACTTGCAAGCTAATGCTTCTTCACTGGAGGCTCTAATGTATGCCTCAAATGTCCCATATGATTGCTCAAGCAAGTGGATGATTAGTAGTGGCCAAATCTGCTCACGTTTTTCAAGCACGAATTTGGTGCATCATGTCTGCATATTACTACTCATACTAACCACAAATGAGCTCAATGATAGGCTCTATCACTTGCCAATGATCCCTCATGCATACATCAGCAAGCTCAAACAGATGTAGGAGATCCAAATTTGATGTATACTTCTCCAATGTTGGCTATGAATTTTTTTCCGTGCAGCTTCAACCTTTTCCTTTAGGTTTTAGCTTTTACAATGCCAATGCCAGGCTACAAGCTCTTCCAATGCATAATCCTCCTCATCTCTTTTCTTGAAAATCTTGAATCTTTTTCCTGCAATGGGCACTCTAAGCACTGTCCCATCAATTCTATCAGCTCATACGTTGCATTGTCAAAGACTTGTCTGATTATGTACGGCCCAAATCATCTTTTCACCATCTTTTGAAGTGTAGTATACTGATTTTCAAGGGTGCTATCAAAGAATAATACCCAGTCTTCCTCTTCTATTGCTCTAGGCCGCAAGCAATGCCTACTGTCAAACATGTCCTTATTTCTAAGTCTAGCAACCTTCAACCTGTCAATAGGTAGCTGAATATCCTCTGGTCTTCTCTCCAACTGTTGGATCCGAAGAGCTAAGAGCTCCTCTCTTGTCAAATCCTCTTGCCAAGGTAAAACTGACCAAGTCAAAGCACAAGTCTTAGTCGGCATAACCGGTTTCTGGCCATACATCAACTCTGCGAGCATATATCCTGTGGTAACACTATGAGTCGTACGATCAGCCCACAAAGAAAATGGTAGAAGTCTCGGCCATTCTCCAATCCGTCCTCTACATGCTTTGGCTACTGCTTTCACTATCGGTGAGGATGCCCTCTTTCACTCTTTCCATTTCCCTCTGGATTGCATGCTGTGGTTAGAGCCAAATTGGCTCCTAGTTGAGAGAAAAACTCCCTAGCTTCATCTGCATCCAATTCACCGCGATCTGTAGTGATCTTACCTACACAACCATACCTGCAGAAAATTTATTCCAATAAGAACTTACACACTGCACTAGTGGTCTTCGTTCTCAAAGGTCTGCCCTACACATGATTGGTAAGATCCTCTCTAGCCAATACAATATATCTCATATGCCATAGACCCATCGGCATAGTAACCAAGTCAACTACCCACTTATAATGAATGCATAGTGGATAGGTTGGGTGAAGCTCGTCTCGATGACGCACTACGGAATACATCTGACAGTCTCTACAAGTCTCTACAAAGCAAGAAACATCTCTGCACATGCCTTTCCACTAATATTTTTCCTTGATTTTCTCATAAGTAGCCCACACTCCTCTATGTCCAGCCCAAGGACTCTCATGAAACTCTCTCATCACCTATAACTGGGTCTCTTTATCGCAGACAACCCGCAAGGGTAATCCACCTCTTTTCTTCGGTTGCTTCCAAAGAAATTCATCCTTGAGAAAATAACCATAGGCTTTTCTCCTGATCTTCTTGAACTCTTCATTTGTCCATTCATCTCTTTTGCTTAGTGTACTAAGGTACTTGCCAATCTGCAACCAATCTGCAGCATAGAGTTCTTCTATGAAAGCCACAATATTATAGACATGGCAAACATGATCAACCATAGCGGCTGAAATTTCTGCATCATCCTCTTCTGCAAGTAGTGTCTCCTCATCATTATATCTTGCTCTAGACAGCATATCCACCATTGGATTATCCTTCCCTGCTATGTATTTAAATTCTGGGTTTAATGACTTGATATATGCGATCCATCTCAGCATAGCTATGTCCCGAGTAGAGCAACTCGTAATCATACCTATCAATGGCAAACAATCTGTCTCTACCACAATTAGGGATCCAATAAAATACTCCTTGTCGCATTTGAGAGTCGTAACAATCCCCAGTAACTCCCTCTTGATTTGTGGATACCTCCTCTATCTCTCGTTTAGGACTTTTGCCCCAAATCGAATAGCGTACATGTTTCCATCTGCATCATCTTGACCCACAGCCCAACCTATGAGAATTGGACTAGTGTCAACTGTCAATACAATAGGCTTTCCGCAATTATAATCCGCTTTTCTGAGAGTAGGAGTAGTCTGCAATAACTTCTTCAATTTTCGCATGGCTCTAGTGTGGCTCTCACCCCAATAAAATTTCTGCCCTTTTCGAAGCAGCTGATATAAACAATTTGCTATGTGTGCAAAATGGGGTATCCAAATCATGTAAAACACATAGGCTTCAATGAATCTTCGTACCTCTGAAGTGGTAGAACAATACTCCGTGATCTTTCCTATAGCATCCACCTTCGCAGGTGAAGGTTTCCTGCCATAATACCCACACACATGTCCAACAATGACAATCTCATTTACTCCAAAAATAGATTTTTGCCCTGATAGTGTCAAGTTCACTTCTTCTAACCTGGCCAAAATCTTTTCACAAGCTGCAATATGATCAGCCACAAAGTATCTGCATCCCTGTTCATTTAGACTTTCATCCTTCTCTTCTTCTGCACACCCCTTAATGGGCACATCATCCAAGAAAGGCATGGTAAGTTGAGGTATGTACTCGTGAATGACCTTATGCATGGCATTCATCATATGCGCAATAGAATTAGTGGCACCTTGAGGCAAGGTACACATCCTGACAAGCCCAATAGGAGTTCTCATAGTGGTTAGGTCCTTGCTTTCCAAAGCCAACTGAAACTGATCATATCCTGAATACAAGTCACCTAAAGAATAGATGGCACATCCAGCAAATGCTTCTGCAAACTCATCCATAACTGGACCTATACCAACATTCCTGATAGTAACTTTGTTTACTGGCTGCATGTCCTGTATAAATCGGAGAGTACCATTCTTCTTTGGAACCGTAAACCACCTATTTGAGTATGGTACAGATGATGGCTCTAGGATTCCCATCCTGATTTTCTCATTTAGCAAGTCAACTAGCTTTGGCAAGTGTGCCCTAGGCATTGGAATAGGTCGGAGGTTCCAGGGAATATGAGGGATAGTAAAGATCACCATAGGGGCAACAATATCCGAATTCACACCACCAATCTCATGCGAGAAGAAAGCAAACCCCCTTCCATGTCGCTCAGCATATCCTGAAAGCATTGCTTCTCTGAGGGTAGCAAAAAATCACCATTTCCAATTTTTAATTCAGCAAGTGTCTCTGCTGAAAATTTATGGCCTATATACTCTGGGTTCTTCAAAATTGGCTGCTTGGTAGCCCTCTCTATTTGCTGATCACTATTAGGTGGAAGCGGTCAAGCTATCGGCTTCACCTTCTTATCCACAGTCTTGTATTTCATGTCAACCCTGGCTTCATTATGATCCTCAGCACTACTCAAATCTTGCTGTAAATCAGTAATTATGCCTTCTAGTGGTTGAATATCCTCAGCCCTCTGCTCTATGGACTACATAGGAACAGCCCTAAACTCTGGATGCTGAAATATTTCAGCAGTAAACTCTATTGGCTGAAAGTTTTGAGCCCTCTATGTCTCTATAGACTAATCATAATCAACTGGAAACTCTGTTTGCTGAATTTCTTCAGCACTCAACACTTTTTGCTGAGTCACCTCAGCTTTTGACTCTATCTGTGACAAAAAATCTAAAATTTCATGAAACATGTCTAGGGACTGCACTGATACATTACTGGGACAACTTTGCATATCAGCTTTCAGCATATTTTCCATCTCTATCATCGTATCTGCACAAACCATACTATCATACATCCCATCTATATGCTCATCATCCTCTAAAATACCTGCATTTTTCAAATCTTTCTCCTTCCTGCATATGTATTGCCTGGTAGCTCTATGCAACTCAAAAATCTTCTGATAACTCATCGAACTCTTTGCTGAAATTCCAACAAAATTGGAGGAGAAAACATTGCTACCAAGAGGTGAGAACTCCAATCTCCTCTGTTCTATACCACTGTCGTCTCGCGGGACATTGGTACCTAATGAAAATCCGAATCCCTTGCAGTGGACAAAGGTGCATCTCGAAGAGTATCCCTGTTTCTAGCATGATTTACACACACAGTCATAAATTGGACTGCTCTCATACCATCTTTACTGCGAATCTATGCATAAGTAGACACGTCATCCATTACTTTCGTCTCCATGCGCATCTCTGTGATGAATGGTTGTCCTAGGATTATGGGGTAAGAGCATGAATCCTGCACAAAGAAATGGAAATCCTCCTCTATATCTCTAATAGAAATCTTGACACTGGGATATGCAGCATACAAATCACTTGCAGTGTTGTTGGCGGCTCTCATACGCCACCCATGCTCTGCATCCATAGGCCATCTATTACTTTCATAAACTCCACGAACTATGAGATTAATCTCTGAACCATGATCCACCAAAGCAACATAAGGCACTTGTTTGTCTCCAGTTTTTACCATTGTTTCTGTAGTTGCCCTAGCCCAATGACTTCGCGAAAAGTGACTGCACGGTACCAAGATAGGCTCATCAGTTTTAGCATAATGCATAGGCTGAACCCTCTTCTCTGTTTGTGGAAAAATAGAAGCATTCTCGCCCATAACCTCTTCCTCATCCTCATCCAACTCCCCAATCAAAACTCCCTGTGTATCAGTAGTAGGCAATGTATGTCTTTTTCTCTTCAGGACTTCTTGGAACTAATCTTGAAACTCTCTTTTCGAGATGCCCAAAACCTCAGAAATAGTAAAAGTCACCTCACTACCAAGTATCTTGTCATTAAATATTTTCTTCATGTCCGTAGATGTCTCAATATCGGACATTAATCTAAATCCTAGCTGCTTTCTCTATCTAGGTTCCTTCCTCCTTTCTTTCTTCTGAGCATCCTCCATTTGTCGTTCTGGCCCTGGTCTCGAAGACGGCCCTGCAGTAGGTGGAGTAACAAACTCACCCCCTCTAGTCTTTTTATATGCATTTGGATTCTCTTCATCTCTCTTACGCTTCTCCTCAACAAGTACATCTGCTCCTTGAGATTTAGCTAAGTAGGCATAAATAGTGTACCTGTCAACAAGCGAATCCCAACCTGTCTCTGATCTGATGCTAGAACCTGCACTAGACAAAATAGTCTGCTGGATTTTCCCCTTGTTTGTCGTCTCTATAGCATAGGTCCATAAGGCTGACTGACTCTTTGAACCTTTCTCAATCTGGACTCCATATGCAAAGGCATCTCCTCTAGCTGGCACATAGGAAGTACGTGCAGGCATGTCTTCTACTAATTTCTTCATTCCACCTTTCCCAAAATTGGTAGCAAGCGAAGCTCCTGTTTCAGTCAACCAGATCTTGCCTTCTTGTCCCCAAAATACCAAATTCTTCCTCCTTGCATCTTGAAAAGATTCGCAATCCCTGCAATGTTGATGGTCCGTACTATCACACCAAATACATCTTTGATCTCTCCTAGGTGCACTAGGAGCACTAGAAGAAACAGTAGGCGTGGTCGAGGCAAACTACTCTTTTAATTTTTCCACCAATTTTGCTTTAACTGACTCCAGTGTCAAATCCGTTATGCCTTTGATTATGCCATCAAGAGAGGAAGGAACCAAAGGAGCGGATGATTTTGGAGAGTAGAAGGAGCTGGCATTGGTCTAGGAACAGGAGGAACGGGAGGATTAGAAATAGTACGCACTGGCATAGGCCAAGGAACTGGCTAAGGAAGAGAAGAAATGACAGGGGTAGAAGTAGACATAGGAGCAGATTACGATGTTGGAGTCATAGATCCATTCTGTAGGCGAATCTTCCATATTTGCCTCTTGGTGAAAGTTGACACCACATCCTGAGCGTCCTGCCAATCTATTTTAAGACCCATAGGGTTCGTGCAATCCTCAAGAAGCTCTCCTAATTCTTCTAGAAGAGCAGGATCTGCAGCTTGCAAGAAAAGCTCAACTTTCTCAATATCCAATGCTCTATGTTCAGTGGCATCAAGCTGACTATACCTCTCTTCAAATTCTCGTATCAATTCTGAAGTAGCTAGACCTTTGTTTGGCATGTAGACCCACTCTCGGAATGACGGCCGTGTAGCCATCCCAAAGTCCTCAAGAAAATACTCCTCTTTCAGGGCCTTCTTAAAATCTTGCTAATGCGAATTTTGAAGGAAAAGATCAGTCACTTTTACCCTCAAGGCGAGTGTGACAAGGCGAAGAAAATATTTGCTCATAATAAGTCCTGTCGGTACTCCAAAAAATCCCATCTTAATCTCATACGTCTTCAAATAAGCCGATACATTACGGCCATCAAATAGCTTCTTTTCATTTTCAACTGCTTTAATCGCCTTAGTCGCGCTGATTGCATTCTCTTGCTCCGAATATAGTTGCCTTTGTTGAGACAAATGTTGTTGATGTAATTGCTGTTGTTGCTGCATATACAATTGTATCTGCTGATTTTGAAGTTGCATATACATAGACATATTCTGCAAAATCTGCTTTAAATCATCTGTAGAAGTACTTGAAGCAGAAGTCGATGATGGAGTCGAAGTAGAGGACAAAGTAGAAATTGTAGAAGGGGCTAAAGTTGATACTGAAGTATCTCCCATCCTGAAATTTTTAAATGCGACGCCTTCACGTCGGGTTCACCAAAGATGTCAAAGGGTTTTCGAAAACAAAGTCGTCTCCATAGAGGACCTTGACGAATTTCAAGATAGAAGATCAATCAAGCGTATAAGCAAGGTGAGAAAATAATACCGAGAATCTATTTTATTTCTACCAATAACAAATACAAGGTACAAGAAGAAGAAACCCGAGTGGCCTCTGGGCTTAGGCCACCCATACATATCGAAGAGAATTTCCAAGAGTATGGTCTTCATCCATGAGTGAGAAAGTGGATGAACATGGATAATCTTTTGATCCAAGTTCCATCATGGTGGCTATTTGCTAATACTGAGATGGCTTTGTTGAGATATCGAGCTCCACTCGTGATATGCCAAGGAGACCGTTGTGCATTTATGTCACCGATTTGTTAGCTGCAGATACGGTTGGTACACTGCCCATGAATAATAGCTAGATGACAGCTATCCTTATCTGCTCTAGTTCGTGGCTCAGTTAGTATGCCACCTTAGTTAGTTGAGTTTGGTTTGAGACCCATATATAGGGTTCTTCTATTTCTTTGTACTAGAGTTCTTTTTGGCTTACACAACTAAGAAGAGGAAAATTGTTTTCAGCCTCCACCTGTGTGTGTATTCCCCCATTGTGCAAGCAAGAAAGCTACAAGTGAGACTCCTTCCTTCTCTCCCACAATCTTGACATGGTATCAGAGCCTGGTTCATGGTAAGGAGCTCAAGAAAGCAAACTAAGTTCGCGGTGTTTTGGTAAGAGGACCAGTGTTGCTTTCATTTTTTGAGTTTGGGAGCAAGTCTCTGTAGGTAGCACAGCCGGAAAGTGCAAGAGTGCATTGTCTCAGATTGAGAGACCCTTCGCGGTGTAGCAAGAGTGCATTGTCTCAGATTGAGAGACCCTTCGCGGTTTTTTTGATTCGAGGCCATTTCAGTGTCTGTTTTGGAGGCGAAAGTTTTCCGCATGCACTCAAGAAAAGGCCCTGTTTTTTGCTGTGTGACCACTGGTCTACAGGTCGGTGAAAAGTTACTGTAGAAATTGCATCGTATGCCTGTGCACAGAGACATTGGGAGTTACAAAATCATCCTTGTTGCCTGTTGATGCAAAATCGTCACTAGGAAGTGACTGTGTGGTCAAATACCACTTTCATCAGTTTTGCAGATTTGCCCTTGTGAGGCTGAAGCTATGTTTTTTGCAGTGACAGAATTTTTTGCAGTGTTCTGTAATGTTGTTGCACGATTGCCTAAATTCAAGGTTGCAGAAATGCATAAGGTATGTGAAGCCTGTCAATTTGGAAAACAGGCAAGGAAACCATTTTCTAGACATGTTCAAGAGAGTAAGAAGCTATTGGAATTAATCCACTCTGATGTGTGGACTACTAAAGCTGCATCTATTGGAGGCTGTCATTATTTTGTCACTTTTATTGATGACTATAGCAGAAAAGTTTGGGTGTATTTTATGAAAAAGAAAAGTGAAGTTTTTGGGCATTTCAAAACTCTTAAAGCTATTGTTGAAAAAGAAACATGCCTGCAAATAAAATGTCTAAGGTCAGATGGAGGGTGAGAGTACCTCTCAAATGAGTTTGCAAGGTTCTTGTAGGAGCATGGCATAAAGCAGCAATATTCATGTAGTCATACCCCACAGCAAAATGGAATTGCAGAAAGAAAAAACAGGCATATTGGAGAGGTATCTCATGCCATGCTCAATGAAAAAGACCTGCCAGATTTTTACTAGGCTGAGGCAGTTGCTATAGCAATCTACATAATGAACAGGACTCCCACTGCAACAATACATGGCATGACTCCAGAGGAGAGGTATACTGGTAGGAAATAAGATATTTCTCATTTGAAAATTTTTGGTTGCATTGCCTATGTTCATGTGCCAGATGAGTTGAGATCCAAGTTGGATCCAAAAGCTGAGAAGTGCATCTTTATTGGTTACTCTCTACAACAAAAAGGGTATAGATGCTATAACCCTTCTACTCGTAAGTTTACAGTGAGCAGAGATGTTTTTGATGAGATGAGTAGCTAGTATAAACTAGTAAATGTGATTGATAATGTAGATGCACAAAATGGTAATGCTGCACAGAATTCACAGCAGCAGTCACAAGATATTAGTGGACCTAGAGTGTCCTCTAACAGTGGTTCACATTCTTCGCCATGGACAGGCAGATTGAGATCAGGAGAATCTTATCAAAGCAATGCAGATAGTGGTATGCGGGTATCACGAAAAGGAAAAGAGAAGGTAGATCAGCCCATGTTTGATGTGAATGCAGGTCACTCTTATGTGGATGGTGAATCCAGTGGCTCAGAACAGGGCATTGATGATGAGTTGGGTATTCCTTCTATTGTTACACCTGGAGTAAGGAAGACCAGGGATGTTTTGAGAGCATCTGTGAGTGAACCTACTTTGCGCAGGTCTACCAGAGCTAGGTATCCTGGGGATAGGCTAAAATATGATGGATTTACAGCCATTCACTATGCCTATATGGTCAAAGTGATACAGGAACCAGAACCCACTTCTTTTGAGCAAGCCATGGGAAAAGAAAAATGGGAGAAAGCCATGGATGAAGAAATGGATGCCTTGGAAGCAAATGCTACATGGGAATTGGTACCTTTGCCTAAAGATAAGAATGCAATTGGTTGTAAGTGGGTTTATAAGGTGAAACACAATGCAAATGGTTCTGTGAATAGATACAAGGCAAGATTAGTAGGCAAGGGGTATGCACAAACATATGGCATTGATTATGAAGAAACATTCAGTCCGGTTGCAAGGATGGCAACCGTAAGAGCAGTCATTGCTATGGCTGCATCAAAGGGATGGTCTTTACATCAGATGGATGTAAAGAATGCCTTCTTGCATGGTGATTTGCAAGAAGAGGTCTATATGGAGCAGCCACCAAGTTATGTGCATGCTATTCATCCTGAGTTTGTTTGTAGGTTGAAAAAAGCCTTGTATGGCTTGAAGCAAGCACCTAGAGCATGGTCTGACAAGATAGGACAGTATCTTGTCACTATTGGCTTTCAGATTTCCAAGGCAGATTTCTCACTTTATGTGAAAAAAACAGAGAAAGGTATTATGCTACTTGTCATTTATGTTGATGATTTGATTATGATAGGTGACAGTGATGAAGATATCCTTCATGTGAAAATGCTATTGAAGCGAAGTTTGAGATGAAGGATTTGGGAGAGCTGCGTTATTTCTTGGGCATTGAGGTGATTAGATCACCAAGTGGGATACGGCTCTTGCAGAGGTAGTATGGATTGGACATGCTGTCCAAATATGGGATGACAGGCTGTAAGCCTATTTCAGTTCCTTTGGAGCAGAATGTGAAGCTGAGCGCAGATGCAGGTGAGCTTGTAGAAGACCCTACTATGTACAGATGGATAGTAGGAAGTTTGATTTATATGACTATTACCCGGCCAGATTTGAGCTATGATGTTAGATTGGTAAGTTAGTTTATGGAGTCTCCAAGGAAACTGCATTTGGATGAGGCTAGACGCATACTCAGGTATGTGAAGTCCACATTGTAGTATGGACTACTTTATGAGACTGGGATTCAGATAGAGTTGCATGGATACACTGATGCTGATTGGGCTGGTAGTATTTCTGATAGACGATCTACCAGTGGATATGTGTTCTCTTTTGGGAGTGCTGCAGTCACTTGGAGCAGCAAGAAACAGCCTACAATTGCCTTATCGAGCACAGAGGCTGATTACAAGGGCGCAACAATGGCTGCATGTGAGGTAGCTTGGTTGCATAAGCTACTTTATGATATGCATCAGCCTACAGATGGGCCAGTTGTCATTTATTGTGACAACATGAGTAGTATACACTTGGCAAATAATCCAGTCTATCATGCTAGAACAAAGCACATTGAGGTGCATTATCACTATGTGCAGGAGAGGGTTTTACTAGGTCTTATTGATCTAGTTTATGTCAGCACAGAGGATCAAGTACCTGACATATTTACGAAGGCATTGGGCGCAGAGAAGCTGCGCAAGTTCAGAGACCTGCTTGGTGTGCAGGAATTGGCTAAGTCCTTGAGGATAACCTAGTTATCCTGCAATTATAAATTAGACAATCTAGGAAGGAGATCTTAGTTTGTTTCTAGCATATCTCATGAGCATTTCCCTTTAAATCCACCAATTTCCTTTCCCATACAAACATTATACATAAATTCAAGAAGAGTATCTTTTTTCTTTTCTAAGATAGGTTTGAATGAAGTATGGGATGGATAATCGGAAATATCGATTGCCACCCAATGGAAGAGTATGTGCAGCCAAACCTTCTCTTTCTCTCCCGCTGTTTCTCGGTATGATGACACTCTTCTTCCTATTCTATTTCAGTGATAATGGCAGCAGCCCAATGGGGTACCCCTCCTAGCCTTTGGCTCACCCCCTCCACATATTTATATAGCCTCATTTTCCTAGTTATTTCCCACACCTTCATGGCGGACTTTGTAAGGTAATTATGGTTGCTTTAGGCCGTGAGTTGACAGCTTGTGGAGATGGTGGCTTCTTCCTAGGAGGCGATGCCCTGTCTTGGCAGTGGGGATTGCTATTTCATGGCTGCATGGCGGGGATTTGTTTGATGAATACAGGGCTATAAAGGCGTGCTAGGAGTGCGACTTGGGGAGCCCTTGTGGCCAGCAATTGTGATGATAGTCTGATATGATATCCCGGTTGATCACGAAGTGGTAAAGCTTGTAAGCTTGCATGCCAGTGGCCTAGACATTCAAGTTGGCTGATGATGATGATAATAATATATAAGCCTTATTGCCTTATAAGGCCTTGATTATCATACTACATTTTTTCATTACTATTATCTTACAATTTTTATCTTAACCAGTATAGTATTGTTGTACTTAACAGAATTCTTACTAATGCTATTAGTAATGTTTTAGTTATCGTGTTTGTATCATGGCTCAATTTACTATAGCTAAGATTAACATTGCCATTATTAACATTTCTACTCTGAGTGCATTGAATTGGTGCATATTATCGCTCAAGGGTTGTTAAGATGCTAATATTAGCATGGTCATTTTCAATAGTCAAAATAGGGATTACAAATAAAAGAGTGGTACAGTAGCTACTTATTATCATCGAGGATTGAATAGATTACATAAAAGCATAAAACTTTGGCTTGCAAATCCTCAAGTTAACTGTATTGAAAATTAGACATATCTTGACTAATCAATACTGAAACATGTAGGAATCAATGAAGGCTATTTAGCACCCAATTTAAGGACTATCAAGTCTTGCCAATCAAGCCCACTAAGACCCACTTGGCCTTACAAGGATATATAGAGGATTTGACTAGATTCATGACAAGTAGGGATCAACATCCCACCTTTGATTCTATACTTGATCTACATCTTGCAAGTAGTGTACTATGGCCAAGATAAACTTGCTCTATGAGTACTATGACCAAGACAAACTTAGAGCAATATTTTGGAACTAACCTTGATTGAGATGGAACTAACCTTGATTGGGATGGATCTATCCAAATTGAGTAGGAGATTGAGCACTAATGTGTTAGTAGCTCTAAGGAAACCCATCAGTCTCCCAAACTAGTTCTATGTAAACTAGTTTCTTCCACGACCTTAATGACCAATACTCTACACATTTTCTCTAAAACAAGTTGACCCAAACTTCTACTTTTGTAACCTAAATTATAATCTCGCAATTCTTGTTCAAAGAATTATATGATTAATAGGGTCCACCTTGCCATAGAATGCTCACATTGGGAAAACTCCACCAACTTTTCATCCATACAACCAAATAATTTTTTATTTTTTAAAGTAGAGAATACTACCACATTATTTGAGAAATAAAATAAACTCCCAAAATTAATCCTTTAAGCAAGTTCCTTTGCAATTTTCTTTTATCCATATACACATAGTCTTGTTGAAAATAATATTTTATTCAAGCATGATTTGTACAGTTTGTTCCCTCTAGAGCAAGTATCCGAATCATAGAGATAAACAACCCTCCTCAAACTCATAACCTTATTTAGAATGTGATCCTAATGATGCCATATCATGTGGCTCATGAAGGCTTCACTTTGCAGTATAGAACAAGTAAGTGATTAAGTCTAAGGCTTGCTTGGCTCTCTGGCTTCCATAAGAGCAAATCAATGCTCCATCAAGGCCTTGCCTAATCCAAATATCAACAATTTATCTAATATTTTATTCTCTTTCCAAGATGAAAACTTTGACAAAGTTTCATGCATATAGCAAAGGCCTTGGGAAGGATCAACATTATAGTATTCCTCAAATTGACCTAGTTGAAGTACACAAATATCCATTAGCGAGATCCACACCAACTAAAAGATTAAGATGGTGATCAATGATAATAAGGATTCTTTTTTTTTTGTTGCTTTCTAGCTAAATTTTTTGTATTTTCTTAGGCTAGGGTTTTCTTTTCCATCATTTTGGATTTGTTGTACTTGATAGTCTTGGTCAAAATTGGTGTCTTCTTAGATATATTAATGCTAGACTTTGACAGTAGTTGCTGGACATCATGAATAATATATACCTTCTTACCTATATCTTTGCACATTACTAGGATTATGGGTTCACCACCACTTCCTACAAGATATAGGCCTTATACCGAGGTTAAAAGCGACGAAAATGTAAATAAAGAAATTTGCCCCCGTCATCACAAAAAGCGTCATTATTGGCGACACCATAGAACAGTTGGTATTAGCGTCATTATTAGCGTCGCTATTTGCATCGATATCAGTGTCGCATTTGCGACGCTGCTGATACCGATGCAAATAATGACACTGATAACGACGCTTTGCGACGCTAATAACAACCCGTGTACGTAAATTTGCGACGCTAATAGCGACGGTAATAGGGGAAAAAAATTTGTGGCAGGGCAGCACATAGAGCACTATGTGCTTTATTTGGGCCATATAAAATAGTTTATGTACTGTGTACAATGCTCGTGTAAATAAAGACAAAGTGTACTTAAATCATAACACTGATACATGAAATAAATACATGATCGCATAATGAAAGCGACTGGTACAATCATGGCAAGATATCACTACTACATAGAAAATGTCTATACAGATCACGTGACCAAAAAAGAAGGGTGTGTGAGCTCCAGGGATCCAAGGGCGAGCTATAGATCCTCGCCATCCAAAAGCTCGTCCCGCCGCAAAGGAGCATCGAACAGACTTTGTAAAAAAAGAAACAACTACACATGAGTCCACCATACAATAATGCATTCTAATTAATATGGTAACTACGGACAAGAAAGATGAGTGACTTATAGGGCCGCTGTGTATGATACAATAGGTCGATCAATGTACTGAGACTGTACCTCTCTACATATCAAGTCTCAAGGCCGGTCCGATCGCGATTTATAATGGAGTGTTGCAAAGGAAACAAAATCCCAACTGTTAGAAACACTATTGTCAGTACAAAGGATATTGCAAAAAAATAAGCAAGCAAAACAAAAGAAAAACTTACAAAGTCCTCTAGATATGTCATGTGGCTACCACTCCCAAGATGATGGTCCACTCCGGCCTCTAGTCGTGCCCTCGCTACCTCGCATTGCTAACTCCAACATCCTAGAGAATCTGTAGCCTCCTCCCTCAGTCAGTGCCAGTCGTTCGTGTCTAGCCACCACTGGGGCTTTGTAGCTCCACTCTTGAGTGCCTTGCGTGCATCCGATCGTTTGTGTGACATATATGCATGCATGCACTCCATCATCGAGCTCGTAGAAAACCTATCTGTTGTGGCTGGTACTATAGAAAACTCCTCATGCAAGGATGCTACTATGTAGTCCTTGCTCCCCTCTAGTATGTTTTTCCAATGATCCAAGACGTTGTGCCAAAAAACTTGTTGGCACAACTCTCTCATGCGAACCATCACCCTCCTCTCCTCATCATTCATGATGATGGCTCCTAACCTATCATCTACAAGGTAGGCATATCCCTCTGGGTTA
Source organism: Lygodium microphyllum (assembly GCF_053477565.2). NCBI lineage: Eukaryota > Viridiplantae > Streptophyta > Polypodiopsida > Schizaeales > Lygodiaceae > Lygodium > Lygodium microphyllum. The sequence goes on along the minus strand of NC_141162.1, from coordinate 36,455,758 downwards.
TTCCTAAGATGGGTCCTCTCCCACCTACGACCATGCTCCTGGGCATATCCAAGAGACCCCTGTACATCTGGTGTACCGATCGGGGTAGTATCTATCGGAGTAGCACCCATAGGGGTGTCACCTACGGATGACTGAGCAAAAGTCAGAGTTACTAGAGTAGACGTCCCCACATGTGTGACAAATTGCGGAGGTGATGCAACTCTAGTAGAACGACGAGACGGAGACACCGCATCCGTGCCTCCACAGCAACCACCTGAGCCATGCTCTTTGGAACTGCCACGAGAGCGAGGAGTAGTACCTGTATCCCGAGCCAACCACGGGCTCACTGCATCCATATCTGTGCAGCATCCCCTTGACCCTGAAGCACTCCCTCCATCTGGCCCAAGTTTGGAGCGTCGACCTTGTCTGCAGCTTGAAGCTGAAGCATCTGATCGTGCCGAAGTAGATCTAATAGAGCGGCCTGATGATGTCTGAGACAGCTCCTGGTCCGCCATGACTCTGAATCTTGCCATCTGATCTGGAGACATGCATGTGAAGATATCCTCCAACTCCTCATTGCCAATCCCTCGACTCATCATGATGACCTAAGTATCCACAAAGGTCACCCGCACATACAAAAAATGATGTTAGCATAATCAATTTAAATCATACAAAGCACGGTAATATAAATCTTAAAAAAATAATCTTACTTAAAATGCATATCTTATGTACCCTTATAAGAGATTATAAGCATCTCCTCCATGCCCTCGGGATATCGAATCGGTCGATGGCATGCACTATGTCGAAATTCAGATCGCGCTCCCTCTCGATCTTGCCTAGTGATCTGGTACCTGGCGAGCCACGTCTCCATAGAGGCATGGTGCAATATACAAAAGTGATTCGCTTTCTCCTCCATTGCAGCATCCATTCTTTTTTCTACCCCATTTCCAACCACCACATCTCCGGTCAGTCTATCATCATTCTTCAGCAACCATAGCATACTGTTGTCTGGATCCACCATTGGTAGCCATTGTGAAATATGCACTAGCGCCTCAGCAACCTTCAACCATGCTACCTTCTGGCCGAGCTTGTTGTCACACAAAGCCTTTCAGGGTTTTCATGAAGCGCTCCAAGAAGAACATCCATCACGTTGTCGTACTGCTGTGCATTCGAGGTGTGGAATCCACAAAAAAGTTGTGTGTGTGACATTAGTTACTTTATACATACTTAGTCGTTGTGTTTGCATTTTTATTCTGCGTGGGTAGTATAGTAGAGAGAGGGGTCTTTTGCTGCCTTTCCTTTTAGCTGGGTTGCACCTGATAGATCCTCCTTCAACAATGGTGGGCATGATGGGATGCTTTTAGCTTATGTTGAGCAGGGTCAAGTGGAAAGTAATTTATGGTGCTACAAATAAATGCAAGTAGAAGGTTGTATTCCTTGCAAGGCAACATTTGTCATTAGACTTCAGGCATGCAACATCCTTTTTGAAGAAAATCTCTTGGAAATTCATTGTTACCACCTTTAAATCCAGGTAAAGCAGGAAAGTCTTCATTTTTGAATGCTAAATTCTTGACTCTGTTGGATAATAGGGTTGACACCAACTTGTTTTCTCAAAGAAGCTAGGCCCCCTTGAGAACCTCCAGAACTTGGGCGACTCGATAGTTGAGGAAAATCATTTATATCAAAAGCTGCCCCATCATTTGAAGCCCCATTACTCACCAATCCTAAAGAGGCCAACTGTCCGTTTCCAGTGGCAGCTTGTCCATGTCCAACACTGCCCAAAGAATTGGAAAATTTGTTCTCCAGCAAGGACACCATCTGAGGAGATGCTTGTTGAAGAACAACACTCAATGGTCTTCCAGGACCTTGGATACCAAGACCTCCAAAGGCACTGTTTGGTCCCAAATTGACACGTGATCCAGTCAAATTTGGAACATTCAGGGCAGACCCTGAATTAATAGCTCAACCAAGATTTCCATTGATAGCTTCACTAATCACACTGCCAACTGAGCTTGTAATCCGAGGACCTGCACCTCCAATTATAGATGGAGAAACCCCATTCCATGAACACCTCGGTTATTTACAGATCCAGAGATTGGAGATGGTCCAAAAACAGAGGTAACAGATCTATTCATGCGGCTGCTACCATAGGAATCACCTTCCCCCATTACCAGCTCGATTTGTAATCCCACCACTCGGTCCGTGAAGTCCATGGGATATCTGTGACAGTGCAACTGGCAGATTATTGGTGGTGAATCGGCCTGCTATTAAATTTCCTGACGGTTGGTGGACAGCACCTGTTGGCGCACCTCCCAATCTAGAATTCCTAGATGGCAGAGAAGAAGGCATTGTTGGGGGTTGTTGAAGGAGTATGAACGGAAGAAAAAGCAAGAAAACGGAGAAAAAGGAAGGGAGCTCGGCATGGTAGGAGGGCGCAGTTCCAGTGCTCTAGGCAGGAGGGCGGTTACAGAAGAGCACTGCTATGATCATAAAGGGGACTGTACTAAGGCTACAGTGGATTGAAGAAGTCTAGGATGATTGACTGTGCTTCGAAGGAGAGAATCGTCAAGTTTTGTCAAATTTCATCATCCTCCTACTTGTGCCGTTAGAGTGCTCATCGTCAGAGGTCGAGGCACACATAGTCATCATTCTATTGGTTGGTTGATGAGAGAGCAAAATAACATTCAGGACAGATCTTCGCAATGTTGTTGGAGGCTTCTTATCTCAGCGGGTTCAGGAAAAGACCATACATGAATGTATTGGCTGGACATTGTGAAATTCCGTTCATGAGCAGTTCAAAAACCAATGATGTAGTATGCAGGAGTCTGGTACTATGTGTTGGCTGCTGGACATCGTGGAACAGGGGCAAGTACTGCAAAGCCTGAATATGATTGAAAATTGTGAATATGCTTCAATTGTTATGGGCAACCAGGGTTGCAGACTCTCAAATGCTGCATTATGTTCTGTAAACCCAGTGTCAATGTAGCTGGTAAGTGTGACAGCTATGAGCTTGATCTGTTGCATTACACAAAGTTTCAATACCCATATCAGTTTAGTGATGCAGATAGGGAAACCAAGAGCAGAGCTCAATGGTGCCCTCCATCCACAAGCCAAATAGAAATACCTACCCTCAGGTATGAGATTAAGAAAAATAATCTCAAACGAAAAACAAAACAACTATCCAAAGCTCTCAAAACATTTGGCGATTTTCCAGTTTCTACCCAGTTGCTCTCCAACAGCAATTTGCTGCATTCTTGTCTGCCAGTTGAGGGTCCTATCAGCCAGCATGGGGCCAGGTTTCTTGATGAAGTATCTCAGATTAACATTTAGTACTAAACCTCTTCAAGAAGGCTGGAAGGCCAACTATTTTCCACATTCTCATGTATGTTGGAGTTTGTGATGTCCAGTATTAATCAGCTTTGCGAAACTTACAAGAGCCATGTGCGGATGCCATAATCCATTCATATTGTAATGCTGTCATGAAATCTGAAGGATTAATCGACTTTTCTATGGAACATGCTCCCCATAATCACATGTCCAAGATGTCTCTTTGCGATTTACAGTGGAATGTACTGGTTTAGCAGGGCGAAAACATGCCATGTGCTTGAAATGTTGCGAATACTGATGGGAGAAAGGCGCTACGTTTGTAGAGGCAGTAGCTCTTTACGTATTACTAGAGGAAGAACCCAAAAAGATTGATGAAGACCCTGTAGTTGGGAGCTTGGCAGATCTATTGCTGCTCACAGATCCTCTCATCTTGATTATTTGTATGATTGATCTTCTATCCTAAAATTAGTCAAGGTCCTCTGTGGTCATGACTTTGCTTTCGAAAACCCTTCAACATCTTTGGTGAACCCGACGTGAAAGCATCGCATTTTAATTTCAGGATGGGAGATACTTCAGCATCAATTTTAGCCTCTTCTACGATTCCTGCTTTGTCCTCTACTTCAGCTCCATAATTGACTGCTGCTTCAAGTACTTCAACGGATGATTTAAAGCAGATTTTGCAGAATATGTCTATGTATATGCAGCTTCAAAATCAACAGGCACGATTGTATATGCAGCAGTTGCATCAACAATAGTTGTCTCAGCAAAGGCAACTATATTCGGAGCAAGAGAATGCAATCAACGCGACTAAGGCAATTGAAGCAGTTAAGAATGAAAAGAAGCTATTTGATGGCCATAATGTATTGGCTTATTTGAAGACGTATGAGATCAAGATGGGATTTTTTGGAGTACCAACAAGACTTATGAGTAAATATTTCCTTCACCTTGTCACACCCGCCTTGAGGGTAAAAGTGACTGATCTTTTCCTTCAAAATTCGCATTGGCAAGATTTTAAGAAGGCCCTGAAAGAGAAGTATTTTCCTGAGAACTTTGGGATGGCTACACGATGATCATTCCGAGAGTGGGTCTACATGCCAAACAAAGGTCTAGCTGCTTCAGAATTGATATGAGAATTTGAAGAGAGGTATAGTCAACTTGATGCCATTGAACAAAGAGCATTGGATGTTGAGAAAGTTGAGCTTTTCTTGCAAGTTGCAGATCCTGCTCTTCAGGAAGAATTAGGAGAGCTTCTTGAGGATCGCACGAAGCCTATGGGTCTTAAAACAGATTGGAAAGATGCCCAGGATGCGGTCTTGACTTTGACCAAGAGGAGGATATGGAAGACCCGGCTACAGAATGGATCCATGACACCGACACCATCTTCTACTCCTATGTACGACAACGTATGGACAGGTCCAGCAATCTCCACTTCATCTACAAGATGCATAAGAAGGTGGATTTGTATCATGAGCATGCTGATAGGCATGTATGACAGACCGTCTCCATTGTTCCCCGCCTCGCGGTCTCAATAGAGGACGTCTTAATCTCCTTCTATGAGATCCATTGCACTAAATTTGACAATCTGTAAATGGCCCCACGTATTTCTAGAGTAAGGTATCCTGCGATCATGATCGGTAGTACAAACTGCCACAAATGAGAAAGCATTATGAACAATGACTACACTCTAAATAGTAAATTGCACAGGCCACTTACAATCCATTCGTAGTACAAACCTGATACATCTTATGCCAATCAAGGGATTTTAGTGGTGATAATTGGTTGTCTTTAGAAAACGCAAACCTGAGAGAATGCATCATACTCGTCGGAGTGCGAATAGACTTGACTATTTGCTTCACAATGCGCTCTTCTTTAGTGGACAAAACCCAAGGAGTGCGAGGTAGCTGCACGCAACCATCAGTACCTGACTGTGGCTAAAGCGCCTCCACCTTGCCTACCTCATTCAAATCCATTCGTGCCCATATAGTGTCTCTCTTTCCTGTGATGTGGTCCCATAGCAAGCTGCCCATGTTCTTGAAAATATGCATGGGATCCAACAAGTGGTTGATCTGTAAGTGGGTCCAATATGGCAACTCATAGAAAATTGAGAACCGTCGCATTCCGTTTGGAAGTGACTCCGCGTGGACCATTTTCAGCTCGTACCAGCTTTGGGCATTCATATATGTTGGAGGTTGTCTAAGAAAACTTTCCCTGAGTTCATGACCCTCTGACAAGAAAGCGGCGTGTCCTTGATATATCATCTTCTTCATGGTTTGTGACCTTCGAGAGTCTAATTGTGGCCCGCACAATGGACATGCATGATAACCTAAGGTAACCAGACCTGTCCCAACACCTCTATCCAGTGAATACAAACTTGAACGGGCTATGATAGATATTACCAAGGAGAACGGAAGCCTATTTACCAGAGCACTCTCCGAATCCCAGAAAGTCATGCATCGTCCACATGAGAATGGCTCGAATATTGGCGGACGGTCGACCATCGCGCTTGCTCATATCTTGCATGGTGACCCCCTCCTCCCACAAAATCTTAAGCTCATCGACTAATGGAAGAAGATATACGTCCATATTTTTGACTTTGTAGCGGCTGGGGACGAGTAAGCTAAGGATGAGATGCCATTTCTTCGTAGAAAGCCATGGAGGGATATTGTAATTGACAAGGACTATAGCTGTAAGAAGTTGAGCGTAGATGGAATGGGTTCACCCCATCCATTGGAAGACCGAGCCAAAGATTACTTGGCTCTCGGGTAAAGCCAGGGAAGGTAGAGTCAATGTGGCTCCATGTGCGTGAATCTGCTGATATTCGTTGAACTCCATCTGTGGACCTATTCTGCGCATGCCACGTTGTCAAGCTCGCCATGTCGGACATACGAAACATGTGGTTTATGCGGGGGATAAGTGGAAAGTGTCTAAGAACTTTTTTAGGGATGGTTTGCCCTTGCAAGTCATATCAATACCTGTGAGAACCACACTTTGGACATGTCTCCATATTCTCGTATTCTCCTCGAAATATTATGCAATCGTTGATACATGCATGGATGTTGTTGTAGTCCATGCCAAGCTTTTGTAAAACATGTCGTGCATCATCATCACAAGACTCAGGCATGGTATTTGTGAATGGTAATATATGATACTTCAGTAACTTGAAAAAAATCATAAAGCATCTTGAAAAAGCACAAATATTTTAAATGATAGTGTTGAAAAGAAATCAACGAAGTGTATGTACAACGCGTATTTTGCTTTCACCCTTAGGATTGCAAGCAGTGTCTTCAGGCGAGATACTCGGCACCCATCATATAATGGTATGGATGCTTCCTCTGTAAGCTGATCAGAAGTCTCGACATCCATGGGAATCAATGCATCGATCATTGCCTCCATCTCAGGCTCCAAGATTATAGGTAAGTCTCGAAGGCTGTCTGTCTCCTCTAGTATTGATGGTATAGATTGGGTAGTACCTTCCAAGTGGTGGATTGGCTCAGGCACTCCTTCCATCGCATGCCCACGAACTCTTCTAATTGGCCGCAAAGGGTGCACTCCTCCTTGGGACGAGATGTCACCTCCCTGGATAGAAAATTTGCAAACCACACCCAATCTTTTTCTATATGGTATTTAATTAGCTTGCGAGTACAATGCATGATTGATATTAACTTTTCTTATTGTTTGCCAAGATCGCCTAATCAATGATCCCAGATTGAAACTCACTAAAGCTTTGTTCTATACGCAATCGACGCTTTCGTCAAATTTCCAGAGAGCAAGGACATGGGACACGCTGATTAAGATACGCCTCGCGATCTTGAACATCAAGACCTTCATCGTTTTTCATTTTGTCTACGTTACGACAAACAATTTGTTTTTGTTATCTTTTTTTTTGTTTCTTAAATTGTTTGAGAAGGGATTTTTCTCTTGTAACTCAGCAAAAATTAACGTACGTAAAGTCTCAATCCACCCATCCACAAATTAACGTATATCGAAGTGTTTTCCATCTCGTGGTGTTGCAGCAGACCGCACCGGACCTTGCCACCACTCTCTCTTTGTTTTTTATCCATTAATTATCTCCTCTCCTTTCATCTCTCTCTCTTTTTCTCTTTCTTTATAATGTTGTATGTTTATTCGCTCTCTCTCGTTCTTTCTTCTTTTTTCTCTTCCTCCCCCTCTCTCATTTTCTTTAACAAAACATATATCTCTCTCTACTACTACAACAACAACAACAACAACAACAACAACAACAACAACAACAACAACAACTACTACTACTACTACTACTACTACTACTACTACTACTACTACTACTACTACTACTACTACTACTACTACTACTACTAACAAGAAAAGAAAAGAAAAACTACTATTACTATCACTACTACAACAACAACAACAAATAAGAAAACTAGACAATAATAAACAAGAAAACAAAAAAAGCCATTACTACTACAACAACAATAAAACAACAAATAAGAAACCCACTACTACTACTACTACAACCACAACTATGACGACTACGACTACGACTACGACCACGACTATAACTACGACCACGACCACAACCATGACCATGACCACGACCATGATTACAACTACGTCTACAACTATGACCATGATCACGACTACGACTATGACGACGACCACGACTACAACGACTACGACTACAACCACGACCATGATGATAATCACGACTATAACTACGACGATGACGACGACGATGACTACGATCACGACCACGATCACGACCACGACCATGACTACCACTACCACTACCACTACCACTATAATAAACAAGAAAAGAATAAAAAACGATAACAACAACAACTACTACTACTACAACAATAAAAACCAAGAAAACCAAACAACAATAAACACCAAAAGAAAAAAAAAACTACTACTACAACAACAAACAAGAAAACAACCTCTCCCTTCTTCTCTCTCTCTCCCTCCCTCTTCCTCTCCCTCTTTTTCTCTCTTTCCCTATTATGTTTAATGTTTTCTCCCTCTTTCTCTTGTTCTTTCTTTCCTTTTCTCTCTTCCTCTCCCTCTCTCATTTTCTCTCCCTCCCTCTCCCTCTCCCTCTCTTTCTCTCTTTTCTTATTATGTTTAATGTTTTTTCTCTCTTTTTCTCTCTCCTCTCCCTCTCTCATTTCCTCTCCCTCCCTCACCCTCTCCCTCTCTTTCTCTCTTTCCCTATTATGTTTAATGTTTTTTCCCTCTCCTCTCCCTTTTTCATTTCCTTTTCTCTCTTCCTCTCCCTCTCTCATTTCCTCTCTCTCCCTCTCCCTCTCCCTCTCTTTCTCTCTTTTCCTCTCCCTCTCTCATTTCCTTTTCTCTCTCCCTCTCCCTCTCCCTCTCTTTCTCCCTTTCTTTATTTCTTTCCCTATTATGTTTAATGTTTTTTCTCTCCTCCTCTCCCTCTCCCTCTCTTTCTCTCTTTTCCTATTATCTTTAATGTTTTTTCTCTCTCCTCTCCCTCTCTCATTTCCTCTCCCTCCCTTCACCCTCACCCTCTCTTTCTTTCCCTATCAAGTTTAATGTTTTTTTATCTCTCCTCTCTCTCTCTCATTTCATTTTCTCTCTTCCTCTCCCTGTCTCATTTCCTCTCTCTCCCTCTCCCTATCTCATTTTCTCTCCCTTCCTCTCCCTCTCCCTTTCTTTCTCTCTTTTCCTATATGTTCAATGTTTTTTCCTTCCTCTCCCTCTCTTATTTCATTTTCTCTCTTCCTCTCCCTATCTCATTTCCTCTCCCTCCCTCTCCCTCTCCATTTCTTTCTCTCTTTTCCTATAATGTTTAATGTTTTTTCCTTCCTCTCCCTCTCTCATGTCCTCTCCCTCCCTCACCCTTACCCTCTCTTTCTCTCTTTTCCTATTATGTTTAATGTTTTTTCTCTCTTCCTCTCCCTCTCTCTTTCCCTATTATGTTTAATGTTTCTCTCTCTTTCCTCTCCCTCCCTTTCCCTCTTCTTCTCCCTCTCTCATTTCCTTTTCTCTCTTCCTCTCTTTCTCTCATTTCCTCTCCCTCCCTCACCCTCACCCTCTCTTTCTCTCTTTCCCTATTATGTTTAACGTTTTTTCTCTCTTCCTCTCCCTCTCTCATTTCCTCTTCCTCCCTCTCCCTCTCCCTCTCTTTCTCCCTTTTCCTATTATGTTTAATGTTTTTTCTCTCTTCCTCTCCCTCTCTTATTTACTTTTCTCTCTTCTTCTCATTTCCTCTCCCTCCCTCACCCTCACCCTCTCTTTCTCTCTTTCCCTATTATGTTTAATGTTCTCTCTCTCTCTCATTTCCTTTTCTCTCTTCCTCTCCCTCTCTCATTTCCTCTCCCTCCCTCTCCCTCTCTTTCTCCCTTTTCCTATTATGTTTAATGTTTTTTCTCTCTTCCTCTCCCTCTCTTATTTCCTTTTCTCTCTTCCTCTATCTCTTTCATTTCCTCTCCCTCTCCCTCTCCCTCGCTCTCCCTCTCCCTCTCTTTCTCTCTTTTCCTATTATGTTTAATGTTTTCCTCTCTTTCCTCTCCCTCCCTCTCTCATTTCCTCTCCCTCCTTCTCCCTCTCCCTCTCTTTCTCTCTCATTCCCTCTTCCTCTCCCTCCCTCTCTTATTTCCTCTTCCTCCTTCTCCCTCTCCCTCTCTTTCTCTCTCATTTCCTCTCCCACTCTCAATACACATGAATTTTAACAAAAACAAGTAAAAGAGAAAGAGAAAACACAAAAACAAAGCAATAAAGAACAATGCACTCACCATAAAGGCTCGAAGAAGGGTTTGGTGGCTCCTCTTCGTGATGGCGGCTCCTCTTCACCCTCCGTACACTTCCTCCTCTTCTTTGCGAACGGCGGTGGCGGTGGTGAGAAGCTTTCCTTCTCCCTCTTTCTCTCTTTCTCTCCCTCTCCCTCTCTCTCTCTCTCAAATGCAAGATGTTCTCTCTCTCTTTCGTGTATGCTTGCAAAATAACGAGCTTGGGTTTCGGCCCGCGTTTTTTTCGTCTGAGTACCATTGCTATTTGCATCGCTATTTTCATCACTATTTGCATTGCTAATAGCGATGCAAATAGCATGCGACGCTAATAGCGACGCAAATAGTGACGCTGCTATTTTGCATCAGAAATCGCCATCGCTATACCTCCGTATCCTTGTAGTGACTTTACTTTCCACTTGTCAAATACAGTACTGCACTCTAAGGTTATCTCTTATTCTTTTCATTTACCTCTATGCCATGGGAAGGGTTAATACACTTATCGCACCATCATTGAATACTTGCATGGCATAATGCCCGCTACAACTATATGTAGTAAATTATAGTTACACATTGTCATGCCACTACGCGAACACAGTGTAAAAAACTTTGGAGTGCATCATCATTCGTCTTTCTTATTGAACTAGAGAGTTAATGTCATCTGAGTCATTAGTGCTAGTGTCTGTGGCATGAATGGTTCAAAAATACTAGAATTTTAGACAATCTTATCTTATTTTTTATATTTTTATATTATATATTGTAAATATCCTAAAAATCTAAGAAAACTTCTAGAATAGGGTGCCACGCAAAAAGCAAGGGGCTTTTTCCGCCAGTTTTAGGATTTTTCATAAAAAAGAAAAGAGGGGAAAAATAGTGTGGGTCATGATCGCAATTAAGATATAGCAAACAACACTTTGAACTGGGAGAAGGAGTGATTTGTAAGATTTCTGACCAGGTGTCCTGTAACTGTCACACGGTTTTATCTCCCTTTTTGGAGCCAACGGAGCCATCAGATTTGGGTTCCTAGTAGCAAAGAAGAAGTTAATGTTTGATGCACATTTTTGGTCTATGAAGGAGCTCCACGAGATCTAATGCTTGGAGATTGTTTTTGGAGTAGTGCTAGACAAGGAACTTCGGGTTCTATCAATACATGGTGATTTGATTCATCATGCTTTGTCTTTATTGTGTTTACCTCTTGTCTATTCTTTTTCTTCTCTTTCATCTCATATCCTTTACTTCCTTCTTTCTCTGATTCCCAGTCGATATGACCTTACGACTAAAACCCCTCCAACATTGGTGAACCCGACATGAAAGGTTGTCAAAAGAAAAGACAAGAGGGGAGAACTTTCAAGCACAATTTCTAGTGATGTTTTGCAGTAGTTAACTGTTGTGATGAATTCTTTGCAAGCAATTGAGCATGAGATGAAGTTGTTCAATGGTAGAAATGTATCTGCATATATATATACTTATGCTCAGAAGATGGAATTCTTTGGGGTGGCTCAACTTGCATGGAGCCAGTATTTTACTTGGATCACTGTACATGAACTGAAAGCATGAATTAATAAATTGCATATGCAAGATACTGATTGGGTAGCATTCGAGAAGACACTCAAGGAAGAATTTTACATTGAAGATACCAGTTTGATTACATGCAAGACTTTTCAGAAGTGTCCAATTTTACAACCTAATAAGGGTCTTGTGGCTATAGAATTGTTAAGACAATTTGAAAGTTGATTTGAGCAGTTAGATCTTGCAAAACAACAAGCTCTTGCAAGTTGAAAAATTGAATTGTCTCCACAAGTAGAAGATCCTAAGAGACATGTCTTAAAATAGAGTGGAGGCATGACAAGAAAGCTGTTACTACACTTGTGAAAAAGCATAGAAGAAGAGAAAGATTGCATGTCTCTAGCTTGCCCACTATTACATGCAAAACAATTGATGTATCCAGTAAGCCACCCACTTCTATGGCTAAACCTATGGTTGTACCTGATGTTCCCACTGTTAGGGAAGATGTACTAAATGAATTGGTTTAAGGCATGTGGGATCTTCAATTGAAGATCGCAAAATTGGATGAAAAAGGATAAGAGAAAAGGGGACGGGCAACAGCCCCTAAACGAAGAAAAAGATGCATGTGGTGTGATAGTTTGCAGCATGAGAGAAAGGATTGTGGTGCTTATTAGGAGGCTTTGGCATGACATCTCATCTTTTGGAAGCATGGCAAGATCCATGTGCAAAAAACGAGATTGCCTCTTGCTTTGAATTTTGGAAAGGGAGGTATGCAAAAGTTGGTGGAAGACTTGGATATCTGAAATACTTATGTGACTGTATATTTGCTAATTTCATTTCTATGTCAAGTGCTATGATTATGTGAAGGAACCAGTGCCTAACGGACTAATTAAGGAAGTTGTTTGATGCATGTCCAACTAAATATGGTAGGTAATTAGATAACTAAAACAATCGAGGAAAGTACGGTGGATGTGGCCATGGGTCCGTCCTATGGATAGGTGGTCCCGGTTGGCCGAGAACTTTTCTCAATCATGATGGACAACAAGAAGATCGTACTACAAAGGACACGAATAGCAAAGGTGCTGACCTAGAATCTAAGTTATAATAATCCCGATTTACGCTGTTTTAGGGGAACGGAATGGGACTATGCCTTATGGCAAAGAGGTCGAGCCTTGCATCCCTCTCGTTTCCCATTCTCCTTGAACCAAGTGCAGCTTGAATCCGCTTTGACCCTGGCATTTTTGCGTAAAGTAGTTCGCTTAGGGTTCGACGCTAGTTTCCGTTTAGGAAATGATCATTAAGGAAAAACCCTAATTCAGGTCGGTCCTAAGTGGGAACGGCCAGAATACTTCCGCTACGTAGCAGACGCGGAAAGTCCTAGATCGCAAACCCCGTAACATTCCATGGGAGTGCCGGGCGGAGCTTTCTAGACATCCTTTCCGATGGACTACTAAGACGTGTCGTGAAGACAACAAGTGGACACGTTACACCATTATGCTTATATGGTGAAACTAGTTGAGGATGTTGAGCCCACTTGTTTTGAGGATGATGTTGGTCATGCTCATTGGGATGCAACAATGGATGAGGAGATTGTTGCATTAGAAGCCAATAAGACTTGGGATTTCATACCCTTACCTAATGGTAAGAAAGCTATTGGTTGTAAGTGGGTTTACAAAGTCAAGCATAATGCAGATGGTTCACTTAGCAGGTATAAGGCTAGGCTAGTTGCAAAAGGCTATGCTCAAACATATGGCATAGTTTATGAAGAGACATTTAGTTCAGTTGCTAGGATAGCAATTGTTAGGTGTGTGATTGCCTTGACAGCAGTCAAAGGTTGGAGTTTGTAGCAAATGGATATTAAGAATGCCTTCTTCCATGGTGAATTACAAGAAGAAGTGTATATGGAGTAACCAGCAGGTTATGAGGATTTAGAGCATCTCACATATGTGTGTAGGTTAAAGAAGGCACTCTATGGGCTGAAGTAAGCACCTAGAGCATGGTCTGACAAGATTGGAGTGTATTTTTTCAATATTGAATTTTGTATTTTTGATGTTGATCACTCACTTTATGTGAGAAAGGGAGATGCATGTTTGGTCATTATAGTCATCTATGTGGATGACTTGATTATTATAGGTGATAGTGACAATGGGATTGCTGAAGTTAAGGACTTCTTGAATAAGAAGTTTGAGATGAAAGATTTGGGTGAGCTGAGATACTTTCTTGGTATTGAGATAATCAAATGTGATGATGTTATATGGCTATCTCAAAGGTAGTATGGCTTGGATATGTTATTCAAGTATGGTATGACAGCATGTAAGCCTCTTTCAGTACCATTGGAGCAAAATGTGAAGTTGAGTGCAGACATTGGGGATGAGATAGAAGACCCTACTATGTTTAGGAGGATAGTAGGAAGTTTGATTTACATGACTATCACAAGGCCAGACTTGAGCTATGATGTTGGCCTTGTTAGTCGGTTTATGCAAATGCCTACAAAGCCTCAGTTGGATGTAGTTAAACGTATATTGAGGTATGTGAAGTCCACTTTACATTATGGAATTTTTTATGAGGCAGGTAAGGACATACATGTCTTTGGATACATAGATGCAGATTGGACTGGTAAGTAGCATGTCAGACAAAAGATCTACAAGTGGATTCATGTCTTCCCTTGGTAGTGCAGCAATTACTTGGAGCAGCAAAAAGTAACCTACTAATGCTTTATCGAGTACAGAGGCTGAGTATAGAGGTGCTGCTATGGCAGCATGTGAGGTGGTATGACTGCAAAAGTTATTACATGATTTAGACATGTAGGGAGTGTTGAGATATCGAGCTCCACTCGTGATATGCCAGGGTGACCGTTGTGCATTTATGTCACCGACTTGTCAGTTGCAGATGCGGTTGGTACACCGCCCATGAATAATAGCTACATGATAGCTATCCTTATCTACTCTAGTTCGTGGCTCAGTTAGTATGCCACCTTAGTTAGTTGAGTTTGGTTTGAGATCCATATATAGGGTTCTTCTATTTCCTTGTACTAGAGTTCTTTTGGCTTACATAACTAAGAAGAGGAAAACTGTTTTCAGCCTCCACCTTTGTGTGTATTCCCCCATTGTGCAAGCAAGAAAGCTACAAGTGAGACTCCTTCCTTCTCTCCCACAATCTTGACAGGGAGATGGTCCAGTTGTCATTCATTATGACAACATGAGCAACATATAGCTAGCTAGGAATCCAGTGTTCCATGCTAGGAAAAAACACATTGAGGTGCACTACCACTGTGTGAGAGAGAAGGTACTTGCAGGAGAGATTGACTTGGTATATGCCAGCATATAGGATCAGATAGCTGACATTTTCACAAAGGCATTGGGTACAGAGAAGCTTCGAAAGTTCCGAAGCTTACTTGGAGTTGCAGAGATAAAATTGAGCTTGAGGGGGAGTATTGAGATGGCAAGCTCAACACGTGCGGGCATTGATGATGGACCGCCTGGCTAGATGAGTCCGCACATCTACACTTAGCACGTTGGTGATCATTATGATACTCATATGACCACTGTCTTATTACTTATTATATTTAGTTTGTTACACCTACCTACAGTTGGCAAAGATATAATGCCAGTTGATTAGTGTAGTTGGTTATGCACTGTTTGACTTAGTAGACCACTTTCCTTTATGTTGTATCTTATCTATACTTTGTGTACATTGTATAGTGTGTGGAAGAAGAAGAAAAATCAGCAAGAAAACGTTTTGGCCTCCATCTATCTTCTTGTGTTCTTGAGTGAGCTTCCTCTTGTGTATACTGTGTGTGTTCACAATAGCTCAAGCAAATCTCCCCATCATGTGATTCTTGACATTTTGCTCCAGATCATAATCCCTAATGAAGAATATAGCCCCTACCATGATACACCCAGCAATATATTGGTGATGGGTATAAAGTGGGTGGTAAAATCTTGTGCTATAAAAGCATAAGTAGGTAAGGCGAATCCAATAAGTTACTAATCTTTGTTTGAGTCCCTACATCAAGTAAAACATGAACTTTGTAAAACTCTTTAGATGCATTAAGAGAATCTATAGATGCAATGGCTGACTCTTCCACTACAGGATCTTCCAAGGCATCCGTAGTAGCTGTCTCAATATCAAACTACAACTTATATTTCAATTGTTTGCCCTCTTGCTTGCTATCATGTTTCTACTTGTGTCCAACCTCTTCCATAATATGCTTTGGAGATGGGTTGATTTGTAGCTTTAGGAGGATCCACAGTTCTTCTTCTCACTTTCTTAGATATCCCTACATTATCTTAATCTCTCTTTTCTTTCTCTTCCACAAGTACATCTGTGTTTTTCCCTTTTGTTGAATATGCATCCACTGAATATACATCTACTAGTGATTTCCAACTAGTTGTGTCACGAATGTCTTGTCTTGCATGAGACATTTCACTATTCCTCTTTTTAGCTACATGCAAACTATGTGTCCATATTGTAATCTTCGAACCAATCATCTCTTCACCAGGCATTCTATCCAACTATAGACTAAATTTGTCAAACAAGTTCCTTTTCAACAGCTTATCATATTTATCTTTGGAAAACATTTATAACATCCAGCCCGTAGGCTTATCCATAATCCGCCCGAAGGCTATTCAGCAATCCATAGGGATTACTAATCCAAGATTCCGCCCATAGACTAGTATGCGGACCTCGAGATCCAATCCCGAGTCACATTGGCCTCTTGTGCAGGACCCGAAAGGCGTGGGATTTACCCCCCCGGCATCCAAGCGTCCTCTTGCTCCAAGTAGCGCTCAACGGAGAGACCTCTTGTGGCGGGTTCAATCCACCTTCCCGGCGCGGTTAACAACCCCCTTGGTTAGGGTCAGGCAGGCAGTCGGGGGTAACTGAAGCTACCTCTCCCTTCAGGCCTTCAACCTGAAGCATTAGATATCTTTTCATACTTTAATTCCTTGAGCAAACAAAGCAAAACAGTACTCTCTAAATTGTTACAAGCACAATCATTTCAAGTGGTCGTTATTTTGGCCAACTGCTAAGGAGTGAATCCTTCTTTCCGAATGCATCCAGCACTCGATCTGGGATCAATTGCAACTTGGCAAGATCCCCAAGGGTTTGTTTGTTAACCCTTATATCCTTGGGTTAGGGCCATACCCTATTAACCCAACTTAATCAATACCTTAAGTTTTATGAGCAGAGAATATGTTATTCCAATTCATTGATTGGTCTTTTGCTTCCAAGCAAATTTCTAATTCCCGTATCTTGGTCACTTTACCCAAGAAAGGTACTATATCAGGATGATTATTCATCCTCTTGAAAGATAACTTGCGTAAGAATCTGCCAATCTCATTCCGAGGATTTGGCCATTCCCTTGTGATCAAATCACAAGATCATGCGACTCTGCAACTTGTTGCACAAGTGTCGCATCAAAACTATGGGACTATTTACCCATCGAATGGAGTCTTATAATCACGAAATCATGATTAGATATAACAATCCGTTCCTGATTGTATTAGGCCGACATTGTCGGTCCTAGGGTTCCAAGTTCAAACCGAGTTTCATCTTTTTAACAAGAGATTCTTAGGGTCAAAACCCTAGATCATTTCTCGCAAGTATGTACTACTGTCCCTACATTCCGTGAATGTGGGCAAGTCTTTAGGTATAGGAGTTTCAGCTTTGGCAATAAGAGCGACTAGGTCATGTTCTCAACATGTTAAATCCTAGTTAGCTCTTTGGTATATGTTGTATTGAATTTAATCCTTCCTAAACGAGTCCCTCGCAATTTTTAGGCGTTTAGGTTTAAACCAATTTAACTTGTCTATTCTTGAAGATAATTACGCTACCATTTTCGTAACCACATGATTCATTGCCTACGTATAAGTTGATTTACAAGCCCTAACTTTTCGGGTTAAGATCAAAGCATAGGTTAAGTTATAGCATAATTCCAATTGATCATCCTATAACATGTAAACAAGATTCATGCTACTAAGCTTTAGGATTTTATGTTTAAACATACAGCCTTTTTCTACTTTTATTTTCGAATGAATTAGTCGTATGCTGAACTTACACAACCTTTCGTTGATTTGAGTTTTTAGGCCACTTGAATAGAGTTAAATCTTCTTCGTGCAGCCCTAACAATTTCCTACGGTTGCTAGTAACTTTCTTTAAGAATCATTTCGAAAAAGATGTTCAATAATACGATATGCGGTTTATTCCTTCCATGCTTAATCAAAGTGTACTATGATAATTCCATTTTGTAAAAATGGGCATTAATTAATCTAATTTCATTACTTTGCAATGCATAAAAACCACTTGTTAGAAATGCATAGAAATCTTATGCTCACTTTATTTTGTTCATTTTATTGAAAAATACTAATGATCGAATCCCTCAATTGTGAGCTATTAGCCAAAGTATTGTCAAACGAAAAAAACATGCATCCTCATTCCTCAAATGATCCATGCATAATTGAAATATTACGATGTTAATCAAATTTAGGAAGAAGAATCTAGACTTGTGGTGAAATGTCCACATGGATGTTAGGAGACGATCCTCCTGCGGTTGTGCCTTGTGCTTTCTTAGGAGCCATTGCGAATGCGGCCTTTTTGTCTTGGATGCAGATTTATGATCTTGGCCGATCTTCTTCGAACACAAAACTCCCTTTGTGATTCCACCATCCTTCAGAATCGAACATTAGAAATGGAACTTATGAATTTTTCCTTCCTTTCGTAGTAGCTCCGGGGGTGCAAATTGTCTACACAGAAAGGGGGAAAAGAAAATAGCTTTGTTGTATGCAAAAGGGGGAACACGTAGCTTAGAAATATGGGTTATAATTGTGATGGTGAGAACGTGTTGGATGCAAGTGAGGCTCAATTTATGTTTGATGAGGTACACAATTGTCTGTATAAGCTGATTTCTATGCATTGGACTTTGAAAGAGCACACATATTGCTACGTATTTGTTGTTGGGTTCATTGATAGCAAGTATATGGAGATTCAACAACCTCTAGTGTATGATGCACACCCGAGGCCTTATGACCCTGGAAGGGGTACTAGGTATGGCTCAAGAGTTATGAAAATGCTGAGTATTTTGATCTATGATCCAGGCGGATGCCTTCTTATATGCATGATAAGCGACAAGTTGATTCTATGGGTGTTTGACCCAGGTGGTGCATCGGTGACACATATCGAAGGATGTGTAGGTTCAGAGGGGGTGGATGTCACACCACTACGCAAACACATTGTAAAAAACTCTGAAGGACATCATGATTTGGCTTTCTTATTGACCTAAAGATTCAATGTCATCTGAGTCATTAGTGCTAGTGTCCGTGGCATGGATGGTTCAAAAATACTAGATTTTTGGATAATTTTAGCCCATTTTTGATATTTTTGATATTATTTATTATAAATCTTCTAAAAAGCTAGTGAAACTTCTAGAATAGGGTGGCATGCAAAAAAGAAGGGGCTTTTTTAGGCAGTTTTGGGATTTTTCATGAAAAAGAAAAGAGGGGTAAAATCGCGTAGGTTGCGATCGCAGTTAATAAGCAGCAAAGAACACTTTGAACTAGGATAAGAAGAATGAGTAATCTTCGAGATTTCTCAGCATGTGTCCTGAAGTTTTATCCCCCTTTCGGAGCCAATGGAGCCATTAGAATTGGGTTCCAAGTAGCAAAGAAGAAGTTAATGTTTGATGCATGTTTTTGGTCTATGAAGGAGCTCCATGAGATCTAATGCTTGGTGTTAACCCCAATACGAAGAAAGCAAAAGGAAATAAAAGAGATGTAGGGCAAAGGCGGAAAAAAGGTAGCCCGACTGAAGAAAGAAAAGGAGAAAAGGCCAAAAGCGCAAGGGCAACCTTAAAAGTCCAAGGCAAAGGCAAAAGGGGAAAGGCGCATTTTAAAATAAAAAGGCGCACCCGGAAATCTTGTAAAAGAGCACCGGGCTCTCACCCGTGCAGTTTGTAAATGTAGACGGGCGGTGGACAGGAAGCTAGAAAGATAGAAGGACAATGGGAAAAAGGGCCTAGGCTACGGCCGGCCATGTAAAAAAGGAAAAAAGGGGATGACCGCCCAAAAAGGGATTTAGGGTTTTGTATATAAAGTTGAAAAGTGAATGAGAAGCTCATTCTTGTGTGTGGCCAAAAGTAGCTCTCCTCTTCTTCTTCTTCTTCTTGTTCTTGCTTGCT
Source organism: Lygodium microphyllum (assembly GCF_053477565.2). Classification (NCBI taxonomy): domain Eukaryota; kingdom Viridiplantae; phylum Streptophyta; class Polypodiopsida; order Schizaeales; family Lygodiaceae; genus Lygodium; species Lygodium microphyllum. The sequence continues at coordinate 36,436,045 of NC_141162.1, read as the reverse complement.
TGAGCTTGTGCTTGAGAGAGGGAGTGTGAGAGTGTGAGGGAGTGAGTGTGTGAGGGTGAGGGACCGAGGAGGAGAAGCTCTCCATCTTCTCCTCTCTTCTTCTCTTCTCTTCTCTTCTCTTGTCTTGCTCGCGGCAATGGAGCTTGGAGCTTGGAGCGGGAGGATCGAGCTTGCTTGAAGCTTGCACTTGGATCGTGGAGCCACCAGAGTGCACAGGAGAGGAGGTAACTCGAACGGCATCAAGGTAAGCTCACTACACCCATAGATATGGATGGCGCGTCGGCTATGTGAGAGGTAGCCATTAGTGCTCGGCTTGGAACGCTTGAAACAATAAGCGGTCCGAGGGTCTTGGCGGTTGAGTGAAAGCTCCCACATTTTGGTTCCGTTGCCGGGACCAACGGATTCAAGCCTTGAGCGCTTGCGCGCTTCGAATCGAGCATCAAAGTAAGGGGTTTCCCCCGAACCGGTGCTTGAGGTAGATAGGTAGGAAGCGAGGGGGTTGAAGATAGTATTCGATCTCCTTGGCAAGTAGGTTTTTTGCTTTCTGTGATTTATGTTGTGGAATGGAGTAGTATAGGTATTTATTTTGTGATTTGGATGCATTTAGGGTAGGAAAAAACAAAGAAAAGGAAGAAAAAAAGAAACAAACAATAGGGTCCTCTGTTGCTGTATAATAGGCTAAAATAGGGAAATAGGGGCACAGATCCTTGGAGTGCCGTCGATTCGAGCACCACAGTGGTTCCAGGCATGTCTGGCATTCCCTTGTAGTGTCTTGCACCTATTTGGAAGGCGTTGGACGATTTGGTGTAGTGGACATCAGCCTAGAGGCATCGCGTGCAACTCGCAGGCCGTCGTTCGCGCCGTCGGACCAGGCCGTCCGAGTCCCAGAATCGGATGCCCGATTTTGAGAATCGGATGTTCCGATCGGACCAACCCGTCCGATTTTGAGAATCGGACGCTCGGACCACTCGGACACTCGGACTCGGACCAACCCATCCGATTTTGAGAATCGGACCACTCGGACTCGGACGCTCGGACAACTGTCCGATCGGACCATCCTGTCCAATCGGACCACTCGGACGGACCAGTCCAGAATCGGACCGTCCGACTACTAGAATCGGACCACCCTGTCCGATTCGATTCCCAGAATCGGACCACTTTTTCGATCCGACTCCCAGAATCGGACGTGACCAAAATCGGACCACTGGGCCGATCGGACCAACCCAGAATCGGACGTCCGATTCTGATAATCGGACTCCTGAAAATCGGACATCTGAGAATCGGACAGAAAACTGTCAAAATCGGACAGATACCTAGAACACAAATTTTGACGCATCTAAACCCCGAAATTGACCCCAAAGGCTACGTACAGCTAAAGGCACATCAAAGATCCATCACTGGGCTAAAATTTAGAGCACGTAGTTCAAAATTTGGCTATAAACGGTCCTCCAAATTGCATATGGCGTCTACCATAACGGCCCTGCGGGCCGGGGGGGACTGCCCCCCCCCCCCCCCCCCCCCCCCCCGGACCCCCATAGAGGTTGCCCCCTCCGCACCTCCCCCGAGTAGGTTGGAGAGAAAACGCGCGCCGTGATAGGTCTTCCAAATTGGACCCTAGCGTAGCAATGGCTCTACATGAGCATGGAGTCCCACTTGCAATAGAGCAACCAAAAGCCCATGCCCGAACAGAGACAAACAGAGACCCTAGAACCTCAATGGGCCAATCTAGCCATCAAGGGCAAAACGGCCACACCATGAGAACACAAAGACATTGTGTTCAGACCACGTCTAGTCAAGGCGATATGCAACATCAGCAAGCTACAAATGCCAAGATGACTAGACATGAGACTCTTGACGAGAGATGTGCCTTGAGCAACACTACACAGACAACCCAAGACATTGGGGGAGAATCCACGTCTGGTCATGCAAGTGGGGACTCAAGGGCATCTGTCAGAAGGCTTAAATTTACAAGCCAGGACCCAGAAGAGGAAGATATAGTGCCACCTGCTTATCTTAGGGTCAAACTCACCGCAGAAAGAGAGCATAGTGTTGATGCTCTCATTGATGAAGTAGCAGATTTCAATATCTTGACTTACGAAGCATGGACTCTACTAGGTCAACCAGAGCTCAAACCGACTGATGCAACTCTTAACCCTTACGGGGAACACCCACAAGCACTTCTAGGGAAGTGCAGAATCCTTGTAACTATTGAAACAGAAAGCTTGCCAGTCCTGTTCTATGTTCCTCCAAATAGCGAGAATTGTGGAAAGGAAATCCTCCTAGGAAGGCCCTTCAAAAAGGCAACGAAGTGTGAAGCTGACTATATAGCACAGAGGATACACCTAACACTACCAGGTGTGAGGATAATCACAATGTTTAGCAAGGGTGACCTCACCAAACCTCGAAGGAAGGGGAAGGAGCATTCTGACATACCAAGCAAGCCTAGTAATGAGAGCAAGGAGTTGTTGAAAGGGTTGATACAAGCGCAGGTTGAACGGAGAGAACCAGTGAATGAGGCCGTACTTGAGACAAAAAGGTTAGGAGACAAGGCCAAGGATAGGGTTTGGACTCAAAAATATCGTAGAAGACCACGAAAGAAGCCCAAGCCCTATAGGCGAAGGCATCGATGGAGAGCTAGCACAATGCCACGATGGATATCCAAGGCATTGCTTCGTGCTCAAGGGTATTATGCAGGCAATCATTGGATTTGGGTACCCAAACTCCCTGCTAAGCCACCTCTATCGGAAGTCCAAATTATGTCCAAAGCAAAGAGGCGTAGGAGGAAAACTAAACGAAAGGCCAAGTCTCGAACCAAAAATATTGGAGTGATCGAGCCCCTCACTATTGAAATCAAGAAACCAAACATGGCCTATCAAAAAGTAGATCCCCAGCTTGGCGTACTTAGCAAGCAGATATCAGAGGTAACTGTCAAGCGTGCACAAGGCCCACTAGTGCCCAAGGAGCCTTTGACTTCCAAAGACGATAATGGGCACCACTGGCACAACATTGCTCATGATAAGGTTGATCACTCAACAAAGCTAATGACAGAATCGTCTAACAATCATGAGCAAATTCTCCAGTCAGTGCCAAGCCCACATAGGAGTCCCAGATCTCCTACATCCTCTTCACCTAAATTGACACGTGAAGCGCGGCAGCATCAGCCTCGTGCCGCTGCTCAACCTACACAAGTGAAGGTGCAAAGGGCAACAAAAGGCACAACCACTTCTGATCTGCCTAGGGACTTGACACCGCAGTCTACCAATGGTAGCCAGTCCGCTGAACTAGCCACCACTACTTCCAATCAGGGATCACACCAGTCACAGCCCTTGGCCATGACAATGCCCCTTGCGGAATGTGTCCTTAGTGGTTTACCTGTGAAGGAGGTGTCGCAACCAACTTCATTAACAACTCCAGCACTCTCAAAGTGCCTAAAGCCTAGGCTGGAGGAGTTAAACACAAGGGAGTTAGTTGAAAAGCTAGACTCCCTGAAAAGGGAGGCAATTGTGCTCTCACAACCTAGCGAGGCCGTTCCGCAGGCCACAACCAGGTCCCATGAGGACACACTAGAGAAGGAAAATGCTAAGGCTCAACCAAGCACATCAGCGGTCAACCTAGCCCAAGGTCCTGAGCCATTAGATGCACCTGCACTGACCAAGAAAAAGAGGAGAAAATAGCAAAAACAACAACAGTTGCAGGAGGTTGTGAACCGCAAGAACTTTGAGACGAAGAATACCGAAGAGCCGATGAATAAAGCATCAAGTCCATCCACCAATGAACCCATTGATGCCTCTCCTAATAGCGGTGAACCCTCAGACACATCCGTGTGCTCTGAAAAACCAAAGCAACCGTTGCCATCAACAGTTGCTTCCAACACTCTATCCACTGACAATAGAACTCGCATTGACCAATCAAGAGTGGATACAACGCTGTCACAACAGGGTAACAAATCTCTACCAGTCACATCTGAGAAGAACCATGACGAAATAACAGCAAAACCTCAGGAGAAACGTGAGAACCCCAAGAGCATAAGAAAACCTAGCGTGGACCAATCTTGCTCATCTAGGCCTGAGCCCCCAGCCATGCTAAAGCCTAAGGAAACTCTTAGAACTTTGCACGAGATAGCAACTGAGCAAGCCCTTGTTGAACATAGAAGTGTCACAGAATGCTTAACTGAGCTGGAGGCTAAGCTCAAAGTGGTCGCGCGTGTCTACATCCTTGCGGACGTGGGCACGATCCCCAAGGAGCAGCTTGGAGATTACTTGACCTTTCCTCTATCATGGGAAGAACAAGAACATCTCAACGGGCACTACGATAGGCTCCTGCATGAACATATGCGACTCATCCCTGACGAGGAGGCTGATGAACTGCGCTTAACCGTCACGTTCAATGAAGTGCTCTGCTGACCGAATCTCGTAGACATAGAGCTACTAAAGCGACTGTCAGCAGGCCAGAGTCAATTTGAGCAGCGTTGGTGCGAAAGCTACGTTGTAATGGCCGAACTAGGGGCTCAGATCATGACGGTCTCAGAAGAGCGATTGGCCAAATGGCGGTCTCAAAGAGACCCAACTTACGTGGCACCAACTTCCCTTCGAGTGCTCACTAATATTCGGGGTGCGGACTTGGCTGGGACTAGGCTACAGGTCCCTTTGATTGATAAGGTTCTCACCGAAGAGGAGTTACATATTGCCAGTAGACTCGGTCAAGGTTCCATGCTACTCGACGTGGCAAAATATCTATCAGTATTAAGTCAGCTGCCACGAATACTAGATGCGTGTGCCATGCTCCAGTACAACCCCGAGTTCTACACTTGGTTCTTATCCTCGTGATGTGACATGGATTTATAGCTATGTATATAAATAAACACTGATTTTTGTGTCACCATGTATAAACAATATCAACACACACAAGCGATGATAGTTAAGTGCAGGGAGAAGAGTCGGGTTGGGCAGGCTAAGCTCTTCAGGTCCTCCTCTCATCACACTTTTGAAAGTCGTGTGACCAGCCCCACCTCCAAGTGAAGGGCATGCAACCCACATTACCTCCACAGGAAGCCTTGACCAACAACTCTAATAATATAGACAGGGTGGAGTCCCTCTCTATACACCTTCTTCCCTTTTTGGTCTATCCTTCCGAGGATGTGCCCTATCCCACTCCATGACAACCAGTCCACACAACTTAGCATAAGCCAATATTGGCTAATGGCTGGAGACAAGACGAACATCATCATGGGGGCCATCCCGTTACGACAAAACACTGCATGCCTCACCCCTCCCTTTCTTGTTATATACGTTTCATAAACCACACTAAAATCCCTTCCATGCAAACAGTTGTACCCTGTATCAAGGTTTAACCCTTGAAGTGCGTCTTGCAGGTTTCCTTTTGCGGCGGAATGCATGGAGAATCATGGAGATCTAGCATGCAAAGACGCTCTTCGCAGAAGGCGGGAGCATGTGGCACGCACCCCTCCACCGGAGCGCTATGTGCCCACCATCAAGAGGTATGCCAAGAAGCGGGGCCCTAAGTGACATTGCCCAGGGCGAAGGCCGAAGAACCCTCGAGTCAAGAAAGTCGAGACTCGAAACGCGCAACAGGTAGCAGCACTTGTGGTGCGCACTCCCAGCTCCTGCTCGGGCCCCAGACGCTCAAAGGCAGAAAGGGCAGCTCGGGAAAGCGAACAATTTAATGAATTATTTAAAGATATTCTGGAGACGGTGGCGGGCCGGGATTACACCATTCATGTCCCGACCGACATGTTCCCTGCTCACCCTCACGGGAGCCCCACACCAGCAGAGCCCCAATCACCCGGCCACCCAGACTCGCCCCGCCTCGTACAAATAGAGTAGCCCCATGTTGTATAAAGGGCTTATCAAATGTTACCAGGCCATGACTTTTTGTCTTTAAATGGTTAAGTGTTGACATGATCCCGAAGTGTATGAACTTTTCAAATCTGCGTTTAATATATTTCACGTCTTTAGCAAAAGAAAAAGCTAATCAAGCGCAGGTGATAAATATCTAAGTCAACACCATAAAATTCAGATAAGTGATGTCTCCTTGCATTGCACTGGTTTATTATAGTTGCGGTGTATACCATGCATGTACTCTCATGAAGCGGCAAGTTGATGCAGAATGACACAGGTCAATGTCTAGAAGCGTTTCACATCCAAGTCACCACAAGACCACCAACCCCACAAAGAACCATTATGGAGGAAGTGACAGGAATACCAAGAAACAAAAGCCATGACGGAAACGCCACTAGATGAGAACCCAAGGACACCTCTGCAAAAGCACATATTGCGACTGAGCATGGCCAAAGCATAATCATCGATTACTCCTCCTTCTTGGTCAAACTCTATGTTCGGGCAGGAGCCACGCTCTCAACAAGGGCGAGCGTCTCTTCATCATCCAAGATTCAACTCGCAAGATGCTCTGCCCTTGTCCATGCACAGCTCACTCCAAGTGCTACCTCAATTGTTCGATGTCTCACATGTTACAAAGAGGTTTGCAAAATCTCAAGTGTATCTCTTCATCTCAACAACAATTCCTCTAGCATCAAGGCTGGTGACACAATCATCGTTGTAATATCCATCCTTCATAGCCTTTGGATCCCAACATTTCTCAATCCAAATGAAAGGCTAACAGCCTCAATGTATGGCATTGATTGTATTCATTTTTCCCACAAAAAAAAAGGAAAAAAGAAAAAAAGAGAGAAAAAAAAGAGAGAGAAAGAAAGAAAGAAAGAAAGAAAAAGAGAAAAGAAAAAGAAAAAGAAAAAGAAAAAGAAAAAAGCACACACAATCACAGCACCGCACCTAGGGGTCCTCAAATTAGGTACGTCTAGTGACCTTGGTCGGCTGCCTCCGTCCCTAATCCCCTAGCCCTTTGTACATCCCCCATAATTGTTCAGGGCACATCAAGGGCAGGACATACCTCGGGAGCTCGCCTCGCCTATGGTTAGACTTGTCACCCTGAACCACTTGCACAATTCTCTCGCACTCATCTCAATGCCATTACAATCAATAGTGGTAAGCAAGGCATGAAAGACACTAGACAAGTACAACATACTTTTCTACGAGTAGCCACTAGCTACCAAAAGCTAAGACATCAAGGAGCTCAATTATGCTACATGGCCTTGACAAGACCATAATGATGTCTCAAGCAATATTCAAGTGTACTTTTCCCATCTTCATCGACAAATTTTTCCATCAACTTAGCCCCTTGCTATACTAATCCATTGTTGTACAAGGAACCAGGTCGACAGTCTTCTAACTAAGTATAACCTAAATACTCACGAGCACTCACATACTATTTGCACCAAAGCATATACACGGTTTGGGTCCTCAAGTGCAGGACAATACTCCAAGATTACTTAGAGTTTGACCTGTCTCCCAAACTAATCAAAATATGTCTTGTGCACGATAAGAAGACTAGCACTACCCCTTAGGAAGAGACCACAGGAGAGGTTTTCAATTGCAGGTGTTGAAGACTCCAACGCAAGTGTCATTCGCTCTTCATCAACACCCAACTCTGAATGCTTATCCCTTACCATCCGACAAGCCCACAAAGAATCGTCATGTGCAGACTCCCCAACCAACCAACACTTGTGCTGGCCATCAATGCAATCCCCAACACAGCATAGCCCTACCACCAACTCCAACAACCTTCCACCAGCCACCTTGGCCACCAACAGGCCCCCAGGACCTTCTCCCACACCACCACCAACACTCCTCCACGGAAACCACCGGCGTCCTTGTCACCCACGTCTTCGGTGCATGCTACAGCCTGCTACCTACGATGGTGAGTGCCATGGGACTGGCACTCGTCTAGGAGGGGGGTAATGTTAACCCCAACACGAAGAAAGCAAAAGGAAATAAAAGAGATGCAGGGCAAAGGCGGAAAAAAGGTAGCCTGACTGAAGAAAGAAAAGGAGAAAAGGCCAAAAGCGCAAGGGCAACCTTAAAAGTCCAAGGCAAAGGCAAAAGGGGAAAGGCGCATTTTAAAATAAAAAGGCGCACCCGGAAATCTTGTAAAAGAGTGCCGGGCTCTCACCCGTGCAGTTTGTAAATGTAGACGGGCGGTGGACAGGAAGCTAGGAAGATAGAAGGACAATGGGAAAAAGGGCCTAGGCTACGGCCGGCCATGTAAAAAAGGAAAAAAGGGGATGACCGCCCAAAAAGGGATTTAGGGTTTTGTATATAAAGTTGAAAAGTGAATGAGAAGCTCATTCTTGTGTGTGGCCAAAAGTAGCTCTCCTCTTCTTCTTCTTCTTCTTGTTCTTGCTTGCTTGAGCTTGTGCTTGAGAGAGGGAGTGTGAGAGTGTGAGGGAGTGAGTGTGTGAGGGTGAGGGACCGAGGAGGAGAAGCTCTCCATCTTCTGCTCCCTTCTCTCTTCTCTTCTCTTCTCTTGTCTTGCTCGCGGCAATGGAGCTTGGAGCTTGGAGCGGGAGGATCGAGCTTGCTTGAAGCTTGCACTTGGATCGTGGAGCCACCGGAGTGCGCGGGAGAGGAGGTAACTCGAACAGCATCAAGGTAAGCTCACTACACCCATAGATATGGATGGCGCGTCGGCTATGTGAGAGGTAGCCATTAGTGCTCGGCTTGGAACGCTTGAAACAATAAGCGGTCCGAGGGTCTTGGTGGTTGAGTGAAAGCTCCCACACTTGGAGATTGTTTCTAAGTAGTGCCAAACAAGGAACTTCACGTTCTATCAATACATGGTGATTTGATTCATTGTGCTTTGTCTTTATCGTGTTTACCTCTTGCATATTCTTTTTCTTCTCTTCCATCTCCTATCCTCTACTTCCTTCTATCATTCATCCCCGGTGAATACGACCTTTTGACTAAAACCCCTCCAACGCACACTTGAGAGATCACCTATTATTGTGCATGCATTGTTCTTTGCATGGAGGAAAATTAGGATATTTTTCACAAAATTAAGAACCCCAAAATAAGAGGGAAAAGTGATTGGTTGAGTTTGAGGGTCTTGTAGGACTCCTTTAGTTGTGAGATAGGTTGTTTATTGGTCAACTTCATGAAAATGATTCTTTTCTTGAGTAATTGTGAGTTTTGGGTGCATGAAGAGGATCTCAATCAATTTTTTTCTTCAGTGAGCACTAAGAGGTGAGGTAAAGGATCCTAACTAAATTAAGAAACAATGTTTGTATATTACATAGTGCATGGGTACTTACAATATAAGATATAGGCCATATACCAACGTTTAAAGCAATGGAATTATTCATCCCAAAATTTTCCATTGTCATCACTAAAACTATCAGTATACGCGTCTCTATAGATGCATCGCATAGTGACATGTTGCTATGTAAATAGTGACTCAAATAGTGATGCATGCAATGTTATTTGTTGTAATGTTCATAGTGATGATCATAGAGGAAAGAAAAGTTTTGGGTGGTTGGGCTGCATGCTCTACCACCCTTACAGCCACATGTGCTGACAAATGTTTCATAAATCATTTATCAATTGAGTATACACCTATTATTGAAACACATATATTATGAGATGATAGGAAGAAAGGATTCATTGATTCCATTTCCAAATTTTCCACTATCACTCCTCTTTGTTAGCCTTGCTGCAGTTTCGTCACCCTGAATCAGGGTCTTCTGATTGCGTCGGTTAGCAGACACTTTAATTTGCACAAGCATGAAAGTGACGTAGGTGTCCCCTCTGAGCAGCCAGGAAATTCTACTTCATGATGCTAGTCATACCAGTGCTTCACAATATGCTGGTCAGCATATGATATCGACAGCAATTGCAAGTTGCAGTCAAAACTTCCACCTGTTGCCATCTTAGTTTATAAATTGAAAGCAGTACTCTGCCAGAGCTATGGACACAAGGAACTTTAGACACAAGACTAGATAGTAAAAATACAAACATCTAGTAAATGAACTAATTTTCCTAGTTAGTAAGTAGGAGTTTTCATCTTCAAACTAGGTTTTTAATTTTACTACATAGAAATGAAGTGATAACTAGTAAAATGACTCTTAGGTCGTAAATGTATGAAAATTTTCTAGTTACCATGTAGGAAATTTTGGATTTAAACTAGGTTTTAATTTTACTAGATAAATGTATAAATGTCTGTATAGCAAAGCAAACAAATAAATTTTTAGTTATAGTAAATAATAATGTTTATATAACCAAGCTAAGAAGTTGTTGCAAGCATGTTATGCTAGTGTATTGTACCTCAACCTATGATGTTGCCAAGCATAGGAGAGTTATTAGTGTAGCTTATGTTCTCAATCTCCTCTTGCATGTTTTTCATCTAGAACATACTATTTCATGTAGAGGCAATGATGGAATAATCTTTCCTTGTAGCCATTGTTTGCACCAAACATAGTTTTGCAATGCAAAGGGGAGGATGTATAGAATTGTAGAGTGATGTAATACGTATGGAGATTTTATAACAATATCATAAGAAACATGCAAAATTATTAGAACACAAACTTGTCAATTCAATTCTTGCATATCCATCTATTAATATTCTTATGTATGGTTTATGTTTGATATCTTGATAATCATGCATTTGCATGTACTTTCATTTATAAAAATTGTGCATGCACATGGTATGTATTGCAAGAGAGATATATTTTATATGAATTGAAAAATGTAAAACCTAGGTGAGAATCTTGATCGCTGCAAGGCATAAACTTTTAAATGCAAGACACACACATGCACATCATCTCAGTCCTTCATTTCTTTGCATGTGGATGATTAAATATGCATGTGCATGCATGTTCTCCTTCTTTTATGACACTTGAATATTTTCATGCTTGTGTAAAACTTAAGATAACCTCATAAGTGAGCCTATTCAATGCTATCAAATGTAATAGATTTACTAAATTAACTCCCTCAATCACTCACACACACACACACACACACACACACACACACTCTCTCTCTCTCTCTCTCTCTCTCTCTCTCTCTCTCTCTCTCTCTCTCTCTCTCTCTCAACATAATCAAAATACATTAGAAATGAAATGTTCACACATTTTTTTAATCAATGTCAATTGTTGTCAACTAGACTTCAATAATTGTCATAGTACTCATGTTTAAGTGGAGCAAAATATCAATTAAGGAGGATTTTCTTATCCAAATCAAGTCCTGTCTTGAATTTATCCATGCTATCATACAATTTGAAGCCATTCTTGATTCATATTGCTTTGCGATGCTTATCTTAGAACTTCTCATACCACAATTTTAGTAGATTAGGTATTATGACTTTCCTTTATGAACCATCAAAGTGTGAAGACAAAAGCAAAGGAAGACTCACTAATTTATGTAATGGACCGCCCTTTAAAAATGTGTATTTTTGTTATGGAAAATAGAAAAGGAAAACTTACTAATTTATGTCATGGTATATCATTTAAAAATGTGTGTGTGTGTGTGTGTGTGTGTGTGTGTTAACTAAAAACTTCTGAAGGAACGAGGGTGCACATGCAACATTGCCGTTTTTTTGGTCTATTTTGAGTTCCTATAAAAGGTTCATGTCTTGCATATTTCTTCAACTACTATATCATTTAGAGAAATGGCACAAAACTATCAGAATGGCACTTAGATTGACCAACAATTTTAGCTTTACAAGATAGGACGTTCGGATAACATCCTTGCAAGGTTTATCACAAGAGGTTGAAAACATTTTGGATTACTTAATATTCTAACAATAAAGATGAACCTTCTAATTTAGAAAAATATCTTAAGATGAGATACGAACTCATTTATTTATACCTAGAGGTAGTAGAGCTCACAAGATGAGATGAAAACACATTTAGCTAGACCAAGCTCCAAAATTGTTAAAGCACTAGGAGATCACACAACTATCATGGACGTGTGGTACATCATTTGTATTAGTAAGTACACTATTAGTAACTTTAAATAGTTTCTCTTTGCCAAAATTGATCATGCATACAAACAATGTCTCTTAGTAATTATGCCTATTGTTGTAGACTTTTGAGTAGGAAGCAAGTTGTTTGAGGAAGAAGGCATGATCCTATCAAGCAAGGATCACCTCAACATTTATTAATACATGCATTGTTAATATAATGTTAAATCATAGCAATGATGTGCATGTGAAAAGGAGCCTTGAGATGACAATTGTATGACCTTATGAGATAGGAGCCAACAATTCTTTCACCTACCTTATATCGAGCCATGGAGATAGGACCCAATAACTATTGCAACTACCTTATATCAAGCCATGTCAAATAGTGTAAGAGCTACTTGAGTTTGATGACTAGGAAATGGGAGTACAACTATCTTATTCAATGTCATATTTCTCATGTGACATGTACATCAATAATGTCTCTATATAGCAATCATTGATATTGGTCCTTTGTTGGATTTCTTTCTCATCTCTTTGCACCATGCAAATATTAAAAATGTATTGAACCATAGTGCAAGGAAACAACTTCATTGAGCATGGTTTCCCTCTTTGTACATCTCCCTTCAAGCTTCTCCTTTCTCATAGAAAGCTCGGTACCAAGGTACTTAATAAGCTCATCTTGGACAACCTTTTGCAGCATGTATGCTGAGAGTGTGCTCTTTTCTTGGATTTCTCTTTTAATCAACATTCTTTCTTTTTCAAATCTTCCTTCTATGCTCATATTGCCTATATTTCTTGTGCTAAGACTATGTTTAGTGTTGTACCTCTACTTTGACATGTTTGCACTTTGTATCTTCAATGATCATTAGAAGTGTAGGTCCAAATTTAAGGGTAAGGAGTTTGGATCTCATCTTATAATATTACATTGTTGCTAACTCACTTAACTATTGCCAATTTAGTTTGGAAGATCATAGTGAGTAGATGTTCCTTCGTGTGAGTTAGGAAGTAGGTTAGTTAATTTATTGGAGGGGGGCCAAATGTAATTTATGTGCACCTACTCTTAGTTAAAGTGGAAGAGTGTAATTACCTCTTATAGTTTTGAGGGAAGTGACAATCATATGGGTGCTTGATGGTATGGCCAATTGCATTGTGACCTTGATTGTCATGCGACTCCTTGGTGCATGTGGAAGGGCAATTAGGTTTCAGATAGCCTAGGTGTTCTCCTCGAGCATAGGCCAAGTGGGTGGCATGCTAGCACACTAGCTCTTATGCTTCATGCTTCATAGTCAACAAATATTTATAAGCTCCATGCTCGGGGGGTTCATTATATATATATTCTCTATATAACGTGCGTTCATGGCCTATTTATAAATATCCTAATCTGTGAATTTTTCTTGAATAAAACACAACCCTTTTCTGTTGAATCTGTAAGTAACCCCTTTATATGACACCCTTCTATATGTAAAAAATGTATAAAAATGGTGTTTTAAAAATCCCTTATTTTGAACTCACGTTATATATACATATATTCATGAGTGACCCCCCCGAGGCTCCATGCAAATGGAGCTTGGAATGTCTAAAATATGAGAAACATGTGCTGATACCAAGTATAAAAGAGCATATAGGGAATATAGATATCCTTTGTATGCAAGAACAAATGGTCTCTATCTCTTGACATGCATTCTACCAATAGATTCTCCTCTACGTTCTGTTCAAGTTCCAATTTTACAAGGAGAAGGCGGATTTTAGGTACTCTATCTTAATCTTCAGTAAGGGGTACTAAACCTCTTTTGAAACCACCCCATTTTAATTGATCAAGGGATTATATCAATTTGACTCGATTTGATTTAACGTTTTGTTTTTCTTGAATATTGCAGAGCATGTCTAAAATATATCTTGATGGATTCTTTGAGGTTTGCAAATTCAAAATCTTGAGATGAATTTGCAAAATTTCCAATTTAAATGTATCCATCTACAAGTGTGCATCCTAATCACAAGACTCTCTTTCTCCCATGGCCTTATAGGTGTAATGAAAGTAAGAAGAAGAGATGGTGCATTGTTGATGATTACAAGATAGGCTGTATGTGCAACCCAAGCATCTACTAGTTCTCACCAAGCAAACCTACATTTTATGATGTGCAATATAGAAATGTTAGAAAATGCCATTGATGTGTAGTATAGAAGCATGAACTCAAAGGTCAATGGGCATTGGTAGGGGCGAGTAGTACTTTAAGTAGTCAAGTCTAAAGTCATCTAATTGAGGTTCATCTTTGGGAAAATCGTATTGGGGGCATACTATGTAGAGGTAGCAATAGATTCTACTGGTAGATATGTTATAATGTTTGTTATTGCATGATAATTTTAGGCTTAAAAGAAATGCAATGAGAATAGAGGAATAACAAAAAAATCTCCCTATATTACTAATTTGGATTCAGTGAATTTGCATATGTTACAAGGCATACAACTGGTCTCATATTAGTGAATAGAAGATTTGCAAAAACATAAAGGTGAAGTTGCCAAATTTTAGTTTAAGGGAAATGGTATCTTATGGGGCTAGTGCTTCGACCAATTAATTTTATAAATTGATGAGCAAGCTTATTTTCCTAGGATTGAATGAGTTAGCAAAATTGCTAAGGGAGCCAGACTTCCAAGTAGCAGAATTGGAGCAAGGGATTGGGTACTTAGGATGCCCATTGGGCATAGGTAATAAGACACATGTAAAAGGTCATTAAACCTTGGGCAATGTAAGAGAAAAAAAAGAAAGATGAAAATAAAATTAGTTGTTTTCTTAAATGGGAGCTCAATGTTCCTCCAAGATTCAAGAAATGTCCATTCTCACGTGCACGATTAGGTCCCAACTTCTCATATTCACACAATCTCATTGTCCATTCTCCCTCGCACAACTAGGTCCATCTTCTCACATGCACAAAATCTCATCCTTGTTCACCGATTTCCTCGGATGCATGACTGTGTTGTAGTCATCAACTGCTTAGTATAAGTATTGTTATCAAGCATTGAAGGACACTTTTCAAGGCAATACTCCAATTATCAACAAGTAATCAATCATTCATATCAAATCATTTCTTTCTCTAAAAGCTACAACATGAGGGCAATTCGAGAACATTCGTTGTGGCACTCCTAGAAGATCAAGTGTATTCGATCAGAGATTATAAGCGATGTTTGGTTCCATGCTTTTGGATTTCTACGTGAAAGTTATCTCTTTCACCTTTTCCTATTATCTAGCTTTGTAGTTGCTTGATTTTAAAGAATTTGGGTGATTTCAAGATTTCTAGCATTAGTCCTTATTTATTTGATTATCTTGTACATTATGTATGATGTGAGTCAAGTAACATGCAACAGTGACCAATTGCATGCACACATGAAAGGCCTAATTTTGGCATCATGAATCCAATGAGATTAATGAAGGCTGAATATCCATAGCCTAGATTATCATATAAGACACTAGAAGTGAAGTAGGACTCTTTTTTCCTTCATTGTAACCAGGGTAATGGGCAACAATGAGAGAGGGATGGTCAATGCCAGCTTAAGTTGATCCAAACCACCTATAGGCGGACACACCTATTATCCCTATTATCCCTATTATGCTATGAGAGTCTTCCCTACATAAGAAAATCATGGTACATATAGTGTCTTGATTGTTGAGCTCCATCTTATCACAAGAATTAGAGTTCTTATTTGTGATCCACCAAGCCTCACTTGTAAATCTACCAAAACTTAGTTGTTAGGTATGAGATCAGTGGAGACAATAGAGCTCCAATTGGTACTAGAGAAAGTATTCTAACAATAGGAGGAGGTGTAGCCCAATACTTATGTTTAAAATAGATTTGAATGAGTAGAGCACAGAAAGAAAACAAATCCTCAAAGTAGTTTAGAGCAGGCAACCTCCCTACTGTTTTCAGAGTAGGTGTAGCAGACAACCTCCCTACTGTTTTCAGAGTAGATGTGGTTCAGAAGTAATAATGGTTTATGTAGTTCACAAGTAATAATGGTTATTGTCCTATAGTTCAACATGAGGTTGAAATTGAAACTAAAACTGAAACAAACTATGGTTATTGTCATATAGTTCAGAAGTAATAATCAACATAAGGCTGAAACTAAAAATAATGGTTATTGTCTTATAGTGAACCCGTCATGTAGACAAGTGATAAGCATCATGAATGTGAGACTGAATGAAAATAAACATAATGGTTACTATTATTTTTAGAGATATCTAAGCCATGCTTATGCCATCACTCGTAATGGAAATCAGGTACTATTACACACTAGTGAGAGGGGCCTTTGTACAAATCAGGATTATACCTGAAAAAAAATAAGATTATACCTTCATAGTTGATTTCAATCATAACCTTCATCAAAGTGTTGTTTTTCAAATTCTGTTTGGACATTGTTCACCTGTCATGTAGACAAGTAATAATCAATATCAATGTGAGAGTAAATGAAACAAATAAAGATAAACTCAAGGGGAGTCGAACCCCAAACACAATTTGCGTCTACCGAGGAGTCTACTTGCAAAATTTAAAAAGAATATTTGTCTCTCTCTCACTCACTCACTCTCTCTCTCCCTCCCTCGTGCATATTGCTAAGTAAGAGCATGTGACTTTAATTCCACATATACACATGTATAGCTCCCACAATATGCACACGAATCTATGTTCTCTAATGAAATTCAAAACTTAAAAACAAAAAGTAAGTGAATTTACATATCAAAATAAAAGGTTGACTCTACTTTTACATCATCTAATGACCTTTCATATTCTTATCCAATTTGTGTTTTATTTTTTTAAAATATCTCCAAAGCAAAACCATGAAACCATCCCATGACTAGTAGAGACAAATCTAATTCTCTCTTAAAGGCTAAATAATCAACATCAACAAAATTTTGTTTGTTGAGCCAAAGATGTAGACTATTATAGAGATATAGTCTATATTACAAATATATTTTTGAGATAACAATTAGGATTTTTTTAAAGAGCCATTGTCTATAATAATATACCAACGAGTCATTGGGGTATTTGTTGAGATTTTAAGGTGCCAATGCCAGCAACATATGCAAATTGATTTGAAGCATTGGGTAGATAGGAATATTAAAGGATATATAAGATCCAATTCGACACTAGATGTTGGGAACGGGTCTATTAGAGATGTAGACTCTATTAGATATGTAAATAAATCCACGAGTCTTGGTAGCTAATATTATCACTGATGAGACAAATTTTTTTTAATTTAAAGAATCTTGAGTGTTACCAAGATCCCTTTAAGACTTCCAATTTTGATGAGACATCGAAAATCTCTACAAAACTTGCATTTGGAATGACGATGATTGACAAAGTCTACTCATTGTACTCATAGAGGTAATTGATGCGGTGCACACACCAAAAATCACCAAGAGTTGAGTCATCGAAGCCCGGGGGGGGGGGGGAAGATTTTATAACAAATTGGTGATGCTATCAATATGATCATGTGACTTATCTTTTTCTAGAATTCTTCAAAAATGAAATAGAGAAATAAATATTGATAAACTATTTTTTTAAAAAAAAAGTTCTCATCCTACCATTGAAACACTAACCTTAATATATTTTCCCTCTAACATTTTGGAACTCCCGCCTTCTCTTCTTTTCCCCTTTTTTCATTCAGCAACATAGAAGGCCGTACTCTGTGAGCTGAGTGGAGGTGCATAGATTCCATGATAGAGAAAGAAAATATGTCATAGATTGCAGCATCGGTCACCATCACTAAGCTCCATTCTAGGTACAATATTTTTGCAATGTCTTATAAGCTTCTTTCATGCATTACCTTTTTTTAATATAGTATGGCTATGGTCATTAGCTGATTCATCGTCTTTCGCCTGTTCTCCTCCTGTGTGGCACTCCAAATTCTCTATTTCCACGCAGCAGTTGTTGGTACGGCTACTTCTGCCCCGCAAACAATGACTATATTTGTGCTCTGGTTTACTTCTATCATGCTCCCAGTCTTGATTGTATCCCCCAGTCTCCTGATAAGCTTTTTGTCCCTCAAAGATTGTTAAGAGAAGAGCATGTATCCCCCAGTTCTTTTTGTTGTTGCCTGTCATTATATTGAGATGTTCGTACTAGACATTATAGAGCACGAAGGCCAAAAGACTCTTTAGGATGAAGAAAGAAAGCGATAAACGGGATGGGCCCTAGTCTGTGTCTTGCTGGCAAGGGGCACTCTCCTAGAAAGAGAAGATGTCCGGTGCCGCAAAAGATGGATGAGCAGGTATGGGAGAGGATGAAGTTATTGCAGATGGAGGTGCGGGTAATTGCTTCACATCTCGATCGGGATGCTTGTGGCCATAAATGGAAGCGTTTAAGATGGCATTGATTCCATGGACAGCCATTCTGTCGGTCATGAATATGTCCCGATGGGAGAGACGCACATCGTCCACTGTAAAATTGGCCTCTGAGTTGTTTGTTATGAGCAAGGTTTGGCCTGCCAGAAGCATTTTTATAGGTCTCAACTTCTGCTATGGGGTGTCCTGCACTACTTTCTTGTGCTTGTACAGACACTGGTGCAGAGCATCCCTGGTGCAGAGATGAAAGCAGTGGTAGAGAAGAAGCCAGCTCGCAATAAATGAAGGGGCTACCATTCTGTGTATAACAATACACCCTTCATGGCCTTAGGTAGACTCCCCCGACTACTGTAGCCTTGCCCATTCTCTCTATCACTCACTTGGTTTCATCCAGCTTGTCTTCTCTATGAATCGTTTATATTCCTGTTTTGCATCTGCCCTTTAACTAAACACAAACGTAAAGGCATTCTTGAGATGCCGGATATGTCCTCAAGATCAGTCCATCACAATACTGCTAAATATGCTGTTGCTCATATTTGAATGCGTAGGCCTCGGCTCTGCATTTATGAGAGGGTAATCTAGCTAAGTCTAGCAATTGCATGCTGTACACAAGGAGTAGGCAACATATGGATCTTTGGGTTGGGTTAGTAGCTGTAGATGACAACAAAACAAGGTAAGACTGCCCTTGGATTGAAGACCAGCAGCTCCTCCAGATTACCATATTAGCATGCCTCCCCTGGAAAGGAATCATACCCACTCAGAGCCCCAGGGCCATCCTGGGAGCTTTCATGTGTCAATCTCTTCACACGGCCTGCAATCACCCGGCATACGAGCATTGCACACCTGCCATCCCTAATGGCACCACAGTCATAATCATCATCTGAGAAGAAAATTGAGTCATGGGCCTTGCCACTACTTCCAGTTGTGAAGATACCAGGCTGGCCCTTCATGGGGAATCCCGACCTTAGGACTTGGCACACACCACATGCATGTAATGGATGTGCACAAGTATGAAGAAGACCATGGCTTGGCAAATGAGCAGGACACAGTTGTGCTGTAGAAGCGCAGAAGCTCGTTGCCATCAACGTGGCATCAGGAATAATGTCTGGTTCTAGAGCTGATGAGCTTGCTGGCCTTGGCCTTCACCATGTCCCTGTATTCCTCGAACTTGGCTACAGTCTTTGAACTATTCAGGACCTTGAAGATCCGCTCCAGCTTGGCTCGTGGTATGTCTTTCCTTAACCAACTAGTCTGAAATATGATCTCCACAATACTTCTAACAGAGTCACCCTCCTTTAACTCTACAACTGCAGTGCAAGGAAAATACAGATATGGAAAACAATACGTTATCACCTTCATGAATCAATGTGATCCTCAGCAAATTTCTACAGTCTGATCTAAAATTGGAGTAGAGACTACAAATGATAGCCAGCTCCAAGAATGTCATCCAACAGCTCAAATATAATGCCAAAGAGACAATAGATAAACCCTGCTGACAAAAATTCTATGTTCTGAGGTTGCTCTGTAGCACCCAAAACGTTATTAAAGAAAATGCAGACTACTTCATTTGTACACCTTAATATAATTAAGGCCCAATTGGAACCCCTGTCCTTCCTGCACGACATGCAATTTGAAGTCCCAGTCTTCTGGCAACAGTACTACACTAACTACAGTGTGCATGAGAAGACATCATGCATGAGAGCATGATAGTTAGCCACGTGCCACATGCTTTAACGTAGGCCCCCCACTTAATTGAACAAGAAGGTTCCCCTTACTTATTACACTTAAGCTTATTCCCTATTTTCAAATAATAAGCTACCTATACGCTTAAGCATCCCCCTTGTTTGTGTACATCAAATACATGTATCAAAACTTCTTTCAAAATAAACAAAGTATGTTGCTCTAGAGCCCCACTTGGACTCTTCATCACAAGAAAGAGCAAACTTACACCTAGCTCCAAGCCATTAATCTTCCTCACTCTTCCTATCCTTTTGTTTTCCGTTATTTTTCCTCAACTTTCCAATCCCTTATTTTGGCCTCATACCCACTTATGTGCTCATCAACTAATGCCAATGTTTATAAAATTTGACCCCATCACTTTAAGGAAGTGTTTAGGAAAGATTACTTCTTTTTAATTGTTTTTAATTGTTTTTAAGGAAGTGTTTGGAAAGATTGCTTCTTTTTAATTATTTTTAATTGTTTTTAAGGAAGTGTTTGGGAAATATTGCTTCTTTTTAATTATTTTTAATTGTTTTTAAGGAAGTGTTTGAGAATAACAAACTAGTATAGACTATGATATCAACTTCAAAGTATGGGTTTAAATGTAACTCTATTGCTAAACTAGTATAGACTATGATATTAACTGCGCAACTAAAATATGTTATTAACATAAACTATGTTATGGGCCGTTTTTTTGCAGTCTTGGAGTTTTAATTGTGGAGCTCATAATTTCATCAACCTTGGACTGAAGATTGAAGATACTCAAGTAAGGGACGTCTTCTTCTACAAGCACATTAAGAAAATGCACATGTAACTATAAGTGTGCACATAGTACTGAAGGTTGGCAATTAGTGAATCGTAGTACTTATTTTAGACACACTAAAAATGACATGCTTGGGATTACGCATTCTTCTCTAGAAAGATCACATCCTAGTGAACCAAGGGACTCAAATGTGCAACGAGATCATCTTGAGAATCGAAGGCACGAAGAATCATCTCTAATGCATGGTGAAACTAACATAGGTGAATTAAATAGACGACGTAGGTGGTGTGATTGCCTTGCATATTGTAATGGTGGGAGGAGTGTTGGTCCACAAACTTTTATTAGGCACCAGGAGTTGAAGGCCAAATATGATGCACTAAGTATGCAAATTGGTCTTACTCCTTCTAATGAAAGGCAACATGAACAAGGCAATGATCAAACTATCAATACTTCTATAAGTCCCTCCTTTAGTCATGACAACAACTCAATTGACCATGTTGAGTCTCCTCAAATAGATCCTTCTATAGACAATAACATATCTATTACTGGGCCATCATTATATCAACAAACTATACAAAAAATAATTGAGCTTCAAGCTCTTTGGGATGAGAGCCAAATATCAATTAGTGCACAAGAGAAGATGCTCCAATTATTGTTTATAGACATGGGCAATCCAAGGGCTAGGGCTCAAAGAGTTGAAGAGTGCAAGCCAAGTTTAAGTAAGCTATTAGTGCAACTACCTGATACATGGATGGAAACCTTGATGGAATGAGAGTCCTGACATCTTAGGATCAACTTGAATCTATGTATCATGGTCTTGGCATGGTCCAACCTGAGCGCTATAGGTTTTGCATGGGAAGTAAAAACAATGATCATGAAATTGAACTTCTTACACCTAGTAAAGAAGATTCTTATGCCAAAGATGTAGCCTTGTGTTCTTGCAAACAAAATATGCGAAAAAGAATACTAAAGCATGATTGTATTGAATGTTGTGAAAAGTGTAAAAAATGCAATAAACCAAGGAGAGAAATGTTAGCTATTGATTATTTACCTCTAAAGAAACAATTAGAGCTTTTAGTGCGATCGAGGACACTTTGTCATGATTTCTTAAGCATGTGGCATCATAAAACAAGATGGTTAGGGAAAGACATCCATATGCAACCAGAATTCATAAACGAGTTTTGGGATGGAACAAAGTGTCGTAAGTATCAAGATTTTTGGAATCCTGATGCTGAGTATGAGATGGTTGTTGCGTGCAACAACCCTACATGTGGGAAAGTATACACAACTTTTCCAAGGTCTTGTTTTTCAATAGTTCTAGAACAAGGTTTTGACCAAGAGATGCAAGAGTATAATTTTGTTTGTAAAAAATGTCGACATCTCAACAAATGTAAAAGGAAAATGTGTAGAGGTGATCCTCAGAACTTGGCACTTCTTTTACATTGGGATGGCTTCCAAGCCTCTCATACCACTCAAAGGGACTATGGTGTGGTTGAAATTAAGGTCCTTAATGGTGGGAAGGGCTCCATATTAGGCATTATTCCTGTTTTATTCATACCTTTTAGTTGCTCTAAATTTATTCGTAATACTCGATGTATTTCAAACTTTTTTAAGACCACTTATTAGTGAGCTACAAGACCTTTACATAAATGGTATGAAAGTGTCATACAACTACCCTCCTGTAGAAAAGATTTTTGAAATCCAATGGGACAATCAAACTTTTGTGTTGTTAGATTAATGCTAATGATGGTTACAAGGGATCATCCTCCACAATGCAAAATAGGATCCTTCAAAGATGGTGGGCAATTCTTTTGTCATAGAGACAAAGCCCAAGCTACTCTTGATACTAGTAATCCCTCATTCCAAGGACGTTACCTTTACGATGGTAGTCGATATCAAGCAAGATATCCTCCAACCCAACGGTCCATAGGTGAAATGATTGATGCCTTATCAAGTTCAAAGAGGGCATCCACACAAGCTGGAAAGGATGGAAAACTAAAGCTTGCAAGATTAGCTGCAGAGTCTATTCTATGGAAACTGTATGATTTGTATGGTTTTAACTTGTCAATAGACTTGGTATATGATGCGATGCATGTGTTATCTCTAAATATATTTCAAAAATACATATGAGTACTCAATGAGAGCCATGTCCAATGAAAAGAAAAAGATGATAGATTTTTGTTGTGAAAATGCTTATAAGCTCTCTCCACCCTCTATTCGTCATGGACAATGGCCTCATAATCTAAGTAAGTACAATGAAAGCTTTAAGGCCGAAGAGAACCAAAAGTTCATCCAATGAAACATATTTTAGGTATAGTTGATGAGATACCAAAGTCAAATTTTGACCTAGGCTTGTTGCTCATAGATATTGCACATGCCTTCTGTTATCGTGTTTCCGCAGCATAGAGGAGCAAAAAATGGAAAAAATGGAAAAAGCAAAAAAGGCGAAGGATAAAAGCAGAAAAAGGTGCCTTGACCGGGAGCCAGTCCTGAAAAATTCAAATGTTCGGGCACGACCCTCAGGAAGCTTCGGTGTCGGCCCGAGGCAACAAAAGAATTAAAATACAGAAGCGCCCCCCGAATCTTTGTAAAAGAGTGCCAGGCTCGCTCCTGTGGAAAGTGTACACATTAGTTGGGAATAGGATAAATTAGAATGGTGGGAAATGGGAAAAAGGGCCTAGGCTACGGCCGGCCATGTAAAAGAGGGAAAAGGGGATGACTGCCCAAAAAAGATTTAGGGCTTTGTATATAAAGTTGAAAAGTGAATGAGAAGCTCATTCTTTGGTGTGTGGCAAAAAGAGTCTTCTTCTTCCTCTCTTCTTCTCTCCTTCTTGCTTGTGTGTGCTCTTGAGAGAGGGAGTGTGAGAGTGTGAGGGAGTGAGTGTATGTGAGAGTGAGGGATCAAGAGGGTGAAGCTCTTCACCATCTCCTCTTCTCTTCTTCTCTTCTCTTCTATTCTCTTCTCTTCTCTTGCGCGCACGACTATGGAGGATGGAGCTTGGAGATGGAGGAGGCTTGAGGATGCTTGATCTAGCATCAAGAATCGTGGAGCTACTGGAGTGCAAGAGAGAGGAGGGTACTCAATCGGGCATCAAGGTAAGCTCACTACACTCGTAGGATCGAAGGCGCGTCGGCTAGGTGAGAGATAGCCATTAGAGCTCGCTTGGAACGCTTGAACAATAAGCGGTCCGTGGGTCTTGGCGGTTGAGCGAAAGCTCCCACATTTTGGTTCCGTGGCTGGGACAACGGATTCAAGCTTGAGCACTTGCGCGCCTCATATCGAGCATCGAAGTAGGGTACTCATCCCCGAAACGGAGCTTGAGATAGGTAGGAAGTTGGGTGTTTTTAATCTTCAAGACAAGTAAGTATTTTGGGATATTTTGGTTGTTTGATGATTGGAAAGCATGGAGGATCTATTTCAGTTTTTTGCCTTCGATCTTCGTTGCATTTAGTGTAGGTTAGAGTTAGGAAATCGAATCGGAAAAGGGTAGGGTTTACTGTTTTAAAACAGGGCAAAACAGGGAAAAAATCATGCAAAATGCGCAAAATGCTCGCCAATGAGGCCTAAGATCGACAAGAGAGTAATTGGGGGCGTCAACGTAGCATTTGGGAAGGCATATAAGAGCCAAGAGGCCAAAAGAGAGCTCATTTGTGCCATTTTAGTGAGAGAGAGAGAGAGAGAGCTAGAGAGCCCTAGCCGGTGTGATTTGATCCATCACCGACGCACTTACCGACCCGTTCAGGTATACAAACCTCTCCCTCTACTCCCCTAGATAGGATCTAGAAGTGCATGACCATGGCGCCGGCCTACATTGGGTGAAACGATCGAATTCGCATTTGCGTGGGTTATGTGCGTCCCATTCGGCCCGTTCGAGTGGCCTCTCCTGGGCCGAGTCCCAGAATCGGCCCTCGGCCCTTGTCACTCGGCCCACTTGGTCAAACCCTAGTCGGCCCTCAGCCCGTCCGAGGCAATTGTCCAAGTCAACCCACTCGACCGTCTGAGTCAAAGCTCTTTGCCACGTGGCACATCCGACCCTCGGTCCGTCCGAGTCTCAAATTCGGCACTCGGCCACACCTGGGATTCGGCCCTCGATCGGCCCGTCTGAATTACCCTATACGAGCCTGCCATTCGGCCCGTCCGAGTCAAATCCAAAAATTCGGCCCTCGATCCTATGCCTCGGCCCGTCCGAGTGATCGACTCGGACCCTGCAATTCGGACCAGTTGGTCCGAGTGCAACTTTTTGTCAAATCTGTCAGAAATTTGACCCGACCCAGCAAATACTCATTAGCGCAACTTGTCGAAACCCTTGAGAGACCCAAGGACTCGGACACAGCCGCTTAGCGGCTAGTAGTAGACAATTGAGAGACCCAAGGACTCGGACACGAGCCGCTGAACCGTAAAACCTGATTGACCGAAAGCGAACAAGGCAATATATAAGGAAACCCTAAACCCTGACTAAACGGCCAGAAAATGGACCTACAAGCCTATCAGGCCCGAAACGAGCGAAAGTGAGTAAGACGCCGGGGAATTGCTTGCGGCACTCACATTGAATTTTCGCACTTGAAGTACACTTAAGAAAGTTGAAAGCCTGACTGGGCGCAAGTGCATGAGAAACAACACACTCACCGAGTGACCATAAATTGAGGTTTGTATTCAATAATCAAAGGAACTCACTCAGATAAATCTCTTAAGGAACCCACTAGTAGGAGAAGACCCCAAGACTTAGATAGGTTCTTGAGTGCCCTACTAGTAGGACTTGGAGAAGACACGAAGACACGAAAAGCAACAATATAGAGGATTGGATGCTGCCGGAGCTGCTTGGATTGATTGGCAACCTCGTGGAGCTGGAAGCAGAAACAATGTCGGGATTAAGAGGCGAATGAGGAGAGGACCAATTAGACTTAGGAGAATTTCCAACCTCAATCCAGGAACTGGTCCACAACTACGATCTACTCACTAGGACCGTGATCCAGGGCAGACCTGTAGAGGAAGTGGTAGCAAACCTGGAGGAAGAGAGAAGAGCAATCAAGAGAGCGCTAGAAGGCATAATTGCCTACAACCATGAGCAAAGGGCTAGAAAGCTACAGCAAGACGTGGATATGTATGAGGCTAGACGAGGGCTAGACCTAGCTGGAGTGGCCAAATCTGGACTGAATGTAGAGAGGGAACGGGCAGTAGAGGCTGACATGACATTGAGCAAACTGGTAGCAAAGCGACTCTTGGACCACACGTCCGTTGAACAGAGCACTACTGTCCTAGCCACTGCGCTACTATCGGGATTGGGAGTCACGCAAGGGGCTAAAGGGCAGGCTAGAATCCCCATCATAGCAAAACAACTAGCTAGATATGAACCTGGCAGTGACCCATACAACTTCATGGAGCAGTTTGAGCAAGTATGTGAGGCAAACGGTCTTACTGACCCTGCACAGCAAGCTCAAGCTTTCGGCCTGTGCTTAGGCAATAAGAGGAGGACCTGGTATTCTAGTCTAGATGACGCATAACGTACGAACTTTGTTCCCTTAAGGGCCTCTTCATCAAGAGGTTTTCGGAGGCATGGTATTTGGATAACCTCATCATTAGGTTGATGAATATCAGTCAAAGGGAGAAGGAGGACATTAGGGATTATGTCACTCAGGTGCATAGCCTCTACAAGAGAATCCCTGCCAATGAGCGCCCTACCGAGAGGGAAGTGTCTACAGTGTTCATGAATGGGATTCGGAGTGAGGAGCTCTACAAGGCTTTGGCCAGTAACTCTACCTTGCAACGAGACATGCTAGCTAGAGTTTTCGAGGAGGCAATACACGTAGATGATCAACTCAGGGAGCGTAGCATGAGGACTACCAACCAAGAAAGTGCAAGCCAGAGGGACCTTGGGAGATCAACTACTTCGGGGGAAAAAGCTACTGCTAGTGTGCAGGATAAGGGAAAGAGTGTAGACCACGACTAGGGGATGGCAGAGATGAGAATGGAGATTGCACGGTTGCAAGAGCTCGTGAGGAAGCCTGTGAGATCTCATGTACAATGTATATACTGCGGCGGCAATCACCTCCCAGTTGAGTGCCAAGATCCTAGATCTTGGCCGTGCTCAAATTGCGGTAGATTCGGGCATGATGCAGTGCATTGCAGAATGCCGAGGAGATTCCCATATGTGCAGCAATACAACCCTCCATACTTAGGTAATAGGCCACCTAATTTCTTTGGGAGGGGAGCCCAGTTAGCTCTTCCAGCACCGACTGACTGAAGACCTCCCATGCCTAGGCTGGAGATGAACCCAACTGGTATACCCAAACCACCAGGGCCTTTTGTAACCCACCCGTATAGAGATGCTCCTGTTCACTTTGTGGAGGAGCCTAATGAGGAGGAAACATATGTCAACCCGTACATATCCTATGACGAGGAGGGCAACCCAGTCCTGATGGACTATCGGCTAGTGTCGGTGATGGCTTTAGGAAGAGGAAGAGGCAGAGGCTTTGGAGGGCCCAGCCAGGATCCAGTCACATGCTAGACTTGCGGCCACCCAGGCCACATTTCATCACGCTGCCCAGAACGAGAACAAGCTAACAAGGACAAAGCGGATCTCCGATGCACAGAGTGTGGAACTGAAGACCTCCCATGCCTAGGCTGGAGATGAACCCAACTGGTATACCCAAACCACCAGGGCCTTTTGTAACCCACCCGTATAGAGATGCTCCTGTTCACTTTGTGGAGGAGCCTAATGAGGAGGAAACATATGTCAACCCGTACATATCCTATGACGAGGAGGGCAACCCAGTCCTGATGGACTATCGGCTAGTGTCGGTGATGGCTTTAGGAAGAGGAAGAGGCAGAGGCTTTGGAGGGCCCAGCCAAGATCCAGTCACATGCTAGACTTGCGGCCACCCAGGCCACATTTCATCACGCTGCCCAGAACGAGAACAAGCTAACAAGGACAAAGCGGATCTCCGATGCACAGAGTGTGGAATCACACATCTGTTTCCGGACTGTCCTAGGCGGAAGCCATCAACCAGCTCTGCCAACATGCCATCGGTGCCTTTGGGGCTCTTTGGAGTAGAAACCTTTGGTAGTGAGGATACGCCCATCCCACTACAGGCTATGACGCGAGCTCAAACAAAATAGGCAGGTATCTCCTTGCCAGTGCCAAGTAACCTTGACGCAACCTCAATAGGAAAGAAAAGCCGGAGGAGACGGAAAAAGAGAACCAATGCAAAGATAACTCTTAAAACAGAGGAAGCGACTACGTTAGTAACGGGAAAGAAGGTCACAGACGCAGAGGCGGAGACCTCAGCTCCTAAGACAGTCGAGCTAGGGAGTGCCAAGGTAGGGGAATATCCCCACCCCAAACGGCATAGCTAAGGTCAAGGAGTGGGTCAAGGACGCCCAAAAGCACCTCAAGGATGCTGAATCCATATTAGAAGATCCTATTGACGATTTCTCCAGCGTGAGCTCACTAGTCTCACCTTCAAAACCACAAGCTGCGAGCATACCTACACCATTGGGAGCAACTCAACAGCAAGGCCAGGGGGAAACTTGCCAGGGTAGACAGAACGCATGGCCTAGAAATGCTAGCCTCAGGGGAAGACGAGAGCCCAGTAGCCTCCTCACAACCTTGTTGTCTACTCGAGTAACTCTAAGCTTGGAAGATCTACTTAGGCAAAATCATTCCTTGTGGCAGGAGTTAAAAGACTTGATGGAGGGACACATAGGACTTGCGGGTACTGATCCGCAAGATCATGATGCAGTTACATAGATCCCAAGTCTAACTCTACACTCAAATCTTAAATCTTTGCACATCAATGCTTTTTGGGAAGGCACTGAAATGCACGCAGTTTTGCCCGTCCTAGCCTTAGGAGATATGACGCGAAAAGGAAATGTAGACACAGGCGCAGGTGTTAGCATACTAAACCATGCAGTCTTAGAGGCATGGGAAAACCCTCCTGTAGAGACTGCCAGGTTTAACGTCACGTTAGCAAATGGAATGAAGGTAAGACCATTCGGGGTCTTAAAGAATTGGCCAGTAAAGATTGTCGGTGTGCAATTTTCAGTAAACTTCATTGTCATGAAGGGAGTGGATTATGACATACTATTAGGCCGACCTTGGATGAGGAATGCGCGTGTCATTGAGGACTCGGGCAATGGTTTGATTTTTCTGGGGAACAGAACTAGTGTAGTAAGGGTAGAGATGGACACTTGGAAGATGACCCCTGTTGACCTAGATGCCATCTCATCTATGCTAAAAGGAAATACTCAACCGACCAAACCCTATGGATCACTCACTAAATATATTCCTTGTCCTGAGGATGAGAAGGATTGGATGCACGTTTTGGCAACCATTGACCTACCATTCTCGGATGAGGAAGAATTATATCGGCAGGCTACTAAAGCCGCAACCATCCAATTGAGGAGCCACTTGTGCCACTCTACACGATGGCAGGAAGCTCACTCAACCCAGGCAAACCAGCCTCATTCCATATCCCCAGCAACAAACTAGAGCTTCAGGAAATCGTAGAGTATCTAACCAATAAACTAAAAGGAAACCTGGCTGCTAACTTAAAACCTCTACGTGATCTACTAGCTAAGCTAGAATGGAAATGGACCAAGGTTCACAACCTGAATTTGTTATATAACTGGGCTTTAGTTATTGATGACACGGAGACTGGAGAGGAAAGCTTAGGTGATGATGAGCAGTCAGAAGGACAGGACTCTGATGATGAGGAGTATGAGGACTGTCTCTCTACGGGAGAGGAGAGTGAAGACGAGATAGATACAATAGAGTATGACATGGAAGGAAAAGCGATATAACAAATCAGGGCAGACTCGAGGCCTAGGAGAGGAAGGACCAGTCAGAACGAAAACGGAGTCATGCGAATGGAGTGTGACAGATCCTGGCTAGAACGCATAGGAGCCGTGGATTATGAGCAAGCCGGAGTAGCACAACCATGGGTAATCCCAGTGCTCAAGATGGATGCACCTAATTGAACTACGACCCCCTGGGGAAACACCTTCCTCAAGTGAGGGATGCGAGTTTAACTCAGAGTCAGAAGTCAACACTAAGAGTGATCCCAAGATACCACAACCTTCTAAGGTCAAACACACCAAGGGAGACTTGCCAGTCCACTTGAGGCGCAGGAGGCTAAAAGAGGAGGCCAGGAAGCAAGCAAGGGACTCAGAAGCAGAAAGGAAAAAGAAACCGCAGGGTCTACCCAAACGGTTTACAAAATTTAAAAAGGGTGACAGAGTGGTGATTTTGCTAGGTGCAAAAAGACAAGGCCAAACTAGTGAACCAATCGAGGGACCCGCCAAAGTCAAGGAAGTTAACTTGGTTGGGGAAGGTGAAAAGCCAAGACCTGTGTTCATTGTAGATGACTTGACCGAGGATGAGGAGACCAAACTTGTTGCACTCTTGCAAGAGTACATTGACGTATTTGCCTGGACATTAGATGAACTTAAGGGAGTCGACCCTAGGGTTGTGACTCATAATATCCCAATGGCCCCTGATGCAGTGCCAACGAAACAACGACCTTACCCCATGAATCCCAAACACGCCCATGCAGTAAAAGAGGAGATTGATAAACTCATGAGGGTAGGATTCATATATGAGATCGAGCACACGGACTGGGTATCACCTATTGTGATTGTCATGAAGAAAAATGGAAAAATCCGAGTGTGCATGAACTACAAGAAAGTGAATGCCGCTACGAAGAGGGATAACTATCCTTTACCTTACACCAAGCACATGCTTAAGAGGATAGCAGGTAAAGGAGCCTACAGTTTTCTGGATGGTTTCTCGGGCTATAATCAAGTGCAAGTGTACCCCGACGACAGGCACAAGACTGCCTTTGCCATGGAATGGGGTGTATTCGCCTACATTGTCATGCCTTTTGGGCTAATGAACGCACCTGCAACTTTTCAACGCTTAATGTGCACTATCTTTAAGGACATGCTTAGGCGCGAATTGGAAGTGTTTGTAGACGACTTATGCTTACACTCTAGTTGGGCCGAACACTTAGAGAAATTGAGAGCTATCTTTGAAAGGTGTAGGGTGTACCACCTCTCGTTGAACCCCTTAAAGTGCCAGTTTTGGGTGAAACACGGATGCATCTTAGGGCACGTAGTGTCAAGGAACGGCATTTCCACTGACTTTTCTAAAGTCAGAGTCATTGTTGACTTACCACCACTCGATAACTACAAGGGAGTTCAGTGCTTCTTAGGACACACCGGATATTATCGACGCTTTGTACTAAATTACGCACTAATTGCTAGACCATTGTACAAGCTATTAATAGTGTTCGAGTGGATTGAGGAATGCCAGCACGCATATGAGGCGTTGAAAAAGGCTCTTACGACTGCACCAATCTTACGAGCCCCAGACTGGAACATAAGGTTTCATGTATACATAGACGTCTCTAAGTTCGCTATTGGAGTCGTGCTATACCAGCCTGGTGAACATAACTTAGATTACCCGGTCAGTTTTGCCAGTAGGCAGCTCACAGAGACCGAGATGAACTATTCCACAACAGAAAGGAAGGGGTTGGCCATGGTATTTGCGGTAAAGAAATTTAGGCATTACCTATTCGCCACTCCCTTTGTCTTCTTTGTTGACCATCAAGCCTTGCTATATCTTGTGAACAAGCCTTGCGCTACAGGACGCATAGCTATAGCTAGATGGTTACTCCTTCTACTGGAGTTTGACTTCTCTGTGGTTGTACGCAAAGGAAAGCAGCACTACATGGCTGACCACATGTCCCGCATACCCACAGGAGAAGCCGTTGGACAAGGTATACCTAACGATTTACCGGATGCTCATCTCTTTAACTTGTCTAGTGAGAGAGATTTATTTAAAGCTAATCTGACGCCGTATTGGGCCAATGACATAGTGCAAGTGCTAGAAAATGGACTACTTGAGCGACCCATTGAGAAGGCCAGGCTGAGAAGACTTATCCTAAAAATTCAGCCATACCAATTGATAACCGGCCAACTCTACAGGTTGGGACAAGACAGTTCATTGCGTAGATGCATATGTGAGCATGAGATGCATGATGCATTGAAAGAAACACATGGCGGAATCGCTGGAGGACACTTTAGCGGGGACACAACAGCCCGAAAGGTGCTACAATCCCAACTATGGTGGCCCACCCTTTTCTGCGATGCAACTAAATTCATAAAGCATTGTGTTGAGTGCCAAAGGACCAAAGTGCCGGTGTGGAAAGACAAGATGGAGTTGACCACTGTCATAGCCCGACAACCCTTTGAAAAATGGGGCATCGATTTTATTGAACCTATCAGTCCTACGACACAATATTCCCAAGCTCGCTACATCATAGTGGCAACCGATTATCTAACGAAGTGGATAGAGGCACGAGCCACGAGGAAGAATGATGCTAGAACCACTGCAAAGTTCTTGTGGGAGCAGGTCATTTCACGATTTGGCTATCCAATCAAACTTGTAAGCAACTAAGGCACGCACTTCATTAATGAGGTGATTTCCCACTTGCTCTCTACCTTCCTAATAATTCATCGGAAGTCCTCTCCCTATTACCCTCAGGCTAATGGCCAAGCAGAATCCACGAATAAAATCTTAGTCAACGTGCTTACAAAGGTCGTGTCTACTTCAAGAAGTGAATGGGACAACAAGCTAATGGCGGCCTTGTGGGCCTATCGCACAGCTTATAAAACAGCTGTAGAATAGACGCCTTTTAGGCTGACGTATGGAACTGAAGCCATTTTACCCTTACAATTCTTCATCCCTAGCTTAAGGCTAGCAGTCCATGAGCGTTGGGAGGGAAGAGAGGCTTGGACTAATCGCTTAGTGGAGCTAGAGTGCCTAACAGAGACCCGACTCCTCGCCACTCACTCTCTGATTTGTGAGAAGGCTCGACGAAAGATGTGGCTTGACAAGCATATCAAACAGCGATACTTTGAACAAGGGGACCTTGTTCTGCTATACTCTATAAAAGGACATAAACAGAAGATGAAGTTTCGGGGGCTAGGGCCTTTCAGAGTACGCATGATTGGTAGAGGAGGGAATGTTGAGTTAGAGACACTTGAAGGTGAAGGAATAGGCTTTTTTAATGGTAGCCGCATAAAGAAGTACTATCCTCCTTCCCATCCATTACATGAACCACCCATGCTAGAACCCCCAATAAACGTCTGCATGGCTACTATAACCGACCTTACAGATCAGGACGAAGAAGCAGTGGCATCAGCGTACCTATGAATCACAGTCGTAGCAGGAGCGACGTATTCTTTCGATGCCTTGATTGATGAAGGTGCCGACTACAACATCTTGATGCATGACCATTGGACACGCATTGGTCAACCGAAACTACAGCCCACTAATGCCAAACTCACCCCGTTTGGGGGTACTGCTTATTCACTCCTAGGGAAGTGCAAGGTAGTCGTTTCCATCGAGTCTGAAAGTTTACCAGCTTTCTTCCATGTGTCGCTTGACACTAAAGGAGCCAGTAATGTGTCACTATTGGGTCATACTTTCAAGAAGCAAACGAACTGTAATGTGGATTACAACCTAAACCGCATTCATCTTGCTATAGGCAATGTGCGTATAGTGATGACTTTTAGCAAGGGCTGTCCTGATTCCTCCACCATTACAAAGCCACCAGTAGAAACCCCTACGACCATGCTCCAGCCCGAATCTAAACAGAGGAAAACTACGGCCTCATGCCAGGCTCTCGACCCTAGGCCCAAATGCACCAAGAGTGCTCACAAGGCCAAGGAGTCCAAGCTTATATGGGTGCCAAAACGGCAAAGACCACATCCGGGTAGACCACCCAAACGTGATCCTAAATGCCAAGATAATCAGCCATCATGGCCTAAGAGGCAGTCTAAACGCTATCGACGTAGACACACAACCATGCTGCGATGGATCCCCAAAGATCTCTTGCAAGCACAAGGATACTACGAGGGCAATCCCTGGATTTGGGTGCCTAAAAATGGCCAGTTAAAAAGCTCATCTACAAGCAATCTCACCCCAGTGAGGGAGGCTTGCACATGTGGTGCCCAGGGCATAGTCAGTAAACCATCGCCAGCTGTGGCTAGTAAGCCCCAGCTCATCTATCGACCAAAGAAAACGTCACAAGACTTAAACTTACCTAATCCAGAGAACTTAAAAACCCCTATGACTACTCACTCAGAACCCAGCACAACTCCCATGCCCCTAGAGCTTCCTACAGCACCTCAAAGTGCTTCGGAGTGCAAAGTCCAACCTGTGACACCAATGATGGAGTCACCACTATCCAGTCTAGTTGCACCATCCCCACCAGTAGGTCTTAAATCTTCCTACGCAATACAACCTTTCCTCTCCTTGGCTAAAGACCTCGCCGCGACTTCTGGGGATGACTTAATAACCTGCATCAAGATGTTGGACAAAACTTTTACTACATTTCCTAGAAGTTATGAGAGGCTAGACCTAGGTCTTCTTGACAAAACACTTGCTTCGGATGTTCATGCATTACCATGCACTTGGGAAGAATACGAACTTATGACCACAAATTTCCCACAATTGCTGCCGAACTGATAGCAAATGACGAAATCTCAAAGGAGCAAGCTGCCCTCAGAAGACTAATCACTTCCTATTGTAAGCCTCCTCGATCTGTTCCTGAACACGAGTTGCAAGAGCTCACGCAGATGGCAAGCTCGCCTTCCACGTTCTTGCAGCAGTGGTTTGCTCTGAGAATCCAATGGGAGAAAAAAGGTTGCCGGATAATGACCAATGCTGAGCAATGCAGGGTAGTTAAAACCATCGAATATGACCCTACTTATGTGGCACCTATCTCGTTTAGGGTTTTGGCCATCACCCGCAACCAGCATTTAGACGACCATGTGCTCGCTCACCCCTACATTGACCAATTCCTCACCGAAGAGGAATTACATGTTGCCAGCCGCCTTAATACTAGAGATCTCTTTCACGATGTCTTGACCTACATCTCCCAAGTCTCCATCCAACTGTCTGCTCTTGATTGTCATACTCAACTGGAATACAATCCAAAATTCTACACGTGGCTTCTTCACACATAACTCCTACCCCAACAGGCCCAAATCCCCTCACCTTTTAGCCCCCAATCCTAGGAAGGATTCTTTTCTAAGCCGGAAGGGGAGGGGGTATGTGGGTATGTGGTGAAGGTGAAAGGAATCAGATAGGAAATGAATAAAAAAGGGGTACAGTAAAGTGAAGGTAATGAAAAGCGTAAGCATATAGTATGAAAAAATGGCTTTCTAAAAAATTATGAAAAAAATGGCTTTCTAAAAAATTCATTCAAGAGTTTTTATTCTCACATAAATAGCAAAGTGATATGTGGAAAATGCTAACGAAAGTTATGAATTATGGCAGGAGCAGAAAATGTCGCAGCAAGACCGTGCCCATCGACTCCTATTCACAGACGAGGAAAGGGAGCAGTATCGCATCCATCTAGAGAACCACGCCTTCGGTCAGCTCAAGTTCCGAACCATCCACAACATCGAAGTCGTGGTGGCCAAGGAGGAAGTAGCCAGGAGGGTAGTGGAACAATGCAACCTTACAAAGTATATTGAAAAATTCTCACAGGAGCCGGATCACCTAAAATGCGTAGAATTCCTCAGAACATACAACCCGGACCAAGAAGGTGGCATTGTAACGGTGGGCCAAGGAGAGGGTGCAAAGCAGGTGCAAGTCCGGTTGGATCCAGCCTTGGTGGAAAAGGCTTTGGGATTGGTACCAAGGACAGAAAGGAGACAAAAAATGGATGTTCATGCCTTGTTGAAAATGAAGAAGGAAGAGGTGCTCACGAACGATGGCATAAGCATCCAGGACATCCCTGACACAGAAGCCAGGTTGCAGGCTAAGTTGGTGCACGTGCTCTTCTCTAGCCAACGTTACAATTCCTTAATGCATCGAATTAGCATGCCAGTGCTGGAGAATGTAGTAGCCCACATCCTAGACGAGGTAGATTGGAATGGTTACGTGCGGAAAACGATTGATCAAGTGGCCAAAGCGCTAGCCCTAGGAAGTGCACCAACAGGAGGAGAATCTCCGGCTTCTAAAGTTACGGAAAGGAAGAAAGCCTCCTCCAAGGCCTCCTTCATCGGGTATACGGAGGAGTCTTGACTGCACTCATCCAAGAGGCAGTAAAGGAAGCACAGGAGGAGGAGGAGGGAGAATGAGAAACGCCGGAGAGGTCGCCTCCTCGCCAGGACAAAGACAGGTCCATCGACAGAACGGAAACAGAAGAAGAAGGGGAGGGACAGACTAGCAAAAAGACAATCAGGACAACGAAGAAGAAGGCGACGCAGAGGAAGAAGAAGAATGACGAAGGCAGGAAGAAGGAAAGGGAAGACTTGGAAAGGGCGAAGAAGGAATCCCTGAAAGAAGCAAAGGAGAGAGAGAGAACAAAGAGACAAGAGGAGGAGAGGGAAAAAGAGGAGTTACAGAAAGCAAAGGAGGCGTCAAAACAAGAAGCAGAAGAGGAGAAAAGGAGGGAAAAAGAACAGAAAGGGAAAAAGAAGGAGCAGAGAAAAAGGGAGGAGGAAAGGAAGAGAAAAGCGGATGAGAAAGAGGAGGAGCTACGAAGAAAGCAGGAAGAGGACCTTGTGGAGACCACCCGCCGGTCCATTGAACAACAGTGCCGAGCAGATGAACTAAGGAACCTGAGCCCGTGCAGAGAAGAAGAGCCAGGGTCTAGCACACAGGTGCCAAAGTTTGTGCCACCTCCAGTCCCTGAAGGTAAGGGCAAGGCCCCGCTCCATCCGATCCCTACCCTCTTGGTGCCTTCCACGGAACTCACCACCATCACCCCCAGCATCCCGACTAGTGCAGATGTATCAAACTTCGTGGCGTGGATGCAGTATTTCATCAACAAGGAGATGGGCTAGGGGCAGAGTACGGAGACCACGGCCACAGGACAGAAGAGGCCAGCCACGAATGCGGAGTCTAGGCAAGAGCCCAAAAAGCAAAAAGTCGAAGCCTCAACCTCGCCCATTCACACAACGATGACGCCATCAGCTAATTACGATGAATACGTCGCCAAGCTGCTCTCCCAATTGGAGAGAGCGAAGGAGGAATGCAAGATAGCCGTGGTGGCTGAGTTGGCAGCCGAGAAGGAAACAATGACCGCCTTCCAGCTGGATAAGACAAGAATGATAGCCTTGCAGCAGCGGGAGATTGCAGATCTGAGACAAGAACTGAAGGCTAGGGATAAGAGGGAGGAACACTGGAGGCAGCTACTTGAAAACGAGACTCAAGAGTTAGTAAACATGCAAAGAGAGCACAAGCTCCTAATAGTGCAGTACCAGGAGCTTTCTGCGCAATCTGCTCAGATTGATGCACTCGTGACAGAGCTGAATGCCAGGGACAAAGAAAGAAAACGAGGCATGGAGGAGCAGCAGGAGGAACTCAAGCGCCTGATAGATCAGCTGACCTCTGAAAGAGGAGAACAAGAGAGGCTAGTCAGGGAACTAGAGGACTATGAGCAGAAAATCATGATGCTGACTTTAAGATAGGGAGAGGGCTTGGAAGTAATGAACAAAAGGACAGAGGAGTGGGCTGCGCACAACGAAAAGAGGGTGAAGACACTGGCGCGGTGCCTTGCTCTCTAACAGAAAATGAGAAAATCATCGCGGAGAGCAAGGTGGAGGCAGCCCAAGTGGCCTTCAGCACTCAACAGAAGGCCTTCCTCGACACCATCCTAGACGCCATGCACGCAGCGCAAGGAGAGCCACTGGAGGAAATGCAAAGAAAGCTCGGCATGGCAAGAAGAGCCCTACACACTAGACTGGAGATGCCACCATTGCCTGCGGAGGTTAGGCTGAGTTTGGATGAACAGTGAAAATACCTAATGCTGGCCGGCCTAACCCCCCAGGAGATAGACGCCCTCGGATTCGAGGAAGAAGCAGCACACGCAGAACGGCAGGGGGAAGAAGCAGAGCTGAAAATCGATGTGAATCGATTCAGGGAAGACGTAGTCCCACAACCCCCCTCGCCGCAGGCCCAAGACCCGCCACAAGGGGACCCAGCTGCAGAAAGAGAAGCCATCTCTAAAGAAAGACGCAAAAAGCTGGTGGAGGAGGCCAGACAAAAACTGAGAGCCAAGCCAGCCGTGCTACCATCCGCACCTCTCCCTCCGTGCCCAGATGATCTTCCCGCAGGATTCCACGCAGAACTGGTGGTGTGGGAGGTACATGAACTAGGAAAGGATCCATTCCCCTTCAGTTTCCTCCTACCCAACAGTCTGCGGAGGGTCCTGCCGCTCAAAGTGATGGATGAGGTAATCGCGGTCGGTGGCCGGTTGGGAAAAAAATGGCTGGAAGAGCGGGAAAAGACCCCAACCTCTTAGGGCACAGAAGCGGCCGACTACTGGCAAGATAAGGTTTTTGAAATCCCCCACACTGTACAAAACTACAAGAGCCAACCCTTGTGGAGGAGGCGAGTATGCGACATAAGCATGCTCGCCTGGATGGCATTTTGTAATACCCTGCCATTCGAGCGGAACGACCCTACCTACATGGCGTACCCTTGAAGGGTAGGGGTAGATTTTGATGCCACCCTCCATGGGCGGTATGACTTTCCCATTATTTATAACTCCACTGTAGTATCCTTTGAGCATGCTCTTCATTTTACCGCAGAAAGCCTAGACGAGTCTATGATGCGCTTCCTTGCGGACTTCTCCTCATGTCCTGACCCCACTTTTATAACCACTTGTAATTATCTTAGGTTACTTAGGCTACTTCTTAAGCAGGACCCGACTCCACAAGAGCGCAGCCTGCCTCCCCTATTCTTTGACCCTAACGCTATAGATAACTGCGCCATGGCTCGTCTCATGATGAGGGCTAGTCTCCTTCCCTCTTTTTGCCTAGCCCTCCTAGAAGACATGAACGACAGCCAATTCACTAGATGCAACCACCCCTTCCTCTCCACCACCTCCCTTCATGTACGCATGAATCTGAAAGATTACATGCAAAGTCGCCAGTTTTTGAGCAAGTCTATCCGACCCCCTTCTCCTCCTCATTCTGATCAAGACAATTAGGCCTATGTATCATTTCAAAAGAAGAAGAAGAAGAAGAAGAAGCACCACAGTCACTGCACCTAGGGTTCTCCCTAGCCCCCTCCCCCATTTCATGCTTAGGGCACATCAAGGGCAGGACTTTCAGACTTGTCACCCTAAGACTCGCACCGCACCTCCAACGAAGCATGAATTGGGTCCTCAAGTGTGGGACGTTACCAAGGGCTTACCCAAGGTTAGACCCATCTCCCAGTTCCACTGCCACGAGCACCACATAGTACACGGCGAGCAGACACACCCCTTAGGGAGTGCACAACTTTTCTTGCAGGTTATGTTCGACTCTCAAGAAATGGCTACTCGTAGAAGAAGATCACCCACGGCACCCTTTAATGACCCAAACTTCTTTTCATGCGCCGGCCTCCAACCATCTGCCTGCTTGATGGCCACCATGATCGAACCAAGTCAAGGTAGAACTGCCATTGGCATAGATCTTGGAACCTCATCATCCAAAGATCCATGCCCAACCCCTCAAGATCCACGGATTGCTTATTGATTTCACAAGCCTGAAGATCTTCAACTCAAAACTGAAGACTTTCAACTCAAAGACAAGGATCTTCAATCAAAGCCAGGGGTTTTCAAGACAAACAATGTTCGGGGGGTTTCTCCAGAATAAATCCCTCCAATACCATCCTCCTAAGGGATTTCTTATTGCTTCAAGCGTTTCTGATACTCAAAAGACGACTGGCTACATAAGGGGCGCCACAATAGTGTGAAAGATACAGAGTATCTTCATGGAGCCTAAAGCATGCCAGAATCTTTCCTGGTCATCGTCCCCAACCTCCATCACCTATCATTCCCCCAACCACCCACCTACATGTTCCGCCTAGCAGCCGACCTAACTAGCTACTACGTCCCACTGCAATGCCATGGGACTGGCACTTGGCTAGGAGGGGGGTAATGTTACCGTGTTTCCGTAGCACAGAGGAGTGAAAAATGGAAAAAATGGAAATAGCAAAAAAGGTGCAGGATAAAAGTAGAAAAAGGCGCCTTGATCGGAAGCTAGTCCCTGAAAAATTCAAATGTTCAGGCACGACCCTTAGGAAGCTTCGGTGTCAGCCTGAGGCAACAAAAGAATTAAAATGCG
Organism: Lygodium microphyllum; assembly: GCF_053477565.2. Lineage (NCBI taxonomy): Eukaryota > Viridiplantae > Streptophyta > Polypodiopsida > Schizaeales > Lygodiaceae > Lygodium > Lygodium microphyllum. The sequence continues at coordinate 36,396,271 of NC_141162.1, read as the reverse complement.
AAAGTGCCCCCCGAATCTTTGTAAAAGAGTTCCAGGCTCGCTCCTATGCAAAGTGTAAGCATTAGTTGGGAATAGGATAAATTAGAATGGTGGGAAATGGGAAAAAGGGCCTAGGCTACGACCGGCCATGTAAAAGAGGGAAAAGGGGATGATCGCCCAAAAAGGATTTAGGGCTTTGTATATAAAGTTGAAAAGTGAATGAGAAGCTCATTCTTTGGTGTGTGGCAAAAAGAGTCTTCTTCTTCCTCTCTTCTTCTCTCCTTATTGCTTGTGTGTGCTCTTGAGAGAGGGAGTATGAGAGTGTGAGGGAGTGAGTGTGTGTGAGAGTGAGGGATCAAGAGGGTGAAGCTCTTCATCATCTCCTCTTCTCTTCTTCTCTTCTCTTCTCTTCTCTTCTCTTCTCTTCTCTTCTCTTCTCTTGTGCGCGCGGCTATGGAGGATGGAGCTTGGAGATGGAGGAGGCTTGAGGATGCTTGAGCTAGCATTAAGAATCGTGGAGCTACCGGAGTGCAAGAGAGAGGAGGATAGTCAATCCGGCATCAAGGTAAGCTCACTACACTCGTAGGATCGAAGGCGCGTCGGCTAGGTGAGAGATAGCTATTAGAGCTCGCTTGGAACGCTTGAACAATAAGCGGTCGGTGGGTCTTGGCGGTTGAGCGAAAGCTCCCACACCTTCTATAGTTATAGTCGATGTATTGGTTGGTCAAAAGAATGTTTAGGTGTTGTACGTACTTTGTTTTCTGCTTGAAGAGTTCGAAAGGAATAATCCTTTGGTGCTACTTCTTCTCCCTTAAAACACGTTGCGGGAAATGGAGAACTACTAGATGACATATTGAGACATGGATCGCATGATGTGTATTGGTGTTGTGACTTTGAGCGAATGGTAGCATTATATATAGCGGTAAAGACTAATAATCGCTTTAACAAAATATCTTATGTAAATTATTATAAGAGGACATTCTTCACTTCAATATTTAAGTTATTAGAAATGGAAGTAGATGGGCTTTTGCCACATGAAAGAATGCTTATCCAAGTACATGCCTGTCTTGTTTTACTTAATGGTTATGCTTTCACTGATTACCAGACACCATGTTGTTATTCATTTCATGAGAATGGCATTGTGGAGGTTTCTTCAATTGAGAAGGCAAAGGAGATATGGAAACTTTTTGAAAGAGATGATTCCCAATATCCTTGTAACATAATGATGTGTGAAAAATGCATTTTAATCACAAAAAAGAGAAGAGAACGTAGGCCCCTTTCATCGAAAGAACAAAAATATATTGTGCAATTTCGTGGTCTTCAAGAGAATACATTAGTAGGACATCTAGTTACCACATATAGAAGAATTCTTTATAATGGAGAAATATACAAGATCGCAGATGACGTCGTGGTAAAATTTGACACTTTTTGTAATACCTTAGAAAGTATAGGTCATTGGAAAGCAAGACTCACTAAATTTTTTTCCATTCAATGGGATGGAGAGTATTACACCTTTTTTAGTGGAGAATATTACAAGCAATGCGTAACTGTAAAAGAAAATGAAGAATGCTTACTTATAGATCCAATCATGGGAATGAGTGTACTACAAACTCAACGACTTCCATTTACATGGGATTACATAAGACCATTGAGTTCTTTATTGCATAAGTTTGTTCCTTTACCTTTACATAATAGACTTGTTGCATATGAGGTAAAAGATCTAATTCAAAGAACAAGATTATTACAAATAGGGGCAGTTGGTTGTATACCTCCTTGGTTGGAAAAATATGATATTGTGTTGGCAAGAAAACATGATGATATGGATGGGGAGTACATTCATGCAATGATAAGAGAGGTAAATTATGAAGAAAAAATGTGCCAATTGTCATGGTTGAAGTGTGATCATAATAGAAGTACATGGAGAATTGATATTGATGAAGATATTTGGAGGGATTGAAACTTGTGTTGCATGGTAATGTCAAACTTTGAAGTTACAAAGAGAAGGAGAGTAACATTATCAATTGGAGAGTCTATAGATGTTCCAATAGTGTGGAGATCACGTGATGTAACTTGACTGCTTTAGAGAGAGTGCGTGTGTGTGTTGCATTCTTGGAGATCCAAATGGGTGCTAGTAGCATTGGTCATAATGGACATCATTATCTGATCGCCATCCCATTGTGTATATCATAATGCTTTATCTATGGGTGTTTGTATATTAGGACGGTATCTCATGGATATAGCTCATGTTGTGTCTCATGTATAGGTAGTTGGACCTTTGTGTGTATGTGTGCATGTGTGCATGTGTGATTATTAAAAAATGAGAAAATTTCTTGTTTGAAGAAGATTAATGTATGGATATAATCTCTTGTTTGAGGAATACTAGCATATAAAGTTGTAAATTTGATTTTAGCTTGTATCTTGTTTGATTTTAGCTTACCTCATGGTTTGTATAGTTGTATATTGTATCCTTTTTATATGATTGATTGATTCTTTATTGGTTGAATGTTAACATAGTTTCTTGATTTAATTTTAGCTTGTCTCATGGCCTCCCCAAGTCAACAAACTCTAGATTCAATGATGCAAACTATCATCACTCTGCAAAAAACAATTGAGGAACTAAAATCAAAGAATGATAGTTCCGAACAAATAGTGAGCATGAGAAAACCAATTTCAATACAAAGTAAAAGAGTCCAGTTGCCACCTCAAAATCAAATCAAGAGTATACAAATAGGGAATGTATCTCTGATGAAGACTTCTACATATGACCAGATTTTCAAACCACCTAAAAGGATTAGTCGAGAAGACCAAGATGAGTTGGGAAAACCATTTTTACTAAAATACTATCGAGATACGCAAAATGTTAGTTATTGTGCTAATCACATAAAAGTGTATAATTGGGTCAAGAGCCATGAGATTGGCAATGATTTGCAGTTTCATAATAATAAAGATGACAAACATAGAATTTTAGAGATCATAGATCAAAACTATGATCAAATTTTACCCCTTGAGTTTCTTGGTGCTACTTACCTTTGGAAAAAGGAGGATGTATATCTGTACTATCTTTCTGTTGCTCAAAATCTCAGAAAGAAACTCAAGAGGAAAAGATCATCTTTGGTGGATATATCTTTGGTAAGCATACTTATTTATCAAAATTTTCTCACCATAGATTATATACATAAAAAATTGGTACTGATTGGCACAACTATGTTTTTTTAATAGAAGAATCATAGCTTCGAGCAAGTAGATATGCAACAAAAACCGGTAAGATTTGCAATTTTCATCTCAAGTTTTATTTTTTCTATTGTATAATTTTTATTATCTTTATCTTTATTATAATCATTTCACTTTAAGTTTCTTAGATATATTTACCTTTCATTATATTTTCTCTAAAATTTTAGGATACAAGTGAGGAGGTGTATTATCCACAACTTATGGTGGAAGGACAATGTATCTTTTCTGAGAATAGTGCAACACATGTATGTACATTGTTCACTCATTTAAATATTTTATTATTTGGAGTTTTTAGTTTTTGATATTGACTTCAATTTTCTTGCTTGTACTAGTTGGAATCTCACAATGATGGTTCGCCTCTTGTTTCAATTTCTGCTTCCGAAAAATGTCAAAAAATAATGAAATGGTTAGTATATCTTAGTTTGTAGTCTTTTTTCATTTGATTGTCTCTAACACTTAACCTATATTTCAGGACTATTTAAACTCAGATCATAGTTTTATGGAGCTACTACAAGGAATTCCATCTGTATAAGGAATATATATATATATATTCTTAATTTTTGTATACTTTTAAATTAAAACATATTCCATTTTAAGTTTTAGTTTTCTTGTATTATAGGGTTCATGTAATACTGAACACTCTCTTCCACAAGATATGATCCAAGATCCTGAGGAGGTTGAAGTAGCACGGAAATGTCTTCGTGTAGGAAAGGTATGCTTAGCCATCTCTTGATATTTTATTTTAATATATGCATTTAATAAATTATATCTAATTACAAACTTATTGTGATAAGATGAGCGAGAAAATGCAGCAAAGCAAGCAAAAACAAAAGGAGAGTAAGAGCAAAAATAAGAAATTATCTAAGGTACTTCTTTGCATTTCTTTTTACTAAATGTGGCATAATTTAATTTTGTTAACTTTATTTTCTTGTCTATACTATAGACTCTCGACCATGTTGAGCCATCAAAAAGCGTGGATCCTTCTAATATAGAATTGCCATCAAGAACTTCATCAGTAACTCAATGTTATTAAATATTAAGCCAATAGAGTAGCTAATTAAATTATGATGTAGTAGCACACTAATCTATGTTGTATTTCTAAAATGCAGGTTGTTAATGCATTTGAAGAGCAAGACCAAGAAACCATTCTCCTCAAATATTTAGAGATCCAATCCATTGATGAGCTATATGCATCGTTAAAATCTACATATGGTGTTATTAAGAGAGATCCTACCTTTTTAGGAGGACACAATGAGCAAATATTGCCAACCATGAGAAAAGCTCTCATGGATTGGTTACTCTATAGAGAGAAAATTCATGTCACAAAAAATCACAATAAACCTTTGAGTATTGATAATATATGTATCTTGAATTGACCTCTTTATTAATGAAGATAACATATTTTAATTCTTTCTATTATTTTAATTTATATTTTTTACCATAATAGTAATTCTTAATACTATCTACATGATTGCAACTAGTTTTCTTATATATAAAAAATACTATATGATTAGTTCTAACTAGTCTGTTTATATAGTAAAATTTCACTACATAGATAACTAGAGAATTTTGAAATTCCTATACAGGAATATTTTACTATATCACTAACTTGTAAAGTGTTCCACTTTTACTAGTTGAGACTTTTTCTAGATACTTTGATAAGTATCTAGAAAATTTCTCTTTTTTTTCTGTATGGATAGGTGTCTACAGTTCCTTGTGTGGAATCCTGCATATCTGATGCAACTCAATGGCCACATACAGAGACCGCATGATGAAACCTTTGCATCTCCTTCAGCTCTCCCATTTACTATCCAGATTTCTGTGCGGCTGCTCACGCTCCAGGATCTTCGTATTTGCCTTTCTCGTTTTTAATTTGTGCTGGAGACTTCATACAATTCCTCCTCATCCTTTTCAGATTTGTGCTATTTGGCACATCCACATAATCATCACCTTGCAAGCTTTCTAGGTCATCTTGTTAGCCCACTTCAAATTTTTCTGACTTCTTTGTACCAAATAGTAGTGAACATCAACGTCTGTTAGAAGAGAACTTTTTTCTACAATTCTAGGAGTTTGTGACTCAAAACCGTTCTCGACATTAAGCTCACAGTCCCTCATATCTCCTTCTTAATCACTGTGATTAGTAAGATAATGTCATGGGAGTACAATCAGGGTTCCACCAAAAATTACGCTCTTGAACCAAGTATTTGAACAATTCTAGCCCATGTCAATTGCAATTTCCATGATGCCCACAATTGATCCATACACATAACATTGATTGCTTTAACAATAATCATCCTTATCATTATTCCTTGCAATCTGAATGTCCCTCTAGAATTCTTGAAGTTTTCTTCTACTTCTACCACAGTTGAGTAGCATATACACCAAAATCTTCCAACTGAAGTCATCTAGGAACCCCATAACTTCACTAAAGAACATATGACCTTCCTTTGATCCCTGAGCCTTCAAAAATACTTTCTTTTCTTCGAACATACATGCTTTCACACAATGTAAAGTGTTCTAGCAAGAATACGCTATTAAAGATGAACTTCTTGCTCAATTAAACATGATTTGAGAAGAGATACAATTTGGATCTATGTGATGCAATCAGACAAGTGATGTTTCACACAAAAAGATGTATGCACTAGAAAAATAGTGTTGAGCCAAACTACATGTGCCCATGCATCATGTAAGATGCAAGCATAATTCCTTGATTAGATTAAATCCTTAACCTCACCACTCATAACTTAGCAAAGAAAACATTGTACTCCACTCCACCCATCCAAAAAATCTCACAATCACTCAAGAAAATAATGGTCCTCAAGATGTTGACCAAGAAAACAACCCATCTCACAACTATTGATGATGTCCTTCATGACCCTCAAAACTCACCCAACCACCTTTCCCACTCATCGAGACATTCCTATTTGAGTGATGAATATCCCAAGACTTGTACGTGCAAAGAACTAAGCGTTCACAATGAAAGGTGCTCTCTTAAGTGCACGTGCATCTAAAGTTTACTGCATATAGCTGCAGTCGGCCTCATGACGTGCGAGTGCTCAATGATGGTGCAAAACATGCATAAACCCAACCCATCGCATGGAAATAATTGATAACGTTAGGAGATAGCCCTCGAGTGCAATACACCAAACAAGTGTAGTACGAAGTGCTTGTGAACCTACAATCCTCACATGATGTGCAAGAGTCTCGACAAGAAATCATACTTCTTCCAAGATATTTGGCAGCCTACTAGCAAACTCCATCTCCAACCTGCCTTGAAAATTCCAATCTCCACCAAGGATATCAAGTTCTCATGCTCAAAAAATTCAAATAAAATAACAAAAACAATTCATAAGCTAGACAAACACAGAACATCCAACTATGAAATGACAAAACAAACAGACATGCAAACAACTAAGTTAACAAAAATCCAACCTATCTACAGTTTCAGTTTTTCTAGGATTTTTAGTTTTCGTGAAAAAGCTTGGCATATTTAACCCTCCCTCTAGTCCTGCAAACATTTATGTTGCAGCATTTTCTTTCATAAAACGATGCAACATTTATGAGCCAATAAAAAATCAAATCCAACACTCCATCTCTAAATCCTTTAAACTCAAAATCCAAAAAAATCAATGGCACATCACTCTCAAGAAACTCCTTAATGAACACACAAAAATCATCCACAAATTTCTCTTTAAAATCAACAAATTTTCCAAATCCAAAATTCTCAATACAACCCACACTGTCAATACAAAGCATCTCATCTACAACTATCTACATATTCCTCTCACTCAACCAAAAGGAAAATATGTCAATCATAGGGTTTTGGAACAAGGTTTCAACCCTTTCTATGTTGCCAAATTTAATTCTATCCACAAGCTCATGATAGCATCTGTACACCAAGCAGCTGTCTGAAAACGCTGAACTTATCTTTACCCAAAGACTTATTAAAGATATCAGCAACCTCTTCATCAGTCTTTACATGCATGAGATCAACTCTCCCTGCAATAAACATCTCTTTGATGAAGTGGTAGTGTACCTCAATGTGTTTAGTCATGGCATGGTATACTGGATTCGTAGCTAGAAGTACACTACTAAGATTGTCACATAGCAAAGTCACTGGAGCATCCTCTTGTATGTCCAAATTAGCCATAAGCTTTAGCAGCCATGCAATCTCACATGCTGCAAATGCGACAACACCCCTATATTTAGCCTCAGTACTCAACAAAGCAACTATAGGTTGTTTCTTGCTACTCCAGCTGATCATTCCGCTTCCCAAGCCAAAATCATAGCCACTTGTAGATCTACGGTCATATGAGCATCCTGTCCAATCTGCATCCATGTATCCAACTAGTTTCAAGGGCTTATCTCTCATACAGAACAACCCATAATCTATAGTGGACTTAACATATCTCATAATATGCCTAACAACATCCAAATGCGGCTTTCTTGGCTTCTGCATGAACTGGCTTATGAGTCCTACAGCATAGCTCAAGTCAAGCCCAAAGATGGTTAAGTAGATCAGACTTCCGACCATTTTCCTGTACATAATCACATTCTCAATTTCGGCTCTAGTGCTCATGTCTAGCTTGACATTTTGCTCAAAAGGTGTATCCAATGGTTTGTAGTCAGCCATGCCATACTTGTTTAGCATTTCCATGGCATAGTGCTTTTGCATCAGCCATAAACCATTTTCAACTTTGACCACCTCAATGCCCAAGAAATACTTCAAATCACCTAAGTCTTTCACGCCAAATTCTTATTTCAGCATTTCCATAACAATCCATAATTTGTATGCCTTTTTCTCTTGTGAATATCCAAGAAAGACACACTTATGTGCTTTTAGGATCTAGCTTCTTCCTCTTCTCATCAGGAATATGCACATAATCTATGCAACCGAATACCTTCATGTGACTTACATCCAGCTTGTAGCCATATAGCCTCTAAAAAGGTGTCACATCATGAATACCTGCAGTGGGAGTCCCATTAAGAATGTACATGGTTGTCATAATAGCCTCTGCCCAATAATACAATGGCATACTCTTCTCATTCATCATCACATGAGCAGCTTCCATCAACATTATGTTCTTATGTTCAACCACTCCATTCTGCTGAGGAGTCTAGCTGCAGGTAAGCTGTCTCTGTATGTCATTTTCAACCAAAAAATTTGTCAAAGGCATTTGACGCATACTCATCACCGCTGTCTGATATCAAGGAAGAGATATAGCAATCAAACTCTTTCTCTACCTACTTCTTAAATTGCTAAAAAATAGCCAGCACTTCTACAAAAAGCAAGGATGCAGTCTTTTATTCTAGCCATGGTGGCTGCAGTGGTAGTGGCTACGGTTCTAGCAGAGGAGGCCAGTAAAATGCATCCTATGGCAATAATAACCAACAGGGATCAAATGCAAGAGGAGGTGGAAACTTTAGAGGCAAGGGGAGATCTAGCTCTCCTGGTAGAGGCTCTTGGTAGCGGTAGTGCCCATCTACCAATCTGAATAAGGATAAGGATTGTCATTACTGTAGAAAGTATGGTCATATTGCAAAGGATTGCTGCTAGAAGAAATAGGGAAATCAGAAGGGTAAATAGCATGGACACTTTGCTTCATCCAGTCAGGCAGGTGATACCTTCGGAGATAGAATGTTTGCCATGCAGTATGTGAAAGACAGGGCTACTGAAAAATCCATTGATGATGTAGTATGGTGCATTGATTCAGGGGCATCAAATCACATGACCCCTCACGATGATTGGTTCACTGACATGGTGGCTGAGAAAAATGGCTTTGTATGCACTGATGATGACACACAACATAGAATTGAGCATGAGGGCAACGTGCCTCTTGTGATTCATGATGGTAAGAAGAAGCACTTACATGATATATTGCATGTTCCATCGATTACGAAGAACCTACTGTCTGTGGGCCAAATGACCGAGCAGAACTTGCAGGTTAGGTTCACTAAGCACGGGTGCTTTATTGAAGAATGGCAATGGATGCAAGTTGATTGCTCGCACTCATAGAAATGGCAGGATGCTTACTCTTGATGCCACTTTGCTAGAGCTGAATTCAGCTATGTTTTCCCATGGTTCTGGCACTGTTAGAGATTTGGAAATTTGGCATAAGAGAGTGGAGCATGTTAACTTGCAGAGGCTACAAATGATGTAGAAAAAATAGCTTGTTACAGGTCTACCCAAGTTTGCATATTCTGACATTGGTTATGTCTGCAATGCTTGCCAATTTGGCAAACAATCTAGCTTGCCATTTGTCAAGCATGTAAGGGAGAGCACACATCCATTGCAATTAGTGCACTCTGATGTCTAGGGGCCAGCCCATAATGCATCTATGGGAGGCTCCAGGTACTATGTGACATTTATTGATGATTATAGTCACTCTACTTGGGTGTATATACTGAAGGAAGAGCCTACACTGATGAAGCCAAGTTTAGCCTCCTCATGGATAAGCAATGCAACCAACTCGTTGAAATTCGGCATTTCAGCATGCACACACATAGAAGTATCAAAAGACTTATACTCTAGACCCAAGCCATTCAAAGTCACATCAACCATATCTTTATCTTCAACCTGAGTACCAACTAATGCTAGCTGATTCGCACTGGTCTTGATCACTGTCATATAGTCGTGTATGGACCTGCCCTTTCTGTTGTTAAATTTTTGCTTTAATTGTATCTTCCAAGCACTTGTAATGGTGCCATAGTACCTGATCCAAATGTACCATGCATCCTTAGGAGAGCTACAATTCATTATCTGCATTACCATGGCATCTGATATACATAGGGACAACTAATTCAAAACCCTGTTTGCTCTCTCTGTCCATGCTCGATGAGCTCGCAACTAGATGCCTGTCACACATAGGCAGCTTGGGCTAAGCCTCAGCTCCAATCACTAGCTCCCAGTAGCCTTTCCCTATCAAGAAGTTCTCCATGTAGAACTTTCATATGGCATAATTGTTGTTGTTGAGCTTTTCCCCCACAATCTAGGTAATGTTGTCTGTTCTGTCTGCATTTTCCATATTGCAAACTCTGCTTGCACAAAAGCCTCTCTCAGGGCTACTCAAACCATCATCAACCAACTCACTAGACTCACCTGAGTCAACAACAAAAACAACAACATCACCAAAAGAGTCAAAATCCATAACCTCAATACTCTCTCGATCAATACCTATATCTAGAAACTCACTACAAATCTCAAAAATCTCATCAAGGAACAAATCATAAACCTTTACTTCATCGATAAACCTTACAATTTCTAAGCCCTCCTCCTCATGGTCTTCTAAAAGACTCACAAAATCCTCCTCAATTCTCTCTTCTTCTCTAAAATACTCAGCTCTTTCATCAGGACTTTCTTGATTCTCTTGTTTCTCCCCATCTCTCTCAAGATTAACTAACTCAGCTACAATAGACGACACCTCCTGATCAAAATCACTTTATGAACTCTCATCCTCACTATCATCTTCTTTAGAACTATCACTCTCTTCCTCCTCCTCTTCACTGTGTAATATTTCTGTTAAAAAAATATTACTCTATCAATAGTGGACTTGTCTACTATAGAATGAGATTATGTATACTGGCAAGCCAGTCACTTAAGCAGAAGACACTGTGGGAAGCTCATGATTCCCCTTTCTTAGGACATCCTGGCTATGCCAAGACTCTCAATGCAGTTAGGAAGACTTACTATTGGGAGAGGCTTAAAGGTGACGTTCTCAAATATGTCACTAAGTGTTTGTCTTGTCAACGTATCAAAGCCGAACATGTCAAAATGCCTAGAAAGTTGCAACCACTTGACATTCCCCAAATGAAATGAGAATTCATCAATATGGACTTTGTTGTTGGCCTACCCCAAGTTCAAGGAGGATACAACTCCATCATGGTTGTGGTTGACATGCTTACTAAGGTTGCACACCTTATTCTAGTTAAGACAAACTATAAAGCCTTAGACATTGCAAGGTTGTTTATCAAGGAGATATTCAAGCTACATGGGTTACCCAGAAGAATCATTAGTGATCGTGATTCTCTCTTCACATCACACTTTTGGAGAGCTATCTTTGAAGCCAATGGGACTCAACTCTGTTTTAGTACAGCTTACCATCCCCAAACTGATGGCCAAACGGAGCGAGTCAATCAAACCATCGAGGATATGCTGAGGGCACACTGCTGTCGTGAACCAAAAAGGTGGATTCAATACTTGCCTTTGGTTGAATTCGCCTACAATGCTTCTTACCAACAAACCATTCAGATGACCCCTTTCCAAGCATTGTATGGGCATGACTGTCGAAGTCCCCTAGACTTCTTAGATCCAACCTTGGAGGTTGAAGCTTCAAGGCAGATGCTGGAAGAGATGGATGACCAAGTAAAGTCAATAAGACAGGACATCTAAGCTGCCAAGGATAGACAGAAGGCATACGTGGATTTGAAGCGTCAAGATAGAATCTTCGAGGAAGAAGACATGGTCTTGATTTGCGTACACCCAAAGAAGAGTTCCCTATCCTTAGGAGATTGCAAGAAGCTATAAGTCCAAGGTATTGTGAACCATAAAAGATCCTCAAGTGCCTAGGACCTAATGCTTATAGACTGCAACTCCCTGAGAACCTAAAGGTTCATAATGTATTCCATATCAGCCTACTGAAGAAGTATATACCTAATCCTAGCCATGTACTTGATGAGCAACAAGTTGTAATGCCTAGCCAAGGAGTCCTTGAGCTACGGCCTGACTGGATCTTAGATGTTAGGGAGAAATAACTGAGATCCAGAACCTTGAGAGAATGCCTCATCTAGTGGAAAGATTATCCCGAGGAGGATGCCACTTGGATGGATGAAAGCACTGTCAACCATCAATATCCCTAGTTTATCTCGAGATGAGGACATCTTGATTCCTCCAAGGGGGAGAGAATGTAATATTTCTATTAAAAAAATATTACTAGTCTGACTTTCCACACCCCGCGTGAGACTCATGCAAAGGTCAATTCCGGCATTGGAGTTACCGATAGTGCAATCTATAAACCGTACGCGAGGAATCATGACCTCCCCATTGGCAAATCTGAACCGAGGATCAAAACCCGCATAACCGTAGGTGAACTCCCTCTTGGGAGGAGGTCAAGAGATTAATGATGGGATTATTGCAAAAAATTTTATTCACCTTCCCCCAGCCAATGCGTGGATGAGGGAAGGGGATGGGCTATTATGGGCAACTGGAGGAGGTAGAAGGGAGGATACCATGCAAGGGGGCCACGTGGGAGGGAGCCCTCTCCCCCCCCTTGTCCTATAAATACACCCCTCTAAGGGGGTGAAAGAAGGAGGACCGGCCAGATTGTGGAAGCATTGAAGCTGCCATTGTAGACATGGAGGAGGAAGGGTCGCCGCTTTTGCTGCAGAAGAACTGCCCCTGAGGCTCGATAGCCCCCGCCAACCTGCCAAGTCTACCTTCACTATGCCACGGCCGGCTGTTGCTGACGCCACCCTTCCCTCGTCCACTAATCGCCTTCGTGCTCGTACACGTGGTCCTGTACTCACTTTCCAGAAGCTTCTTAGAAGCTTCTAAGGGGGCTTCTCTAAGCCCCCTTCCCATTGCAACTGCAACAAGTCCATATTAGCCCCGGTATTTTTGAAAAAGCCCCCCTTCCTGTGGATTCCCCATAAAGCCCATTTTATCCCTGGAATTTAAGGCCCTTCATATTGGATCTTTGTAAGTTCATTTCACCCCCGCGATTTTCAAGTCCCCTTCCCATTGGATCCCCCCACAAAGTCCATTTACCCCGGGATTTAAAGCCTCCTTCCCACCGATCATCCTTCCCCCCCCCCCCCCCCCCCCCCCCCCCCCCCCCCCCAGCTTCGAAGAGGAAGCCTATAAGGCCTCCCCATTAGATCCTCAAATAAGCCCATCCCGGCTTTGAAGAGGAGGGGTTTTCTCTAAGACCTTCCTACTCGATTTTCCCCATAAGCCCATTGAAGAGGATTTTCTTCAATCCCAGGGATCTTGAAGAAAATAAGTGTAAAGCCTTTTACACCAATCACCCACAAGCCCCTAGGCTTGGGATTTAAAGTCCCCTTTTCCGCAAGACCCACAAAGCCATGCCTAACCCTGCAAATTCAAGGTGAATAATAGCTCTCAAGCCTCCGTTATCCAAGGGCCCTCACAAGAACCCTAAGGTTTTCCAAAGCCAAATTCCGCAAGTCACGTCAAGGAAGCCATACCTCAAAGGGAATTTCGTGTACGAGGGAGACAGGGCAAGGTCATAAGACTGCGAGCCAAGGCAAGAAGTTCAAATCCAAGAAGGAAAACCACAGGTCAAATTCACGATGGCCCCTAAAAAGGTACAAGGCGCAACCGTAGGAGGATCATCTCCTAATATTCATGTGGATATTTCACCGAACCCACAAGTCCAGGTTTTCTTCCTATTTCTTAATTTACGTCGAAGTATTACAATTATGCATGGTTAATTCATGGAATTAGGATGCACTTATGCTTGTCAAATCTACCTAGTTTGATGAGAATGAATTACATTGGCTATTTTTAAAAGAAATAACTCACGATTGAAGATTGGTCATTTGTATTTTTCAATGGAATGAACGAAAGATGTCTATGCATTTTTAGCAAGTTGCTTCTGTGCATTGCAAAGTAACAAATCTAGAATAACTAATGACTATCATTACAAAGTCGAGATTATTGTAGTACACCTTCGATTATGCATGGAAAGATTAAATCGCATGTCGCATTATTAGACAAATCTTTCTTCGTAATGATTCATTAAGAAAGTTGTTAAATACTGTAGGAAATTGCAAGGCATGGAAATGATTCTAGGGCTGCATGAAGTAGGTTAACTCTAGTCAATTGGCATAAATCTCATTCAACTACGTAGTAGTTAGGAAAGGTTGTGTAATGCTTAATCAACGTACGAATATTTCATTCAGAAATGAAGTTAGGGAAAGGCTGCATGGTTTGTTTAACATAAAACCTTAAAAGCTTAGTAGCATGAGTCGTGAATGCATGTCCTAGTAGGATGAAGAATCTTGGATTAGTAATCCCTGTGGATTGCTGGATAGCCTTCGGTGGATTATATATAAGCCTGCGGGCTGGACTTTATGAATAAAGATAAATATGATAACTTGTTGAAAAGAAACTTGTTTGACACTGCTTTTCTATGTCAAGTGCTAAGATTATGTGAAGGAAGCGGTGTCTAACGGGCTAATTAAGGAAGCTGGTTGATGCATGTCTAACTAAATGTGGTAGGTAATTAAACAACTAAAACAACCTGAGGAAAGTGCGGTGGATGTGGCCATGGGTCCGTCCTACGGATGGGTGGTCCTGGTTGGCCGGGAACTTTTCTCAATCATAATGGACAGCAAGGAGATCTTCTCAAAGAAAACGAATAGCAAGGGTGCTGACCTGGAGTCTAGGTTATAATAATCCTGGTTTATGCTATTTTAGGGGAACAGAATGGGACTATGCCTTATGGCAAAGAGGTCGAGCCTTGCATCACTCTCGTTTCCCATTCTCCTTGAACCAAGTGCAGCATGAATCCGCTTCGTCCCTGGCATTTCTGCGTAAAGTAGTTCGCTTGGGATTCGACGCTAGTTGCTGTTAGGAAATGACCAATTAGGGGAAACCCTGATTCAGGTCGGTCCTAAGTGGGAATGGCCAGAATACTTCCGCTACATGGCAGACGCGGAAAGTCCTAGATTGCAAACCCCATAACATTCCATGGGAGTGCCGGGCGGAGCTTTCTAGACCTCCTTTCCGATTGCTAAGATGTGTCCTGACGGGAACAAGTGGACACGTTACAGTTGGTATCAGAGCGAACCAACGAAGGATTTGTTTTTCTTAAGAAATCTTAATAAGAAGAAGTAAATCAAATGTTGTTGTTGAGAACATTTCCTTACTTTCGATGCTATCTTGTAGAATTATGAAGCATGAAATAGGTTCTTAGTGTTTCGAGTCATGTTTATGACCGCAACGCATTTCCCAGATTATTGACAAAGGATCGATATGATGAACATCCTAGATTGTATTTATAATCCATCGCCTTTGTACATGGAACGGAGATGGACGGGTGACTCAGGAATCTACTACATAGCTACCCACCGATTTGCATACCTTTGAACCAACCTAAAGAGGATCAAGTGGTTGGAGGATCTGAAGATCGTGAAGTTGTTCATTTTTGTGGAGGCTCACGTAAACTCTACTTTACATATCGAAGGTTGGAGGGTTGAGCTGAACTCATATATATACCAGAAAGTGACCCGCGTAATCCCCGCCGACAGGATCAAGGTGTTGGGACGCTATGAGAAGAATGGGTTCCAAAGAAAAGGATACCCTAATCTTCCGATGACTTACCGACTCCTGAAGATCCATGACCCGAAACCATACTATTATCTAGTTCCCGTAGCTAAATGTAATATAACATTATTCTCCCTGAATAAATGTAATAGTTGCTCTATCATCCCAGGAAATATTGTACTCCGAAAGGGTTATGTCCATATAAATAATAATACTTCTTTTTATCAATGTCTGTCTTGGCTATGAGAATTGATAAAAAGGTTAAGTGGCTAGATTTCTTGGTTGATAGCTAAATTGGGTATGAAACATAAATAATAACAATTAGCGAGTTATAACGTTAAGAATCCTCTATCCAGGCACAACCCTAGGTACATATTCCTAGTTTGCCCCCTACATCAAGTACTGCCGTGATCTAGGAGAAGAAGTTTCTTCTCAAGCAGATCAAGCCACCAGAATTTGACGGGAAAGGTAGGACTGTCCAAGCGGATGTTGAGATTTGGATAGAGTCCATGGAAGATTACTTTGAAGCAACTGGTACTGCACCTGCCAACCAGGCTATGCTCGCCAAGCTGAAGCTCACCGGCGAAGCCAGGCTTTGGTGGAAGCAATGGTGTAGAGATTAAGGGATCGCGAAAGGATCCATTAGTTGGGAAAAGCTGAAGAAAGCTGTGCAAGGAAGATACTTACCACTTGCGTATCGCACACAGAAACTGAATGAGTTCTACGAGCTGAAATAGCTAGGACTCACTCTTGACGCATACTACTCAAAATTTGTCTCACTTCTTAAGTATGCGCCACAGATGGATATGACACAATAGGTGTCGAAATTTTGTGTTGGCTTAAACCCACCAGTGAATACCCACCTCGAATCTATGCGCCCAACATATCTACAAGATGCACTCATTCGAGCTGCGCCCATAATTCAAGAGATGCAGGCTAGGCCAAGAAGTAACAAGACTTGGTCTTATAGTGACCCAAACAGAGGAGCATATAGGCCCCAAGTGAAGAGAGTTCAAGATCAAAACCGGGAACAAAGAAAGAAAGCAAGGACTAATAATGTCAACAACTTTGTCCCTACCCAAAGCAATGGCCATAATCTTCGTTGTTTCCACTGCAACGAGCCCGGTCATTTCAAGAGGCAATGTCCCAAGCTTGGTGGAAGACATCGACAAGCACCTTTTCAAGGAACTCACCGTGGCCAGGGAGCCACTACTCGAGGCAGAGGAAGAACCACCTGTGTTGCCAACAGGAAAATGTGCGAAGAAGTAGACCTGACCATGGAAACAGAGTTTGAAAGGGTGACAGTCCATGCCGCTCTTCACAAGAAAGGCCCGAATCGCCAGTTTTTGGTGATTCAGACACCATCGGACTATCAAGGTAAAGGTTTCAAAACCTTGATTGATTGTGGCAGTACACATTCCTTTATCTCACCAGCTTGTGTAAGAAGATTAGGAATAGCCACAGTAGAAGAACCTATCTTGCTTGTGGAATTAGCAAATGGTCGTGTGGTCACTTGTACCAGGAAAACTGCTAAGGTGGAATTCTTTTTGGGAGGAAAGACGACTTTGATCAAATTCAGAGTCATGAACCTAGATATCCATGAGTGTCTACTCGGAATGGATTGGCTTAAACCTAATGACGCCCACATTCATTATGGAAAGGGCCAATTTTCCTTTCGAAACTCTGAAGGGGAATTGGTCACAACTCAAGGAGAGGTTAGAAAGCCAAAATTTCAATTGGCTAAAGCATCACGAATTATAAAAGGAGTTAGAAAGGGACTACCTGTCTACTTGATTAAGCTTAATAAGCTAGATCAAAAGCAGGAGTCTAGTGAAGAACCGTCATGGCTAAAGAAGTACGCAGATGTATTTCCTGAAGAGCTGACAGAACTCCCGCCTCAAAGAGAAGTGGATCATGAGATCAAGCTTGTGCCAAGAGCTGCGCCAATTGCAAAGAGACCTTATAGGATGTCCCGGAAGCAATTGAGCTGAAGGAGCAACTCAAGCAACTGCTAGATCATGGCTACATCTGTCCTAGCAGTTCACCATGGGGAGCTCCAGTACTGTTCCAAAAAAAGAAAGATGGAGTGCTTCAACTGTGTATTGATTACATAGGGTTGAATCAATAAACTATTAAGAACAAGTACCCTATTCCTAGAATAGATGAGCTTCTTGATCGTCTTTAGGGTGCGAAGATCTTCTCCACTCCAAGCGATCTCAGGTCTGGTTACTATCAGATAAGGATCAAGGAAGAAGATATCCCAAAGATGGCCTTCAACACAAGATATGGACACTTTGAGTTCCTAGTTATGTCATTCGGGCTCACGAATGCACCTGCCACCTTCAACAAGTTAATGCAGGATATCTTTAGTCCATATCTTGATGACTTCGTACTCGTCTTCTTTGACGATACCCTAGTCCATTCCAAACAAGAAGAAGATCATGAACCCCAACTGTGGATTCTCCTTGAGATAATGAGGGCACACAAGGTCTACGTTAAGATGAAGAAGTGTGTGTTCTTCAAGCGTCAGATTGAATATCTGGGATTCATCGTATCAGCGGAAGGAATCTCAGTGGATCCGGCCAAAGTCAAAGATGTTCTAGAATAGTCAATACCAACAACTATCAAAGAAATACACAGTTTTCTTGGATTGACAGGATGGTATAGGTTCTTCATAAAAAACTATGCTGTGATTGCAGCACCTCTGATGGATTTACTGAAGAAGCAAACATCCATTGCATGGTCAGCTGCCGAACAATCTAGCTTTGATAGATTAAAGCAAGTTTTGGTATCAGCACCTATAATGAAACTCCCGGACCTCAGTAAGGAGTTCGAGGTAGTAACTGATGCTAGCATGCTTGGCTTAGGATGATGT
Source organism: Lygodium microphyllum (assembly GCF_053477565.2). Taxonomy (NCBI): domain Eukaryota; kingdom Viridiplantae; phylum Streptophyta; class Polypodiopsida; order Schizaeales; family Lygodiaceae; genus Lygodium; species Lygodium microphyllum. Next base: position 36,377,900 of record NC_141162.1, on the reverse strand, counting down.
GTACTCATGCAAGAAGGTCATCCTGTAGCATACTCTTCAAGGAAATTGAAGAGCCATGAGAAGGATTATGCTACCCATGCTCTAAATCTTTGGAGACACTACCTGTTGGGTAACAAGTTTACTCTAGTGACGGATCATAAAAGTCTCAAGTGGATCTTTACCTAGAACAAGCTCAACATGAGGCAACGTCGGTGGATTGAAGTACTGGAGGAGTATGATTTTGAAATCAAATACCGACAAGGCATTCCTTAATTCTCTAATCTTGCAAAATCCATCAATAGCTAGATCTTTAGCTACAAAGGTATCCATGCCAAACAACCCAATACTTGAGCTAGCTATAGAAGAAACATGCCATGATCCAGCCTATCAAAAGATACTAAGGGAGATCCCTATCAAGGAATAGGACCAGAAGCTACAGGCTAAGTATCATGATTTCTCTATCAATAGTGGAGTTGTCTACTATGGAATGAGATTATGTATATCGGCAAGCCAGTCACTTAAGCAAAAGATACTGTGGGAAGCTCATGATTCCCCTTTCTCAGGACATCCTGGCTATGCCAAGAGGCTTAAAGGTTACGTTCTCAAATATGTCACTAAGTGTTTGTCTTGTCAACGTATCAAAGCCGAACATGTCAAAATGCCTAGAAAGTTGCAACCACTTGACATTCCCCAAATGAAATGGGAATTCATTAGTATGGACTTTGTTGTTGGCCTACCCCAAGTTCAGGGAGGATACAACTCCATCATGGTTGTGGTTGGCATGCTTACTAAGGTTGCACACCTTATTCCAGTTAAGACAAACTATAAATCCTTAGACATTGCAAGGTTGTTTATCAAGGAGATATTCAAGCTACATAGGTTACCCTGAAGAATCATTAGTGATCGTGATTCTCTCTTCACATCACACTTTTGGAGAGCTATCTTTGAAGCCATTGGGACTCAACTCTGTTTTAGTATAGCTTACCATCCCCAAACTGATGGCCAAATGGAGCGAGTCAATCAAGTCATTGAGGGTATGCTGAGGGCACACTGTTGTCGTGAACCAAAAAGGTGGATTCAATACTTGCCTTTGGTTGAATTCGCCTACAATGCTTCTTACCAACAAACCATTCAGATGACCCCTTTCCAAGCATTGTATGGGCATGACTGTCGAAGTCCCCTAAACTTCTTAGATCCAACCTTGAGGGTTGAAGCTTCAAGGCAGATGCTTGAAGAGATGGATGACCAAGTAAAGTCAATAAGACAGGACATCCAAGCCGCCAAGGATAGACAGAAGGCATACGCAGATTTGAAGCATCAAGATAGAATCTTCAAGGAAGGAGACATGGTCTTCATTTGTGTACGCCCAAAGAAGAGTTCCCTATCCTAAGGAGCTTGCAAGAAGCTAAGTCCAAGGTATTGTGGACCATACAAGATCCTCAAGTGCCTAGGATCTAATGCTTATAGACTGCAACTCCCTGAGAACCAAAAGGTTCATAATGTATTCCATATCAGCCTACTGAAGAAGTATGTACCTAATCCTAGCCATGTACTTGATGACCAACAAGTTGTAATGCCTAGCCAAGGAGTCCTTGAGCTACGGTCTGATAGGATCTTAGATGTTAGGGAGAAATAACTGAGATCCAGAACCTTGAGAGAATGCCTCATCCAGTGGAAAGATTATCCCGAGGAGGATGCCACTTGGAGGGATGAAAGCACTCTCAACCATCAATATCCCTAGTCTATCTCGAGATGAGGACATCTTGATTCCTCCAAGGGGGAGAGAATGTAATATTTCTCTTAAAAAAATATTACTAGTCCAACTTTCCACACCCCACGTGAGACTCATGCAAAGGTCAATTCCGGCATTGGAGTTACCGATAGTGCAATCTATAAACCGTACGCGAGGAATCATGACCTCCCCATTGGCAAATCTGAACCGAGGATCAAAACTGACATAACCGCAGGTGAACTCCCTCTTGGGAGAGGTCAAGAGGATAATGATGGGATTATTGCAAAATTTTTTAGTCACCTTCCCCCAGCCGATGTGTGGCTGAGGGAAGGGGATGGGCTATTATGGGCAACTGGAGGAGGTGGAAGGGAGGATACCATGCAAGTGGGCCACGTGGGAGGCAGCCCTCTCCCCCCCTTGTCCTATAAATACACCCCTCTAAGGGGGTGAAAGAAGGAGGATGGGCCAGACTGTGGAAGCATTGAAGCTTCCATTGTAGACGTGGAGGAGGAAGGATCGCCGCTTGTTGCAGAAGAACCGCCACTGAGGCTCAATAGCCCCCGCCAACCCCCCAGGTCTGCCTTCACTATGCCAGGGCCGGCTGCTGCTGACGCCGCCCTTCCCTCATCCACTAATCACCTTCGTCCTCGTCCACGCGGTCCTCTACTCACTTCCCAGAAGCTTCTTAGAAGCTTCTAAGGGGGCTTCTCTAAGCCCCCTTCCCATTGCAACTCCCACAAGTCCATATTAGCCCCGTTTTTTTTTAAAAATCCCCCCTTCCTGTGGATTTCCCATAAAGCCCATTTTATCCCTGGAATTTAGGGCCCTTCATCTTGGATCTCCGTAAGTTCATTTCACCCCCTGGATTTTCAAGTCCCCTTACCATTGGATCCCCCCACAAAGTCCATTTACCTCGGGATTTAAAGCCTCCTTCCCACCAATCATCCTTATCCCCCCCCCCCCCCCCCCCCCTCGAGCTTCGAAGAGGAAGCCTATAAGGCCTCCCCATTAGATCCTCAAATAAGCCCATCCCGACTTTGAAGAAGAGGGGTTTTCTCTAAGACCTTCCTACTCGATTTCCCCCATAAGCCCATTGAAGAGGATTTCCTTCAATCCCAGGGATCTTGAAGAAAATAAGTGTAAAGCCTTTTACACCAATCACCCACAAGCCCCTAGGCTTGGGATTTAAAGTCGCCTTTTCCGCAAGACCCACAAAACCATTCCTAACCTCGCAAATTCAAGGTGAAGAATAGCTCTCAAGCCTCTGTTATCCAAGGGCCCTCACAAGAACCCTAAGGCCTTCCAAAGCCAAATTCCGCAAGTCAGAACTTCGGTCAAGGAAGCCATACCTCAAAGGGAATTGCGTGTACGAGGGACACAGGCCAAGGTCATAAGACTGCAAGCCAAGGCAAGAAGTTCGAATCCAAGAAGGCAAACCAGAGGTCAAATTCACGATGGCCCCTAAAAAGGCACAAGGCGCAACCGCAGGAGGATCATCTCCTAATATTCATGTGGATATTTCACCGAACCCACAAGTCCAGGTTTTCTTCCTATTTCTTGATTTACGTCGAAGTATTGCAATTATGCATGGTTAATTCATGGAATTAGGATGCCCTTATGCTTGTCAAATCCACCTAGTTTGATGAGAATGAATTACATTGGCTATTTTTTAAAGAAATAACTCATGATTGAAGATTGGTCATTTGTATTTTTCAATGGAATGAACGAAAGATGTTTATGCATTTTTAGCAAGTTGCTTCTGTGCATTGCAAAGTAACAAATCTAGAACAACTAATGACTATCATTACAAAGTCGAGATTATTGTAGCACACCTTCGATTATGCATGGAAAGATTAAATCACATTTCGCATTATTAGACAAATCTTTCTTCGTAACGATTCATTAAGAAACTTGCTAACAACCGTAGGAATTACAAGGCATGGAAATGATTCTAGGGCTGCATGAAGTAGGTTAACTCTAGTCAATTGGCATAAATCTCATTCAACTACAAAGTAGTTAGGAAAGGTTGTGTAATGCTTAATCAACGTACGAATATTTCATTCAGAAATGAAGCTAGGGAAAGGCTGCATGGTTTGTTTAACATAAAACCTTAAAAGCTTAGTAGCATGAGTCATGAATGCATGTCCTAGTAGGATCAATGAAAGTTATGTGAATTTTAACATGTGCTTGGTCATAACAAGAAAAGTTAGGGATTGCAAATCTAGAGGAAATGAATCGCATGCTTACATGAATTATGAAGTAATGCAACTAGTTTTTCTCCTCTTTGATCAAGACAATATCTTTAGGAATAGTTCATCCTTGTCGTAACACAAGTAAATTGGTTTACCCAAAACACCTAAATCGTAAAGGATTCATTTAGGATGGTTAAATCGATACAACTCACTCCAAGTGCTAACTAGGATTTAGCACGTTAAGGACTTGACCTAGTCGCACTTATTGCCAAGTCGAAACTCTCATACCCCAAAGTCTTGCCCACATTCACGGAATGTAAGGACAATAGGACGTACTTGCAAGAAACGATGTAGGGTTTCTACCCTAAGGATCTCTCGTTAAAAAGATGAAACTCAGATTGAGTTGGAACCCTAGGACCGAACGATGTCGGTCTAGTGCAATCGGGAATGGATTGGATATGAAGACACCCTAAACCCTGTTCTTATCGAATCATGATTTCGTGATTAGAAGATGTCGTTCGATAGGTGAAATAGTCCCATGGATTAGATGCGACACTTGTGCAACAAGCTGCAACGTCGCATGATCTTGTGGTTTGATTACAAGAGAATGACCAATTCCTCGGAATGAGATTGGCAGATTCTTGCGCAAGTTTAACTTGCAAGAGAATGAGTAGTCATCCTGTTATATCACCTTTCTTGGGAAAAGTTGCCAAGATAAGGGAATTAGATATTTGCTTGGAAGCAAAGGACCAATCAATAATTTGGAGCAACATATTCACCATGATCTACTGTTAATAGAACTTAAGGTATTGGTTAAATTGGGTTATTAGGGTATGGCCCTAACCCAAGGATATAAGAGTTAACAAACAAACCCTTGGGAATCTTGCGGAGTCGCAATTGATCCCGGATCGAATGATGGATGCATTCAGAGAGAAGGATTCACTCCTTAGCAGTTGGCCAATTAACGACCACTGGAAATGATTGTGCTTGTAACAATTTAGAGAGCAATGTTTGCTTTGTTTGCTCAAGGAACTAAAGGATGAAAAGATATCTAATGCTTCAGGTTGAAGGCTGAAGGGAGAGGCAGTCTTAGTTACCCCCGACTATCTACCTGACCCTAACTAAGGGGGTTGTTAGCCGCGCCGGGAAGGTGGACCGAACCCACCACGAGAGGTCTCTCCGTTGAGCGCTACTTGGAGCAGGAGGACGCTTGGGTGCCAGGGGGGCTCTGGCTGTAAATCCCTCGCCTTCGAGGCCCTGCACAAGAGGCCAAAGAGACTTGGGATTGGATCTCGAGGCCCGCATACTAGTCTACGGGTGGAATCTTGGATTAGTAATCCATGTGGATTACTGGATAGCCTTCGACAGATTATGGATAAGCCTGCGGGCTGGACTTTATGAATAAAGATAAATATGATAACCTGTTGAAAAGCGACTTGTTTGACACTGCTTTTCTATGTCAAGTGCTAAGATTATGTGAAGGAACCAGTGTCTAACGGGCTAATTAAGAAAGCTGGTTGATGCATGTCCAACTAAATGTGGTAGGTAATTAAACAACTAAAACAATCTGAGGAAAGTGCGGTGGATGTGGCCATGGGTCCGTCCTATGGATTGGTGGTCCCGGTTGGCCAAGAACTTTTCTTAATCATAATGGACAGCAAGGAGATCTTCTCAAAGGAGACGAATAGCAAGGGCGTTGACCTAGAGTCTAGGTTATAATAATCCTGGTTTATGTTGTTTTAGGGGAACGGAATGGGACTATGCCTTATGGCAGAGAGGTCGAGCCTTGCATCCCTCTCGTTTCCGATTCTCCTTGAACCAAGTGCAGCATGAATCCGGTTCGTCCCTGGCATTTCTGCGTAAAGTAGTTCGCTTGGGTTTCGACGCTAGTTGCCGTTAGGAAATGACCAATTATGGGAAACCCTGATTTAGGTCGGTCCTAAGTGGGAACGGCAAGAATACTTCCGCTACATGGCAGACGTGGAAAGTCCTATATCGCAAACCCCGTAACATTCCATGGGAGTGCTGGGCAGAGCTTTCTGGACCTCCTTTCCGATGGACTGCTAAGACGTGTCCTAACGGGAACAAGTAGACATGTTACACACTGTCATCCTCATTTTACAGTTCCTTTCTTGAAGTCATATTAAATTTCTTTGCTACTCCTCTATGATCATAAATCATTATGATACATTTTTCCCAATCTTGTATTGCTCTTGCTTTAGCTAAGGTCTACACAATATAAGTGAAAAAGCTCCCAACCCTGCTACATAAAATGACAATCAATTTTCATAGACACACCATAAACTTTAACCTCCAAATTTTGTACTATTATGCCTACACACCTCACTTTAGCATGATTAGCAAGCTTGATTCAAAACTAAGACCCTTCGACAATTCGAAATCCAAACTGTTCTACACAAGCCTGAGTAATTAAACTAATTTGTGCTCATCCATCAATATATGCTTTACCTGTGTTCTGATTCTTATACCAAGCATCAACAATAGAATAAATATCAGGCAATTCGTCTACACTCAAAACTCTTATTGTTCCTTTCTTTTTTTGGTTGAATTTTGGATTCACTAGTTTCTTCCATTATCCTCTCATCTTAGGGCACAACTCGATTAATCGATAAAACCATACTCTTGTATGGGACCCTCTTCTCTATTCTCTCTCAAGAGAAAAATTTTGTATGGTAAGGCAAGGGCCCCTAAGACTTCTCATCACCCCTTTATATAGTATTTATCTCAAACACATATTGGGTTTTTTGCTTTCTTAAAAGCCTTAATCATTTTTCAATCGTTCTAATGCTTTCAAAAGACTTAAAGACTTTTAATCGCAATAACCTGAAGAAGATTTAAAAGCTTTAATCCTAAGCTTCTTGTTAGTTTTTTATGTGTTTCTATGCCACCTTTGCTCCATTTCATCTGATGCCACCAAATTCAGTGGAATTTTGATATTACTCTTTTTTTAATACCAGCAAAGCAATGGTAGAAGCTTGTGTGTAGCTTTTTATGGATGCCTCCACATGCCCAGCTTGTCCTTGTAACCGAAAAGGATGAACATGAAGAATTTCTTCAAGAAGTTTACAATGCACAGCTCCAGGTCACTCATTGCTGCAGTTTCGTCACCCTGAATCAGGGTGTTCTGATTGCGCCGGTTGGCAAAGATTTTTTCCACAAGCATGAAAGTCACGTAGGTGTCCCCTTGAGTAACCAGGCAATTCTACTTCATCATGCTAGTGATATAAGCAGTGCTTCACAGTACTTTTCAATGCTGGTCTGCATATGATATTGACAGCAATTACAAGTTGCAGTCAAAACTCCCACCTGTTGCCATCTTAGTCTATAAACTGCCAGAGCTCTGCATATCTGATGCAGCTCATGAATGGCCACTTACAGAGACCGCATGATGAAACCTTTGCATCTCCTTCAACTCTCCCATTTACTATCCAGATTTCTGTGCCGCTGCTCACGCTCCACATAATCATCACCCTGCAAGCTTTCTAGTTCATCTTGTTAGCCCGCTTCAAAGTTTTCTGACTTCTTTGTACTGGATAGTAGCAAACATCAACATCTGTTCGAAGAGAGCTTTTTTCCACAATTCTGGGAGTTTCTGACTCAAAAACCCTTCTCGACATTAAGCTCACAGTCCCTCGTATATTCTCCTTCTTGATCACTGTGATTGGTAAGATAATATCATGGGAGTACACTCAGAGTCCCATGAAAATTTATGGTCTTGAACCAAGTATTTGAACAATTCTAGTCCATGTCAATTGCAATTTTCATGATGCCCACAGTTGATCCATACACATAACATTGATTGCTTTGATAATAATCATCCTTACCATTATTCCTTGCAATCTGAATATGCCTCTAGAATTCTTGAAGTGTTCTTCTACTTCTACCACAGTTGAATAGCATATAATAAACCAAAATCTTCCAAGTGAAGTCATCTAGGATCCCCATAACTTCACTAAAGAACATATGACCTTCCTTTAATCCTTGAGCCTTCATAAATATTTTCTTTTCTTCGAACATACAGGCTTTGACGCAATTTAAAGTGTTTTAGCAAGAATACACTGCTGAAGATGAACTTCATGCTCAATCATACATGATTTGAGAAGAGATCTAAATTTGGATCTATGCGATGCAATCAAACAAGCAATGTCTCACAAAGAAAGATGGATGCAATGGAAAAATAGTGGCTAGCTAAACTACATGTGCCTGTGCATCATGCAAGATATGAAAATAATTCCTTGATTAGATTAAATCCTTAACCTCATCTCTCATCACTTAGCAAAGAAAACATTGTACTCCACTCCACCCACCCAAAAAAACACACAATCACTCACAAAAATAATGGTCCTCAAGATGTTGACCAAGAAAACAACCCATCTCACAACTGATGGTGACCTCCACGACCCTAAAAAATCACCCAACCACTATTTCCACTCATCGAGGCATATTTTATGCTATCATATACATAGTGTGCTCAAAACATGGTCGGAATACTTGTTGGGACAACTTGCAAAAAATTCATACACCTTTGGAAGTACTGAAACATTATTTTTACATCATTTTTATGCTAGTTTGATATTTGATAGCTATTGGTTGGCCTTATAGGGCACTCTGTTTATAGTCTATTGGTCTATACTAAGCTTGTAATTGGATATAACTTATAATAATTGTTTTTTGTGTGTACACATACTTTTGTCATTATCACTTCTTCATAGAGGTCAAAGATTGCAATTTTCAAGATATGGTTGAAAAGCTTGATTGAACAAAATTTTCATATTAAAAATGGAAAATATACAATATATTAGTTTAGAGGAAGTAGATGCAATCAAATGTAGTGGAATTAAGCCTAAGAATATGGATGGAGATATATGAAAGAATTTTGATGAGCTAGCATGCTCGACTATTGACACTTTCAATGTCCATATATTTTAATGTGAAAGACATGGCAAGTGCATATGGTGTATGCAAAAAGCTTAGTGACTTGTATGAAAAAGAAAGTGAACCTCACAGGTTTATTGGCTTTAAAAACTTGTTGATCTCTGCATAGGAGAGGAGGCTTTGATGTCTAAGCACCTCAATGAGTTTAATATGATTTTTAAACAATTCACATATAAAAAGATTGTCTTCCATGATTCAATGAAGGCCATGTTCTTATTAGTCACCTTGACGAAGACTCGAGATACTTTCAAGACTACCAATAGTAACTCCCCAACCATCGGTGGTCTTACGAGTACTAATATTGAGAGAAATTTATTCACTGAGGGGGTAAATACAAAAAACAATGTAGAGTCAAAAATATCTATTGCACTAATGGTGAGATAAAAGTCAAATACTAAGGAAAACTCTCATAAGAGAGGTAGGATGAAAAATAAACAAAAAACATAGCATAATAGCAAAGAGAAAAGCAAGACAAATATTGAGGAGATTAATGTATATGACAAAGATAATGGTGATTATATATATATATACTCTTTGTATGATGTACTCTTGGTGGTTGCCAAGGATAATAACATGTCTCAAAACTAGCTTTTCAATTTTGAAGCATCATTTCATAATACCCCCCATAAGGAGGGGAAGGGAAAAAAGCAAGATTTTTGAGCTAGCATTTGAGCAAGCTTTTCTAGGAAACCTCCATTTCTTATTCCACATAGTCCACTTATTCCACTCCTAGATGTTTCCACCTCCACCACCACCACGGCTTCCTTGCCGTTGCCACCACCACCGCTACTACCTCCATGACCACTACAACTACCCTCACTGCCTCCACAATCGCCACCACAACCTTCACTCTATGTACCTCTCTTTCTATCCCTCTCTCTCTTATCTCTCATTCTAAGTCCCTCAGTTTCTCTCTGTGTATATATTCCCTTTTTTTCTTTCCAACACAACTTGCTCAAATAGCACTCTATCTCATGTGAATGATTCTCTATCTCTAGCACATAATCTAGGTACATTCATGCAATCACCCCAAAACTGTATATCATAGCCCACACACATCTCTCTCTCTCTCTCTCTCTCTCTCTCTCTCTCAAATTACTCTATCTCTTTGCTCTCTCTCAGTTTCTCTCTATACATGTGATTTCTCCCTCTCTTTCTTTGTGTTGTATATATATATATATATATATATATATATACTTACATACACACACACACACACACACACACATACATATACATATGTATATATGTATATGTATACATACATGCATATATCTATATATATGTATACAAATCTCAAGCAATCACTCAGTCTCCATATTTGTTTCTCTCTCTCTCACTTTCTCTCTCATACATGTGATCAATCCACATAATTTGCATAATAGCCTCACATCGGATTACGATATGTGTTGTAACAAATACTTCTCTTAAATCCTTAATCTCTCTCTCTCTCTCTCTCTCTCTCTCTCTCTCTCTCTCTCTCTCTCTCTCTCTCTCCCCAATGAATTTGATACAACACAATTCATACAAGCAATCCAAATGTATATTTATGTTGCATTAACTCTGGCAATAGTGTTTTTTCTTGACAAATTAAGAGAGACAATGTCACCAAAGGCTTGTCAAAATTTTGATAAAAGCTATCCTATCAAATTGTATAACATTACTTTCTCAATAAAATAAAATGCAATTGTGCTAAAAGAGGTAGTATTGACCTTGCATTGCTGGTCACAGTGTAGGTGGTGTTGGAAAAGTTCTTTTTCTTCCAAATACAATGTGCAAGTTTTCTTTAGTGAGTATGGATTGGTGTATAAGCACATTGGCATTTGCATCCATTTCAAACACTTGGAGGTACACATAGTATAGGTGCTTGCATACCAAATACAGTCTCCTTCTGTGACATAGTCCATGTATTCTTGATAGTTACATGTTGGATTATTTGCAATGTGCACATTATAACAATCCTTCAAGGCAATTGAGTTAGGTGTCTCTAGTTTGACATACTCATGCTTCAAGGGCTTCACCACTATGTGGGCCTTCACAGTTGCATCTAGAGCCAATGCCAAATCTATCATTTTTCCTACAGCCTGTCAGACACCTCTTGGATATCTACATGAGCCCTCGTTAGCATCCACCTCATGTGCAACCTTTTGTAAGAACAAACCCACCACAATCCAACATGTGGATTTCTTTTATTGTCAAATTTGTGCCTCGTGCCACTAGCCATACTTGTGGAACCTTGGACAGTGCATGATAAGTGGAAGAGCAAATGTTCCATGTATGGTCCACACTATCATTATAGAACCACATGAACTAACACCACATTCCATGTTGATTGCTAGCTTCTCCTTTTGAGTTGGACCACTCCTTGATGCCCCAAAACGAAGGTGCATGCACCCCATGCATCATACTTTTTTGGTTGGTTTTTGCATTTTCCCTCTCTAGCTCCCAACCATTCTTGACATTGCACACGACTATGAGTTGGAATCCTTCTTATAGCCCAAAGGGTGTCATGAAGGACTATATGATACCACCATTTCCTCCAATGAATTTGGTGATACTTCCCTTGATTAGTTTGAAGGAAAATGATCCTCAAAGTTTAGTTTTCTTGTGTTCTTTCTTTTAGGAATGTTTTCGATCATATCCTCGAGCCTATGAGAGGCGTTAACTACAAGATATAGACCTCATACCGACGTTCAAAGCAACAAAAATGTTCATAAAAAAATTTACCCTCGTCATCACTAAAAATGTTGATATTAGCAATGCCATGGAACTATTGCTACAAACGTTGTAGTGTCGTAAATGCAACGCTGAAAGCGACACAAGTAGTGATGTTGATAGTGACAATTTGTGACACAAACTGCAACGCTAATAGCAACACGTGCACTAAATTTGCGACGCTAATAATGACGGTTATAGAGAAAAAAAATTATGGCAGGGCAAGAAGATGCCCTACCACAAATAGCACTACGTGCTTTATTTGGGTCATACAAAAGAGTTACAGTAAAGTGTACAATGCTCATCAAAATAAAGGCAAAGTGTACTTGAATCCATAAGAGTGATACATAAAATAAATACAAGATCACGTAATAAAAGTGACGATAGAATCATGGCAAGATACAAAGGATAATAATAACATAGAGCATAGAAAATGCCTACATAAATCACATGACCAAAAAAGAAGAGGATGTGTGCTCCATGAATCCAAGGGTGAGCTATAGATCCTCGCCATCCAAAAGCTCGTCCCGCCGCAAAGGGGTATTGAATGGACTCTGCAAAAAAAGAAACAACTACATATCAGTCAACCATACAATAATACATTTCAATTAAAATTAGTAACTATAGACAAGAAAGATGAGTGACTTATTGGGCCACTACGTGCATACAATCGGTCGATCAATGCAATGAGACCATGTTTCTCTGCATATCGAGTCTCTAGGCCGATGGGATCACAGTTTGTAATGGAGTGTTGCAAAGAAAATAAAATACAACGGTTAAAAATACGATTGTCAATACAAGGGATATTGCAAAAAAATAAGCGAGAAAAACAAAAGAAAAACTTACAAAGTCCTCCAAATAAGTCCTGTGGCCGCCAAATAAGTCCTATGGCCGCCACTCCCAAGATGATAGAACACTCATGCCTCCAGTCATGCCCTCGTTGCCTTGCACTGCTGTCTCCAATGTCTTGGAGAATCTGTAGCGCCCTCCTCCTTGAGTTGGCACCACTCATCTGCGTCTAGCCACTCAGGCTTTGAGGCCCCACTCTTAAGTGCCTTTGCATGCATCCGATCGTCTATGTGACATGTACGCACACATGCACTCCATCATCTAGCCTATGAAAAACCTATCTGCTATGGTGGGTACTAAAAACTCCTCATGCAAGGATGCTACTATATAGTCCTTGCTCCCCTCCAGTATGTTCTTCCAATGACTGAAGACGTTGTGCCAAAAAACTTATTGGCACAACTCTCTCATACAAGCCATCACCCTCCTCCCCTCATCATTCATGATGATGACTAATGTCATATTATCTACAAGGTATCCATACCCCTCTAGGGTGTGTCTAAGATGTGTCCTCTCCCACCTCGATCATGCTCTTGGACATATCTAGGAGACCCCTATACATCTACTGTACCTAGGGGGGGTATCTCTTGGAGTAGCACCCATAGGGGTGCCACCTACAAACGGCTGAGCAAAAGCTGGAGTGACTGGAGTAGGCATCCCTACAGGTATGACAAATCCCACACGTGACACATGGTGCACAAATCGGATGCCGTATGCGCGCGTAGTGAGTGTCAGAAGGTCCCTAAGAACAAAAGAACTCTATTTTTGCACAAAAAACAAGGAAGTAAGGTTGCACAACATAAAGCAAGAGACTAATTGGGTGCAATCTCCCCCCATGCCTTGTGTGAGCGCTCCACAAAGCATGTATTTTATATATTATTCATCTTCAAGCTCAAAAAATAGTCCAATTTACAATTAGCACACTTTAGCTTTTGTGTTTGCTTTTGTGCCACTAAAGAATTAAAGCTATTGGGCGCCCAAGGAGCCAAGCGGTACCCAAATACAATGTCCAATACAAATATTTAAATCGTGTACCCATGCACATACAAAAGTAATAAATAAATATCAAGCGCTTTAATAAATAAGCGCGTCAAAATATGGACGCCATGCCTAAGATATGTGCCCATCAAAAAGTGATGATAATTTGAATACATGCTATCCTCCAATGCTTCCCAATGCCACCGCTGCTTGCTCTACACATTAACTGAAGCATTCAAAATTGTTAGAAAAATAATACAATTAAACCGACAAAAGTGAATACCTAGCAGTCTTCAGCTACAAAAATAAATTGGTTAGAACTCAATCCTAACCTTAATTTATTACAAGTGCGCACTCTAATCTCATAGATGTTTATTAATTTAAATATGTATTTTGCGGAATCACCCACTTACACATTAAATTAACAAAACACCCGAAAAGGATAGGCGTCCCCATCGACTTTTCACACAAAGAATCCACCTTGTGTATGAGCCCCGGTAATAAAATTTTACAGAATCCAATGCAAAACCTCACGGAATCCACCGTGGAATATGCCTCGTGGCATCAACACAACTCCAACAGAACGAAGAGACGGAGACACTGCATCGGTACCTCCACAACAACCACTTGAGCCAGACTCTCTCGAACCTGCACGAGAGTAAGGAGCAGCACTCGTATCTTGAATTGACCGCGAGGTCATTGTATCCATGTCTCCTCATCATCCCCTAGAATCACTCCCTCCGTCCGGGCTAAGTCTAGAGCATCGACCTCGTCTATTGGAAACCAAAGCATCAGAGCGCACCAAAGTAGCTCTAACGGAATGACCTATTGGTGTTCGAGATAGCTCTTGGTGTGTCTGCCATATTTGTGAATTGAGCCATCTGATCTGGAGACATACTTGTAAATATCTCATGTAGCTCCTCATCACTCATCCATCGACTCATCGTGTGGATCTAAATATCCACAAAGATCACCTACACAGATAAAATTTGATATTGGCATAATCAATATAAATCAAGCAAATCAATTAGTATAAATATTTGAAAAATAATCTTACTTAAAATGCATATCTTATATACCCTTATAAGTGATTCATTAAAAAATTGAGTAGGTGGATGCTCCAAGTATGATGTACCTTATGGTCCCATGTCAATCTATTGACACAACTCTTCATATATTGGAAGGTTGATAGAAAGGTCACCACAAAAGGATGAGTCCATCTCATTCTCAAAAAATTCTTGGTCTCCTGTCTTTTTATCATTGTTACCCGATTCTAGCTCCTCTACATGCCCCAAGCTTTCAACGGCCTCCACCCCTTGCAATATCGACCCCTCTATTGCATACTATCCTCATCTACGATGGGAACATTGCTTTCATCATATACTCTCACACTTCGGGGATCTGAAGGTACAACATACCACCATCGAGGTTATTGAGGGATTTGATTGAAAATTACATGTTCAAAATCACATACAAGAGAGATTTATCTTTTGTGACCTGTACCATGTCGTAATAAAATTTAAAAAAACACGAGTTCATGCACCTGTTCAGTACAATGGGTTGACAATATAATCGTGTCACGCAAATATTTTTTAGAAATCCAAATGGACCTCGTCGAACTGCTGCCCCAACTCCTTCAAGTATCACTTTGAATCACTACACATTGAATAGGATCATGGAGAAGCTACAATAATCCATCGTGATAATACTTTGCAAGTTCCCAAAATACTCCATCTTATCTATAGCGATGTTTAGATCTGTTACTCGTCATCGGGTCTCTTGCTCAAACTTTGTCATGATACCACAATCCGTTGTGGAGCGCATTTTGTCAATACGCTCCACACGAAAATGTTGTCCGCACAACCATGCCGCAATGTATATTTTGTACTATACCACATATAAAATCTAGATACGACAAACCCTAAACATGTCATCACCTTTGAACTACATCCCCTCAAGGATTTCCACTCCTCAGTTGATACCTCCGCCCCTTCGCGAGATATTGTGGTCAAAGCTCCATGTGCAACCATCGCGTTGACATAAACCGTGGCATCTCTTCCATGCCCTCGGGATATCCAATCAATCGATGGCGAGTACTATGTTGAAATTCAAATCGCGCTTCTTTCCAATATTTCCCGTCTTGCTCGTATCTAGCAAGCCACATCTCCATAGAGGAATGGTGCAACATACAAAAACGATTCACTTTCTCCTCCATTGTAGCATCCATCATTTTTTCTACCCCATTTCCAACCACCACATCTCCAGTCAATCTATCATCGTACTTACTATTGTTTGAATCCACTGTTGGTAGCCACTGTGAAATATGTACTAATGCCTCAAACACCAACCATCCTTCAACCGTGCTACCTTCTGGCCAAGCTCATTGTCGCACAAATCCGTTCAAGGTTTTTATGAAGCGCTCAAAGAAGAACATCCATCACGTATGGACAGGTCCCGCAATCTCCACTTCCTCTACAAGATGCACCAAGAGGTGGGTTTGTATCGTGAGCATGTTGGTGAGTAGGTACTTCTGAAAAAGACAAATAGTCTCCACTGCTCCCCACCTTGCGGACTCAATAGAGGATGTATTGATCTCCTTCTATGAGATCCATTGTACTAAATTTGACAACCTATAAATCGCCCGGCGTATTTTTTGAGTAAGGCATCCCACGATCGTGATCAGTAGTACAACCTGACACAAATGAAGAAGAATTACAAACAATGACTAGACTCCAAATAGCAAAATACACATGCCACTTACAATCCATTTGTAGTATAAACCTGACATATCTTATGCCAATCACATGATTTTAGCCCGGATAATTGGTCGTCTTTAGAAAATGCGGACCTGAGAGAACGCATCATACCCCTCGAAATCTGAATAGACTTGATAATTTGGTTTACAATGCACTCTTCTTTAGTGGACAAAACCCAAGGAGCACGAGGTAGTTGGAAGTGACCATTAGCACTCGACTGTGGCCAAAGAACCTCCATCTTGCCTACCTTCTTCAAATCCATTCGTACACCTGCAGTGTCTCTCTTTCTTGTGATGTGGCCTCATAGTAAGATACCCACATTCTTGAAAATATGCATGGAATCCAACAAGTGGTTGATCTATAAGTGCGTCCAATACGGAAACTCGTAAAAAATTGAGAACCATCACATTTCATTTGGATGCGACTCTGTGTGGACCATTTTAAAATCGTACCAACTTTGGGTATTCATTCGTGTTGGAGTTCCTCCAAGAACACATTTTCTTAGTTCATGACCCTCCGGCAAGAAAGTGGCATGTCCTTGGTATACCATTTTCTTCATGGTTTCATGACCTTTGGGAGTCTAACTATGGTCCACACAATGGACATGCATGATAACCTGAGATAGCTAGACCTATCCCAACACCTCTATCTAGTGAATACAAACTTGAACGAGCTATGACAGATCTTACCAACGAGAACGGAATCCTACATACCGGAGCACTCCCCGAATCCTAAAAATTCATGCATGGTCCACATGAGAATGGCTCCTATATTGGCGGACCATCGACCATCACGCTTGCTCATATCTTCCACAATGACCCCCTCCTCCTACAAATCTTAAGCTCATCAACTAATGGACAAAGATACATGTCCATATTCTTGACTTTGTAGTGGCCAAGAACGAGCAAGCTAAGAATGAGGTGATCTTTCTTTGTAGAAAACCATGGAGGGATGTTTTAGTTAAGAAGGACTACATGCCACACACTGTAAGAGCGTAGACCAAATGAGTTAACGCCATCCATAGCAAGACTGAGCTGAAGATTCCCTGGCTCTCAGACAAAGCTTGGAGAGGTAGAGTCAATGTAGCTCCATGCACGTGAATCGACTGATATTTGTTGGACTCCATCTATAGATCTATTCTATGCATGCCACGTTGTTAAGCTTGCCATGCCGAACATACGAAACATGTGATGTATACGAGGGATAAACGGAAAGTGTCTAAGAACTTTTTGATGGATGGTTTGCCCTTGCAAGTCTTGTGGATACATGTGAGCACCACACTTTGGACATGTCTCCATAGTCTCGTATTCTCCTCAAAACAGTACACAATCATTGACACATGTATGGATGCTATTGTGGTCCATGCCAATCTTTCGTAAAACATGTCCCGAGTTATCATGAGACTCATGCATGGTATTTGTAAGTGATAATATATGATACTTTAGCAACCTGAAAAGAAATCATAAAACACCTTGAAAAAGCACAATTGTTTTTAATGACGGTGCCGAAAAGAAATCAATGAAGCGTTGTCACAGTGCGTAGGGTTGAAGGTCACCACACGGGTTTGGCAAGCAAACTAGACAAGATAGATGATGGAGATGTAGTTTCAAGAGATAAGCAGATTCAAGTGAATGTTTGTAGGTTCAAGAGGATCTTCACAACCTTCAATTCACCTATACTTTAGCTTTTATCTTGGGATGACATATTTATACATAAGACGGTTGAATGAATGGGTTAAGAGCTTGAAACTTATGATTACAAACATGGATTAATTACGAACAGGAGTTCAACTTCAATTGATACAAGAAGATTCTTGTCCTTCCTTGCCTATGACTATAGCTGCATATTTCAGCCTAGGCAAGAAGAAGATCTTCAAGACACTCTCTTCTCAATTGATTAGTACAAAGAAGATAGAGGATTAATTTTATTTTTAAAGCTTGACAATATAAAGGGGACTCAAGAAAGCCTTCTCCCTTATATTTATCATTGCAAAGAGCCATATGCATTCATTTCTCTCTTCTGCAAGCATGCATGTTTTCTCTTTTACACAAGGAATATTATTGCAATTTGGAGATACATAAGAAGATAAATGTTGTACATTTTTGCCACAATGGATACAAGACATAGAATAATCTGCATAAGAATAACCCATCTCATTGATCTCATTAAGATGCACCAAATATACACCTTGACAAAGCTTGTATACCTACTCAACCTTGATAGTAGAATTTGAAGATCGAAGAAAGAGGAAGTCCTTTAGGAACTCCGACATTTTTGGCCAATTGCTAAAGACATCCTTTGGTACATAGCTCATCACTTCCTCCACATAGCCTTTGAATCTTTCGATAACAAAATATGTTATTGCTCATCATCCACTTACTTTGCTGAGGGAATGAATTTTCGAGAAGCCAAGCTATCACCAAAATCAAGTGGACTAAAGATTGCACACAACCACACGTGATTGCGTACACATGGTCTTCTAAACGAATTATCCCCCTCAAGTGGGCTGGGCTTCTCTTTGATAAGCAGGACGACTTCTTCAATCAAGATGCCACCTTTACACAATTGAACCGCTTTCAGCACTCCTGCAACTATTGGTCAAGCTCCCACATTTCGATGATGATGCTCTCGCTTTATCGAAGGACCACAACGCCACAAATCAGCACCAACTCTCTTCCTCCAAAATGATCATCACAACCTCAAATGCAACACCACACATCTGAGTAAGCGACCGCATACTACTCCAAGCTGTTGTGTAGGCTTCCCTCCCAAATCAACTCTTTTGGTGTGACACTTCTGTCAGGTCCCCATGATTATAGTCATGCTATCTTTTATCTCAAATTAGGTCTAAAGGTGCCTTCATATACTTAAGGCTAGAGCAACCAATACACCTCTCAATTCACATAATGATGTCATGGTGGTCCTTATATGGGAGACCTTTTTATTAACAAAAATCCAAAAGCATACTAATCCGCTTACTAGTTTGATGTAGTGTTCTTAAAGTAGTGTGACATCCTTGAGCTATTTCATTAAAGTGCCTACGCCAAGAGTGCATGCTCATAGTTCCTTTGAGGCAAGGAAACCTAATATGTTGGGCAAAACATAAGTGCCAATGCCCACATCCAAGGTAATACCATGAATTGTCATGCCATGGATGAGAATTAACATGACATCTACCCCTTGTCCCAAAGCCATGTACTTATGTAAAACTTCAAGAGGATAGAAATTCATATATCAAGCAGTTCGTTGAGGTATTTACTTATGCATAAGTCAGAAAACCTTAATCTAAGGATCATGCACATTGAATCTAGACTTTACTTGTAGACCCACCATAGAAGGATTTTTATGGGGTGGGCAAAAATTTGTGTGACATCCACCCCCTCCAAACCTACATATCCCCTGGCATGTGCCACTTTATGTTGTTTTCATCTTCCGTCATGTCCTCTTCTCCGTCTTTAAAGTCATCTTCTTCCTCCGTGTCTTCATGCTCTTGGATTATATCCAAGTCTTCTAACTCATATGTTGAACTTTCTCTTCATTTGAAGAGCTTGATTCATTTTCCTGCTATGGGTATCTTCATGCTTGTTCCATCCAATTGCGCCAATGAATATGTGGCATTGTTATGAACAGCGTTTACCACATATGGGCCAAACCAATGCTTCACCATCTTCATAGAAGCACTATATTGATTGTCTAGGCTGTTGTCATAGACAAGTACCCAATCATTTTCTTGGATAGCTCTTGGCCGAAGCTGATGTTGCTTATCAAATCTTCTTTTTTTCTTTAGCCTTGCTCTCTTCAGCTTCTCAATAGCTGCTTGAACATCTTCAAGCCTTCTTTCTAACTGCCATATGTGCAAAGTCAACAACTCTTCTCTACTGATGACTTCCTCCCAAGGTAGAAAACTCCATGTGAGAATAGATTCTTCAATTGGCATAATTGGTTGCTGCCCATGCATAATTTTAGCTGGCATATAGCCAGTTACGGTACTGTGGGTAGTCCGGTCAGCCCATAATGTGAAAGGTAGCATTTTAGGCCATTCTTTGATCTTTCCTCTACAAGACTTTGCTAGAGCTTTGAGAATAGGGTGATGCCCTCTCTCACTTTTCCCACTGCCTTCAAGATTGTAGGCTGACGTTAAAGCCAACTTAATACCCAATTGACCAAAGAAGTTGCATGCCTCATTGGCATCCAATTCTCTTGTATCTACGGTTACTTTGCTGACAGAGCCATATCTACAAAATACTTCTTTAGTAAAAAGTGACAAACAGCTTGTGTATTCTTGGTTGTTAAAGTTTTATCTTCAACTTGATTGGTTAGATATTCTCTTGCAAGCACTAAATACTGCATATTCTATATCCCTGTAGGCATAGCTAGAAGATCAATAACCCATCTATAATTTATAGACAAGGGATAAGTCGGTTGTAACCCATCTTGATGATTAACCATAGAGTACATCTAACACATAACAGGTTTCAATAAAATGCTCTATGTCCCGATACATGTTCTGCCACCAATATTTTTATTTGACTTTAATAAATATTCCCCATATGCCTCTATGGCCAGTCCACAAGCTTTCATGAAACTCCTTCATTACATGTTGTTGCAATCTTTTGTTACCTAAAACTCGGACATGCGCTCCTTTCTTCTTCTTTGTGTGCTTCCATAGATACTCTTCTTTAAGGAAAAGGCCATAAGCTTTTCTCTTGATATGCTTAAACTCCTCATCAGTCCAAGTCTCCTTCTTCATTGTGCTCCAATATTGGCCAATCTTGAACCACTACAGGGATTTAAGGCTATAGCAATGGCGGGTAGCGATGCAGGTAGCGGCGTCGCTATTTGCGTCACTATTTGCGTCGCAAATAGCGGCGCTCCACAGGGAAAAAAAACAGGCCGAAAATGAGTGCGGGTTTATTTTGCGTTTTTGTGTCTATTGTTTTGAGAGCGAGAGCGACCGTCATGAGAAAAGGAGAGGAAGAAGGCTTGTCGCCGCCGCTGTTGTTCACGAAGGAGAGGAGGAGCCTTCATCGCGAAGAGGAGCCGCCCCACAGTTGGCCATATCTCATCGGTAAGTCTATTCTCTCCTTCTTTTGCTTGTTTAGGGTTTAAATCACTTTCTCTTTTGCTTGTTTAGGAGAGGAAATGAGAGAGAAAGAGAAAGAGAAAGAGAAAGAGAAAGAGAAAGAGAAAGAGAAAGAGAGGGAGAGGGAGGGGAAGGAAATGAGAGAGGGAGAAAAAGAGAAAGAGAGGGAGAGGGAGAGGGAGAGGGAGGGAGAGTGCATTCTCTCTCTCCCTCTCCCTTTTTCTTTTGGAGAGTGTTAGGATATATTGTGAGAAGGAGAGGAAATGAGAGAGAAAGAGAGGGAGAGGGAGAGGGAGGGGGAGGGAGGGAGAGGGAGAGGGAGGGAGAGGGAGGAAATGGAAGAGGTTGTGGGCAAAACTCTCTATTTACTTTTTTGAAGTGTTCAAATTAACATAATATGCATGTATAGATAATTCTTGTGTGTGCAAACTTGAGAGCTCTCTTCTCTCTCCTTGTATCCTATCTTCTTATGCTTCACATTGAGGGTGAGGGTGAGGGAGAGTGAGAGAGGAATTAAGTGAGGAACTAGAAGAGTGAAGCTTCTTTCCTATCTTGCATTCTTCTCTTCTTCCCCTTCTTCTTCTACAATTTGGAGGGTGA
This sequence comes from Lygodium microphyllum, assembly GCF_053477565.2. Taxonomy (NCBI): domain Eukaryota; kingdom Viridiplantae; phylum Streptophyta; class Polypodiopsida; order Schizaeales; family Lygodiaceae; genus Lygodium; species Lygodium microphyllum. The sequence continues at coordinate 36,356,063 of NC_141162.1, read as the reverse complement.
GAGGTGGAGTTGAGATGAGGTTGGGATATCCCTCCTTCTTTTCTATGCTTCCTCTCTTTGTTGGAGTACTTGAGGAATGGATGGATTGCAAAATGGAGTGGCATAACCAATTGAGGGAGCCATGCTTGGATTGTGAGGCTGAATTGATTTGAGATGATGATTTGATTGGTTGAGTATATTAGAGTAGATAGAAATCAACAACTCAATTTTTTATAAAAAAACTCTCTAATCATTTGTACTAGAGATTCGAATTGCATTGATTGATGATTGCTATGGAGGATTAGTTATGTCCAACGTTTATCAATTGCATTAGGAAAGAAATTAGTTATGTCTATTGTTATGTCTAATGATTGCTATGGAGGATTAGTTATGTCTAATGTTTATCAATTGTATTAGGAAAGAAATTAGTGAATTTTTTTTGCTTACGACATCTAAATGCAGCTCACAATGTAACTCATCTAAATGCAACGGGTGGAGCGATACGAGTGTGATCGAGTTGTTCAGGTACCTTATACATATGCTTCATTGATTTTTTTTTTCGGCACTATTATTACAAACATTTGTGCTTTTTCAAGGTGTTTTATGATTTTTTTCAGGTTATTGAAATATCATATATTACCACCTACAAATACCATGCCTGAGTCTCGTGATGATGCATGACATGTTTTACGGAAGCTTGGCATGGACTACAATAACATCCATGCATGTATCAACAATTGCTGTCTGTTTCGAAGAGAATACGAGACTATGGAGACATGTCCAAAGTGTGGTGCTCACAAGTATCGACAGGACTTGCAAGGGCAAACCATTCCTCAAAAATTTCTCAGACACTTTCCACTCATCCCCTGCATAAACCACATGTTTCGTATGTCCGACATGGCAAGCTTGACAACGTGGCATGCGCAGAATAGGTCCACAGGTGGAGTTCAACGAATATCAGCGGATTCGAGCGCATGGAGCCACATTGACTCTACCTTCCTAAGCTTTGCTCGAGAGCCAAGGAATCTTCGGCTTGGTCTCGCAATGGATGGCGTGAACCCATTTGGTCTACGCTCAACTTCTTACAGTGTGTGGCCTATAGTCCTTGTCAACTATAACATCCCTCCATGGCTTTCTACAAAGAAAGGACATCTCATCCTTAGCTTGCTCGTCCCAGGCCGCTACAAAGCAAAAAATATGAACGTGTATCTTCATCCATTAGTTGATGAGCTTAAGATTTTGTGGGAGGAGGGGGTCACTGTGCAAGATATGAGTAGGCACAATGGTCAGCGGTCAACCAATATTCGAGCCATTCTCATGTGGACGATGCATGACTTTCCAGGATTAGGAGAGTGCTCAGGTGAGCAGGCCTCTGTTCTCGCTGGTAATATCTATATTTTATCTGATTCAATCAAGTATTCACTAGGTCCTGGTGTTGGAACAACAATTCGACGAGGTCCATCTAGATTTCTCGAAATAGATTCCGAAAAAAATGGACGGATTTGCGTGACACCTTTGTCTTGCCGGCCCATTGTGAACAGGTGCATGGACTCATTTGCTTGCTAATTGTATTACGACATGGTTTATGTCACAATGGTTTGAATTCTCTTGTACATGTTTGTGAACAAGTAATCTTCTATCCAAACCCCCGACAACCTCGATGGTGGTATGTTATACCTTCAACTCCCTAAAGTGCAAGAGTATATGATCAAAGTGATGTTCCGAGCATAGATGAAGATAATATGCAAATAGAGGGGTCGATCTTGCAAGAGGTGGAGGCCGTCTAAAGCTTGGAGCCAGCATCGGCCAACAATGATGGAAATACAGGAGTCCAAGAATTCTTTGAGGACGAGGCGGACTCATTCTTTTGTGGTGACATGTCTATCGACCTTCCAGTGTATGTGGAGTTGTGTTAGGAGATTATCATAACCATAGGATACTTCATACTTGGAGCATCCACTTACTCAATTCGTTAACCAATCGCTTATAAGGGTACATAAGATATGCATTTTAAGTGAGATTTTTTAAAAATGATTTATATTACTATGCTTTGTATGATTTAAATTGATTATTCTAACATCATTTTTTGTCTGTGTAGGAGACATTTTCAGGATGAGTCGAGGGATGAGCGATGAGGAGTTATATGACATCTTCGCACGCATGTCTCCAGACGAGATCGCCAAATTCAAAGAGATGGCAGACCAGGAGCTGTCTCAGTCTTCGTCAGGGCGCTCTGTTAGATCTACTTCAGCGCGATCGGATGCTTCGGCTTCGAGCAGACAATCTCGACGCTCACGACTTGGGCTAGAGGGAGGGAGTGCATCGGGATCAGGGGGATGCTGCAAAGATATAGAGGCAGTGAGCCCACGGTCGACACGGGATATAGGTGCGACTCCTCGCTCTCGTGGCTTAGGTGGATGCTATGGAGACACGGACGCGGTGTCTCCGTCTCGTTGTTCAGTTAGAGCTGCGTCACCTCTAGGATTTGTCACACCTGTGGGAACGTCTACTCTAGTTACTCCAGCTTTTGCGCAGCTGTCAGCAGAGCAGGTGGCACCCCTGTGGGTGCCACTCAGAGAGAGATTACCCCCGTGGTACACCGGATGTAGAGGGGTCTCCTAGATATGCCTAGGAGCGTGGACGCAGATGGGAGAGGACCCATCTTAGGCAGACTCTTAGGGGTTATGGATCTCTAGTCGATATTAGCGTCACTATTGGCATCGCCATGCGCGTCGCAAATCGTCGCTATAAGCATCGATATGGGCATTGCTATCAGCGTCGCAAAGTTATGCGCATCGCAAACCATCGCTATAAGCGCCGGTATGGGCGTCGCTATAGCCACACCCATACCAACGCTTATAGCGACGGTTTGCGATGCACATAACGATGCCAATAGCGACGCTAATAGCGACGCCAATACCGACTGTTCTATGACGTCGCCAATAACGATGCTTTTTGCAATGACGAGGGCAAATTTTGTTGTTTGCATTTTTGTCACTTTCGGTACAAGGCCTATATCTTGTAGTGAACCAATCTTCTTCAAGGAAATGAACTAGAACTTGAGTAATGCAATGAGCATGCTAGCTTCTAGTTGACCACCCTTCTTCCATAGACAATTCTTTGATCTTTGTTGTTGTTTGTTGAATTACAGCAGTACCTTTTCCTATTCTTGCTGTACTTAATGTTGTACCTTTAAAATGATCAGCTACACTTGCTGTTTTGAACTTTCGTTTTGTATATGCAACAACTAAAAAGGTATTTTCAGCTATCATAGAATGAAATTCAGCAAGTATAGATTCTTCATCTTCATCATTTTCCATCAGCTCCTCTTCATTGTCATATCTTGCACGTGACAACATCTTAGCAACTGAATTCTCCTTTCCTGCAATATGCTTCAATTTGGGGTTGAGAGATTTAATATATGCAATCCATCTTAGCATAGCAATGTCGGGTGTAGAGCAGTTGGCAATAATGCCCAAGAGTGGAAGACAATTAGTTTCTACCACTATGGAAGCACCTATAAAGTATTCATGATCACACTTTAATGCTGTTACAACTCCCCACAATTCCCTTTTTACTTGTGCATACCTTCTTTGACATTCGTTGAGAACCTTTGCTCCAAAATGAATTGGATACATGTTACCTTCAAGATCCTCTTGGCCAATAGCCCATCCTATCTCCATGGGACTTGTATCCACAGTAAGGATGATGGGTTGCCCATTTGAACAATTAGTCCTTTTGAGAGTGGGAGCTGAAATTAACACCTTCTTTAATTTGCTATAGTGAGAGTATGCTCTTTACCCCAAAAGAAACTTTGGCCTTTCCTTAATAATTGATAAAGATTTTCAATGACATGAGCAAAATGTGGTATCCATATGAGGTAGAATATACATGCGCCAAGAAATCTCCTCACCTCTGAGATATTTGTGCATTTTTCTTACTTTGTATTGATGGCATCTATCTTGATTGGTGAAGGTGTATGTCAGTAGGGGCCACACAAATGTCTTACCACAAGAACTTCTTCAACTCAAAAATTTGATTTAGCTCCAGAAAGGGTAAGATAAACCTCCTCTAGCCTTATGTCACAATCATGAATATAGTTAACTACAAATGTCATACAGTCATCTGCATCAAGCTCCGCATTCTTTTCATAGACTTCACATCCCTTGATAGGTATATCATCAAGAAAATGAAGAATAAGCTGTGGAATAAAGTCCCTTAAGACTTTGTGCATGGCGTTCATCATATGGGCCACGGAATTTGTTGCACCTTGCGGTAGAGTACACATGCGGACCAATCCAAGAGGTGTCTTCATTGTGGTGATGTCTCGGCTCTCTAAAGAAAGCTAAAATTGGTTATATCCTGAATATAGGTCACCCATGGAATAAATTTTTCTTCCTGCAAAAGCTTTAGCAAACTCGTCAACAATTGGACCCAAACCAACATTTCGGATTGTGACTCAATTAACAGGCTGTAGATCTTGAATGAATCGTAAAGATCCATTTTTCTTTAGTACAGTAAACCATCAATTTAAGTAAGGTACTGAAGAAGATTCTAAAATCTTCATTGTGATCTTTTCATTCAAAAGTTCTAGTAATTTGGGCAAATGCACCCTTGGAATAGGAATAGGCTTGAGGTTCTAAGGTACATGTGGAACTGTAAAAATGACCATTGGCACCACAATATTTGGATCCACACACCTATTTCACTTGGTTGAAATGCAAAAGCTTTTCCATGCTTCATTAGCATTTTACATAAAAGAGTGTTTTTAGCTGATAAAATGAAAGAATTATCACCTATTTTGAGCGCTTTTATACTTTCATATGTAAACTTGTGACCAATGTTGGAAGGATCACGAAGACTTGACAGATTTGTTGCCCTATCAACTAGCCCTTCACTTTCAAGAGGCAATGGGACTACCACAGGCTTGACTTTCTTATCCACCATCCTGTATTTTGTCTCCACTTGCGCTTCGTCCTTGTTGAGTAAACCAATGTCTTCTTGTTCAACAAATACTTGAATTGTTTTATAAAAATCCAATGTACATACTTCTATGGACTTATTTTCAGCGTGATTTTCTATATGAGCAGTTGCATGTATTTCAACCAATGTATCAGTAGTAATCAATCCAAAAGAAATGCCTGAAATATCTTCATTTTCAGCATCATGTTATAAGTTTTTAGCACCCTTTTTACATGACAACTTTAGTCATGGCTAGAGGAGACTTATAACAGCTCATACTGTGGGCTATACATACATGCTGATTTTTTAGAAACACATCTTCTATAGCATGAGAAGGCACAAAATTTTTACATAAAGCACTAGCCTCCTTTTATAGCAGTGCTGCCCGAAAACCCTTGAATTCTCGGGCATTAGAAGGCACAGAATCTTGCAATCAATCTTTTTTATGATGATTAACACACAGAGTAAGAAATTTGACAACTCATTCATTATCCTTGCTTCGAATTCAAGTATAAGAAGAATCATCATCAAGAGCTTTTGTTTCCAAGTGGGCTTCAGAAATGTAGGGTTGCCCAAGAATGATAGAGTAACTACAAGAGTCTTGAACAAAGAAATGAAAATTGTATTTTATGTCTCCAATAGTTACTTGCACATTAGGACATGCAACATATAACTCTCCAAAAGAATTATTTGCAGCTCTCATTCTCGCCAGCCTCTAGATCAATGTTTATGGGCCATCCGCCGATTTCATAGAGACTCTTGGCCATGACGTTTATCTCAGAACCATGGTCTATGAGTGCAATACATGGTGTTTCTTTTTCTCCAATTTTGACAACTGTCTCTGTTGTTGCTCTTTCTCAATGTGTATGTGACCAGTGACTTCTTGGAATGAACTGAGCTTCTTCCTCATCATGTATGTGCTATAGACGACCTTGTTTTTGAGAGCTGGGCTGCCCAACAGGTTTGGACCAGTCGACCATTATGTCTTCAGCCTTCACTTCTTTGATTTTTGCATCCATGCTTTTTTTATCTTCAACTTCAATTGCTACAATTAACTCTTTAACTACTTCAAGCTGAATTCCTTATGCAGTTAGCATCTCTTCATTCTGCATAAAAACTCATCATCAACATATTGTCTTTTTCTTTTGATTACATTAATAATTACATCATGAAATTCACGTTTGGAAATCCCAAGACTTTCACCTAAGGTAAACTTAATTTTACTTCCCAGAATTTGTTCTTCTAGGACTTGTTTGAGATCGATTGCAGTTTCTATGTTAGACTGCAATTTGGGTTATATTTCTAGCAGGCTTTGGTTGTTCAGGTGTTCTTTTAGTTACCCGCTTCTTCAGAGAGCTAGAAGGGGAAGGACCAGGTTCATCTTCTCTTCTTCTCATTTCTTCAACCAAGACTTCTTTATGATTGACTTCAGTCAAATGTGCAAAGGCAGAAAAAGAATCTACCGGTTCTTTCCAACCAGTTATTCCTCGAATGCACTGACTGGCATTAGTCAAATCATCTTTTTCTGCTTTGTCGTGCTCGATTTGATCTAATGCCTGCATCCATACTTTAGATTGCACATTAACTTTATATGCTTTCAAATTTGATTTGGTTGGCTCAATTCGCAGCCCATAGGTAGCTGGATCAATTGCTACGTAGGCATTCTTTACAGCTAGATCTTCTAATCTTTTCTTCATTCCACCTTTGCCAAAGTCTGGCTCTAGTGGAAGACTAGTTTCAGGTGCATGAATTTTTCCATCTTTCCAAAAAACGAGCTTCTATGCTTCAGCCTCTCAAAAGGCAGTACATTCTCTCTTGTCATGTTGTTGGCTGTCACACCAAATACAACGCCTCTTATAGCCTTCTCTCATGGTTCTTGGAGTTGATGTTCATCCTCACTCTTCAACTTTGACATCCAGCTTCTCTACTTTGGAACTAATTTTTGTAAGATTCAGATGAAGATCTCGCATGCTTTTAATGAGTTCATCGATTATATCATTTTTAGAAGGAACATAAGAAGAAAGAGTTGGTTGTTTAGTTAAAGAGATTGGGGTTTTTGAAGGTGGAACAAGCTCCATCAATGGAGTTATTGAAGTAGAAGTAGAGCCCAATCTTAGTCGCATCCGCTCTCTTCGAGCAATCACGTTAGCTGCATCAGTAACATCTGTCCATGTAGTTTTGACTCCTGTTTCGGAGGTAGCATCTTCTAAATGATCAGCAATCTTCTCTTACAGGATGGGATCTGTAACCTTAAGGAATAATTCAATCTTCTGACCTTCCATACTTTGTTGGTCTTCAGCATCAAGTTGCCCAAATTTACTTTCAAACTCATGGTATAGAGCTATTGCAGCTAACCCTTTGTTGGGTTTCTCAACCCAATCAGTGAAACTTTTCTTTATCATAAGGCCAGAGTCTTCTAAGAAGAATTCTTCGCATAGGGTCTTTTTGAATGCAGCCCAATCCGCATCTCATTGAAAAAGACCATGGATTCTCTCTTGAAGACCACGCTGGGCTAATCTAGAAAAATAGTGAGTGTGGTACACCAAAGAAGAGCATTTTCTCAACATATAACCGAATGAAAACAGAGAAATTTTGACCATTAATTTTTTTAAATTCCCACCCAACTTCTTCTGGGGCCTTGATAGTTGTGGAATCAATCTTCTCTTCGTCTTGCCTTTGTTATTGTTGTTGTAACAATTGGATTTCTTGTTGTTGGGTCTGCTATAATATACACACCAACTATTGTAGAGTATCTCCTAAAGAATCCCCCATCTTGGAGTTTTCTTACAACTGACCTTCACGTCAGGTTCACCAATGTCACAACGCATAGCGTTGAAGGTCACCACTGGGGTTTGGCAAGAAAACTGGACAAGATAGATGGAGATGTGGTTTTAAGAGATATGCAGATTCAAGTGAATGTTTATAGGTTCAAGAGGATATTCACAACCTTCAGTTCACCCTATACTTTTCCTTATCTTGGAAAGACAGATTTATGCATAAGATGGTTGAATGAACGGGTTAAGAGCTTGAAACTTATGATCACAAAGATGGATGAATTGCAAATAGGAGTTCAACTTCAATTGGTACAAGAAGAGTCTTGTCCTTCCTTGCCTATGATTATAACTTCCTATTTCAACCTAGGTAGGAAGATCTTCAAGACACTTTCTCTTCTCAACTAATTAGTACAATGAAGCTAGAGGATCTTTTTGTTTTTAAAGCTTTACAAGATAAAGGGGACTCAAGAGAGCCTTCTCTCTCATATTTATCATTGCAAAGAGCCATACATTCATTTATCTCTTCTGCAAGCAAGCATGTCTTCTCTTTTACACACATAATATTATTGCAGTTTGGAGATACATAAGAAGCTAAATGTTGTACATTTTTGCCACAATGGATACAAGACATAGAATAATCTGCATAAGAGCAACCCATCACATTGATCTCATTAAGATGCACCAAATATACACCTTGACAAAGCTTGTATACCTACTCAACCTTGATGGTAGAATTTGAAGATCGAAGAGGGAGGAAGTCCTTTAGGAACTCTGACATTTTTTACCAATTGCTAAAGGCATCATTTGGTACATAGCTCATCACTTCCTCCACATAGCCTTTGAATCCTTCAATAACCAAATATACCATTGCCTCATCATCCACTTACTTTGCTGAGGGAATGAATTATCAAGAATACAAGCTATAACCAAAATCAAGTGGACTAAAGATTGCACACAGCCACACATTGTGTACACATGGTCTTCTAGATGAATTATCCCCCTCAACGGGGGATTTAAAAAAGCAAGCCCCCAATTTGAAGTTTTTTCACAAAAATTTCCAAAACTTGGAGTTTTTCAATGTATTTGCCAAAACTTGGAGTTTTTTCACAAAATTTATAACTTTATGAGGGATAATCTTGTTACCCATATTGAAAATTTGTATTAAACAAGCTATTCAAGGGACCATTTTTTTCAAACTCTCAAAATATACCGAAGAGAGAAAAATGAACAAAATTGGGTTTCTACCACACATCTCAAAAATTACCCTTATCAATCAGACTAATCTCTAAAATTATGAGTCAATCTAAACAAAACACAAAAAGAACTCAATATAGAAAAATATAATTATTTCTCTTGCAACTATTTAGGCAAATTATGAAAGCCACTTATATATAACTATTATATAGTATCGATATGTGGACTTGATAGCAACAAATGTCAATATCTTCCTCATCTTTTTTTACTAATCACTCCAAAGCTTCTCATATATGCAATGGTTGTAGGGAGCTTTAACTCTAACATATCTACAAGGGATATATCATTTTCATCCTCTTGTTGAAAAATTTGGCCAACTATTTGTTCAACCTTTCCAATGGCAAACGTTGCATCATTTATTGACCACTTCTCATCATAGTTTGTAGCTTTTGACAACGAATCTAGTTTACAGTATGCGGTTCTGAAGGTCTTTCTCATGTCTAGCTCCTCCTATGTAGGTTTAGGCATGATTTGACTCATGTAGAATTTAAAGAAAACCTTGTGCTAAAAATAAAATTAGTAGAATTGACTATGGAAAGTGGAAGGAAGAGCAATATGCAAAAGAGAAGCAAAGAGTAGAGTTGTTGCATAAGGACGGGAAGCAACCATATCATGGTTTGGTTCAACATCAAACTTGGCCATGGTTTATATCAATAGCAGACTTGCCAATCAAAGGTTAGATGAAACATGGTTTAGATAAAAAATTACCCAATTAACAAATGAAAATTAGAAATTAGAACATGATTTAGATAAAAAACACCTTGATAATGTGATAAGGGGAAGCAAACAATTGAGAAGGTGTAACATGGGAAGGAGAAGCAACCATAATATATATTAGAAATGTGACTAGAGTACATGATACATGATTAGATTCTATGTAACCATGCTTTTCACAATAGGAGTAAAGGACAAAGATCAAGATTACCTTAAGAAAAAAGTATCACAATCAACAAAAATGAACTTGGAACATCAATACCAGGAAAAATGAAAATGCTTTGCACACAAAACAACAAATGATTTATAAAGAGATATTTCACATATAAATAGACAATCCTCTGAGGGGAATTAAAACGAAGTGATGAACAAGCTTTATGAAACAAAATCGAGATTACCTTGAGAAAAAAATTGTCACAACTAGCAAAAATGAACTTGGAGCATTAAAATTAGGAAAAATTAAATTTCTTTGCACACAAAATAAGCATGATTTATAATGAGATCCATCACCTACAAATAGGTACCCCCCTCAATGAATACCAAGCTTTATGGATGTATTCATCATAGCAAAAGGCAAACAATAAACTTGCATACTTTTCATAATAGGAGAAGAGGAGCAAGATCTAGATTACCTTGAAAAAAAATTGGCTCAACAAAAATGAAGTTGGAGCATCAAATCAGGAAAAATGAAATTACTTTGCATACTAAATAAGCATAGTTTATAAAGAGATCCCTAACCTATAAATAGATGGCCCCCTCAATGAATCAAAAATGCATGATCAATAATTCCACTTTTAGATCCTCGTCCAATCATGTCCACAAATGGATAACCGGTCCATGATTAATAATGTCTACTTTTACTAGAGTTTTCATTATGCTTTAAAAAAAAAAAACAAATATGTGGTCCCTTCACATCATGTATCCAAAATGAACGTCCACCTCCACTTCTTCATATGCCCTTTAAATCTTTCATTTGAACAATAGCCAACATAAAACTCTCAAGTCTTTGATTTGCATTTTATGCGTCGCGGAAGGGCAATCATAAAATTTAAATCAGTTTGCTTAAGGGAAGGTTGATGCATCATCATATGTTGATTTTTGTCCATCCCAAGCACACGAATGTAGACATAATACATGTGCTTGCAGGCCAGGAAGGGTTTACTTTCCAACTCTCTCTTTTGAAAGTCAGGACATGTGCAGAAGGGCTCGTGATTGACATGCACCTCATACAAATGCTCTGACATAACATAAAATATGACTTTCTCATTTGCCACCACTACTTTCTCTTCCATGAAAACTACATCCAATGCCTCAGCTAATGCAATTTTTCTTTCTGCATCCTTAGAAATACCATGTCTCCATTTTTTTTCTTCACTTGCCACTTGAAGAGGTAAGTGGTTCTGTCCCATGGGTCGTAGAATTTTTGGGGGTAGGTGGAACGCCATCATGCTTGAATACAAAACCTCCTTTTATAAGAATTGAAATCTCCTCTGCAGAAGCATTGGTGCCCTTGTCAATAGACCAAATCCTTGGTCGCAAGGGCACATGCTTAACTTGTTTATCAACATCCCATGTATGCTCCACATCATGACTGTAAAACCAGAACCATTGTGCAATAGGCTTACCTTGAAATTCCCTCTCTGACCAAAATGAAGGGCATAGTAACCAGGTGATCTACTTTCTATCATGTTGCAGCACTTCTTTCTATTTATAATACCAAAACATTTTCGTTTGCAATGAACAGGCATTCTCCGGATGGCCCACAAACTTCTATGCATTTTCTCCTCTGAGACAATATTAGTTGGGAGATCCATTTCAATCGGCACTACATGCACCTCATGGTACAAGCCCACTTCTGTAGGTTGGTCATTTCTATTTTGAAAATTTATGAGAGCTACAACCATCTAGAGTTCATTGCAACCTTTTTGTTTTCTATCCCTTTATGAGAGCTACAACCATCTAGAGTTCTTCTTTTCCTTTGAACTATTTCTTTGTTTCTAGAAATGAAAGGCTCTCCGTACATGGGGGTGCCAAGAACTGCTCCTTGAACTGTTCGAGCTACGAATGGAGGTGAAGGGGTATTTCTTGCAACCACCCTATTAATAAGAGTATCCATGTCGGGACCACTTCCAGAGTATCTTCCAGTTGTGAAGGCCAGTTGCCTTGAACGTTGAATATATGAGTTGATCAAGTCAGTGACGCATGCATCATACAAACCAATTTTCTTCTTTCCATCCTCCCCTGCCAACCAACTTGCATGCACGCTCTCATAAAGATTTGTATTGGGAATACAAGCCCTCTCCCAAGGACTCAAGGAAGCCTGCAACCCAATAAAAAACTAAGCAATTCCTCTTACATGTCTATTTTGTTCTCATACTTGGGTATTCCCACCCCAATGATATTAGTACATGTGTATGTAACAAATAGAAATAAAAAAAAACATTTACGTGTGTAGTAGTACCCCAATGGTCTATCCTATTCTCCCACCATTTGATCCATCTCTTCAATGGTACGGTACTATCTCGAGGTAGTCCTACTTGCTGCCACCAATTTTGTATAGCTGTGGCATTCCTCTTGCCCTCTTCAATGGATTTTGAAAGGCGCCACCTGTCACATAAATTCAAGTGATGCTTCCGAAGGTTTGAAGGCATGTATTTTGTTGTGTGCTTTTGTAAGCTTTGTTCCTAGTGAAACAAACACGATCATGTCGCTCTCTTCCTTCCAAAACATTGTCAGGTCCCGCATTGAAAACAGTGCGGATCGCCATCCAATTTGCACCGGCTTCATCCGCCATAAAACCTACAAAGTCTGCAGGAGGGTGTCCACACTCGAGCATCACATTATTAAGGCATCTCCAAAAAAGAATTTGTGTTTCTGTATCCTCTTCCTTTGTATCACAAATAGCAATCACCATGATCCCCTTCAAGCTGCAATAAGAAATACAGTGATTAGCAACTAGAATATGTCAACGAAAATTGATAACAAGTAAGGTTCCCAAACAAACCATGGATCGTACACAGAAGAAAACATTGTTGCCCAATCATCTATTCTGTGTGTAAAGTCAAAGTGAACCCAAGACTTGCAAAGGTCTTCATTTCCTAAGCGTCACATTCGATTAACCAATTCCACTTCAGAGCCGGGTCCTTTAGTAGACATCTTGAAAATGTAACTTTTTTCACCCACCCCTCCTTGCCTTGGAAATCTACTACCATGAAAAAAAGGAAACATGCATCTTTTTTTCAACTCCAAAATGTTATCAAAGCCATCTCCAACAACACATGTTTCTTTTTTTTTCTGGCATGTCACGATACTATTGAACTTGCAACCTCAACAAACAAAAGTTTGTTAAACTAATAACAATGCTACAAATCATAGTTTGCAGACTTGAATAACCGAAACTAACCTCTGATTTCGAACCAATGGCATCAACTCCTCCAAAAAGTTTGTAAGCTCTTGTTCTCCCTCCACCATTGAACCATTAGTTGTCAAAGATTCAGTGATAATTTGTTTTGCTACAGTCATTTGAATCTTCCTAGCACCACAGTGTCGATTCACTTGCAAAACTGAGTGAACTAGAGATCTAATTTTTTTAATTGCAGCCATTGAAGTCCCTGGTTGCACATTGTGTGTGTGAGTGCCTACATGAAGCATCAATCTCTCCATGCTTGTGTCCTTTGGAAAAATGTAATAAACTTTGCAATCACAAGTTGCATAACAAGTGACAACTTTACTACAATAGTGACACGTGATTGATTGTTTTTCTTCACTTAGCCCCTTGCTCACTGTGCTATTGAGGTAACCATGAAAATACATTTTATTATGTTGATTGTTGCTCTCATAGTAAGGACAACTGATTCGATGACATTGTAAGTCTCCAAGGCAATGGCTAATTCATGAAGTAGCATCAGGGAAGATATTAGTTGGATGGGGTCTTGTCCAAACATGACCATCATATTGTTGCTGCATCCCATCCATGTTTGAAGATGTGCCATATGCCGGAAGAAGAACGAAAGCAACAGAACCATTGTACTCTCTTGGAATCTCACTAACAAAAAAAGGGCCTTCACTCATCTGCAATAAAGCCTTCAACTTCTTTTCTCTCGGGCTATTAGCAATCCAAGGTAAAATCTCTTTCTTTATTTGTGGCAATGAATGAGGACTATCCAGTCCATCATCCGACTCTAAGTCAATAGTCGAAGTTGAGACGGGTGCACAAAAAGCATTTGTTATAAGTGGCGAAGAAGTTTGAGATGACGTCTCTGCAAAGGAATCGGATGTAATGTCTACAACAGGTCCTGAAAGTGAATGAGCTTGTTTGCTATTTTCTACAGTGTGTAGTCCTTCATCTTGGTCCATGGTGAAAGTGGTATCACAATGTACTATTTTATACTGACATGAAAGAGAAGAATCGAGCAAAAATTGCTCCGCACCATTGATATCCGGTTGGCCATGAACCGCGATCTCTTCATTGTAAGCATCAAATTGGAAAATAGCATACAAACCTACGAGCTTCTGGTCAGGGGGTAGAAGTGATTGAAGAAAATAAGAGCTCACAAGAATCTTTCCATCCCTCAAGGATACAACACGTTCCAGTGATTCGGAGCCGATTGACCATTGAAGAGTAACTTCTACCATCGTCTCTCACAAAAGCCGGTTTGAAACTCAGGAAACAATGGAGCTATGAAGGCGAAATATTATATCTAATAGCATGCCTATTGTTTATCAATTTCTTTGAATGTAGAAATAATAGTCAGTTACCCCCACCAAATATGGATTAAATGAGCTCTTACTCCATGGGCAAGTTCTTAGTGACGGTTGAAGTTGCGAATCAGTCCATTAATGAACCAAATCATTAAAAAAAGTCTACATATTGAAAAATCACAAGATTTAGTTAAATAATTTTTTTAAAAACATGTCTTTTCGAAAATAAAAAATGTCTTTTCGAAAACCATGTCGTGTTGTAGCACATATTTTTATAATCACGCTTTATTTTGTCAAATGTTAGGCGCCGTCAGCATTTACATTTTTTGGTAAATAATTTTTCAGTGTTCGAGAGAAACATCCTCTCATGATGGATGTTTAATATGCACGTACCGCTTGCCATTGAAAGTTGTGTGTAACGGTTTAAACATATCTTCTTATTTGTCCTTCTTCTTCTTCTTCTTCTTTTTCTTCTTCTTCTTCTTCTTCTTCTTCTTCTTTTTCTTCTTCTTCCTTTTCTCTTTTGTTTCCCTCTTCTTCTCTCCCATTGCAAGTTGGAAGGCATAAAGAAGAAGCAAGAAGGAGAGCAGCCCCTGCAACAAGCTCAAACAAGATCAACATTCTCCATCAAACTCACCGGGTAAGCTCCACACTCCATCCTTATGGCTGAAAATCTATATTTCAAGTTTCATTTTTCCTCCATGCTCCCTAAACCACTCCCCTCTCAGCCCATCATCCTTAAACCACTGCTCCTCCCTAAACTACCCCTTAAACCTCTTCTGTAGCCAAGTTACCTACAATTTTTGGCTTCGGGGGCACTGCCCCCGAACCCCCGCCAAAGGGGGCCTCATGGCTATTGCCGGCCCCCCTTGGAACCCCCCGGCGATAGTAGTAGGGGGGGCTAATGCCCCCCCTACACCCCCCCTCCATATAGAGTGGGTGTAAACCGCGCGAGTCCAAGGTATGAAAAATTAAACCATTTTTAAATAGTACGCAAATCATCCTAAAGAAATAAGTGTGACATGATTTGATTTTTTTGGATTGGGAATTGTCAAACACTCAGCATTATTTGCATCAACGCAGACAGGAACAAGGGGTTGGGAGTATCCCCCCTTTGGGGGTGCGGGGGTGAAAATGTGGTCAGGAGGTTCAAATGATTAAGAAAATTTAATACATTTATTAAAACCAATTAACAAATGATATTAAAGTGTGTTGTCTGCGTCAAATGGTCATATTTTGGTGGAGATTAATTAATAAAACATGTGATTTAGTTGATTTGTCATCATTTTTAAAATGATTTGTGGTTTGTCTTAGTGCTTCTGAGCATGGCTAGAGGTCGTCGTGGTGGTGGTAGGAGAGGTCAAAGCAAAAGGGGCCGTCCAAGTAAGTCATTCAATCACTCTTTTAAATTTACATATTCTATTCTTAATGGTTAAGCAACTCTTTTAAAGTTCCATATAAATGTTATATTCTATTTTCAAATTATTTTTGTAGATACTCTAATTACAAGGTTAAGATCCAGTCTATGCAATAGACTAGTAAGTATCAATCAAGAAACATCCTCCCGTGCATTTTCTGAATCTCCAAATAACAAGGGTGGAAAACCAAGGAAAAAATGTCCTTTCATTGATGATGAAGCGCTTGAGGATAGCATGGATGAAGCAAGCAATGACATTCATGCTGATCCTATGAGCACCCACACTACCACCACGGAGTGTGGTGAAACAACACAGGGGAAGTCTTTAGATTTGCAAACTGTACATGAGGAAAATGAAGAGGTGAATGAGGATGTTGCTAATGAAGAAAAGAAAGAGGTCAATGAGCATGATAGACACATTGGAGAGAATGTCAAGTTTGGGATTATGTTAGATGTGTTGGCCTCATTTTTTGTAACGATGTCTACTTCTCCTCCTCCTATCCCTTTGTGTAGACTTGTGCCCTATGAGGCTATAAGGCTTGCATCTAGTACTGCTACATGGTTGATTTCATCTTTCGATAATGCTTCGTATATGGAAACATTGGGAAAATTTTTGGTTTCTTTGAGAAGGCCCACTGGTGAGCTAATGGATGTATCTCCCCAACATTTGGAAGAGTGGGAACCCTCTTTGGAGAGAAGTTAACCAAAGGTTTGAAGATGAATTGACTGATGAGTGGGCTGATTTAAGAGGGCGCAAGTTTTTGGTATGGGACAGTAATCATAGGTTGAAGACATGGATGAAGAGGATAAAGGAAGGTAACTATGCATTGTCTTGCTTTCTCTTGTTTATTGTGATGATACTTCCTTCTTTGACTAATTATTTATTTTATTATTTGATGTATGTAGTTTATAATGAAGATATTTCGCGACATGTTAGAGTCCTATGTCAATTGATTCAAGTGGAGAAGAAGAAAGAAGGACAACTATTGTTAGCATTGGATACATCAAATGCGTAAGTATACTTATCACTATTAACTTTTTCAAATGGGTTAATAGATCATCAATTGTGTGTGAATATTGCCAATAGTTTTTATTTATGTGTGAATCTCAAAATATAAAGATAATTTATGTGTGAATGTCAAGATATTTTATTTATACCAATAGGTTTCATTTACGTGTGAATGCCAATAGATTTCATTTATTAGTTATGTGAATGTGAGTAGGTTTTATTTATGTGTGAATCTTAAAATTTAAAGACAAATTTCAATGTTGTAGTGTAACAAGAGCACATGTCAAACCCAACCTAGGCCATGAAATTTTCATGTTCCATAAGTTTGGCATCGTTGATAAACAAAGCATTTTGGAAAGGATGAGCCCTTCTCAAAGACAGTGGGCTGAAATAGAGTATGAAATTGAGGGAAAAAGTAACCATGGCAATGATCCCATGTTTGCTAATATCGCTTTTGGTGTGGAAGGTAAAAAGTTTGGTATAGTATTTTAGTTTTCAGCATAACAAATTGTGGTATCTTGAATTTAACCATAACTAAGAATAGTGTATTGGTTTTTCTATTTAGGATGACTATAACTATGCCATACTCAAAGAGGAGGCCCGCCTCAAGGAGCTTGCATTGCCAGAGGCAAATTATGAGGCAAAAAGAAAACAATTCATAAACAAAGAGCAAGATAAATTGAGGGACAAAGGATACAAGTACCTTGGAATAGCTAATCCTGCGCATGGAGAGGATTTCTTTTCTGTTTTGTTTGCATTGAATTGGGATGAAAAGAACACGATGGCTATTACCAAGGACAAATTGTATGCCATTTGTAGTGCTAATATTGCTGCGAAGAGGTATGTTTTCCTCATGGACTAATGTTCTCTTATTTTTTGGAATTGAACATAATTTGGTTCAACAATATTGAAGTTATGTTTTGTTCAATAACCAATATATTAGAAAAAGGGAGATTTTACTTCTCATGACTGTCACAAAGGCAAAGGACTCCACTATGTCACACTTTGCGGATGTAAGGAGATTTCGTAGCTACATGAAGCAAGAGGTGTATTGGTTTCATATGATTAGAGAATGCTCCTTATTGATCAGGAGCTTACAAGTTGATGGCACTGAGATTCCAGGAGGCTTTGATGTTTTTTTTAAAGGCCAAAGACGTTTACATATTTTAAAGGCATTTGCAAATATTTTTGGTGAAATGAAGAATGTTGGAGACTCTGAGAAGGTTCCAGAGCTCACACAATCAAGCAAGAGGGTGGTATACAGGTATTTCTAGTATAAAGAAACCATATTTTCTAAATACCATATGTACAAATGTATTCTAACTTAAGAGTGCTTTTGTTGTTTGTTCTTATGTTTTTGGAAAAGATGGTTGCGTAGTCTATAGGAAAGTGGAGTGCTAGAAAGCCTTCCTCCTCTAGTGAAGGAGTGGATGGACTTGGGATGTGAAAATTGTATGTTCTCAAAAGCACTGCTTGAGAGGGGTCTATCGAAATGGGAAATGCGTATTTGTCCATGGTGGATAGACTATCCATTGGATGACATTCCACGGCAAGAGATTGAATTAAGAGAGAGTAAGTACTTTGAGAGCCAAACATAGTAAATATGTGGTAACTCTTGCTCTTGGCTATTTGTTTTACTAATACTTACCTTATATGCAGGATTTTTGGAACAAAATAGAGTAATTTCTATGCACAAAGAAGAGGATGAAGGAAATGGTACTTTCTAAAAATGTATTTGTTTAACATGAAACTTATCATAACTTTTTAGACTTTTGTGTTTTCTTAACTTTGTTGTTTTTGCAAATTAGAAATGTCCAATACAATAGACATGGTCCCTCATGTTGTGGGGATAAAGGCGACTTGTGGTGGTAGCATGGAAAAGGGTATATTGAATGGAATGCAAATTTTTAGTTTGATCCAAGTAGCCTTGTTTCTAATTTGCATGAATATGATGTTATATTGTGTTGACTTCACACTACTTAGGTGCCATTAGTGATGCAACCGTTGATACTACAATGAAGAAAAAGTACATGGGAAAACGAAAGAATATCCCCACGATAGATGATGCGTTGAAGCATAGCAAAGGTAAGCCAATTTGCATGAATGATAGAGTTTAGGATTTTCATTTGACAAGTCAATTTATTAAAGTACTATTTTTTTGTCTTTATATTGCATAGGTAATATAAGTGAATCAAATGAGGTTGGTACAACAAAGCGAAGGTCTAAACACAAAGAGAAAGTTGTTTCATTGGATGAAGAATTAGAAGATGAACTAAGTATCATTTTTTGGATTATTGGAGTCATGTTAAAAGTACATTTTTATATTTTTTTGAAGATAATATAAAATCTAAACATTAAACACCAAATAATTTTCTTTCCTTCCTATTTTTCTTTACAACTTTAGGCAAAAATAATGGTTTTGACATGCATAGCATTTGGAAAGAAAAGGAAAAAAGTAAGGATCACTTTGAGGGATCTTTGCAACATACTACACCTTCTCGGGCTATGTCGTTCATGACTCAGATTAGAGCCTATACAAGAGTCTTGTAGACGTCCCACTATACGCAAGACAGGTATGTAGATTTCTAGCTTTACATTCTAAGTCTTAACATTTAGCCAACAACAACATTTGTAAGTAAACTTTATTTTGATGATAGGATTTAAATACCAAACTATCGTAGATGCTCTGTTGGTAGACGTGACATCGATCGACGATTTTGCATTGGATGGGTATATTTTATCACCATTCTCTATATACACATCTATTGTAATGGTTACTTATGCTTTGTTATTGTGTTTTCAATTTTAGCATTAAGCGCTTCATGGAGGAAAATACCATCAACTCTTACCAGTGTAATGGTGTCCCATCATATGAGGTTGCTAAGTTGTTGTTTGCAGATTTTCCTACACCTTTGCTTGTTGTTGGCCTTGAGGCAAAAGGTATATGTGCTTGCATTAGTTTAGTTTATAAACTCATGTGATATTGCATGGTCTTATACATCTTTACATTTGAAAGGGA
This sequence comes from Lygodium microphyllum, assembly GCF_053477565.2. NCBI lineage: Eukaryota > Viridiplantae > Streptophyta > Polypodiopsida > Schizaeales > Lygodiaceae > Lygodium > Lygodium microphyllum. The sequence goes on along the minus strand of NC_141162.1, from coordinate 36,336,234 downwards.
TTCCCGAATGGAATACATTTTCTAGTGCACTTGTCAAAGGTTTCATGGACCTAGCCCATAGATTCTTGGCAGATGAGGGGTTCTTGGTGACTTTAGGACTTACACAACACTTTGGAAAAGTGCTTAGAGGAGCTCATGCCATTGGATTGAAGCTCCATTGCACATGGACTCTCGTGTGTGAGGGTGAATATAGACACCCTGATACGCGAGAGGAGGTAAGTGTGTTGAAGACAAACTTGTAACTTTTTAAAATAAAAGTTTAAGTAGCTAACAAGATGATTCTGCATTACTAGGTCATGGACCTTACTATTGGCTTGTTTTATTAAGGGATGCATGTCCCTTCATATGATAGAGAGGCTGGCGAGAGGGTTAGCCCATACAGGTTTCCTGCCTCTCGTAGCTTCCTCTTCGAGACAGACCTCCAGGGCACATCATTTGAGCACACTTATATGGATGGTGTAGAGGTTCGAGGGGGTGCAGAAAGATCACTAGTTTTTTATAGGTGCGTTATACACTCTTAGACTGGTTTATACTTTGCATTGAGATATGTCATGCTTTTGTTATGGATGTTACTAGATGGTTTCTTTTGTAGGTGGCTCCTTGCTACGTTCACAGAGGATCTCGACTATGTGCTAGATATTTTTTCAGGTTGTGGCGGCCTTGGTATGCACAGAGATGCATCGTTTTTGCATGTGCCTTGAGGGTGATTTTAGCCTCTACAACCAGTGCTTGGTTGATGTGGCATGCGGACCGCCATCTGTTCATCCTACTGACGATGATGATTTCACATGATTTGTAGTTGCATTATTTTTAATATGATGCCTTTTATTGGTAGTGCATGTCATGGGGTTTGATGATGCTCGGGAATTATGTATGACTATGGATTTTGGATCTCACTTAAATTGGTATTACTTCATAAACTTATAAAATTATGCTAAAACTTAATGCTTTAGAAATAGTTGCATACCTATTTTTTGTTAGAGATCAAAGCATTCAATAGTTTGCAATTAGTTTGCAATTCAACATCCTAATATAATTGATCTAATTAGTTTGCAATTGCAAAATAATTAAATTCAAAGTGATAACATAATCAAACAAAAAGCTCCATAAAATAACAAAAAAAATCCAAGTGATGACCAAAAAACTTCAAGAAACACTTAAAAAGCTCCAAATGAAAAGCTTGCTAAATAATAGCACTCCCCCTCAACTAGGCTGGGATTCTCTTTCATAAGAAGGGCGGCTTCTTCAATCAAGATGCCACCTTTACACAGTTGAACCGCTTTCGGCACTCTTGCAACTATTGGTCAAGCTCCCACATTTCGATGATGATGCTCCCACTTTTCCCAAGAAACACGACGCCACAAATCAGCACCAACTCTCTTTCTCCAAAATGATCATCACAGCCTCAAATGCGACACCACACATCTGAATAAGTGGCCGCAGACTACTCCAAGCTGTTGTGTAGGCTTCCCTCCTAGATCAACTCTTTTGGCACGACACTTCCGTCAGGTACCCATGACGATAGTCATGCGATTCTTTATCTCAAAATTATCACCATTCTTTCTCAATGCGGGGCATATTTCTACTACCGCAATGGCGGCTTTGTTCTATAATTTTGTAGCTTCCTACTAATCTGATATCACTACTCTCTATGGATCCCCTTCCCTTGTATGAACAATGACCTCCTTTTCCCACTCTTCTTTTCCTCAAGCCTCCCAAGCCCCTTGCAGCGAGGAACACAACTCGGGAAACTTAAAAAGACTGTCTGTAGCACTTATCTCAGAAGTGGAAATACAACTCCATAGAACGTAAGTTGGATTGATTGTCACTAGCTTTCATTTATCATATGATGATGATCCCCCTTTCTCCAGCCTAGAAGATGACGTTTAAATAATGTGTGAGTGGTCTTGAAGCAGGTGGAGTTCTCCCTGGAGTGAGCTTGAGATTGAGATAGATAAACAGATCCTCTGCATGCACAACATATAGTTTAGACATGCCGCCTCGAATTCACAATTCTTTAGGTATGCCTATAATCCAAAGTTCATGCAAAAGCCACCTCTTTAACAATTCTCCTCCTTCCCGAAGTAAACTCAAGATAAGCCATAAAGAAACATGCATCTCTTCTCCTCCATGCCTTCGTCCATGTATGAGGCTAACAAAATCACATAATCTAAACAACATGCGCTGCCCATAACAATAGTCATTCCCCTTTCCTCTTGTAGGTGGCATACTACAATCTTCCTAATCGCAGCTCTCAATCCCAACATAGCCATTCAACCTTCTTAAAGAATTATTAGGTCTAAAGCTACCTTCATATACTTAAGGCCAAAGCAACCAATACACCTCTCAATTCACATAATGATGTCATGGCGGTCCTTGTATGGGAGACTTTTTTATTTTAAAAAATCCAAAAGCATACTAATCCGCTTAGTAGTTTGATGCAGTTTCCTTAAAGTAATGTGACATCCTTGAGTTGTTTCATTGAAGTGCCTACTCCAAGAGTGCATGCTTATAGTGCCTTTGAGGCAAGGAAACCTATATGTTGGGCAAAACATAAGTGCCAATGCCCACATCCAAGGTAATACCATGAATTGTCATGCCATGGATGAGAATTATCATGACATCTACCCCTTGTCCCAAAGCCATATACTAATGTAAAAGTTCAAGAGGATAGAAATTCATATATCAAGCAGTTCGTTGAGGTATTTACTTATGCATAAGTCAGAAAACCTTAATCTAAGGATCATACACATTGAATCTAGACTTTACTTGTAGGCCCATCATATAAGGATTTTTATGGGGTGGGCAAAAATTTGTGCAACGGCATAGGTAGAAGGTACCTGAACAATTCGGTCACACTCGCATTGCTCCACCTTTTTTCTTGCACACTTAGGAGTGCAAGTAGTGACTTCAAGTGAGATACTGGACACCCATCATATAATGGTATGGATGCTTCCTCTCTAAGAAAATCAGATGTCTCGACATCCATGGGTATCAATTCATCGATCATTGCCTCTATCTCAGGCTCCAAGATTGTAGGAAAGTCTATAAGACTGTTTGTCTCTTGTGGTATTGACGGTATAGATTGGGTAGTGCCTTCCAAGTGGTGGATTGGCTCAGGCACTCCATCCATCGTATGCCCACAAACTCTTCTAACTTGCCACAAAAGGTGGACTCCTCCTTGGAATGAGATGTCACCTCCATGTAATAAATTTTATAGCCATATCCAATGTTTTTGTATATGATATTCAATTAGTTTGCAAATACAATACATGATTAATATACACTTTTCTTAACGTTTTCTCAAAATCTGAGATTGAGTGATCAATGATCTCTGATTGAAACTCGCCAAAGCGTCTTACATGTCCTATAGACAATTGATGTTTTCGTCTAATTTCTAGCTTACATTGAGAGCAAGGACATGGGACATGTTGATTAAGATACACCTCACGATCTTGAACATCACGGCCTTCATCGTTTTCCATTTTGCCTACGTTACGACAAACAATTTGTTTTTGTTATCATTCTTTTTTTCTTTCTGAAATTTTTTGAGAAGGGATTTCTTCTCTTATAACTCAACAAAATTAGCGTATATACACTCTCCACCCACCTACAGACACCCTATAGTATGTAAATTCTAATATGCTATGCATGGGGGCAAGAGATTAGCTACCCTATATCAGAGTGTTCCTCATCCCGTGGTATTGCACTAGACCTCACCACCTTTTTTCCTATGTGTGCGACTCGATATGCAGAGCGTGGGAGGAGGTAGCGCAAAGCATGTCAATAAGACCATCCATTCAAAGCATTGAACACACCTAAGGTACGTCCTTAACTATATATATGTGTGTATGTATGTATGTATGTATGTATGTATGTCTCTCTCTCTACTACTACTACTACTACTACTACTACTACTACTACTACTACTACTACTACTACTACTACTCGCATTCCCAAAGCATTGAACACACCCAAGGTGCACCTTTAACAAAACCTCTCTCTCTCTCTCTCTCTATGACTACTACTACTACTACTACTATTCACTTTTCCGACGCGTCGAACACACCCAAGGTGCACCTTTAACAAAACATCTCTTTCTCTCTACTACCACTACCACTACAAATAAGAAAAGAAGAAATTAAAGAACAAGATCTTACCCTCTCTTTGTTTTTCATCCATTCCTTCTCCTCTCTCCCTCCATCTCTCTCTCTCTTTCTCTCTTTCTTTATTATCTTTCATGTTTATTACATCTCTCTCTCGTTCTTTCTTTCTTTTTCTATCTTCCTCTCCCTCTCTCATTTCCTCTCTTTCTCCCTCAATACACATCATTCTTAACAAAAACAAACAAAAGAAAAGGAGAAAAAACAAGAACAAACCAAGAGGGAGCAGTGCACTCACCACAGAGACCCAAGGATGGATTCGGAGGCTCCTCTTCACATCAGTGGTTCCTCTTTGCCCTTCATGAACTTCCTCCTCTTCTTCACAAATGGCGCCAGTGCGACGGTGAGAAGCTCTCCTTCTCCCTCTTTCTCTCTTTCTCTCCCTCTCTCCCAAATGCATAATGTAGTTCGCTCTCTCTTTTGCTCTTTTGCGCAAAATGCCACACTTGGGTTTCGGCCTGCTTTTTCATCTAAGTACCAAATGCGATGCAAATAGCGATGGCCATTTGCAACACAAATAGCGATGCCACTAATTTGCGTCGCAAATGGCCGTCGCTATTCCCCTATATCCTTGTACTGGTTGGCTTTCTTTGATCTCACTTTCCCATCAACCATACATTTTCTCACTACACTCACATTGTCCTCTCAAAAATTAGGACATTGATGCAATTCAATTCCTCCTGCCACCTCATTAACCATCCTTGTTGCTATTGCTCGAGGTGTGGAGCTAATTCCTTATCGTAGTTAAGTCAAAAGCTTCTCCCTAGTAGGTCCTATACTGTGGAACTTTCCACCAATGAATGCAAGTTGTTTTGTGCTTTGTAATAGTAGAGCATTGGCCAAATCTCTGACACATGTATCATACAAGTAGATAGATCCCTTGAATCCCTTCCTACCAATCAACTTGCATGTGTTGGCTCTACTAAGTTCATGGTTGGCATATGAGCAATGTCCTCCACCAGCGCTGGACAAAAATATAGCATGAGAGGGTACGAAGTGTGACAAAACAAATGTACCACATATCACATCCTACTATTACGAATTTCAACCCCCCTCCCCCTTAAAAATTTAACCCTTAAAAATTGACCTCCCTAAAAAAAATTTTGACCCTTCCTTAATAATTAGTTAGTAAATTATTAAAATTTAGTTAATAATTACTAATTAATAATTAAATTTAAAAATGAACTAATAACTAATCATTAATGAGTAACTTAAAATAAAATAACTAATTAGTAACTAGTCTATTAACTAATAATTGGTAACTAATTTTTAAAAATTAACTACTAATTATTAATTATTATATAATAATTGATTATTACTTAAAAATTAATAATTAGCTACTTATTTATTTATTTAAAAATATTTAATAATTAATTTTTCAATTATTTAATTAAAAATTAGTTAAACTTTACTTAATTAGTTAATTAAGTAATTATAAATTTATTAGTTAATTAGTTAATTAAATATTAGTTAGACTAGTTAATTAGTTAATTAAATATTAGTTAGACTAGTTATTAATTAGTAACTAGTTGATCAATTAGTTGTTTAGTTTGGTATTAATTATATAGCACTGTCAATTAATTAATTTTTAATATATTAATGAGTAATACATAAAACTAACTAATTAAATTAATACCATCTAAATGAATACTCTCTAAAAAAATAATTATACATTTTTGTTAACTAACCCATATGAGAGAGAGAGAGCATGGGACTTGTGGAATTTCTCTCCGCACAGAAGGGTGTGAAGGCAACTTGTGGATTTTTTTTCGTCCAAGAAGGGGCTACCACCGCAGTGATCCCTTCTCGGTGAAAAAAAAACCCATAGGTTTGAGAATAGAGAATATGGGGTGAAGAGAGAGTAAAAGAGTGATGAGAGAGAGGGGGAGAGAGAGAGAGAGAGAAAGAGAGAGAGAGCATGCGACATGCACTATTTTTTCTTGCCAAAGAAGGCATCGTGGTAGCCCCTTCTTGGGTGAAGTGTTTGCTCTCACTATAAGGAATTGGGCAATTAGCGACCCCGATTAGCAACGGCGGATATTGGCGTCGCTATTGGCATCGCTACACACAAATGCGACGCAAATAGCGACGCCAATAGCGACGCCGCAGGAAAAAAAACGAGGCCGAAACCCGAGTGCCATTTTCATTTCTTTTGCTTCGACTTTTGAGAGCGAGGGCGAGGGAGAGAGCGAAGGATTTGTGAGAGAAGAAGAGGAAGAAGACTTGCTGCCGCCGCCGCCGCCGCCACCGCCTCCGCCGTTGTTCGCGAAGGAGAGGAGGAGCCCTCATTGCAAAGAGAAGCCGCCCCACGCTCGCCATATCTCATTGGTGAGTCTCCCTCTCTCTTTCTTTTGCTTGTTGAAGGTTTAAATCGTTCTCTTTTGCTTGTTTAGGAGAGGAAATGAAAGAGAAGGAGAGGGAGAGGGAGAGAGAGGGAGAGAAAGAGAGGGAGAGGGAGAGGGAGAGAAAGAGAAAGAGAGGGAGAGTGCATTCTCTCTCTCTCTCTCTCCTTTTGCTTGTTTAATGTTTAAATCACTTTCTTTTTTGCTTGTTTAGGAGAGGAAACGAGAGATTAAGAGAGGGAGAGGGAGAGGGAGAGGGAGAGGGAGAGGGAGAGGGAGAGAAAGAGAGGGAGAGGGAGAGGGAGGGGGAGGAAATGAGAGAGGGAGAGGGAGAGAAAGAGAGGGAGAAGGAGGGAGAGTGCATTCTCTCTCTCCCTCTCCCTTTTGCTTGTTTAATGTTTAAATCACTTTATTTTTTGCTTGTTTAGGAGAGGAAATGAGAGAGAAAGAGAGCGAGAGGGAGAGGGAGGGGAAGGAAATGAGAGAGGGATAGAAAGAGAAAGAGAGGGAGAGTGCATTGTATCTCTCCCTCTCCCTTTTGCTTGGAGGATGTTTAAATCGCTTTATTTTTGCTTATTTAGGAAATGAGAGAGAAAGAGAGATAGAGAGGGAGAGGGAGAAAAAGAGAAAGAGAGGGAGAGGGAGAGGGAGGGGAAGGAAATGAGAGAGGGAGAGAAAGAGAACGAGAGGGAGAGGGAGGGGGAGGGGAAGGAAATGAGAGAGGGACAGAAAGAGAACGAGAGGGAGAGGGAGAGGGTGAGAGAAAGAGAGAAAGAGAGAAAGAGAGGGAGAGGGAGAGAGGGAGAGAGAGGGAGAGAAAGAGAGGGAGAGGGAGGGGAAGGAAATTTAAGATAATAGACTTATTGATAATGGTATGCAATGTGCTTTGCCATGGGCCACGTACATTGGTAACTCTTTAAGATGGCTTAAAAATGGTCAATTCCTTCATGAAGTCCAAGTAGGGGATCTAATTGTGATATGCATAATTCATTGTTTTTGTATTAACTTTATAGGCATGCCAAATTAGAAATCATGCCAACTAGTCAACGAAAGGACTAAAAGAAAATGATACCCTAGCTAATGGTCATTAAGGTACTTCATCAAAATGAATCCAAAAGTATTGTTATAGAAGAAGAAACCCTTAAATTGAGTATAGGATAATTTCTCTCAGGTCTTATGACTATGAGTAGAATTGATTGAAATAAATTTTATTACTATAGTTATTAAATTTCATAGATGGCACGCATTAATTTTAAAATGGATTACTTATACTCAAAGCCGAGATATAACAAATAATTATCTACCGGGACAAACAAATCCTTGAGCATGATACAAGGCCGAGATATAACATCGGAAAATCTCTCAACTACTATATACAATGCAAGATTTATGGTCAACTTGCAACTTGACGTACATCTCCATAAAGCTATCCATTTAAGCCTCGTTTGCTGTAATGTAGATAAGATGGAAAACGAAGAAGGTCTTATTGTTCAAGACCGCGAGACGTATCTTAATCAGCGTGTCCCATGTCCTTGCTCTCAATGCAAGTTGGCAATTAGACGAAAACGCAGATTGTCTATAGAACACGTATGACGATTTGGTGAGTTTCAATCTGAGATCATTGATCAGGCGATTGCGGATTTTCAGCAAACGGTAATTTGAAGTTAATATTAATCATGCATTGTACTCTCAAGCTAATTGAAAACCATACACAATAAGATTGGGTCTTGTTGGCAAATTTTCTATCCAGGGAGGTGATGTCTCGTCCAAAGGGGGAGTGCACCCTTTGCGGCCAATTAGAAGAGTACGTGGAAGTGCGATGGATGGAGTGCAAGAGCCAATCTGCCACTCGCAAGGCCAATCTATACCGTCAATGCCAAAGGAGACATGCAACCTTCCAAACCTACCTACAATCTTGGAGCCTGAGATGGAGGCAATGATCGATGCATTGATTCCCATGGATGTCGAGACTTCTGATCTGCTTACAGAGGAAGCATCCATACCATTATATGATGGGTGCCGAGTATCTCAACTGAAGACACTGCTTGCACTCTTAAGTGTGCAAGCAAAATACGGGTGGAGCGATACGAGTGTGATCGAGTTGTTCAGGTACCTTATATATATGCTTCATTGATTTTTTTTTCGGCACTATTATTACAAACATTTGTGCTTTTTCAAGGTGTTTTATGATTTTTTTCAGGTTATTGAAATATCATATATTACCACCTACAAATACCATGCCTGAGTCTCGTGATGATGCACGACATGTTTTACGGAACCTTGGCATGGACTACAATAACATCCATGCATGTATCAACAATTGCTGTCTGTTTCGAGGAGAATACGAGACTATGGAGACATGTCCAAAGTGTGGTGCTCACAGGTATCGACAGGACTTGCAAGGGCAAACCATCCCTCAAAAAGTTCTCAGACACTTTCCACTCATCCCCCGCATAAACCACATGTTTCGCACGTCTGCCATGGCAAGCTTGATAACGTGGCATGTGCAGAATAGGTCCACGGATGGAGTTCAACGAATATCAGCGGATTCGCACGCATGGAGCAACATTGACTTTACCTTCCCAGGCTTTGCGCGAGAGCCAAGGAATCTTCGGCTCGGTCTCGCCATGGATGGTGTGAACCCATTCAGTCTGCACTCGACTTCTTACAGTGTGTGGCCTATAGTGCTTGTCAACTACAACATCCCTCCATGGCTTTCTACGAAGAAAGGACATCTCATCCTTAGCTTGCTCATCCCGGGCCGCTACAAAGTAAAAAATATGGACATGTATCTTCGTCCATTAGTCGATGAGCTTAAGATTTTGTGGGAGGAGGGGATCACGGTGCAAGATATGAGCAGGCGCGATGGTCGGCGGTCAGCCAACATTCGAGCCATTCTCATGTGGACGATGCATGACTTTCCGGGATTGGGAGAGTGCTCAGGTGAGCAGACCTTTGTTCTCGCTGGTAATATCTATATTTTATTTCATTCAATCAAGTATTCACTAGGGTCGTGGCTCGCCTTACAGGTCTGGTTACCTCAGGTTATCATGCATGTCCATTGTGTGGGCCACAGTTAGACTCCCGAAGGTCACGAACCATGAAGAAGATGGTATATCAAGGACACGCCGCTTTCTTGCCGAAGGATCATGAACTCAAGGAAGGTTTTCTTGGACGACCTCCAGCACGTATGAACGCTGCAAGCTGGTATGAGCTGAAAATGGTAAACCCGGAATCACATCCAAATGGAATGTGACGGTTCTCAGTTTTGTACGAGTTGCCATATTGGACCCACTTACAGGTCAACCACTTGTTGGATCCCATGCATATTTTCAAGAATGTGGGCAGCTTGCTATGGGACCACATCATAGGAAAGAGAGACACTATAGGGTCACGAATGGATTTAAAGGAGGTAGGTAAGATGGAGGCGCTTTGGCCGCATTCGAGTGCTAAAGGGGGAGTGCAGCTTCCTCGTGCTCCTTGGGTTTTGTCTACCAAAGAAGAGCGCATTGTAAAGCAAGTAATCAAGTCTATCCGCACTCCGACGGGTATGATGCGTTCTCTCAGGTCCGCATTTTCTAAAGATGACCAAATGTCTGGGCTAAAATTCCATGATTGGCATAAGATATGTCAGGTTTGTGAACAGAATGGATTTTAATTAGCGTGGACATTTTGAAATTTGAAAAGTGACCAATATTCATAATGCTTTCTCATTTGTGGCAGTTTGTCCTGCCGATCGCGGGATGTCTTACTCCAGAAATTCACGGGGCCATTTACAAGTTGTCGACTTTGATGCAATGGATCTCATAGAAAGAGATTAAGACATCCTCTATTGAATCCGCAAGGGGGGGAGCAGTTGAGACGGTCTGTCTCTTTGAGAAATACATGCCCACTAGCATGCTCACGATACAAGTTCACCTTCTTGTGCATCTTGTGGACGAAGTGGAGATTGCTGGACCTGTCCATACGCGATGGATGTTCTTCCTGGAGCGCTTCATGAAAACCCTGAAAGGCTTTGTGCGACAACGAGCGTCCAGAAGGTAGCATGGCGGAAGGTTGGTTGGTGTCAGAGGCGTTAGTGCATATCTCACAATGGCTACCAACGGTGGAACCAGACAATGAAATGCTATGGATGCTCAAGGATGATGATAGGCTGATTGGAGATGTGGTGGTTGGAAATGGGATAGAAAAAAGAATGGATGTCTCAATGGAAGAGAAGGTGAATCGCTTTTGTATGTTGCACCATGCCTCCATGGAGACGTGGCTCGCCAAGTACCAGATTGCAAGGCAAGATCGAGAGGAAGCGCGAGCTGAATTCCGACGCAGTACGCGTCACCGACCGATTCGATATCCCGAAGGCATGGAGGAGATGCCGCGGTTTATGTCAACACGATGGTTGCATGGAGCCTTGACCACAGCATCCAGCGAAGGGACGGAGGTCTCAATGGAGGAGTGGGAGTTCTCGAGGGGATGTAGTCCAAAGGTAATGAGGGGTTTAGAATGTGTCGTATCTAAATTTGCTTGTTATATCTAATTTAAGTGTTTCAATATGCAGTACAAAATATATAGTGCAGCGTGGTCACACGAACGACATTTTCGGGTGGAGCGTATTGACAAAATGTGCTCCACAATGGACTGTGGTATCATGGCAAGGTTTGATCAAGAGAGCCGGCGACGAGCAACGGATTCGAACACGGTTGTGGATGAGATGGAGTATTTTGGAAACTTGCAAAGTATTATTACGGTGGATTACCGTAGCTTCTCCATGATACTATTCGATGTGCAGTGGTTCAAAGTGGTATTTGGAGGAGCTGGAGCAACAATTTGACGAGGTCCATCTGGATTTCTCAAAATAGATTCCGAAAAAAATTGGACGGATTTGCGCGACACCTTTGTGTTGCCGGCCCATTGTGAATAGGTGCAAATAGTCATTTGCTTGCTAATTGTAATACGACATGGTTTATGTCACAATGGTTTGAACTCGCTTTGTAAGTGTTTGTGAACAGGTAATCTTCTATCCAAACCCCCGACAACCTCGATGGTGGTATGTTATACCTTCAACTCCTCGAGGTGCAAGAGTATATGATCAAAGCGATGTTCCAGGCATAGATGAAGAAAATATGCAAATAGAGGGGTCGATATTACAAGGGGTGGAGGCCACCGCAAGCTTGGAGCCCGCATCGGCTAACAATGATGGAAATACAAAAGTCGTAGAATTTTTTGAGAACGAGGCAGACTCGTTCTTTTGTGGTGACATGTCTATCGACCTTCCAGTGTATGCAGAGTTGTGTCAGGAGATTAACATGGGACCATAGAATACTTCATTCTTGGAGAATTGTATTACTCAATTCGTTGTTTAGATCTTCCATAAAGGTAGATAAGATATGCATTTTAAGAGGGATTTTTCAAAAATGATTTATATTAATGTGCTTTGTATAGTTTAAATTGATTATTCTAACATCATTTTTTATCTGTGCAGGTATCGACATTTTCAGGATGAGTCGAGGGATGAGCAATGAGGAGTTTCAGGACATGATGGCACGCATGTCTCCAGATCAGCTTGCGAGATCCAGAGAGATGGCAGACCAGGAGCTATCTCGTTCTTCGTCAGGGCGCTCTGCTAGATCAGCTTCAGCGCGATCAGATGCTTCAGCTTCGAGCAGATGATCTCGACGCTCGCGACTTGGGCCAGAGGGAGGGACTGCAACTGCAGGAGGATCAGGGGGGTGTTGCTGTGGAGACACGGACGTGGTGTCTCCGTCTCGTCGTTCAGCTGGAGCTGCGTCACCTCCAGGATTTGTCACACCTGTGGGGATGTCCACTCCAGTTACTCCGGCTTTTGCGCAGCCGTCGGCAGATGGCACGCCTTTTGGTGGCACCCCCTTTGGTGGCACCCCTTTAAGTGGCACTCCGGGAGAGGGTACCCCCGTCGGTAAACCGGATGTACAGGGGTCTCCTGGATATGCCCAGGAGCGTGGACGAAGATGGGAGAGGGCCCATCTTAGGCACACTCCTAGGGGTTATGGATACCTAGTGGATAGTAGGTCAGGAGCCATCATCATGAATGATGAGGGGAGGAGGGTGATGGCTCGCATGAGGGAGTTGTGCCAACAAGTTTCTCGGCACAACGTCCTGGATCATTGGAGGAACATACCGGAGGGGAGCAAGGACTACATAGTAGCATCCTTGCACGAGGAGTTCCCGATGCCAGCCGCAGTAGATAGATTCTCTACGGGCTGGATGATGGATTGCATGCGTGCATACATGTCACATAGACGATTCGATGCACGCAAGGCAATCAAGAGTGGGGCTCCAAAGCCCGAGTGGTTAGATGCAGACGACTGGTGCCGACTGAGGGAGGAGGCTACAGATTTTCCAGGACGTTGGAGTCAGCAGCGGGAGGCGGCGAGGGCACGAATCGAGGCCGGATCAGTGCATCATCTTGGGAGTGGTGGCCACAGGACATATTTGGAGGACTTTGTAAGTTTCTCTTTTGTTTTGCTTATTTGTTTTTTTGAGATATTCTTTGTACTGACAATCATGTTTCTAACAGTTAGCATTTTGTTTTCTTTGCAGCACTCCATTACAAATCGTGATCCGCAAGGCCTTGAGACTCGATATGCAGAGAGGCACGGTCTCAAGGCATTGATCGACCGATTGTATAGACGCGGCGGCCCTGTAAGTCACTCGTCTTTCTTGTCCGTAGTTACCATGAGATATTTGAATGCATTATTGTATGGTGGATTGATATGTTGTTTCTTTTTCTGCAGAATCCGTTTGATGCTCCTTTGCAGCGGGACGAGCTTTCGGGGGACGAGGATTTGTAGCTCGCCCTTGGATCCTTAGAGCTCACAAACCTTTAGTTTTTAGTCGCCTGATCTATGTAGACATTTTCTATGTATTAGTGATATCGTTTCATGATTGTACCAATCGCATTTTATGTGATCATGTATTTATTTCATGTATCAGTTTTATGATTTCAGTATACATTCTTTTTGTTTGCAAACGCTTTGTATGCAGCAGTGCAGAAACTATTTTGTATGGCTCTCATACAGCACACAGTGCTATATGTGGCAGGGCAGCAAGGCCTTGTCATAATTTTTTTTTTCTCTGTTACCGTCGCTATTTGCGTCGCAAATTTACTGCTCGCATCGCTATTGGTGTTGCTATGAGTGTCGCAAATTCCCTGTAACCGTCGCTATATGCGTCGCAAATGCGATGCATATAGCGACGATTCTATGGCATCGCCAATAACGATGCTTTTTGCGACGACGGGGGTAAATTTTGTTGTTTGTATTTTCGTCGCTTTAAACGTCGCTATAAGGTCTATATCTTGTAGTGTCTCTCTCTCTCATTACTCTTTTGCTCTCTCTTTCCCCTGAGTTTTTGAATAGCCTGAGTGTGTTCTTTTTCCCATATAAACCTTTGGCCCTTTCTTAAAAGCTGATAAAGACTTTCAGCAGCATGAGAAAAATGTGGTATCCAAATAAGGTAGAAGACATATGCACCAAGAAATCTTCTCACTTCTGAAGCATTTGTACATTCTTCATGCATTTTGCTAATAGCATCTATTTTGGATGGAGAAGGCTTTCGGCCATATGGACCACACATATGTCCGACCACAAGGACTTCTTCGACTCCAAAAACAGATTTAGCTCCTGAAAGAGTAAGATGGACTTCTTCTAATTTAGACAAGATTTGAGCACAATCATTAATATGATCAGAAACAAACTTTCGACATCCAAGTTCGTTGAGTTCTTCATTTTTCTCATGAACTTCACATCCTTTGATTGGAACATCATCAAGAAAAGGAAGAGTCAATTGAGGAATATAATCCCTCAATACTTTATGCATAGCATTCATCATGTGAGCTACTGAATTTGTAGCCCCTTGAGGTAGAGTACACATGCGGACTAGGCCAAGAGGCGTCTTCATTGTCGTAATGTCTCGGCTTTCCAAAGCAAGCTGAAATTGGTCGTAGCCTGAATATAAATCTCCCATGGAATAGATTGCCTTTCCTACAAAAGCTTCAGCAAACTCATCAACAATTGGCCCTGATCCAACATTTCTAATAGTGACTTTATTGACAGGTTGTAAATCTTGAATGAATTGCAAAGATCCATTCTTCTTAGGTATGGTAAACCATCAGTTGGAATATAGAGCTGAAGATGGCTCTAATATTCGCATTTTTATCTTCTCATTTAGAAGTTCCAATAACTTAGGCAAATGAGCCCTTGGAACCGGAATTGGTTTAAGATTCCAAGGAACATGTGGGACCGTAAAAATCACAATTGGTGCCACAATGCTTGGATCTACACAGCCAATTTCATGTGCTTGAAATGAAAAGGCTTTAATACCATGATTCTGTAACATCTGCATGAAGATTTGCTTTTCAGCCGGCAAGAGGAAAGAGTCTTCACCAATTTTCAGCTTTTGTAGACTTTCTACTGTAAATTGGTGACCAATATCTTTAGGATCATGAAGGCTTAGCTGTTTGGATACCCTTTCTACCAGTCCTTCGCTTTCAGGCAGTAGAAAAGAAGCTACCGGCTTGACCTTTTTATCAACTGTTTTATACTTTGTTTCTGCTCTTACTTCATCCTTGTTTGGCTGTCCAAAAGCTTCATAATCTGCAAATTCTTGAATTATGTCATACATATCCAATGTACATACCTGTATGGACTGATTTTCAGCTTGATTTTCTGCATGAACGGCTGTATAAATTTCAGCCATTGTATCATTATAATTCAGCCCATAAAATAGTCCTGAAATTTCTTCGTCTTTAGGTAAAACATCAATTTGCTTCAGCTCTTGTTCCATATGACACAAATACTTTCTTTCAGCCTTGTTCATGGCTGAAAACTGTTTATAACAACCCACACTATTGGCTGTAAAAACCTACAAAATCAGCTTTTGGCCTTGCCTCCTTTATATGTGGAGGCAATTTTTTGTGACATGATGCACTGCCATAGCCTCCACTTATAGTAGC
Source organism: Lygodium microphyllum (assembly GCF_053477565.2). NCBI lineage: Eukaryota > Viridiplantae > Streptophyta > Polypodiopsida > Schizaeales > Lygodiaceae > Lygodium > Lygodium microphyllum. Next base: position 36,320,740 of record NC_141162.1, on the reverse strand, counting down.
GCTACCCGAAAACCCTTAAATTCTTGGGCATTAGGAGGAACAAGATGATCTCTCAATCGATCCCTATTCCGATGGTGATTAGCACAGATGGTCAGGAATTGGACAGCTTTGTCATTATCCTTACTTCTTATCCGAGCATATGATGAACCATCATCAAGAGCCTTTGTCTCTAAACGAGACTCGGAAATAAATGGTTGTCCAAGAATGATAGGATAGCTGCAGGAATCTTGAACAAAGAAATGAAATTCATCTTTTACATTACCAATAGTAACTTGTACATAAGGACATGCTGCATAAAGATCGCCAGAAGAGTTATTGGCTGCCTTCATGTGCCATCCTAGGTCCACATCAATGGGCCATCCATCATTCTCATAGAGACTTCTTGACATAACATTAATTTCCGAACCATGGTCTATAAGGGCAATGCATGGAGTTTCTTTTTCACCGATTTTAACAACAGTTTCAGTAGTCGCCCTTGCCCATTGGGTACGGGAGTAGTGACTACTAGGAATAAAGTGAGCTTCACTTTCTTCTTGCATGTTGTGAAGAATAGTCTCTTTCTTACACATGGCCTGCACTTTAGATTGAGAAGTCCCCACCATAATGGCTTCTTCAATTTCTGCTTCATAAATGTCTTCATCTTTGGCTTCTTTGGCTACAATCAATTCTTTGATTGCCTCCAATCGAATCCCTTGAGTTTTCAGCTTCTCTTCATCTTGCAAATACACTTGAAGTACTTGCAAAAAAGCATGTACAGATTCTTCAGTTTCCTCACCAACATATTGTCTTTTTCATTTAATTACATCAATTATTACATCATGAAATCCTCGTTTTGCAATACCGAGAATTTCACCTAATGTAAATTCAATTCTACTTCCAAGAATCCTTTCTTCTAGGATCTGTTTAAGATCCGTTGTGGTCTCTATGTCAGACTGCAACTTGTAACTGGGATGTTTGCTTTTTCTTTTTCCTTCTGTCTTCTTTGCTTGAGGGGCATCTCCCATGTCAAACTCTGGCGGCGGCGGATTTTCAGCAGCCTTTTGTTGGTCTAGTTTACTTCTTGTTATGCGTTTAGTCGGTCCTGAAGAAGAAGGACCGGCAACATCTTCTTCTCTTCTTCTCTTTTCTTCTATCATGGCTTCTTGATTATTAATTTCAGCTAACCGAGCAAAAGCTGAAAATGAATCCACAGGCTCGGACCAACCGGTTCTTCCTCGAATACATTGACTGGCAGTGGTTAAATCATCTTTACTTGCCTTGCCTTGCTCCATGCGTTCCAAGGTCTGCGTCCACACTTTGGATTTTGCATTAGTTTTACATGCTTTAACAATTTCATTAGTTGGCTCAATTTGCAGCCCATAAGTTGCAGCATCAACAGCTGCATAGGCCGTTCTTGTTGCCAAATCCTCCAATCTTTTCTTCATGCCATCGTTGCCGAAGTTTGCCTCAAGAGGAAGCCCGATTTCGGTTGCATGAATTTTACCATCCTTCCAAAAGACTACTATTTGTGCTTCAGCTTCACGGAATGCACCGCACTCCCTCTTGTCATGCTGAAGGCTATCACACCAAATACAGCGTCTTTTGAAGCCTTCTCGTACAGGCCTTTGGGCAGTTGACCGACCCCTTTCTTCTACTTTTACATCAAGCCTTTCCACTTTAGAATTAATCTCCATTAGATTAAGATGGAGATCCCACATGCTTTTAATTAGTTCGTCCACGACATCCTTCTTTGGAGATGGAACAGCAGAATTTCTTGGTTGGTCGGCCATAGAGACAGGAGGTCGAGAAACTGGAACAGGCTCCTTCATAGATTCAGTTGTTGCAGGGGTTGATCCCCATCTTAGGCACAATCACTCTCTTCAAGCAATCATATGAACTGCTTCAGTGGCATCACTCCAAGCAGTCTTCAATCCCGTCTCAGAGTCAGGGTCTTCAAGTCGATCAGTTAATTTCTCCTGAAGAGAAGAATCTGCAGCCTTTAGAAATAATTCAATCTTTTGACTTTCCATACCTTGTTGGTCGTCAGGATCTAGTTGGGCAAATTTACTTTCAAATTCTCGATGAAGAGCGGTGGCGGTTAGACCCTTATTGGGCCTTTCGACCCATTTGGTGAAGACTTTCTTTGTCATAAGGCCAGAATCTTCAAGGAAAAATTATTCTCAAAAAGCCTTCTTGAACACATTCCATCCTGCATCTTTTTGGAAAAGACCATGAATTCGGTCCTGGAGACCATGCACAGCCAGGCAGGCAAAATAACGGCTCCAGCCATGTTGAGGGACTCCAAAGAAGACCATCTTGTTAGTATAAAGGCGGATAAAAGAGGATACATTTTGCCCATTAAATTGCTTGAGCTCTTGTCCAACTGCTTCTAAGGCTTTAATGGCAGCAGCATCAATCCGCTCTTCTTCTTGTCTTCGTTGTTGTTGCAATTGCAACTGCTGTTGAAATTGCAATTGTTGTTGTTGGCTTTCTTGCATTAGACGAACCAACTGTTGCAATGCATCTCCTCCCGAACTTGATGATTCTCCCATTGGACTTCTTCCGCAGCGGACCTTCGCGTCGGGTTCACCACTGTCGTCGTGTTAAGGGTTGAAGGTCTACCACCGGGGCTTTAGTGCAGAAGAGGAGTTTAGGATTCAAGGTTCAGGAAGGGAAAATGGATTGGGTTTTAATAAGATCTGGGATTTAGAAATGATTTAGGTACGGAAGAAGATTTCAAGCTTTTTCTCTATGTTTTTAGCATACATGAACGGAAGAAATAACTCTATCTTGATAACATCAAATGCCTCTCGATACATATATCATATCATAAAGGACATTTTTAGATTCTCAATTCAATTATGGATATCAAATGCAAGTTCTAATGGCTTTTATTTCAAGTACATAGATGGATTTCAACCCTTTGGAATAAGTATTATGTTGATAGACTCAAATGCATTCAAGATTTGGGCCAATGATACATGAAATGAATTGAAAAAGCATAATTTTAGCTTCACCCCTGTTTTAAAATAGAAAATTCCAGCCCATAATCAAGCTCAAAATGAGTGCATAAACTCATGAAGAAGCTCCTCTAATCATTAATGAACAAAGTCCTGATGAAAAGAGGTCATTTCCTTCCATTACAACCACATAAAACTCTTGTTTATTCATAAAAATGGACCATAACAGTGGGCTGCCCTATTTATGACTGGTTATTTCAGCCCATAACAGCCCATATACCTTCAGAATCCTCACCCTTTGCTTGCCCCAAAGTCACTCAAGTACTTGGGTACAAGTCAGGCTTCATTGGACCAAGAATGAGGTAGACAAAATGAGAGAAGTCGTGCATAAAAGCAGGCTGAATACTTTTCTCTCAGATTTCCCTCTTTTATAGACTGTTTCAACATGCATTTTCGTTAGACCAAATGGGTAGAGAAGTGGAGATCTCACCATGTTTACTCCAGTTTATGGACATGTTGATCTTCAGTTTGCATGCTCCAAATCATGCACCATAGCTCCAGCTCTCACCAGTTGTGCTTCAGACTGTGCAGCCCGCATTTTGCGCCAAAAAATGCGGGCTGCTCCCTGCTCAGGCCCTGGCCACTTTTTGACCTACCCAAGTCACTGGCTGGTCACTTAAGTCTATTACTTCAAGTCCCATGTGAACCTAATGGACTTTTTGGCAACTTTTGGCATTTTTCTTGGGTTCTGACCATATTTTTGCACCTGAATCAATGTGATTTATCCTGGAGACTGTCAATTACTTCCAGTTGACCAAGTCGTAGGTTCCCATAGACTTATTTTTTATCAATATACATGGTATAACTAAAAATTATATGCTAAATACAAAAGAACTTGTGTAACTAAGTTGGTTATTGGATAACAATGTCTGAATTTTGTATGCAAATTCCTCATATAACTCCCAGTGAAGCTCTTCTGTGTTCATAAGAATCCCATGATTTAAGTTATGAACAGTAAACTCTTTGACAACGCAATTCCTAGGTATAAGGCAATATTGGTGTGGCCAAAGGACTCTAGCAAGAGAAGGGAATTTACTTTGATGAGATCTTATCACTAGTAATCAAGACAATCACCCTTTATATAGTCCTTGCTTTGGTTGCTAGAGAGAGGATATGGAGTTGGTTCTTGAGATGGATGTAGAGACAACTTTCTTGCAAGGGGACTTGTATGAGAATATTTACATATCGCGACATGGGGGATTTGTTGTAGAAGGTAACTAAGTAATTGGTATGTAAACTACCTACTAAGAACTTATATGGTTTGAAGTAGGCTCATAGGGAATGCATCGTAAGTTTGATACCTTTACCTCTAGTCTTAGGGGTACAAGAGATGTTTTCACAAAAATGTTGCATGAAATATTTGACATGGACTTGGGGAATGTTGATCACATTCTTGGTATGCACATTATGTGAGACGAAGACAAAAAGATGTTGTATTTATCGCAAAAAAAATAGATTGGCAAGGTATTGGAGCATTTCAATATGAAGAGGGAAAAGGATATTAGTGACCTCCACAAGCATACGTAGTTGGTAACTTGATGTATGTACACCATGGTTTATACACATTTAGATATTGCCTATGTAGTGGGATTTTTTAGCAAGTATATGACAAACCTTGGCAAAAAACATTGGGAGGTAGTAGAGAGTACCATGCAATACTTGAACGACACTAAATCTATGTGAATATGCTTCGAAGGGAAGGATACATCTATTCTTGGATATATATGCATATGCATGTGCATATACATATACATATACGTACACACACAGACACACACACATACACACACACATAATATCGGTGCATACATATATCATTGTTATCTTTTCTTGGGACCTATGGTTCTAGTGGTACTTTCTTGCATGTTCAAAGCTCCATCTATGCTTATATGTTTTCCAAAAGATAAAATGGAAATGATTTTTTTTTTGTTTCCATGTGTTGTCTAATGATGTACTATCCCTTTTGTTGTTTAGGTTATAGTCAAATCCAAGAGCATTAAGGCATCTCCATCATTAGGATCAACACCAACCTAACAAAATTGGACATAGGTGCATAATTAGGAGGAGAGACTTTGCCTCTGTTGAAAAAAAAAATTGTTTATCATTGGTCATATAAATAAAGTATGACTTCTGTTATCTCATGTATTTATCTATCACATATACACATTATGATATATTACTCTTACCAAATAAATAAATAGAAGAAGGGAGATGCACTCTTATCAAAATAAATTATTGTTTACTTTGTTATTGTCATAGAAACAAAGTGTGGCTTCTCTTTTGTAATGCATTTTTTTAAATCACAAATACAAATCATATTATACTATTCTAATAAAAATAATAAATAGGAGACTAAGGAGTTTGCTTTGATCAAAACAAAGCATGATACATTGACACATGGCTTCTCTTATCTCATATTGTAGCTCTATGTTAATAATTTGGCATTACTAAACTTGTTAACCTTCAAGACCACACGGTATTTCTAAATAAATATATTTCTAAATAAGCCTCAAACTTGTTAATCATCTATATGTAAAACTTGTTCATCTAAATAAATGTATTTCTAAATAAGCCTCAAACTTGTTAATCATCTATATGTAAAACTTGTTCATGTAAATAAATGTATTTCTAAATAAGCCTCAAACTTGTTAATCATCTAAATGTATTTCTAAATAAGCCTCTAAATAAACCTTCAAGACCATTTACAGATTAAATAGAAAATATGCATGCTTTATTTCAAAAAAAACTCACAAATAAATGTATTTCTAAATAAGCCTCAAGCACATGGTATGTAGATGATTCACATTTCATGAAACCATTGAGTGCATGATCTTGTCAAAAGGTTTTGTCATGGAGACATCAATTCAAAGACTCACACCAAGATATCCAAACATTTGGCATTTTCTAATTATCTTAAAGCTATGTGCTAAACTACCATCATTTCCTTCATTTTGGCCCAAAATGAGTGCTTTACTCTTCTTTTTACTTATGGTTGAGATTGAGAGAGCACCAAACTTGAGTGATTTTTTATGTCCAAGTTCTGCCTAGCATTCTTGTTATTTATATTGGTTGCCAAGGATGATATGGAGCTTGTATAGATGGATGTTGAGACTCATGGGTATGGATGGATTGAAGAAAATGTTGCATGCAACCTTTGACATTGATATGTAGACTATGAAGACAAAGACAAGGCAATTCTCTATCTATCTCAAAAAGTTTGCATTTGGAAGATACTTGAGCATTTCAATATGGGGAGGGGGAAGGCTATTATCCAAATTTTTCTCTACATTCCAAAGTTAGTCAATAGGATGGCTCTAAGCTAGATGGGTAGAAGGACAAAGCACATTGAAGTGAAGTATCACTTAATAAAAGAGGTATTAGAGGACAAGCAAATTAAGCTTATCAAGGTCCTATAAATGATAACCCTATAGATACTTCTCATGGAAAGTTTGCCTTCCAAGTGCTTTGCACACTATTAGAATGTTGATGGGCATTGGATAGTATCTTCATTGTTTTATTCTTTCTTAAGGGCACATTGGCCTTTAATGTTGAGATGTCGAGCTCTACATGAGCTCACATCCACTCTCGGGAAAGTTATTATATGTATATCCTCTACATCACGTGCATTCTCAAGGCCTATTTATAAATACCCTTATCTGTGAATTTTTTAAATAAAATATAATCCTTTCTACTCAATCTGTAAAAAACCCCTTTACATTACACCCTTCTATATGTTAAAAATGTATAAATATGGTATTTTAGAAATACCTTATTTTGAACCCATGTGATACACACATATATTCATGAGTAACTTACCCGAGCATCCACTACGTGCCTTGGTGCTATGGCAAGTTATTATTCATTGGCACGTTAGGTAACTTTGACATGAGGATACACTAGTGATTCTAAAGCTGGACTATACCCACGTAGTCCATCCTTGGTTATGACACATTTACTATGCCACCTCTTTTTTTTGTTACAGGTTTACACTTCGTAACCACATGTACATATGTTCTAGTACCTTTATATTAGTATTTTGTTAGATTGTAGACTTAGATTTTTAGATAGAAGAAGAAGAAGAAAGAAAAAGAAGAAGATTTTCAATCCTATCTCTTTGTCTGCTCAAGTCTCCATTACTTTTGTGTGTATGCTCTTGTATTCTTCACCTGTCTTCCCTCTTGTGTGTTTTCATGGTATGAGAGCCATCCCAGAGTTGCATGGAGCTCAATTGAAGGTTGAGGTCAAGGCATTGCAGCATGGAAAAAAGTAAGCAAACAATAGGCAAGAAGCTTTTCCACCTTGCTGAATTTGTCTTAGGTTATAACCACAAGAGGTTCTTGATGCTGGTAGAGGGCTATAGTCTTAGATTTTGCAATGAAACTTAGTGAGCAAGAAGAATAGTATATATACTCTGTAGATGTGCCCTTTAGGGCTTTCCCATTGTGATTTTTGCCATTTGATGTAATTTTAACCTCCTTTCTAGACTTCAGCCTTTTGTGTCGTCATTTATAGGTGCACAAGTTATAGATTTCAAATCTGTATAGTTTCAAGTATTTTCTAGATTACAGACACAAAAGGCATCTACACAAAAATTACAAATTTCAATTATTGTTATGCAATCATTGAAGAAGTTTGCATGTTTGATTGTGGTACACATGATATCAGCTTGCTTTTGCATATTGTAGTTTTTTGCAAGGTTGTCTAATTTGTCAAAATGTGTTATAACTTCAATAAGATTGTCAACAAGAAGCTTGATAACAATAATGATCTTGCATGAAAGTTCAAGATGAAAATTTTCTTAAAGGGTAAAGGTGTTTGGAATCACATTGAAGGAGACATGGCAGTAGCACCCGAAGTTCCTACATGAAATTCTACTATTGAACATATAAAGGCTAAGAAGATTGGGAGCAAACATAGAGTAAAGTCATGTATTGGATGTATATTAGTGTCATAAATAGCATGATGGGATATTTGAAGGAATCTAAAACTCTTCCTATTGCATGGAATAATTTGGCAATGTTATTCGAAGTAAACACAAAGGCTAGAAAGCTGTAACTCAAGTCAAAGCTAAACCAAGTGAGAATAGGGAACATGCCTATTAATGATTATGCCTTTAAGATTAAGAGTATCATGGAAGCTCTTGGATCTATCAATGTGGTAGTTGATAAAGATAATGTTATTCTTACATGCTTAGATGGACTTGGAGATGAATACAAGAGCTTCAGGTCATATATGAATACAAGGGATGGTATCCATGATTTTGTAAACTTGATTTCTATGTTGATACTTTAGGAGAAGAACCTTGGCTTGTTCCTTTCCTTCTCAAAGTAAGAACAACTTTGAATAGGTTTTTTACTCTACTAGTAGAGGTAGAGGCCAAGATGGTGGCCATGGTCAAAGTTATGATGCATAACAGCATAGAGAAGGACAGTTCCAAGGAAGGGGGAGATAAAAAGACCAAGTTGCAGATTCTCATAGGCGACACAATGGTGGTGATAGTGAGAAGTGCTAGCATTCTAGTCAAAATGGCCTCATTTCTAAAAATATCTTAAAAAATAATATTGAAATTAGAAATGAGAAAAAGCAATAAGGCAATTATGCATCTAGCCCGCAGAAACAATGATGATAGAAGTGAATAGTTGTTTGATATGCAATACTTTATAAATACTATGACTACTCAATGTGTAATTCATAGGTCATTTAAAACATGAAAAAGTGATGGTAAATCATGAATGTAAGGATTTTTTTATTTCAAATAAACTACTTGTATGTAAATATATCAAAAAGAGACTTGCCTCAGTATTATTGGAATGAAGTAGTTGCTACTACTATATACATTATGAACAGGATATCCATTGCTGGTGTACATGGTATGACACCCAAATAGAAGTTTACAGGTAGAAAGCTAAATTTATCCCATTTGGAAGTATGCATTGCTTATGTGCATATTCTTGATGAGTTACACAGCATTAAATTGGATCCCAAAGTAGATAAATGTATAGTTGTGGGATATTCTCTTAAGAAAGAGGGATATAGATTTTATAATCCTATTACACATGATCTGAGAGTTACGGATATTGTTTTTTATGAAATGAGTAGTTGATATAGTACTATGCAAAATGGAGTTGGGGTTGATGAGCATGAGAGTGTGGTTATGTAGAAAACAGGTTAGTAATCATAGATATTGCATGGACTACAAGAGTCTCCTAGCCATGGTTCTATTGATAGGCCTCGGAGTGACAGATTGAGATCATAGGCTATTGCACCAAGTACATTCTAGATGTCAAGAAAAGGTAAAGAGAAAAATGGGGACTCACCTATTATTATAGATGTATCATCGAGTTTCTCTCATATTAATGTTGATTTAGATGGCTCTAAGTAGAGCTTGGATGAGGAGTTTGGGATTCCTTCTATTAAAACACTTAGTGTGCCAAAGGCACAAGAGGATGCTAAAGCACTTAGTAGTGATCCAAGTCCACACAAGTCAAGTACAGTAAACAAGCCAATGCAGCAATTGACATATGATAGTTACATAGCTCATCACTATACATATATGAGTAAGATTATATAGGATGTGGAACCCACTTGTCTTGAGGATATGTTGGGTAATGAGTATTGGGATTGTGCTATAGATAAAGAAATGGTTGCACTTATGGATAATGACACGTGGTATTTAGTGTCTTTACCTAAAGGCAAGAGGAAGTTTATATGGAGAAGCCACCTAGTTATGTAAACGAGAGTCATCCAAATTATGTAATAGGCTTTGTAAGGCCTTGTATGGGCTAAAGCAAGCACCTAGGGTCTGGCATGACAGGATTAGAGAATATCTTGTCAACATTAGATTTTGTAGAGTAGAGGGCTGATCACTCACTCTATGTATTATGAGAGTGATGCAAATATTGTGGTCATTACTATATATGCGGATGATTTGATCATTATGGATGATAGTATGACAGAGATTGACAATGTGAATTATCTTCTCAAGACCAAATTTGAGATGAAGGATCTAGGAGAGTTGTGTTATTTTCTTTGCATAGAGATAATTAGGACTCCAAAGGGTATATGGTTGTCATAGAGACAATATCCATTGGATATGCTAAAGTATGGTATAGGCTTATCTAGTACAGAGACAAAGTACAAAGGTGTTGCAATTACAGTATGTAAGGTAGCTTGGTTATGCAAGCTACTTGGTAATTTGGGGATGGAGGTGGATAAGAAGGTTATCATCTACTATGATAACCTTAGTAGCATTCAATTGGCTAGGAACCTAGTATATTATGTGTAGACCAAACACATAGAGGTCCAATACCATTTCATTTGGAAGTGAGTTATGTAATTGACTTGGCTTATGTCAGCAGCACAGAGGATCAAGCTACTAACATTTTCACCAAGGCCTTGGGATCTAAGAAGCTTCAAGGCTTTAAGACTAAGCTTGGAGTGTTCACGATCTCATGTTGAGCTCAAGGGGAGTGTTGAGATATCGAGCTCTACATGAGCAGTCATCCATTACGTGCCTTGGTGATATGGAAATATGTTATTTACTAGCATGTTAGGTGACTGACATGAGGATATGCCAATGATTCTTAATTGAAGAATACATGTCACTGGCATCTAAAGTTTCTTAGTGAAATGCTATTGCAAAACATATGAAGGCTAAGAAGTCTTGGGAGTTTACACAAAGTAAAGTGTTGTATTAGCTAGATGTGAGGATTATAGATAATATGATGGACTATTTTCAAGAATCTAAAATCCTCTCTATTTCTTAGAATAATTTGACAAGGTTATTTGAGCTAAATACAAAAACTAGAAAGCTATAGCTCAAGTTAAAGCTAAATCAAGTTAAAAGAGGAAATGTTTCCATTATCAATGGTTACATTAAAGATCAAGAGTATTGTGGAAGCCCTTGGATCCATCAATGTAGCAATTGATGGTAATGATGTTATGTGAGCATGTTAAGATGGACTTGGAGATAAGTACCAAAGCTTTAGGTTATCTATGAATACCAAGGATGATATCATTGACTTTGTGGATTTGATTTCCATACTAATACTAAGGAGAAGAATCTTGGATTGGATTTCTCTACTTTTCAAAATAAGAGCAAGTATAAACATGTATTTTACTCTACTAGCAAAGGGAGAGGTCTTGGTCAAGGCCAAGCTGGTGGTCATGGTCAAATTTATAGTGCCTAACAAAATAGGAGAGGGTAGTCCCAAGGAGGGCGGAGCCGCAAGTTTATCGACAACAATAGAATTCTTGTGATAATAGGAAATGCTAGCATTATGGTGAGAAAGTTCATACTTCAATACTTGTTTCAAAAAGAGGACTAAAATTAAAAATAAGAAAATAGTAAAATAGTCGTACTTTCCATTAGCAAAAATAATGATGACAAAAGTGATCAACTCTTTATCATGCAACATTTCATGTATACTATTACCACTAATGGTTCATTTAAGAAATATGTATGGTATTAGACTTAGGTGCCTCTAACCACATGACTTCTTGAGGAGAGTGGTTTTGAGAGATGTGCAATCTAGAGGCTTCATGCTATGTGAATAGGGGATGATACAACCCATCCCATTACTCATATTGAAAATGTTTCCTTGAGAATGCAAGATAGTAAAACGAAGTACCTGGTTGATGTGTTGCAATATCAAATATAACTAAGAGATTAGTTTTCGTTAGTCAAATGATGGAACAAATATTACAGGCTTGGTTTACATATAATGTTTGTTATGTGGAGAACCCTAGAAATGATTGCAAGTTGATTACAAAATGTAACCATACTAGCAAATTTTTTACTCTTGATGTAGGTCTACATGAAATGGATTGCTATGTTTTCACAAGGTCTAAATCTTATGGCTAACATTAAAATTTTGCATAAGAAAATTAGTCGTGTAAATGTATAGCATTTGAAAGATAGATACTCAAAATAGATTGTGGATGGCTTATCAAAGGTTTGAGTTGATGGGATACATAAGGTATGTACAATATGTGAATTTGGAAAGCAAACAAGGCATGCATTTCCACGTGAAAAGCATGTATGCAAGAAGACATCTACGTTGATATATTTTGATGTGTGGGATCCTACAAAGACTACAACTATAAGTGGTTGCAAGTATTATGAAGGAATACTAGTATTTGCAATAGCCTTTAAACACTTATCCAAGTATTAGAGGCAATTTTGGCATGGGTTGATTCATCTTTTATATATAAAAATATCTAAATGATATGCAACATTGATGTCACACTAACAAGATTGAAGACAATACATGGAAATTCAAAAAATGAGGAATCCAAAAATACTCACTCTTCTTTTACATATTAAAACTCAAAAAGTTCTTTATAAATAATTTCATTGAAAATTATTTGTATATTATAATTCAATTACTTGTGTTCATGGTTAGCAAGGTTGCTTTGGCATTTCCTCACATATAGCTCATGGAGTGGCATTGAGAAGGAAATAATTGCTTACTTCTTTGGCTAAGGGTAAAACTTGCATGCCTACATACATGAGCCACTTCTTAGTTATAAGTATACTAAAATAGATCTCGAAGTTATTCCATTCAATATTTTCTATGACACAACCATTGATCACATGCATTCATGTTTAGTAAGGTTAATGAGAAAAATCTACTAAGGAAGGTGTGCTTGAGCTCTTGGGAAAAGTCTTGGGGGCAAGCATAGCAGCAATCCCCTAGACACATGGTTGAAGTGTCCACTTGTCACCTACAAGGAACCTGTCCTACTAGTTCTAATCTTGAGCTACATGGATGTACAACATACAACGGGAAATGCAACAAAAGAGGATTGTAGATGTAGGCCAGGTATGTCTTGATGCCAATGGGATGGCCAAATCAAAGAAAACTAGAGATATTATGGATTTGGAGTACACTATTGTGGTGCATTAGGAGAACTATGATATACCTGAGATTGTGAAGGCACTTCACAATGATTTGGATTCTTTTAATGCTTGCGTCAAGGTTGATCAAAGTGGGCAGAAGGTCTATAAAGAAGTAGCTTCTTTCTCTCTCCCATGATAAGTGTGAACTTGCTAAGAATAGAGAAGGTGGAACAATAAATTTGCCATTACAAAGAGTGAACTATTCTGATGCAGTCTAGTTATAGAATCACTAGTATATCCTCCATGTCAATCACCTAATGTGCCAATGTGTAAAATCCTACCATATCAACATGGCATGTAGTGGATACTAGCTTGTGTGAAGCTTGATATCTAAACACTCCCCCTCAAGCTCAACATGAGATCATGTACTGTTAAAAGTATAGTCCTGAAGCGGCAGAGGTTCTTATCTCCAAGGCATTGGTAAAAATATATGCACTCTGATCCTGTGTACTAACATAAACCAAGTCAATATTATGTGTTAGAACTCACTCTCTAATGAAATGATAATGGATCTCTATGTATTTGGTTTGTGCATGATACACTAGGTTCTTGCCCAAATGAATGCTACTAAGATTATCATAGTAGATGATAACCTTCTTGTTCACATGTAGCCCCAAATCACCAAGTAGCTTGTGTAGCTAAGCTACCTCATATACTGCAACTACAATACCCCTGTACTCTAAATACTAGATAATGCAAGTGTGGGTTGTTTCTTGTCCACCTGTAGCTCCAAATCACCAAGTAGCTTCCATAGCTAAGCTACCTCACATGCTGCAACTATAGCACCCCTATACTCTACCTCAATACTAGATAGTACAAGTATGGGTTGTTTCTTGCTACTCCAAATAACAACACCACTCCTAAAGCAAAACATGAATCCACTCGTAGACCTCCTATTTGAAATACTACTAGCCCAATTTACATTTGTATAACCATGAAAGTTTAAGGGTATACATGTTGCATAGAACAAGGCATAGTCAAGTGTAGACCTAACATAGCGTAATGTGTAATGCACTACATCCAAATGTGGCTTTCATGGAAGCTACATGAATTGTCTCTAAAAACCAATTGTATAGTTTAGATCTAGCCTAGTGATTGTCAAATAAATAAGACTGCCAACAATATTTCTATACATAGTAATATACTTAATCATATCATCCTCATGTACACTAAGCTTAGCATTGATATCTAGAGGTATTGAGATTGGCTTACAATCAGATGTAGCATACTTTTTTAACATATCCATTTGAGCATATTGTCTAGTGATAGCCATATACCCTTTGGATTTTTTATTGTTTCTATACCAAGAAAATAGTGCAGCTCTCTTAAATTCTTCATTTTAAACATAGCCTTAAAAAGACTCTTCATATGGTCAATCTCCATCTTACTATCACCCACAATAATAAAGTCATCTACAATATATAATAATGACCACAACACCCACATCTCTCTTACATATATGAAGTAATCAGCTTGTGCTCTATAGAGTCCAATGCTAATAAGATATTTTGCAATCCTCTCATGTAATGCCCTAGGTGCTTTCTTCAGTCCATATAAGGTCTTATGAAGCATGCATATATAATCAAGATAACTCTCATTGATATAACCACATGGCTACTCGACGTAAACTTCTTCTTGCAACTCCCTATGTAAGAATACATTTCTAACATCCATCCAATACATGAACAAACCCTTTGATGTAGCCGCTTTTATGACAACCCTCATAGTAGCCATTTTAGCTATTGGAGAAAAAGTCTCCTCATAATCAATACTATTATTTTGTGCATACCCTTTGGTAAGCAAGCCTTGCCTTATAGTGCTCAACTGATCTATGTGACTTATGCTTTATCTTGTAAACCCATCTGCAACCAATAGTTACATTGCCTTCACATAAAGGCACCTAATCTTATGTGTCATTTGCCTTAAGTGCACCCATTTTTTCATCTATCGAATTATCCCAATGCTCATTATCCATTGTATTCTCAAAAGTAGTGGGCTATATATCTTGCACAACCTTAGCAATATATGTATATTGATGAGCTAGATAACTATTGCATGTCAATCGCTACATGTGCTTTCATACTCTTGTTGACTTGCATGGACTTGGACCACTACTAAGTGCCTTAGTATCCTCTTGCACCTTCCTCACATCAGGTGTCTTAATAGATGAAATCCCAAACTCTCTTTATTCAAGCTTTGCTTAGAACCATATGAATCTACATCAATGTGAGAGAAATTTGATCATACATCATTCATAATAGGTGAGTCCCATACCTTCTTACCTTTCCTTGACACTTGTGATGTACTTGGTGGAGTGACATGTGACTATAATCGATAACTCCAAGGTCTATGAATAGACCCATGACTAGGAGACTCCTATGACCCACTCAATGTATGTGCTTGTTGATATGTTTTTTTTGCATAGTCATACTCTCATGCATATCAATCCTAACTATATCATGCACATTGCTATGCAAACTTCTCATTTCATCAAAGATAACATTCTTCTAGCTCTTTACTAACCTACAATAGGGTTATAACATACGTATCCCTTTTGCTCAAGAGAATATTCCAGAACTATGCATTTTCAACTTTGGAATCTAATTTAATGTGCAACTCATAAGCAATGTACACATAAGAAATACATATAAATAGTTTAAGACAAGATAGATTTGGCTTTTTACCTATATACTTCTCCTCATGTGTCACATCATGTATAACAATTGTAAACACGATATTAGAGAATTCAAGACCCTCACAAGTTCTACTCTCAAAGTAAACATAAAGATTTGGTCATGTGGCTGAATCTGAATCCCTTTTTTGACGATGGAACTTGGTACTACCATCTATATAGTAACTAGAAAAAGTTTCATCTTCAAGGAAGAGGATAACAATTAGACCATGTTACCAAATATAGACCATCCTATAAAGTCCCAAAGTATATGAAAATTCTCAAACTCCCTAATATAGTGTTCATAGGTATCTTATTCATAATGCATACATCAATAGTAGCAACAACTTCAACCAATACGAAGAAGGCAAGCATATTTCTGGCATTAGTGCTCAAGCCACCTCTCCAATATACTTGTTTTTCAACTCAACAACTCCATTTTGTTGCTAAGTATACCTACATGTAAATTACCTCTCAATACCCTTTTTTTTGTAAAAATTTAAAAAACTCATTAGAGAAGTATTCTCCCCCTCTATTCGACCTTAGGTATTTAATATTCAACCTTGTCTCCTTCTCAATCAAAGCTTTATAGCTTTTAAAGTGAGTAAACATCTTACTTTTTACATGCATAAAATAAATCCATAACTTTTGCTTGTTAAAGGATTTCCAAGATGCCAAAACTTGAAAGAAAAGTTGTTGTTTCCATGATGAATTTTAAATAATATATAAATTTAATAAGACAAGTATAATATATCAATTCAAAGAAGAAAATCACAAATGATGAGTTTTGTTCATCATCTCTAATATGCAATTATGCCAAAATTTTACTCATGTATGTATATTCCAATGCAATAGTGCCACAATAGCTCTCGAGGGAATTGATTATCCTCTAAATACCATTGACAACTTAACATACTTCCATTACCATGTAGCTCACAAATGTTAAAAGAGTAAGAATTCAATCTAACTTCAGCATGAATAATTTCTCGTTAATAATAGTTATATAAGGTTCATGCTAAGCGCATCTTCTTTAGGTCTAATGTGTCATGTTCACTACTTTTTAGATCGAAAAACTTTTAGGCATAGCCTTTTTTCTTTTGAGGTTTTCTCCATTATCAATAACACAAGAGTAGGAACCTAACCTAATAATGTGCTTCTTTATTTTATTTGAAAAACAACTTTTTGGATTGAACTACTTTTGGGCATAGCTTTGTTCTTCTTAGGTTTTCTCTATTATCAATAACACAAGAGTAGGAACCTAACCTAACAATAGCTTTCTATACTTTTATTTGAAAAACATTGCAAGGTTATGTAAAGACCATAGCAATTGTTTGAGACAAAAGAATGACCTTAAATTAGTTGAGCATTAAATTATCTATCAAAGTTTCACCTTAAAACATTCATGGAAGGTTGTATAAAGTTTCACCCTAAATTATATGTGGAAGGTTGTAAGTTTCAAGATACATCATATTAGCATTCCTCGTATTAGTTTTCATGTGTAAAATGTTTGCCAATGCTAATACAAGTTGTTGGCCCTCATAGGACTAAATAATTGAACAAGCATTTATATTGGACACCATGTTAAGAGTTACATTTTTTGGGCATGTGTTGTGTGCAAGACACATCGCAAACTTTTTCCTTCTTTAAGAAGTTTGAAAGCATCATTGATTTGTTCAAAAGGTAGCTCATGTGTCACAAAATCATCGACTTCTAACGTCTTTATGTCGTTTGCCCAACAAATTACAAAAGAACACAACACAAAACCATGTTAGTACATGTTAGACAATATGTAAAGGTACAATATTCTATCATTCACTTTTGGAAACATGTGTAAACAACAAGGTTAACATACCTTCTCCATATACATGTCCACAAGTTTTGGAATTTGTGACCTTTTGAATTCACCAAAAGTGGAGGCTCTAATCTGAATTCCTGCAAATAATTGGATGGGGTGCATATGTAGCAATTTATCCTGCCTAACTTCAATGCCCACCAAAATTGTCTTTCCCCATCCCTGCAAGAATCAAGAAAAACATATATCAAACAAAGCCTTGCACCACAATATTTTGCACACATTACAAGAGGAGGAACAAGTAAATAACATTAGAGTCCATTATCATTAAGTCCTAATGTGCACACATTTTGTAGTTCATTCAATGTTTATTGAGACTTAGGAACTTTACTAGTGTCATGGCATCTTGATTGAATGAAACTATAAGAATTGTGCAACCTATACATGGTCCAATAAATTGCTCTATTGGCTCCACTATATTTTTAAGTATTCTATCATGGTGACTCACACATATAATAGCAAAAATAGCTCATCCAAGCAGTATCTATGAAAAATGAGATGAGTAAAGGAAATGTGCCTACAAGTAGACCAACTTTGCAACTAGATACAAAACACAAAAACGAAAAGCAATAAAATCACAACCTTTTTTGTTTCTAAGGAGAGTACTCTTGATTTTAAAAAAACAATTAGTGTATTTTCCCAAGAGTGGATCTAGCATTCTAATGATCATACCAAGCCTTAAAAAATGGTAAGCTACTTTATATGATGTGTAAATAGTTCATAATGTACGAATTTAGCAAGAGATTTTGATAATCCACCATATATGAGAGCTCAAATTCATTCTACGGTCAAGATGGGTATAATACTCACGACTTTTTAAGCCACAAAGTGAGCGTGCATACTTCTAAGTTTATGATTCCAATAGAACGGAGGTTCAATGTCTTTTGACTTATCATTGTTTTGAAAAGCATATACTTTTTGACCCAATTGTTCCTTCTAATTTCCAATGATACAATTAATTCTATTTATAATTAAAGTGAGTTGCAAAGTTTTTTTAAAGGGGAAAGAACTTCTCCCTCATAAGTAGTGGGTTAGGGGGGAGAGAGAGAGAGAGACAGACAGAGAGAGAGAGAGAGAGAGAGAGAGAGAGAGTGTGTGTGTGTGTGTGTGTGTTGAGTGCAAGAGGTTGCCAAGTGGTACCCCTATAAAACCTTTCAATAATAATAGTAAGAGATAAGAGATGATGCAATTAATTTTGTTCACGATTAAAGGTTAACGTGAGTTGTATAGTTTTAAAATTTTCTAAAGGGGGATGAACTATTCTTCATGAGTTAAGTAACAAATTCTCTAACTTAGTTGGATACAACTCTTTTAACTAACCTAAGCTTTGCAATGAATGTGATGTTAAAGGTAGAGAGAGAGAGGTGTCGGTGATGTGGAAGTATGGCTTAGAAGCAAGACTACCAAAATAGGCATGCATACATAAATTCTCAATTTGTTTATTAATTGATCTAAAACATTAGCTATACGTGTGCTTCATTCTACTTGTTGAGTTTCTCTCAATAAACCTTGATTCTATGCTCAAAAAAATGGACATGTGATATAGTTGCTACTATCGATTGTGTAAAAATGTGTTCTTAAGTTGTGGCATAAACAAGACCCAATTACTAATGCTTCTAGATTTAGGCCCAAGCTTCTTCAAGCATGAAGAATAAAATGTGTGTGTGTGTGTGTGTGTGTGTGTGTGTGTGTGTGTGTGTGTGTGTGTGTAGGCATGTGAGAATACTAGCCTCATGGCAACTTCCAAATGCAGACAACATAAGGTCGACATTGCCCACACACTCAAAGCAATAGTCAGCACCCCCGCCAGTCAACTCTTTCACCACCTGCATGCACACATGCACAAGTGAATATAGTCCCTTACACATTACCAAAGAGGACAAGCTTAACTTCTCCACCATCATGTTAACAATACTACTATTTGCCATGCATGCATCACAAACACATTAAATCGCATCATGAGGTACTAGTGCCCTCTATACCTGCATCACAAACACACCAAATCACATCACTTCATGGGATAGTTGCAAGGACCACTACTATTCACACATCAAATCACATCATGAGATACCCATGATCAATGCAAATACTTTTATTTTAGGGGAACGTTTCAAAGTTGCCTATGGACAAGTTGAGGAGGAGGTTAAAGCCTATCATCAACATCATGATTAAGGAAATTGACCAAATTTCTCAATCATGATGAGGACAGGTTCTCCACAACGTTTACCTGTCCAATAAAAGGTCACCCAATGTGTCATACCTTAGCATTATTAAGGTAATCTTCTCAAACAATGAAGGAAGCTTACCACTGGAATTGGTTCGGTGTGGTCCCGAGGATTAATAAATTCGGTGACACCAAACCGTTTGGCTGTGGCACACAGACATATACGCATGATATGAGACACAGAATCCATGGCCCATGGGCGAGTAAGAAGCAATAGTTTTTATATTTTAATCAGAGCAGATCTCTGATGTCCTGTTTATCTATTTGTTCAGAGTGGTGATGTTGTATATCATATGATGTCCATTAGTGGTGCACAGCTACATGAGACGAGAGAAGCCATTCTTCGTCTATATGACCAACAGAGTCAGTTTGCTGTGATCAGAGCAAAACTCTTCTCCTGCTTATCCACCTGTGTCAAATTTTGCCGGGTTGATGTCAATCCCGATGATGCGGGTCGCCCCGGCACTCCTGGATCCCATCGCAACCTAAACAACGTCAGAAGGGAGAGCACATGATCAGACAACCCACATGCCAGCAAACCATCCTTCATTTGCCTTCCCATTTTTGGGAAAGACACCAAATGAGATGGGAGTTTTGAAAAATTAACCAATTAATTACCGCTAAACCCACAGCCCCCAGCCCGAAGATGACAACAGTAGACCCCTTCTCCACCTTGGCACAGTTCCAGGCAGCTCCAACTCCTATAATATGTACACACATATGTTGGACGATCATGGAATCAATACAAGTAGATGATAACTGGACTTAGCATAGAATTGTGATTTTATGTGTATGTTCGAACTCCTATAATATACATGTAGAATGTTCAGGAATCAACGAAGCTAGATGATAACTGTAACTAGTGCATAATTGGGATTACACATGCACACACACACCCACCTTCACACGTATGTGTGTGCGTGTGTCTGCCTGTCTGTCTGTGGATGGGTGTGTATATATATATGTATGTAATAGACAGTGAATGTCTCGATCAAGATTTTCAGATGATTGTAGCTTTAAATTAGATGCTTGTGTCATAGTCTTTAAATGATTAGCTGTGACAGCCTTCAGAAATATATATTGCAACTGGTAAACTCTAACCCCACCTGTGGGGATTCCACAGGAGAAGAGGCAGATCTTGTCCAGAGGCGCCTCCGGATTGACCTTGGCAAGACAGCCAGCATCCACCACCGTGTACTCCGAGAAGCTCGACACGTTCAAGAAATGGTAAACAGGGATCTGCTTCCCCTCGCTGGTTCGTATCGAGAAGCGGCACTTCCCATCATGCAGCATGAAAGTCCGGCCGGGATTCACCTTGAGCTTGGCGCAGAGATTGGTCTTATCCGACTTGCATTGGCGGCAATCCCCACACTCGCCTGTGAACACTGGGATGACATGATCCCCTTCTTTCAAACCTCTCACGCCTTCGCCCATGCTCTCCACAATCCTGCAATTTCGATATGCAGTACACGATCATCTCTCAGTGTCTCTCTCAGTCCAGAGATGAATCATGCAAGCTTCATCAATCTCTCTCTCTCTCTCTCTCTCTCTCTCTCTCTCTCTCTCTCTCTCTCTCAAATGATCACACCCAAGCCATCCTCACCCGGCCGCCTCATGTCCGAGAATCCGAGGAAAGGCGCCCTGCCATTAACCAAACCACAAACAAGAAGGAACACACTCATCAGCCATCAATATGGTCGTGCTCAGGAGCAAAAAGACATTAACACAGAATACGAATAATCAGCAATGGCCGCATGCATTACCTCATTCTCCCACACGAACATATCGCTGTGGCAGAGCGAGGTGTGCGTGATCTTGATTCGGACCTCCCCGGCCTGCGGAGGATCAACCTGCACCTCCTGGATCACCAGGGGCTCCTTCGGCTTCCAGGCCACGGCAGCTATGGCGGCAGAATATCAGAAACAGAAAAATCAATGGCTGCTGTCATAGTAATCATGATGTTAATTATGGTGCAAGGCAACGAGTGATACAGCTCCAAATGCATGGGAATTGTTTGAAAGGAGAAGATCATGATGAGGAGAAAATGGCAGCTACGTACCTTTGCATCTTATCACTTGTCCTACTGTGGAAGTAGGCATGGTAATGTCTGCTAAGCTGCCCATTATACCAGGTAAGTAGCAAGACAGAGAGAGAGAGAGAGTGGGTGTGTGTGGGTCGGTGGGTGGGTGGGTGCAGTGAGTGAGAATCCTGGAGGCCTCAGTCTCTCCTTTATACCCACAATAGAGCCAGGGTGCCATACACCTCTAATCACTCTTTGGAAGCACATGGGCTAGCCCGCTGCCCCTCCCTTGCACGTTTTAAACGCTGTCAAAGTCGCATTGACTGTAGTCTCTCATCAAGCATCTCGACACTCTCTAGAAGCAAACATTTCTCTCAAGGAGGGGTCACGTACCTAGCTAGCTAGGCCTGGTTGGGGGCATGGTGTCGTCCACCAGCATTTGACTCTCATCAAGCATTTCTCTCAAGCATCCATCTCACCATTAACCCCTTGTCCTACGAATATTCACCTTGTGGACCAATTCACGATAAGTTTTTTCTAGTTTCCCCTATGGGAAAAGAGCCGCTTTTCCCTTTTAATATTTCCCAAAAGCTCATAATGTTGTTATAATTCACACTGTGGGAAATATGGTGGGGATCTGTATATAAAATATGGTGGGGTTCTATATAATTCACACTGTGGGAAATATGGTGGGGATCTGTATAAAATTCATTGTGCAATTCAATAAGAAAATCCATATCTCTGCACTCATAAACCTTATCCAGCCCTTACTAATCACACGAAAGACCCTTGCTACCAACCCTCATTAAACAATGAGAGACACAATTCTCACATTGCTCTCTACCTTCGTAGGCTAAGCACTGTAGTATTTTTCTTACAAAACAACATAAACTTATTTTAAGTTTTACATCCAAAGATTAGCATCTCATGAAAACTACAACCTTACTAAAGCTACTTCAAGTGTTCGAAGTGGGCTAAAGTTTCAATCAAAAAGTGGATTAAATGTGTTGGAAGTGGACTAGATATTCCAATCGTATTACAATTTCAATTTGCTTTAAAGAGAAACTACATGAGTTGTACGGTAATGAATTTGCATCTCATGGAAAGTTCTGTCCACATCAAGTGTTTCAAGTGGACTTGACCTCTTAGCCAAAAACTTTTGAAGTGTTAAAAATGGACTAAAGTTTCACAATAGAATAGTTAAGTATTAAGTCTATGGTAAATAGATTGCATCTCATCAAGAGTGCTACCCATTTAAAGCTACTTATGGTACTATTGGACGTGGGCTAGAGTTTCAAATAAAATACTCATTACAAAGGCTAACAAAATGAGGGGGATGAGCTCTAAAAATGGTTTGTGCCCCTTTTGAAAAGGGTTAGATCCACATTTGAATGTAACTATTTTCCACTTTTAGTACAATTGTAAAGCTTTTCCCATGAATATAAACTCAAGTATTGGAATTGGACTAGAGTTTCATGCAAATACTTGTTGGCTAATTAATCCATAAGATATGATGATGGAAAGGGGAAATGTGGTCTTTGAAAAATTATATGTGACTCTCTCTCCCCTTTTCCTAGAGAGAGATGAATTTCTTTTTTAATTAAACATAGGAGATGATATGATATTTGAATGATTGAGCATATGCATGCAATGTGTGGCTCTGAGAACATCCCTTAATGCATATCCACAATAAAAAAGAGTTGAATTTATTTTTTTATTGAACATGTAGGATGAGATATTAATTCAATGATTGAACATGTTGTATTCAATGTATACATGCTCTAAAATCACATACACATGTACATAGACGATAAAACCACATGAACAATATACGTAAACATACACATGCACATGCACACACACACACACACACACATGCATATATGCTCATATATACATAAAGATATATGAGTGAGAAAAAATGGAGAGAGAGAGAGAGAGGAGAGGAGAGAGACTGAATCCACACTTACTTGCAATGTAGAAACACACATACATGTCCATTCACAAGTACACATATCCACACACAAATATGTACATATACATATACATGCAATGCATACACATATGTACTAGCACATATATACACATGAATATACATGCACACATATAAGGTGAAGAAAGATAAGAGATAAGAGGAAGAAAAAGGAGAGAAAATAAAAATGATAAGAGAGAGAGAGAGGACACACATTTAGGAGACCACATAAATTGACACACACATATTAAATACATATATACATACGTACACACACACACACACATTAAAGAAGAAGAAGAAGAAGAGAGACACAAGAGCAGAAAAGAAAGGAGAGACAAGAGAAATAAAAAGGAGAGAAGAGAAAAATAATGAGAGGAGAGTATGTATATTTATGAGACAACACAAATGGATACACATGTATAAAACACATACACATTCACACACATCTAAACATATATATCAGTGAGTGAAAAAAATGAAGAGAGAGAAAGAGAATAAATACACAATCATAAAATCCACACTTACAAACATGTGCACACCCACATATGCATACGCACACATCCACACACAAATATGTATGTATGTATGTTTGCATACATACATACATACATACATACATACATACATACAAACATGCAATGCATATGCATATATACCCATGCCTATGTACACAACATGCACACATATTACCGCACACATACATACATACACACACATACATATATATGCATATACACATACACAAAACATATAGAAAACAAAAAGAGTATTTTTAAAAAACTCTGTGTGTGTGTGTGTGTGTGTGTACCATTCACACACACACACGAATATATATGTATTATGCACGTGCACTTGCACACACACACAAACACACATGGATTTGGAAAATGCCATGTGGTAACTTCTCATCACCCCTCTACATTTTTTTCTTCACTTGTATATTTGGATATATAACATATAATTATAACCATATGTAATGTATTATCATATTTAATATATGCAATAATGAAATATATGATATAACTAAATATAATTATTAATACATCAACATAATTGATTACATATTAATCATGAGCTATTACTATATTAATTAATTTTTAATCATATGTATAATTTATATGTATATAATAATAAATAAATAGGTATATATGTATGTATGTATGTATGTGTTCTATATTATGTATATGCAATAATATATAAGTATAATCTATAATATTCATTAGGGATGAGTTCAGGTTGTGTCCCTAGTCTTAATCCATACATCATATGTCAAAATATTATTATCTAAACCTTTGTCGATGATAGTATCAATGATGAGCTCTCACTTGGTAGTTAGCTCGACCCTAAGATATTCTGAGAGTTATTAGCTCTTCATATTTAGGTTCAATGTTTGAGGCTTGGGCCTTTTAAATGTGGGGATATGCATACCTTGTTAGGGTGCTGCTAGACTCCTTGCATGCCAGACAATCATGATACATATGAGTGATGCCACATTGAATGCATCTTAGGTCAGCCTTGGTGAATGTGTCTATCCCCATCCAATCTACTAGTTGTGGCCTAGGCTCTTAAGTTGCTAAATCAATCATATTGCCAATGGATAGATGGACGTGAAGGTTTCTCTTTGTTGTTGACTCCTAAGATTTTAGGACTTGTAGACCTATGGATTAGTCTATTATGAGGCGCATCAACTAAGTGTTAGGCTCTAAAAAGCCAAATGACAAACTTATCAACTCTTCTTGAAAAGTTAAGGTCTTGTGCGGTTCCTTGCGTGAGTATTCTTTTAATCTCTCAACTTGTTTCTTAGGGTGCCTATCCTTCAATTTTATCTCTCTTTGATCAATCCTTCCTTATGAACATGCACTAAATGAAAGTATTGAAATTGTCAACCCAGTGATTGGCTTCTCCTCTCAATTGCTTCAGCCTTTTTGCTTTATTTGGATGGGACTCAAAATCATTCAAAGTTGGCTAACAACTCATAGAAACTTGATCAATAGATTCTTACTCATTGATCTATACAATGATTGGAATTTAGATCATGGTGGTAGCTTCGATGATCCCCCCCTTAGTTGCTCAAAGCTAGATTGTTCGATTGGCGTCCAATTAATGGCAACTTGCTTCTTAAGTAAATTTGTAAGAGGTGCTGCAATTTGAGCATAGTTTCTGATGAATACCCTATACCATCCTGTTAGGCCAAGGAAACTTCTCACTTCCTTGATAGTGGTTGGGGATGGCCAATCTTGAACATCCTTGACCTTGGCAGGATCTACTGATATACCCTCAATAGACACTATGAATCCCAAGTATTCAATCTTTCTTTTGAAGAATGCACACTTCTTCTTCTTGGCATACAACTTGTGTGTTCTCATTGTCTCTAGGACAATGCGAAGATGTGGTTCATGATCCTCTTCCTCCTTAGAATAAGTTAGGATGTCATCGAAGAATACAAGGACAAAGTCATCAAGGTGGGGTCTAAAAATGTCCTACATTAACCTGTTGAAGGTAGCTGGAGCATTTGTCAATCCAAATGACATCACAATGAATTCGAAATGGCCGTATCTTGTGTTGAAGGCGGTCTTTGGAATATCTTCATTCTTGACTCTAATCTGGTAATATCCTGACCGAAGATCAATCTTAGAAAAGATCTTTGCTCCTTGTAGACGATCAAGAAGCTCATCAATCCTTGGGATTGGGTACTTATTCTTTACTGTCACCTGGTTTAGCCCTCGGTAGTCGATACAAAGACGGAGAGTTCCATCTTTCTTCTTTTGGAATAATACTGGGGCTCCCCATGGTGAACTACTTGGCCGGATATACCCTTGTTCTAGCAGTTGCTTGAGTTGCTCTTTTAGTTCGATGGCTTCAGGAATAGACATTTTGTAAGGTCTTTTTGCCACTGGAGCGGCTCCTGGAACAAGTTTGATCTCATGATCAACTTCTCTTTCCGGAGGTAACTCAGTTAGCTCTTCAGGAAATATGTCAGCATACTCTTCTAACCAGGATGGTTCTTCTTCTGCATGATCATCTTGATTTACCTTGTTAAGCTTGATCAAGTAAACAGGTAATCCTTTCTTCAAGCCTTTCACAATTCGAGAAGCTTTTGCCAATTGAACTTTAGGTTTCCCTGTTTCACCTTGTGTAGTTGCTATTTCACCGTTCAAATCCTGAAATGTGACTTGACCTTTTCCACAATGGATATGAGCATCATTGGGAATCAGCCAATCCATTCCTAGTAAACATTCATAGGCTCCTAGGTTCATTACCCTGAACCTCATACTTGAAAGGTTTTCCCCTAGGTTAAACTCTACCTTGGCAGTTTGCTGTGTAGAAAGTACTTCCTTTCCATTTGCTAATTCCACAAGCAGCTTTGATGCATTTACAGTATCTATACCTATCTTCTTAGCACACTTGGGTGAAATAAATGAGTGTGTACTTCCACAGTCAATCAAAACTTTAAATGATTTACCTTGGTGACTAGCCGGTGTCTGTATTACCGAATATTGACGATTTGGTCCTTTCCTGTGGAATGCAGCATGAACAGTTGCTCTTTCAATATCTTCTTCCATAGTAGGGTCTTCCTCCTTATTAGTCTCTTTTAGGGTAATATTTGACGTTCTTCCTCTTGCCATAGCTACATAACCACGACCTTGGGCAGCTCTGCCTTGACCTCGAAATTGGCCTTGGTGATGGTTTCTACCAAGCTTTGGACAATCTCTCCTGAAATGTCCTGTCTCATTACAATGGAAGCACCTAAGACCATCCTTGTTTCCTTGGGTAGGAATAAAATTTCCAACTGCATTGGATTTTTCCTTCTTCTTTTGTCCTTGGAAAAATTGTCCTTGGGTTCTTTTTGCTTGACCTTTGAATCCTCCTTTGTTCTGGTTATTGTAGCTCCAGAACTTATTGTTATTAGGCTTTGATTGTACTTCCCGCACAATAGGAGCAGCTCGAATCAAAGCATCCTGGAGGTCTATGGGGCACATTGATTCTAAACGAGTGTTCAGAGGATAATTTAGCCCATTGCAAAACTTGGACACTTGTTGAACAGTATCCATGGGGGGTGCATATTTAAGAAGAGAAACAAACTTGGAGTAGTATGCTTCCAAGGTCAGTCCCATTTGCTTCAAATTGAAGAACTCGTTCATCTTTTGGGTGCGATAAGCTGGAGGTAAATACCTCCCTCTTACAGCTTCTTTCAGCAAGTCCCAAGTAATGGTATTTTCAGGGACACCTTGATCTCGGCACCACTGCTTCCACCAAAGTCGAGCTTCACCAATTAATTTTAGCTTAGCTATCATGGCTTGGTTGGTTGGGATAGTTCCAGCAGCAGTAAAATAATCTTCCATCGATTCGATCCAAATTTCTGCATCAGCTTCCACATTTTCGCCTTTCCCATTAAACTCTGGAGGTTTGACTTGCTTCAATAAATTCCTTTTCTCTTGAGCTTCGTTGGGAATTATTGTGGGTGCAAGATTCTGGGAAATTTTTAGAAATTCGTAAGTTAAATTTTACAACTCTATGTAGTGTCAATAATAGAGTTCAGTACTTCAAAATATCTCTCGCTTAGTTTACTGAAACAACTCTCAAATCAACTTTCTTCCCATAAAATTAAATTGCAATTTCAGAGGTTTCAAGACAAAAATAATAAAATAGGATTGCATTATTTCTTTGATTGATGAAGTATCAATCAATCTTTTATTACAACGGATATACAAGGTAATCAGATGGAAGGAAATACATTATTCAGATGGCTCGCAGGCTCATCTTATTTTCTCTCAGGAAAGGATTCCCTACTACAAACTAAGTATGACACTCTGATACATCCTTTATGAAGTAACTTGGATTCGGAGAGTAAATATCTAGGAATCTATATTTTTGAGGGAGTTCAGGAAATCCCTCTTTTTTGTAGTTGCGACGGCTAGAGCGACCTATGACTTTTATTCTGTCAGCCGGAAGGATCTTCGTAACTTCCCCATAGATATATTGGTTTAGTTTGATCTTCTTGCCTCTAGTATACAGGGTTGAGTTTACAGTGGCCTCATGAAATAGATACATCTTAACAACTTTAAGATCTTCCATCCATTTTACCCTTTTCAGATTATTTTGAAGATAAGCTAGACGGCTTGCATCAATATAGCAATATCCTCCACTAATCATCCACCGTCTTTCACGGTATAGAGGCGATGGGTTGTACAACTGATCTAGTACTCGCATCATCCGAATTCTCCAGGAAAAACTGGATGAATGCATAGCTGACATAAACATTACTTGAAAAATCAAGAATCGCTTCCAAGATTCATTACTCTGCCATAATTCAAAAAACATACGTTAATAAAGAGAAGAAAACATGTCCTAGGCTATGCTTAGAAAAAATAATATTTTTCTTAAGCTTACGTCGTAATCTATACTAATGTGCGCTCTGATACCAACTGTGAGGTGTCCGCTAGTCCCAATCCACGGCACACCTTTTAGTAGTCCATCAGTAGGTTTTTCCATAAATGATGCCACCCGGTGCTCCCTTGGAACATCACGGGATTGTCACTTAGGCCCTACCGAGTCTACTTCGCAACGGGAGAGTTCTGGCCGAACCCACTAGGATCGACCTGAAGACTTGGGTTCCTAAAATCGGATGGGTCTCCTAACAGCCAGCTAGCGTCAGTAATTTCGAGTTCCACTTTTTAGAGGATTACTCAATCTGAAGCGGACTTGCCATTGCACTTGGTTCAAAGAGAATGGGAGACGGAGGGGAGTGTGGTACGTCAACCCTCCTGCCCATAAGGCAAAATCCCATTCCAGTCCCCTAAAACAATGCAAGTCGGTTCTACCTAATGACTACATGGTCAATTTATCGTCTTCCTATTTCTATATTCGATGTAGAAAAGCTCCCAGCTAACCGGGACCACCCTACCATTGGACGGACCCGTCGGGGGTTACGCCCACCCGCTTTCCTGTGATGATGGGTCATCTTTAGTTTTTTAATTACCTACAACACATTTATTGGAACATATACAACCAGCTTCCTTAATTAATCCATTTAGTCACACGTTCCTTCACATAATTTATCTCACTAACACGCATACAATTCGAACAGTAAAGCAAACTTCTTTATTGTATTGGAAGTCTTATTACAATTTCCATCATTCCGTCCCAGCGGAGAGATACACAGAATTCCATAAGGACATTCTGTCCACCAAGATTCCACCCTCATAACTAGTATTTAGGGTTCCAGGATCCCATCCTGGGTCACGAAGGGGCTCGTCAGATTCTTGGAACAATGCAGGATTTACAGCCAGAGCCCCCTCTGGCACCTACAATTCCTACTGCCCGAGACTATCCCTACTGACAGACCTTTCGCCTACGGAGCCGGTCCAAGCCTCTCGTAGCGATAATCATGACCCCCTTGGAGTAGGGTCTCGCTGCTAGCTTGGGGGTAGCCTAGCGCGATCCTTCCTTTTATTCTGTTGGCAATAATTTCAATCAAAATCTAGATTCTAGCAAACACAAACAGTCCTTTCAAATATGTATCAAATAGTGCAATGACAATCATCCCAACATGTAAATCACAGTTTCACATAGCCAAGGTAGACCTTATCCTAAGGTAACCTTTCATTCTAATGAGGATTCTTCTCCCCATAAAGAAGTGTTGACTACACCTCTTAAAACATGTTAAGCAGGGCATGAGTTTTCCGTTTGGATTCACTTATCTAATATAAGCAAAATCCCTTAAGAAAATATATTGTGTCAATAAACTCAACGAGATGGTCTTTAGGATTCCTAAATAGATAACCAGTTTTTATAACCTTCACTAATCAATTCTTAACCTTGTCGCATTTGATCATAACTATATTGAATTCGCATAAAGACATATGTATAATAACCTTTGGCAATTAATTCTATCATGATTCAATGCCTTAGTATCCCAACTATTCTAGCTAGAAATCATAGTGATTAATCGTTTTATGCTTGAATTAATATGTCTTTCTAGATGAGTTATGTGTAAGCGAAGAATATGAAAGCTAATATCCTATGTAATTTATCTTATATTGTAAAATTGATAATCTAGTAATGAATAACCTGGTTTGGCGGCATGACGACATTAGGAACTTCATCTTTACTCGCGCTCGCATTAGCCACACCCGATGTTCCAATTGTGGTGGCAATTCCCGCAACCTCGGGCACTCCCGTATCATTGGCAATACCCGTTGCTTGACCGGTTGCATTGATTTCCATGGTTTTTCCACTTTGTCGCTTTGGAGCCATCGTCCACGAGGAGTTTGAGAGATAGGGAAGGTGGGATAGATTTTAGATGAGAGAGGGTAGAGAATATGGCTTAGTTAAAGATCGAGACAAGAGATTTGAGCTAGCTCTCTTCCTCTTTCTCTTTCTCTCTCTCTCTCTCTCTCTCTCTCTCTCTCTCTCTCTCTCTCTCTCTCTCTCTCTCTCTCTCTAGCTTCTCGCAGCCTCTTGAAGGAGTATTCTTCCTTCTCTCTTCTTCTCTCTCGCAGCCTCTCGGGGTCTCCTTATGTCCCTTATGCCTCTCCCATGCCTCATATTTATAGTGAATTGGGGAAGAGGGCTTGTGGTTGAGAAGTGGAGCTCTTTGTGGAGGGGGATCTTGGAAAGATCAGTGATCTGATGCTCAGATCATAAATCTGATGGTTCCATTGGCTCCGAAAGGGGGGTAAAACCCCAAGACACAAGACACTTGGTTAGAAAGCTCTCAGTTCACTCTTTCTTCTTTTCTCTGTTCGAAGTGCTGTCTACTGCCTGTAAACTGCGATCGCGGCGCGCGCGATTTCGCCAGTCACTTTTCTTTATTTTTCTTTTTATAAAATCTTCAAACTAACTAACACATCACTTGTTTTTTTCTTTTAAATGACATCTAGTTCTAGAAATCTCCATATCTCTTTTTTTTTAAATTAAGATAATCTCTAAAATATCTAAAATATTCTAGTCTTGTCCAAAGGTCTAATATTTTTAGACCATCCAAACTATACACATTATCCTAGTGATTAATATAACTCATAAGTTTCGTTCACGTTGTAATTTACGTGAAGGATGGCCACGGTCCTTGCCAATTCGAAAAAAATATCGAATTTACGACTCTTGATTTTTCTAAATAAAATATTTTAAATTAAATAAAAATTATTAATAATTAATGTTAGTTAGTTTTTACCTTAGTTAGTCTTTAGTTAGTAATCTTACTAACTTATTAATTAACTAACTAACTTTTGAACTAACCAACTAACTTTTATTGTGTGGAAATATTACACCTTGAACCCCTTAAAATGCGAGTTTTGGATGAAGCATGGATTCATCCTAGGCCATGTGGTGTCAAAGAATGGCATTGCCACTGACTTCTCGAAAGTCAAGGTTATTGTTGACCTTCCACCCCCAATCAACTATAAGGGAGTCTAATGCTTCTTAGGCCATATGAGATACTATCGGCAATTTGTGCTGAATTACAAGTTGATGGCCAGACCTTTATACAAGCTGCTAATTGTCTTTGAATGGATTGAAGCATGCCAACGAGCATATGAAGAGTTGAAGAAGGCTCTAACCACAGCACCAATTCTACGAGCCCCAGATTGGACCATTGCCTTCCATGTGCATATCAATGCTTCTAAATTTGTTGTGGGGATAGTGTTGTGCCAACCTGGCAAACACAACCTAGACTATCCAGTGAGCTTTGCTAGCAAACAACTCACTGAGACAGAAATGAACTACGACGATAGAAAGAGAGGGCTTGGCCATGGTGTTTGCTGTGAAGAAGTTCCAGCATTATCTATTGGCTACACCCTTTACCTTTTTCGTGGACCATCAAGCCTTTCTATATCTAGTGAATAAACCTCGCGCTACAGGATGCATAACTCGATGGCTCCTTCTGCTTTTGGAGTTTGACTTCTCCGTGGTTGTATGAAAGGGAAAACAACACCACATGGCTAACCATATGTCACGCATCCCCACAGGAGAAGCCACCAGAGAAGGCATTGCCGATGAATTTCCAGACGCCCATCTCTTTATAATCTTTCCAGTGAGAGAGATTTGTTCAAGGCCAATCCAACGCCATATTGGGCAGATGACATAGTCCAAGTGCTTGAGCACGGACTACCTGAGCAATCGATAGAGAAGGCAAGACTTAGGCAACTCATTCTCAAGATCCAACCCTACCAATTGATAGCAGGCCAGCTGTATCGCATGGACAAGATGGATTGTTGCGCAGATGCATGTGTGAGCATGAGATGCACGACGTGCTCTTAGAGGCACACATCGGAATTGCTGGTGGACACTTTAGCAGAGACATGATGGCCTGCAAGGTGCTGCAGTCTCAACTATGGTGGCCAATGCTGTTTCGTGATGCATCACGATTTGTTAAGCATTGTGACAAGTGTCAGCGGGACAAAGGTCCCGATTCGCAAGGATTAAATGGATTTCACCCCAATAATTGCACGACAACCCTTTGAAAAATGAAAAATTGACTTCATAGGACCCATCAGCCCTGCTGTATAGTATTCGCAGGCCAAATACATCATTGTGGCCATAGACTACCTAACGAAATGGACATAGGTGAGAGCAACATGAAAGAACGATGATCAAATGACTGCCAAGTTCTTGTGGGAGCAGGTAATCTCACGATTCGGCTGGCCCATCGAACTAGTCAATGATCAGGGCACACACTTCATCAATGAAGTGATAGTGCATCTCCTATCCACCTTTCTAATTATCCATAAAAAATCCTCTCCATACTACCCTCAAGCAAACAGCCAGGCAGAATCCACAAATTGTTGAGATGACAAGCTCAACACATGCGGACATTAATGATGGATTGCCTGGTTAGATGGGTCCACACATCTATACTTAGCACGTCGGTGGTCATTATGACTCTCACATGGCCATTGACTCATTACTTATTATATTCAGGTTGTTACACCTATTTACAGCTGGCATAGTTATAGCGTCAGTCAACTAGTGTAGTCGCTTATGAATTGTTTGACTTAGTAGGCCACTTTCCTTTATGTTGTATCTTATCTATACTTTGTGTATATTGTAAAGTGTGTGGAAGAAGAAGAAGAAACCAGCAAGAAAAAGTTTTGGCCTCCATCTCTCTTCTTGTCTCTTGAATGAGCTTCTCCTTGTGCATTCTGTGTGTGTTCGGCGCAGCATCTTGAGCAAGTCCCCCCACCACGCGATTCGTGACATGGTATCAGATCTGCACCACTGATTGAGGCTGGTTTTGAAGGCTAAAGCGAAGGAGAGGAGCCAAGGATTCAAGCAAGCAAGCAACGGGTAAGAAGCTCTTCCATTTTCTACTTCTTCTCTTGGACAGTGCCTGTGGAGGCACCGGAAGCAGAGCAGAGCAAAAATCTCATATTGCAGTGAGATTTGGTGTGCGCAAAGAGCGCTGTGTATTTTGCAGATAGGCACTTTATGGATTTTTCGCTGCTACTTTGGCCATCCGAGGTCATTTCAGGTCCCGTTTTAGACTCGCAAGGTTGCGAACAACAGTTTGAGGTATCCTGCAATTTCAGCTGTGTTTGCCGTATACAGGTGCACAGGTTACAGATTTCAGATCTGTAAGTTCAAAGGTGTTTATCAGTGAATAAACACAAGGTTTATCTGCAAACTGGTTGCAGATTGCATGTATTCATGTTGAGCAGACAGTGAAAAAGGTGTTTGATGTATTGGTGTGCACTACAGGTCGAGGGTTGCAGAAGATTTGCTTGTTGTTTGGTATTAGTTTTGTGATAATGGTAGAGAACAGTGGAAACCCCATCATTGAGAAGCTCGACAAGAACAACTACCCTTCATGGAAGTTCTGTGTTACTCCAGCCACTTGACATTTCCCAGATGAAATGGGAATTTATTAGCATGGACTTTGTAGTTGGGTTACCTTCTGTACAAGGAGGATATAACTCAATAATGGTAATAGTAGACATGCTAACAAAGGTCGCTCATCTTCTACCAACAAAAACCAATTACAAGGCTTCAGATATTGCTAGAATTTTTGTAAAAGAGATTTTTAGGTTACATGGGTTACCTAAAAGGATCATCAGTGATCGTGATTCTCTTTTCACATCACACTTCTGGAAGAGTTTATTTGAAGCCATTGGAACCCAACTTTGTTTCAGTACTGCTTATCATCCACAAACTGATGGGCAGACAGAACGAGTTAATCAAGTAATTGAGGATATTCTACGTGCATATTGCAGCAAGGAGCCTAAAAGGTGGATTCAGTATCTATCCTTAGTGGAATTTGCCTATAATGCCTCCTATCATCGAAGTATTCAGATGACTCCATTTCATGCACTGTATGGTCAAGATTGTCATATGCCACTAAATTTTTCCGATCCTACTCTAAGGGTAGAAGCCTCAAGAAAAATGTTAGAAGAAATGGATGATCAAATCAAGATCATCAGACAGGATATTCAAGCTGCCAAGGATCGACAAAAGGCGTATGCTGATCTAAAAAGGCAAGAACGAATCTTCAAAGAGGGAGACATGGTCTTCATCCGTGTCCATCCAAAGAAGAGTTCTTTGTCTTTAGGTGAGTTTAAGAAGCTAAGTCCAAGATATTGTGGACCCTATAAGATTCTCAAGTGCCTAGGACCAAGCGCTTACAAGATACAACTCCCTGAGAATATAAAAATCCACAATGTATTTCATGTTAGCTTATTGAAAGCATACATAGCTAACCCTAACCATATCCTTGATGATGAACAAGTTGTAATACCTAGCCAAGGAGTCCTTGAGCTACAACCTGACAGAGTAATTGATGTAAGGGAGAGAAAATTGAGGAGTAGAACCCTTAGAGAATACCTTGTCCAATGGAAGGATTACCCTGAAGAAGATGCTTCATGGATAGATGAGGATGCTCTTCATCAACAATACCCACAGTTTCTCTCGAGATGAGGACATCTCGATTTCTCTAAGGGGAGAAGGATGTAATATTTCCACACAATAAAAGTTAGTTGGTTAGTTCAAAAGTTAGTTAGTTAATTAATAAGTTAGTAAGATTACTAACTAAAGACTAACTAAGGTAAAAACTAACTAACATTAATTATTAATAATTTTTATTTAATTTAAAATATTTTATTTAGAAAAATCAAGAGTCGTAAATTCGATATTTTTTTCGAATTGGCAAGGACCGTGGCCATCCTTCACGTAAATTACAACGTGAACGAAACTTATGAGTTATATTAATCACTAGGATAATGTGTATAGTTTGGATGGTCTAAACATATTAGACCTTTGGACAAGACTAGAATATTTTAGATATTTTAGAGATTATCTTAATTTTAAAAAAAAGAGATATGGAGATTTCTAGAACTAGATGTCATTTAAAAGAAAAAAACAAGTGATGTGTTAGTTAGTTTGAAGATTTTATAAAAAGAAAAATAAAGAAAAGTGACTGGCGAAATCGCGCGCGCCGCGATCGCAGTTTACAGGCAGTAGACAACACTTCGAACAGAGAAAAGAAGAAAGAGTGAACTGAGAGCTTTCTAACCAAGTTTCTTGGAGTTTTACCCCCCTTTCGGAGCCAATGGAACCATCAAATTTATGATCTGAGCATCAGATCACTGATCTTTCCAAGATCCCCCTCCACAAAGAGCTCCACTTCTCAACCACAAGCCCTCTTCCCCAATTCACTATAAATATGAGGCATGGGAGAGGCATAAGGGACATAAGGAGACCCCGAGAGGCTGCGAGAGAGAAGAAGAGAGAAGGAAGAATACTCCTTCAAGAGGCTGCGAGAAGCTAGAGAGAGAGAGAGAGAGAGAGAGAGAGAGAGAGAGAGAGAGAGAGAGAGAAAGAGAAAGAGGAAGAGAGCTAGCTCAAGTCTCTTGTCTCGATCTTTAACTAAGCCATATTCTCTACCCTCTCTCATCTAAAATCTATCCCACCTTCCCTATCTCTCAAACTCCTCGTGGACGATGGCTCCAAAGCGACAAAGTGGAAAAACCATGGAAATCAACGCAACCGGTCAAGCAACGGGTATTGCCAATGATACGGGAGTGCCCGAGGTTGCGGGAATTGCCACCACAATTGGAACATCGGGTGTGGCTAATGCGAGCGCGAGTAAAGATGAAGTTCCTAATGTCGTCATGCCGCCAAACCAGGTTATTCATTACTAGATTATCAATTTTACAATATAAGATAAATTACATAGGATATTAGCTTTCATATTCTTCGCTTACACATAACTCATCTAGAAAGACATATTAATTCAAGCATAAAACGATTAATCACTATGATTTCTAGCTAGAATAGTTGGGATACTAAGGCATTGAATCATGATAGAATTAATTGCCAAAGGTTATTATACATATGCCTTTATGCGAATTCAATATAGTTATGATCAAATGCGACAAGGTTAAGAATTGATTAGTGAAGGTTATAAAAATTGGTTATCTATTTAGGAATCCTAAAGACCATCTCGTTGAGTTTATTGACACAATATATTTTCTTAAGGGATTTTGCTTATGTTAGATAAGTGAATCCAAACGGAAAACTCATGCCCTGCTTAACATGTTTTAAGAGGTGTACTCAACACTTCTTTATGGGGAGAAGAATCCTCATTAGAATGAAAGGTTACCTTAGGATAAGGTCTACCTTGGCTATGTGAAACTGTGATTTACATGTTGGGATGATTGTCATTGCACTATTTGATACATATTTGAAAGGACTGTTTGTGTTTGCTAGAATCTAGATTTTGATTGAAATTATTGCCAACAGAATAAAAGGAAGGATCGCGCTAGGCTACCCCCAAGCTAGCAGCGAGACCCTACTCCAAGGGGGTCATGATTATCGCTACGAGAGGCTTGGACCAGCTCCGTAGGCGAAAGGTCTGTCAGTAGGGATAGTCTCGGGCAGTAGGAATTGTAGGTGCCAGAGGGGGCTCTGGCTGTAAATCCTGCATTGTTCCAAGAATCTGACGAGCCCCTTCGTGACCCAGGATGGGATCCTGGAACCCTAAATACTAGTTATGAGGGTGGAATCTTGGTGGACAGAATGTCCTTATGGAATTCTGTGTATCTCTCCGCTGGGACGGAATGATGGAAATTGTAATAAGACTTCCAATACAATAAAGAAGTTTGCTTTACTGTTCGAATTGTATGCGTGTTAGTGAGATAAATTATGTGAAGGAACGTGTGACTAAATGGATTAATTAAGGAAGCTGGTTGTATATGTTCCAATAAATGTGTTGTAGGTAATTAAAAAACTAAAGATGACCCATCATCATAGGAAAGCGGGTGGGCGTAACCCCCGACGGGTCCGTCCAATGGTAGGGTGGTCCCGGTTAGCTGGGAGCTTTTCTACATCGAATATAGAAATAGGAAGATGATAAATTGACCATGTAGTCATTAGGTAGAACCGACTTGCATTGTTTTAGGGGACCGGAATGGGATTTTGCCTTATGGGCGGGAGGGTTGACGTACCACACTCCCCTCCGTCTCCCATTCTCTTTGAACCAAGTGCAATGGCAAGTCCGCTTCAGATTGAGTAATCCTCTAAAAAGTGGAACTCGAAATTACTGACGCTAGCTGGCTGTTAGGAGACCCATCCGATTTTAGGAACCCAAGTCTTCAGGTCGATCCTAGTGGGTTCGGCCAGAACTCTCCCGTTGCGAAGTAGACTCGGTAGGGCCTAAGTGACAATCCCGTGATGTTCCAAGGGAGCACCGGGTGGCATCATTTATGGAAAAACCTACTGATGGACTACTAAAAGGTGTGCCGTGGATTGGGACTAGCGGACACGTCACACAAGGAGAGACGATATAGGTGACACCATTCAAAGACTGCTTGGAGTTTGTCTAAGTGTTCCATCCAGGTCGAGTGAATGCACAGGTCATTGACAAAGACTTCCAACTCTTTGCGAAGCATGTCTTTAAATATGGTGCACATGAGGTGTTGGAAATTAGCAAGGGCATTAGTCAACCCGAAAGGCATGATTATGTAAGCAAAGACGCCCCCACTCAGTGGCGAAGGCAGTCTTATGCCTGTCGTAAGGATGCACTTGCACCTGATTGTATCCTGAGAAGCCATCCAAAAAATTGTAGGCCTCCTTGCCGTCACTCTTTCAAGCATATGCTCAGCATATGGCAATGGGTAATTGTCTCTCTTAGTAGCAGCCTTCACCTTCTTGTAATTGATGCACACTCTGATTTTTTCATTTTTCTTCATCACGATGACTATGGGTGACACCCAGTCCGTGTGCTCAATTTCGTAAATGAATCCCGCTCTCATCAACTTATCAATCTCTTCCTTGATAGCATGAGCGTGTTTTGGATTCATAGGGTACGGTCGCTCTTCACCGGCATTGCGTATGGTGTCATGGGTATATTATGAGCCACTACACTCGGATCTACCCCTTTGAGCTCTTCCAAGGAACAAGCGGATACGTCTATGTACTCTCGCAAGAGAGCAACAATACTCATTTCTTCTTCCTCATTCAAGTTATCGACAATGAAGGATGGTCGGGGTGTCTCCCCTTCCTAGGCTAGGTTCACCTCCTTGACCTTGGATGGTCTCTCGATTGGTTTGCTCGTTTGCCCTTGCCATTTGGCACCCAAGAGGATCACTACCCTATCTCCTTTCTTGAATTTCGTAAATCTTTTAGGGAGGTTCCGCGATTTTTGTTGTTCGTCTATTCGTGTGTCCCTAGATTGTTTCGCCCTTTCCTGCTTCAATCATCTGCGCCTCAGGTGGACGGGTAGGTCCCTCTTGGTGCGTCGGGTCTTGGGCAGCCTAGGTATTTCTGGGTCGCTATCCAAACTTACCTCCAACTTAGAGTCGAACTCCCCGTTTTCTCTAGAAGAGGTGGTCTCCCCTGGTGGTCGCAGCTCAGATGGTGTTCTGTCCTAAGCACTAGTGTCGTTCCCGGTTGGGCTAGGCCCGCTTTCTCAAAGTCTATGGCTCCTATGTGTTCTAACCAGGCGCAATCACAATCCATGTGCATGACCCCTCGCTCTATCCTGAATACACTGTTTTTCTCTGGCTTGAAGTTTGCCCACATTTGTTCTATTTCATGTCCCTCAGTGTCGTATTCTACAATATCTATCTCGCCCTCACTTTTGTCACTGAAGGATTGGTAGTCTTCGTACTCATCATTAGAGTCCTCTGCATCAGAATGCTCGTCATCTCCTAGGGCTTGGTATATCTATTGTCGTTGATTAGGGACTAGGGCCCAGTTGTACATGAGGTTTAAGTCATGCACCCTGGTCCATTGCCACTTGGATTCATTTAAGAGATCTTGGATTGGTTTGAAGTTTGCTGCTAGATTGTCAGCTAGCTTGTCCGTTAAGTATTCCAGAATCTCCTGGAGTTCTCTTTTGTTGTTTAGCACTTGGAAGGTGACGGGCTTAGGTCTCCCACGAAGGGTTCCTGTCATCATGCAAACTGGTATGGAGGGGGTGCCATTAGACTTGCCCATCATCTTGATGGCTTGCTCATATGCCTCATGATCCGAGAATGGCAGGTCGATTGTAGCAAGGACATGTATCCAAACTCGCTCATCCTCTAGGCATGGGATATACTTGGTCGCATCCATAAGACTTCTTAACTTAAGCATTACCTTTGAGAGTCACAGAGATGGCATCCAAGTTGACTGGTGAGGTCTTCCAAGTGTCCATCTCTACCCTCACAGCTTCCGTTCTATTGCCTAGGAAGATCAAGCTGTTACCCCAATCCTCGATAACTCTGGCATTGCGCATCAAGGGTCAGCCTAATAGGATATCGTAGTCCACTCCCTTCATGACTATAAAGTCGATAGAGAATAGGACACCTATGATCTTCACTAGCCAGTTTTTAAGTACCCCGAATGGCCTCACTCTCATGCCGTTTGCTAATGTGACATTAAACCGAGCGGTCTCGATAGGTGGGTTTCCCCAAGTCTGAAGTACTGCATGGCTCAACATACTAACCCTGGCTCCCGTGTCTACGATTCCCTTTCTCATTGTGTGGACTAGGGCTAGGACGGGTAATACTGCATGCATCTTGGTGCCTTCCTAGAAAGCATTAACGTGCAAGGATTTTGGCACAGAGTGCAGCGTTAGACTCAATATTTGCATTTCTGCATCATGGTCATGCATATCAACAGCTTGTTCACGTGACCCCTCAACCACTGCTTCAGGTCTTGCCATAGGGTAGGATGCTGCTTAAGCAGGTCTCCCAGGCTTAACGTCACAGGGGTGGTCACTAGCGTGGTAAGGAGGTCGTTGGCTGCTCATCTCTCTCCTAAACCGGATTGTCTTGGCCAATGGCCGTGACTAATTTGTGGGCCTCCAGCAGCATCAAGGCTTGGCCTAAGAGGTGTTGCTTGTGGTGCGGTCGCATCTCCTAACTTTGGTTGAGGGGGTGAGACTGGCGTGCTTCCTCTAGGATGGGCTCAGCGTCCCTTAAGTGCTCTTGGGCCTCTTTCACCTAGTCCTTCACTTTCTCTATGGCCTCTAGTTGGCACTTTGGATGCGGGTATTCCCCTACCTTGGCACTTTCCTTTTCGGCTGTCTTAGGAGCTGAAGTTTTTGCCTCTACATCCGTGACCTTCTTTCCAACAGGCAGAGTTGTAGCACTCTCAGTTTTCAATGCAATCTTAGCTTCCGACCTCTTCCTTCTCCGCCTGCGGCTCTTCTTCCCTATCGAGGCTGCATCGAGGTTGCTAGGTCTTGGTAGTGATATGCTGGCCTGCTTCGTCTGGGCACAGGTCATGACCCACAGTGGGATAGGTGTGGCGTCCCCATCGAGGTTCTCGACACCAAATAGCC
Source organism: Lygodium microphyllum (assembly GCF_053477565.2). Taxonomy (NCBI): domain Eukaryota; kingdom Viridiplantae; phylum Streptophyta; class Polypodiopsida; order Schizaeales; family Lygodiaceae; genus Lygodium; species Lygodium microphyllum. The sequence continues at coordinate 36,279,340 of NC_141162.1, read as the reverse complement.
CCAATGGGACAGATGGTATGTTGGCTGAACTTGAAGAAGGTTTCCGCTTTGGGTAATCGACGAAGAGATGGGTGATTCTACACTCAATGCACCTTACGTCAGCTTTGTCTCTGTTCTGTTGCTCCCTCTCAGGGCAACGTGATGAGACATGACCTGGGTGACCACAAGTCCAACAGATGATTGGATCCTATGTCTGCCCTCCTAGGCCTCTACCTCGTCCTCTCCCTAGCGCCATCATTGGTATTGGTCGATAGTCATAGGACTGCGTTGCCCTCGTCGTCGTGAGAGACATAAGGGTATATGTAAGTCTCTTCCTCATTTGGCTCTTCCACGTAGTGGACTGGAGCGTCACTCGGTGGATGGGTCACGTAGGGACCAGGCAGTCTAGGTATGCATGTAGGGTTTACCCCATCCTAGGAACAACCGGCTTTATGTTGTTAGGCGCACGGAGAGCCAATGGGGCTCCCGTTTCAAAGAGTGGCTGCAGCCTGTTTGCTAGGTAAGGCTGGTCATATGGTTGCGAGTACGAAAGTCTTCTCAAAAATCTACAATGCGCGATGTCATGAGCGAACCTGCCGCAGTTAGCGTAAGGTCTCGACCTAGGGTCTTAACACTCAGCTGGCAAATGGTTTTCGCCACAGTACACGCATTGGACGTGTCGGTGTGTTGGTCGTCTCAACACATCTTGCAGCTTGGCTATCTCCATCTTGACATCAACCAAGTCTTGGTTTGTCCCGGTGGCTTTCCCCTTATCTTGGGATGATGGGACTGATCGTTCACTAGAGGTTGATGCTCTCTCTGAACTTCACGAGTTGGTTTCTTCTGAGTTTGAGTGCTTGGAGCTCCACTCTTTCAGCTGATCGTTAACTCTAATGACTTCCTCAAAAACCCTAGCCAACATGTCTCGTTGCAAGCTCGAGTTGCCTGCCAAAGCCTTATATAGTTTCTCGTTTCAAATTCCGCTGATGAATACAGTTGAAACTACTCTTTTAGTCGGTCGTTTGCCTATAGGGATTCTCTTGAAGAGACTCCTCACGTGTGTTACATAATCATGAATGTCCTTCTTCTCTTTTTGCTTGACATTCATCAGTCATACTAGCAAATTCTCAGAGTATCTAGGCTCGGAAAATCTCTTGATGAAGAGATTCTTGAGGCCATTGAATTTGGCTCTCGCTCTGTGACATCTAAGCTTGTATACCAAGTCCTACCCTTGTCACCTAAGCAGAGATCGAACGCTTGAGAGTACTGAGTCAGGTCGCTAAGGCTGTTGGCTTCGCAGACTTGCTCGAACTGCTCTACAAAGTTATATGGATCGTCATGGGGTTGGTACTCGTCGAGCTGCTTTGCGACTATTGGGATTTTAGACTGGCTCTTAGAGCCTTGGGTTGCTCCTAATCCTGCCAGCAGTGATGTTGCCAATGCTGTGGCACTTTATTCTGTTGCGGTATTGTCTAGCAGTCGCTTCATGAGAAGCTCACTCAGTGTTAAGTCTCCTTCTAGGGCTTTCTCATGATCCGTTTGGTTTCTACCGGGTTTCTACCAACTAAGTTCAGCACCCACTGCACCTCACGCAACTCCGTGCTTTGCCTTTGGCTCCTAGCGTGCTGGTCTCTATTGTATTCGATTATGCTTTGCAATGCCTTGTGGGCTAGCTTTCTCTCTTCTTTTAAGTCTGCAATGATAACATCTGTTGTCCTGCTGCAGTGCTCATACCGAGTGTGCGCATCATAGCTAATGACCAGTTGCTGAATAGCCTCTGGGAAGACACCTAAGTCGAGTTCCTCGTTAGACCTGTGGTCTGAGCTTTCTTCTGCCATAGTCGAGTTCTCGTGCTCCACCAAGCTATTGATTAGGTTGAGTAGGTTTGTCAAATCCACTTCGTTGGCACAGCTTGCTTGGTCCTACTTCGCGTGTTGATGGTTTGTCTATGTCTTTGGGTCCTCTCCTACTAGTAGATTCCTTGAGTGGTTTATCTAAGTGAGTCCCTTGACTTATTAAATACAATCCTCAATTTATCTCCACTCAGTGTGTGTCCTTTCCAATGCACTTGTGTTGCTCAATCAAGCTTTCAATTTTCCTTAAGTGTACTTCAAGTGCGAAAATTCAAGGTGAGTGCGGCAAATAATCTCTAAGCGTCTTACGCACTCTCGCTTCATTTTGGGCTTGTGATAGGCTTTGTCGATCAATTCTCTGGCTATCTTAACGAGGTTTAGGGTTTTTCTGTTACGTTGCCTTGCTCGTTTTTTTTTTGTTCTGATCATGTTTTTATGGCTTAGCGTGTTGCCTCTAGGTATCTAGGTCTCGCGATAGCCTACTCAAGCTGCTAAGCAGCTGCGCCTTACAATTTTGTCTATTCCGTGCGCCAGAATCAAGTTTTGAGCATTAGGAGGATTTGCGACAGTTTGCGCTGTTGAGCTCTAACCGGGTCAGGTCAAATTTTTGAAAATTTGAGACAAATTCACACTCGGCCCAACTGGTCGGAATTGCAGAGGCCGAGTGGGTGACTCGGACGGGGGCCGAGGGCCGGGCTGAGGGCCGAATTAGGTTTGTTCGAGGGCCGAGTTTTGCGTGGACCGAGGGCCAAATTGGGTCGCTCAGACGAGCCGAGCGGTAGGCGACCGAGTCAAGTGGGCCGAGTTGGTCAATGGGGCCGAGTGCAATGGTTGCAAATGAGCTCTCCCTCTCTCCCTCTCTCTCTCTCTCTCTCTCTCTCTCTCTCTCATTGCAATGGTTGCAAATGAGCTCTCCCTTGGCTCTTGGCTCTTAAACCCCTTCCTGGGTAAGGTTTTGACGCTCCCAATCACTCACTTGCCCACATTAAGCATCCCAAGCAAGCTTTTTGCCATTTTTTGCATGATTTATGCCTTGTTTTACCCTGTTTTGCAACAGTAAACCCTACCCTTTCCCGATTCGATTTCCTAATCCTATCCTATGATAAATGCAAGAAAGCAACAAAATGAAATGATTTCTCCATGTTTTCCAATCATCAAACAAACAAAATAACCCAAAATACTTACTTATTTCGAAGACCAAAACACCCAAACTTCCTAACTATCTCAAGCTCTGTTTCAGGGATGAATTCCTTACTTCGATGCTCGATATGGGGCGTGCAAGCGCTCAAGCATGAATCTGTGGTCTCGGCAACAGAACCAAAATGTGGGAGCTTTCGCTCAACTGCCAAGACCCACGGACCGCTTATTGTTTCAAGTGTTTCAAGCGAGCTCTAATGGCTATCCCTCACCTAGCCGACGCGCCGTCAATCCTATGAGTGTAGTGAGCTTACCTTGATGCTGATATGAGTTGCCTCCTCTCCCGCACACACCGGTAGCTCCACAATCCTAGATGCTAGCTTCATCATCCTCAAGCCTCCTCCATCTCCAAGCTCCATCCACCATAGCCGCGCACGAGAGAAAAGAGAAGAGAAGAGAAGATAAGAAGAGAAGAGGAGATGGTGACGAGCTTCACCCTCTTGATCCCTCACTCCCATACACTCACTCTCTCACACTCTCACACTCCCTCTCTCAAGAGCACACACAAGCAAGGAGAAGAGAAGAAGAGAAGAAGAAGAAAACTCTTGTTAGCCACACACCAAAGAATGAGCTTCCATTCACTTTTTGAACTTTATATACAAACTCTAAAATCCCATGGGCACCCATCCCTTTTTTACATGACCGGCCGTTGTGGCAAGGTCCTTTTTCTATTTCCTCTTCTAGCCTTATGCCTCTAGTCTATACCTGTCTAATATTTTACATTTGGCACAGGAGGGAGCCTGGCGGAGTTTTTTGAGGCACCTTTCATTTAAAATTACACTTTTGGACCCAACTTAGCTTTAGAGGCCGCTTGCGTGTCTTTTCTCTTTTTCCATCATTTTTTCGCTTTTTCATTCATTTTTCTGCCTTCTTGACTTGGGGTTAACAACAACCATTGGGAAATATGAAAATGAAATATTGGACCAAAATGTTGTCAGTAAGAGTTCCTCCCAAATGGAGACCCTGTGCTCTCCATTGCAAACCTTGGTATACTAAATCTGTAATAACTTTGGATTGGCTGATCCAAATCAGGCATGCTATAACTCCAGATGAAGATCTCTTTAAGTACTTTCAGCCCATATGACTCACGCATCTCTAACACTAATTCAACATTAAATCTGGTCCAAAACATGGATCTGTTCTATAGTGAAACCAAGCCCACTACTTAGCATGATAGTTGTCTCAAAATTCTTGAAGGTAAGGACATTATTCCCACATTAATGCTGGTCCACACAGAGAGTTAAGTCCAGTCCTTAACGTCCTAGGTCAAAAGGAAAGGTAATATAAAGTCCATGCATCATGAATACCAAATCATAAATATCATCACTCATAAAATAATATGCATCTACAAATGATTCCACAAAAGCATAAGCAACTGAATCAAATAGAAGCCCATGGTCATGATCTTCAACATCTGAATCAAATAAAAGCCCATGGTCATGGTCTTCCTCATCAGAAACTTCATAGGCTGCAACTTTAAACTCTTTATCTTCCTCTTGATCATCATCAAAATTGTCTTCAGCATGAGTGTCTTTATCCTTTTCATTTGAATATTCAAGTACCACAAATATCCTTGCATTCTTTGCTCTACATATATCTTTTTGATTAAAACACATCGGTTCAGCACATCTATAGCACATCTATAACATAACCCTTGATGAGCATGTAATTCTCTGATATGATCACTAGTTAATTGTAGCTTTATGGGTTATAGACCTAACTTTGCCCGCATCATTACTATATAGATAAGCAATAGAATAATTATACAGATGTTCAAGATATTCATGAGAAGCATATGGCTGAGAAGTACATGAATGCTGCTCATGGTCATATTTCTATCTAGATAGGTATTGGTGTCCATGAGAGAGTGATTGTCTTGAAAGGTGAGAAGGATCGAAGCTTGCACGCGAGCTATGGCGGGAGAGCAAGAGCAAGAAAGAGAGAGACAAGAAATGGGAACTCCAACAGTCACAATGTGTGACCAGGCCTTCCTTTATTTACTAGTCACTAAAATGAATGTAAAGAATAAAGTGACGTGACGGGCGCCCGCCACCTGGCGTGTGCAGTGGCGGGTACTGTCAGTGTAGTAATACACGGGGCGGCATGACGGAGGCGCCTTTACCCCAACAACCTCCCACTTAAAGGCGAATCTGCCCCAATGAGAGAGAAAAGAAAAGAAAAAGACAGTACAACTGTACATAGGTACAAGGGATGAGGAAAGGCAACATCTCATCCAATGCCCATCAATCTCCTGAGGAAGGCAAAGCGCTCAGTAGTGAGGCTTTTCGTGAGCAGATCTACAGGATTCTTGTCAGTGGAGATCTTGACAAGGTCAACAAACTTGTCCTCCACGACACCATGTATGAAGTGATACCTCACCTCATTGTGTTTCGTCTTCGCATGGAAGACCGGATTCTTAGCCAACTGAATGGTACTCATAGAATCCGAATGCAGTGTAGGTATAGCATCAATCCCAAGGTCAGCAACTAGACGGCCTAGCCATATGGCCTCCTTGCAAGCCTCAGTGGCTGCAACATACTCGACCTCAGTGGGGTAGGCAAAGCCGTACACTTCTGAACCCTGGACATCCAAGAGACAGCACCTCCAACATAGGTGAATACATAGCCAAAACTGGACTTCCTACTATCTGCATGTCCTACGTAATCGGAGTCAGTGTACCCCACGATTCCTGTATCTTGGCTACCATAGCAAATACACATATCTGTTGTGCCCTTCAGGTACCTCATGATACCCTTCACAGCATCCCAATGTTTCCTACCAGGTATAGCCATATAGCGTGCCACAACACCAACTGCAAAGGCAATATCTAGACGAGTGGCTATCATGGCATACATCAAACTACCCACGGCTGAAGCATAAGGGATCTGGGCCATCTCGGCCCTTTGCTCATCTGTCTGCGGACAATCGGCATGTGATACCTTCACATAAGGAGGCAATGGACAGCCAATAGGCTTTACGTCCTACATGCGGAAGCGCTCAAGGACTTTATGAATATACTCCCTCTGTGACGAGTAGAGGAGTCCCTGATGCATGTCGCGTCTAATGCGCATACCAAATATGTGAGAGGCCTATCCCAAATCCTTCATCTCAAAGCTCTTCTTTAGCTGAGATTTAAGAGCATCTAGCTCATCATGAGATTTCCCTGCTATCAGCATATCATCCACATAGAGTACCAAAATCAGCAATGAACCATCACGGGCTTTCTTCGTGTAAAGACACGGATGCATAGCACTCCTGCTGTAGCCCTGTGACTACATAAAAGCATCAAACTTATGATACCATTCCCTAGGTGCCTGCTTCAAGCCATAAAGGTTTTTCTTCAACTTGCACACTAGGTGCTCCCTGCCAGGTTCTGCAAAGCCCTTAGGCTGCTCCATATAGATCTCATCATGCAAGTCCCCATGTAAGAAAGCCGTCTTGACATCCATCTGATATAGATCTAAGTCAAGCTAAGCAACCAAGGCCAAGAGCAAGCGCAGGGTGGTCATCTTAACCACAGGAGAAAACATCTCATCAAAGTCTACACCATGCTCCTGCTTAAAACCCTTTGCTACCAATCTCGCCTTGTATGCCAGCTTGGGGTGTCCAGGGGTACTTTTCAGCTTGTACACCCACTTGCATGGCAAAGCCTTCTTGCCCTTAGGCAAGGCAACCAAATCCCAAGTATCATTTTTATGCAAGGAGTCAATCTCAGACTGCATAGCCCTCTCCGAGGAGTGACTATCACCCTTGCGCATAGCTCATCATAAGTGAAAGGCTCTCCTACATCTGTAACCAAAACATAATGCATAGAGGGCTGAAATCTATCAGGTGGACGTCTGTCTCTAGCAGACCGTCTCACTGCAGGCTCTACTGCCTACCCAGCTGCCTGTCCAACATCCTGACCATGAGCATCTGCTGCAGCTGTAGGCTATCCAACTGGCTGTGTAGGAGCTCTAGGCTCCTCCTGAAAGATCACTCTGTGGATCTCAACCACCTTCTCAAGCTGCTTGTGCATCTTGTCTCCATGGAAGACTACATCATGGCTGCGTACTATTTTCCGCGCCTGCGGATCCCATAGGCGATAGCCCATCTCTCCTGAATCACCATAACCAAGAAAGATGCATTTAATGCTCTTTGGATCCAACTTACTCCTCTTGTCCTTGGGCACATGGCAGAATGCCTCACATCCAAAGACATGGAGATGCGCATAAGAGGGTGGCTTACCAGCCCAATCTTCCTCTACAACCTGGAAATCCAATCCACTAGAAGGCGATCGGTTTATGACATGCACTGCCGTACTAACTGCCTCAGCCCAAAAGCTCTGTGGTAGGCCTGCATGGCTAAGCATAGAGCGGACATGCTCCTGAATAGTCCTGTTCATGCGCTCAGCCAAACCATTCTGGGCGGGGGTGTAAGGGGCGGTCAACTGACGCTTAATACCCCTGTCATCACAAAATTACTCAAAAGCACGTGAGACATATTCTCCCCCATTGTCAGTCCTAAGGCATTTCAGCCTATACCCAGTCTGGTTCTCAACAAGAGCAAGCCAATGCTGAAATACTGCCAAGACATCGGACTTTTGCTTTATGGGATAAGCGCACACTTTCCTAGAAAAATCATCAATGAAGGTAACAAAGTACTTTGCGCCACCCATAAACATACACGGCATGGGCCCACAAACATCTGAATGCACCAAAGCCAAGGGCTCATTCATGCATGGCCTACCCGATTTCTTATGCGTAGACCTATTCTGCTTACCATAAAGACAATGATCACACACGTCAAAACGTGCATAGTCCAAAGGCGGAAGATACTACAAACCAGATAACATTTTCATTCCCTTCAAAGACATATGCCCCAAACGGGCATGCCAAAGTGATACGTTTGGGATAGAGCCCACTGCCAAAACATGGTCTACAGAAGACCCAGATAGAACAAGAGGATAGAGACTGCCAGCCTTGGTGCCTCTAGTAAGCACAAGTCTGCCTCTGGTAATCTTCCAGGCAGAATCCCCAAAACAGACATGAAACCCTGCAACATCCAATTGTCGAAGTATAATCCCAAAGTCTCAATACATCTGTAATTGCTCAATGACATAGACTGCTCCAATACATGTAACTACTCCAATAGCATGTAATCCCTGCTCAAGGTCAAGTAAGCATGCAAGATGCTCCCACTGGCACAAAAGTCATACAAACAAGCTCAAGGGCTCAAGCAACCCAAGACAAAGTACCAGTGACAAGTGACCAAGTCAATGCGTCTCCCAAGAGCATGACATACATGAAGAAACTGATTAAAGCAACCAAGTAAATGATCAAACTGAGTCGGAAATGCTCAAATACATCCAAGGCAAAGCTCCCAATGTTGGTAAAGCATAGACGAACCAAGCGGCATATATCACGAATCAAAGCATGTAATGTATGAAGCCTAACTATCAAGCATAGACATGAGGCATAAGCGGTCCAAGAGCATGCCAAGTCAGTCCAAATGCCAGTGAATACCAACCAAGATGGAGCTTATGCATAGCTCAAATACATTCCATAGATTCAAACATGAGCTCAAAGCCGTCCCCAAATGTCAGATACATGATGGCAAATCCCAAAGCATACATCCGGTACCAATAGGTAAAGCATCCAAAGTACCTTCAGCCCACTATTATTATAGCCAAGTTTGACTGTCAAAATTGAGAAATTTCAGCCAATATTTCAGGCCAAAATCATGGCATAATCATGTGCATACATTCCCAAGGCACTAGGCATCATGTAGGCCGCATACGGGCATCAAACAAGGTAACCGGAGTAGAGTATAAGCATCAAATGCCAATGCCAAGTGTGGTTGCCCTATTTCTAGCACTGTATAATAGTAAATGACAGTCCCAAATCAGCCAATATTTCAGGCCAAAATCATGTGCATACATTCCCAATGCATTCGGGCATCAAGTAGACCGCATACGGGCATCAGATAGCACAACTGGAATGGAGTGTAAGCAACAAATGCTAATGCCAATGGTGCTGCCTTGTTTTCAGCTTGTTATAATAGTTTATGACAGTCCCAAATCTGAAGAAATCAGCCCCGAATGATCAAGACCAATGCCCAAAGCTTGAATGACATCAAACATGAAGTCTAATAGCCCTCTTGATCAAGGTAGAGAGCAAGAAGCAATGGCCAAGTGTGGAGCTGAAGTAGACGAGTGCTAACAACCTGGAAAAAATGACGCGATCTACCCTATTGGTGCTGAAATTGCTGCTGCTCCACATGGGCTGAAAGGGGGTAATGGGGGGCTCAAGAAGGGCCTATCAAAGGCCTATGACAAGCCTCTTTGAGCCTTGATAAGTGTAAGGCACAATATGAGGGAAATAAGCTTCAAGGGTTTGAAGCCATGGTTGCCCTTGCTATTTGCAACTTGTAGACTGAAATAAAACCCTGAAAGAATGATCAAATACCTCAGTACCAATGCCTTGAAGGTGCCTCAATAGGTCGGGAAGGTGCTCGGGAAGCCGGGGAGTGATGGGAGCTCGGGGAGATCGAATATGGCTGCCAAGATGGAGATCCAATGCGTGAAGGGAGTCGATGCGAAGGTAGAGAAGCACTGAGTCAAGCTCGAGCAAGAGGAAGCCAAGCTCTGATACCAGTTGAAAGGTGAGAAGGATCGAAGCTTGTACGCGAGCTATGGCGGGAGAGCAAGAGCAAGAAAGAGAGAGACAAGAAATGGGAACTCCAACAGTCACAATGTGTGACCGGGCCTTCCTTTATTTACTAGTCACTAAAATGAATGTAAAGAATAAAGTGACGTGACGGGTGCCCGCCACCTGGCGTGTGTAGTGGCGGGTACTGTCAGTGTAGTAATACACGGGGCGGCACGGCGGAGGCGCCTTTACCCCAACATGTCTATACTAATTGTTGTATAGATTTAGCAATCATGTACATGCGCTAAACCCTCTTCCAAAACAACATTACCATAAAGATTGATGAGAGCTTCTAAGATGCATGGTTGTACCAAGTGATCCATATAAGATGTCAAATGTTTGACAAGTGCTCATTTTATCTGGACAGCATCTATCACTTCAACTATCATGGTTGCATCAAACTCCATAAGTGCATATGACAATACATCAATCATGTCAAGCATGTGAGAAACTAACTTCCTGAATTCCAATGCTCTTATGACGTTCATAATATTGCTACTGGATGCCATTTGCCTCCTATAAGACACTTCAGAGTCAATACTTCCTTGTGATACATGATAGGGATGAAAACCGTGTGAGCAATACCCTTGCCAAAGCATCTCTTGCATCATAATCCACTAATATTGATGAAGTTCTGTTGCCATTTTTGCTATACAAATAAGTTGAAATTACAATTGCTTTGAAGTCCACTCTGAAAAGCAAGTATGCAACCAATCCAATAGTGGTGAACTTGTCATAAGAACAACAAATCGATAGTTGCACTCAAGCTAGCTACATGAGTATCATGTGACCATGAATCCTCAAAGAATGCAGAGGTATCTCCTGGCTCTGGAATTGACTCTAGATTGTCATAGGGTAGCAAACATGTGGCACATGTGTTATTTCTCTTGGCACTCAAAAGGAAGTGACGAGACAATGAACAACTCCTAGTAGCTTCAGCTACCCTTGTTCTTTCTGAGATATTGGTTCATGCTTCTGATTCTTTAGAACAACTTATGTGTACAGAGTTTTTGGCATCATTGTACCAAGGTAACACACTTCATGAATTTCTACCTTCTTGTTTGATGAGCATAAGCAAAGCTGCATAACTTTTCTACTTCTCTTCTTGTCTTCCACAAGGTGAATTGCATCAGTAAGCTATGTCAATTGCTAAGATCAACATTGATGCCTCAGCTGGTTCATCTCTGTCAAGTACCAAGATCATCCCTATTGTCAACCAAGTTGAATGTCATCCAATATGGCAACAAAAGAAGCTATGGCTCATTCAATAGAAGGGCATTTGTACAACCTCCCAATTCTTGTGAAGAATCTCCAATATCAGTGTAGACCCTGTTGATCTCACCAGCGAAGGACAAAAGCACCAAATTTGAATTAAACAGCTGAAATACCATGTAGGCCCAAGAAGACTAATGTGCTGGACACTAGATCTTGTGATAGATCTCTTTGCAAAAACCTTGAATCTCGAAAAAACATCATAGAACAGTTATGGAACCCTTCAAAAGGTCCGAGGAAAGCATCATGCAACTAGGAACAATGTTGCCTAGCTTGCAACAATTTTGCCTAGCCCTAGATAGCTATACTCCATCTTAGGATAACTATGTTCAATCTTTAAATAGATTCAGGTGCTTGGAGACATTGTCAGACAAGATTCTTGAAAGCCATGTATTGCAGATGTAGCTGTGGCCCTTTAGCTGAGCCAAAATGAGATAAGGTACACACTGAAACTCATTGGTGGAAGTCTGTATGGTATGCCGGGTGTATCAGATGTAATAAAAAATATTGTTGAGGATGTTGTATCTGACACCTTGGGATGACCTCATAGGATAATAGTACCAATTGCTCAAACTCATGTTGTTTTGAGTGATTTGGAATTGAAAGTGATGGATCTCTTTGTGCTCCTCCTTCAGGCTTGAAGAAGGTGCAATGTTTTCCTGTTCATTTTTTCAACAAGGATTCTCTGGATCATCCAGATGAGAAGCTTAGACCAAAACTTTGCTCAGCAGTATGAAATTTGAGAGTAGCAGTATGCCCAGCAGCTTCGAACGAAAACTCTTGAACAAAAACTCCTTGAAGTGAAGTTAAAACATCAATATGAATTGAACAAGCAGAAGCAAAACTTTGACTTAGATGGTGATGGTTTTGAGGATGAGAAGTTATTGTAGCGATTGATGGTCATTCGAAGGGTATATTTGGCATAGTAGATCCTTTGAAAGTTGAAGCTCCTATAGTTGTTCAAGAATTGAAAATAATAAGTATATCTAGCAGGGATGGTACCGCCTCCTCAAGTTGTTCCTATAGTGGAATTTTTTAAAAACATTGTAGAAGCACATTCATTTTTATAATTGGATTTCCAGCTTTGAAGCTTCACAGTTGAGGGGATATGCACTTTCTATTTGCACCGGTCTTGCTAACATTGGAAAGTCCAAATTTTTGAGTTCTGTAGTAAATATTGGTAGTTCAAGAAAGAGTAGATCAGGTTCAATCAAAAGAGAAGCTTTATCAAAAATTCGTTAGTAGGTTGAAGAATCTAGGAAGGCCAACATTGACATAGATGAGATTTTGGCCAAACTTTCATCTAAGGATAAGAGTCGTTCCCCTATATTTGAAAATTCAAGAGTCTGCATTCAGGTACAGAATTAAAGAAATTTTTCATATCTTGTTTCGAACTCTAGATGGCTTGCAAATTTAATATGTGCTACATTACACACAGTAGCACCAGCATCTTTTTCCTAACTTCATGAAACTACACTTAGTGGCCCAATTTAGCCTTATCTAAACAAAATAAGGATGTTTAGACACTCTGAAGTTTTAGATAAGCATACTCATTGATCTCATGACTTCTATGCAAAAGCACCAGCATACATTCAACCAACTCTCAAAAAAAAGATTTGCACTCTTCTTTATCTTTCCTGGCAAATGATTAATCACATCTGGAATTTCCTGCCCCAACATTTGACACCCTCACCTTCTTATTCTTGTCAGGATATGATTCCTTGAATTGATTTCAATGGTATGGGCATTCAATTCCTTGAAACTCTGCTCAAGCATCCACTCTTTTAGTACAACAGACTTTCAGCATTAACTATAGAAAGTATGTTAGCCCTGATGGCAGAAGTTTGAAGATGTTGTCTTCTTTAAGAGTAAGGGAACCTCAAATCCTTTCATGATGTTGTCATATCAGGTGAAAAATCTTTCATATTATGGCTTGGTTGGAGGGTCAATATTCCTGTGTTAGAAACCTCAGCTTCGTGTAGTGCCTTGTTGCCTACCCTTTCCACCAAGGAAGCGCAGCAGAGATGAATGACTACGACAGCTTTAAGCCTGCACATGGAAAGAGAGTTGAAGACATGGCAATTTGTCCAAAGCCCCTTAGAGTAGTCACCATGGCCTTGAGTCTCATTCCCTTTCTTCACCAATCCTCTCCTTTCACTACTACTACTTTTGTCTAAATCCAGATGCGAAAGTGAGATCTTTGATGAAGGATGTGTTAGATATGCTCAATGCCCCACCCTCATAAGGTGCCACCAATGATCCATGGTGCTCAAAGTTGTAAGGCCCCCATTATGAGGAGAAGCCATATGTGAGCCCGGATATTGGTTGAGTCCTAACTAGTATGTTAGATGAGGTCTATGTGATCGGATGGCAAAAAGGTGAATGTTGTGGGTCTAGTCTTTGGGTTAGACGGAGTAGTTAAGCTGGTAGCAACTCGAGGCATGTTGCATCGAGTTGCGGGGCAAGGGAGTTATCAAGGGCCCCTATGTTGGGGTCCAGGGGCCGTAGAAGAGGCCCTTGGCAAAGTCCCGTTGTCCCCCCCTAGCACTACCCTCAGCTCGATGGTAAAGGGAATATTCCTTAGAATATTCCATGGCCCACTAGTGGAGCCTCATATGGTAGGTCAGTTAGGCTGACCTTCACCTTCGTAGAGGCTATAAAAGCTAAAACCCCTTTAGAGCCATCTATCATCTATCTTTCACCCAGTCAGAGTTGTTCCAGCTAGCCTTAAGCTCTTCACCTATCTTCTATCTAGATCGCCATCTAAGCTTCACAGTGGAAGTGCATGGGTGGATAGAGCCATATTTGTATCAGTTCTTTGGAGCTAAAGAAAATTTTATTTATTTCTCCTCTTATTTGTTGTGTACTCTTTATCTCTTTCTCAGATTTTGTTCGCTGCGTCATGTAAGTTTTATATGGTATTAGAGCCTAGCGGGCTCTAGGGATCGAAGAGTGCACAAGAGGCAAAGGCTTCAACAGCAAAGAGAAACGATGTTGTCTTTCAAAAGCAATTCTGGCGCATTAGGAAGTGGTGCATGAGGTGGTGCTACTGTATCGGCTATTCAAAAACTAAGGATTGTTCCACCAACCTTCAGCGAAGGCAAGTTAGATGGTACAAACTACACCTTGTGAAAGTTCAAAATTACAACTATCCTTGATTCTTATGAGCTTTTGGATACTATGCTAGGGATTGACGTAGAAGCACAGCCTACCCCCCAACCCATCAAATTCTAGTGTGATAATTTCTCCGAATGCAAATCTGCTATGAGCTTGGAAACGAAGAAATGCAGATGCATTGTGTGAAAGGTGAGAAGGATCGAAGCTTGCACTCGAGAGCTATGGCAGGAGAGCAAGAGCAAGAAAGAGAGAGACAAGAAATGGGAACTCCAACAGTCACAATGTGTGATCGGGCCTTCCTTTATTCAAATTGTCACTAAAAGAATAAAGAATAAAGTCACGGTGACGGGTGCCCGCCACCTGCAGTGTGCAGTGGCGATGACTGTCAGTGTAGTAATACACGAGCGGCTAGGCGGAGGTGCCTTTACCCCCAACAACCTACCACTTAAAGGCGAATTTGCCCTAGTGAGGAGTGAAAAGAAAAAGAAAAAAGACAGTACAACATGTACACATGTACAACAGGATGAGAAAAGGTGTCATCTCATCCCACGCCCATCAACCTCCTGAGGAAGGCAAAGCACTCTGTAGAGAGGCTTTTCGTGAGCAGATCTGCAAGATTCTGGTCAGTCGAGATCTTGACAAGATCAACAGACTTGTCCTCAATGACCCCACGTATGAAGTGATACCTCACCTCAATGTGTTTCGTCTTCGCATGGAAGACCGGATTCTTGGCTAACTGAATAGTACTCATAGAATCTGAATGCAGTGTAGGGATAGCATCAATATCAAGGTCAACAACTAAACGACCCAAGCAAATGGCCTCCTTGCAAGCCTCAGTGGCTGCAACATACTCGGTCTCTGTAATAGAAATGGCCGTGCATTTCTGCACCCTGGACATCCAAGAAACAGTACCTCCAGCATAGGTGAATACATAGCCGAAAAGTGGACTTCCTACTATCTGCATGTCCTGCATAATCAGAGTTAGTGTACCCCACGACTCCTGTATCCTGGCTGCCATAGCATATGCACATATCTGCAGTGCCCTTCAGGTATCTCATGATACCCTTCACGGCATCCCAATGCTTCTTGCCAGGTGTAGCCATATAGCGTACCACAACACCAACTGCATAGGCAATATCTGGACGAGTGGCTATCATGGCATACATAAGACTGATGCATAGGGAATCTTGGCAATCTCGGCTCTTTGCTCATCTATTTGCGGACAATTAGCCTGTGATACCTTCACATAAGAAGGCAATGGGCAGCCAATAGGCTTTACGTCATGCATGCGGAAGCGCTCAAGGACTTTATGAATGTACTCCCTCTATGACAAGTAGAGGAGTCCCTAATGCCTGTCGCGTCTAATGCGCATACCAAGTATGTGAGTGGCCTGTCCCAGATCTTTCATCTCAAATCTCTTTTTGAGCTGAGCCTTAAAAGCATCTAGCTCATCATGAGCTTTCCCTGCTATTAGCATATCATCCACATAGAGTACCAAAATCAATAAAGAACCATCACGGGGTTCGTGTAAAGACACGGATCCATAGCACTCATGTTGTAGCCCTATGATTGCATAAAGGCATTAAACTTATGATACCACTCCCTAGGTGCCTGCTTCAAGCCATAAAGACTTTTCTTCAATTTGCAGCTCCCTGCCAGGTTCTGCAAAGCCCGTAGGCTGCTCCATATAAATCTCATCATGCAAGTCCCCATGTAAGAAAGCCGTCTTGACATCCATCTGGTATAAATCCAAGTCAAACCGAGCAACCAAAGCCAAGACTAAGTGCAGGGTGGTCATCTTAACCACAGGAGGAAAGGCCTCATCAAAGTCCACACCATGCTCCTGCTTATAACCCTTTGCTACCAGTCTAGCCTTGTATGTCGACTTGGGGTATCCAGGGGTACTTTTTAGCTTGTACACCCACTTGCATGGCAAAGCCTTCTTGCCTGTAGGCAAGGAAACCAAATCCCAAGTCTCATTATTATGCAAGGAGTCTATGTCAGACTGCATACCCCTCTCCCAGGAGTGACTGTCACCCCTGCACATAGCCTCATCATAGGTGAAAGGTTCTCCTGCATTTGTAACCAAGACATAATGCATTGAGGGCTGAAATCTATCATGTGGACGTCTGTCTCTAGTAGACCATCTCACGGTAGGCTCTGCTCCCTACCCAGCTGCCTGTCCAACACCCTGACCATGAGCATCTGTGCAGCTGTAGGCTGTCCAACTGGCTATGCTTGTGGGAGCTCTCGGCTTCTCCTGAAATATGACCTTGCAGATCTCAATAACTCTCTCAGGCTGCCGATGCATCTTGTCTTCATGGAAGACTACATCATGACTGCGGATGACTTTCCGCACATGCGGATCCCAGAGGCAGTAACCCATCTCGCCTACATCCCCATAACCAAGGAAAATGCATTTGACACTCTTAGGATCCAGCTTACTTCTCTTGTCCCTGGGCACATGGCAAAATGCCTCACATCCAAAGACACGGAGATGCACATAAGAGGGAGGTTTTCCAGTCCATACCTCCTCTGCAACCTGGAAATCCAAACTACTAGAAGGTGATCTGTTTATGACATGCACAACTGTACTAACTGTCTAAGGCCAAAAGCTTTGTGGTAGGCTTGCATGGCTAAGCATACTACGTACACACTCCTAAATGGTTTGATTCATCTGCTCAGCCAAACCATTTTGGGGGGGTGTAGGGGGCGGTCAAATGACGCTTAATACCCCTCTCATCACATAACTACTCAAAAGCACGTGAGATACTCACCCCCATTATCTGTCCTTAGGAATTTTAGCCTATACCCAAACTGGTTCTTAACCAATGCAAGCCATCTCTGAAACACAGCCAAGACATCAGATTTCAACTTAATGGGATAAGCCCAAACTTTCCGTGAAAAATAATCTATGAACGTAACAAAATACTTTGCACCACCCATAGACTGACAAGGCATGGACCCACAGACATCCAAATGTACCAATGCCAAGGGCTCACTCATGTGTGACCTACCAAACTTCTTATGCATAGACCTAGTATGCCTGCCATAAACACAATACTCACATGAATCAAAACATGCATAATCAAGGGGTGGTAAGTACTGCAAACTAGAAAGCATTTTCATTCCCTTCAAAGGCATATGGCCCAAACGGGCATGCCAAAGAGATACATGTGGAATAGAACCCATAGACAAAACATGATCAACAGAAGAAGTGGATACAATCAAGGGATAGAGGCTACCAGCCTTGGCACCTCTCGCAATTACAAGTCTCCCACCGGTGATCTTCCATGCAGAGTCTCCAAAAGATACATGATAACCTGCGTCATCAAGCTGTCCAGCTGACAGGAGACTGCGTGTCAAAGCAGGTACATGACATATATCCTGCATAACAAAACTACTGCCAGAAGAAAATTGCAACCTAACATCACCAATGCCCACAATATCAAGAGAGCTATCATCACCCAAGTGCACAGAACCGGAAACAGTACGGTATGAATGAAACCACTCTCGGCAAGGTGTCACATGAAAGGACGCACCTGAGTCCAAGAGCCAACACTGTGCATACATAGAGTGTATCTCTGTCATCTGCGAAGCACTAGAAGAAGCTGCAAGGATATAATCATCCTCAGGCTACATAACATTGATCTCTTCAATTTTAACACTGGACTTTGTATGCACTATGCTGCGATCAAAAGACTTACCATTGTAGTTCATGGCATTGTGGCCTAATATGGCCCTTTTTCCTACAATGGTGACAAGTAATATCTGCATTCCTGCCATGGGATTTGCTACATGACTTCCCATGAGACTTAGACCGAGATTTCTGAGAATCCCGTCCATGACCACTGCCACTGCCATGCTTTCCATATCCATCATTCCTGCCTCTAACTGTCATAGCATGCAACACATGAGAGGCATCCAAATTCTTAGGGCTAACCTCTTCATGCAAAAGAGCACTCTCAACATCAAATAATTTCAAGGTAGCAGCAAAGGCACATAATGCAGTGTGAAATACATCCCATGACTCATTAAGAGTACCAAGCAAGAAAAGAGGAGTAACATCCTCTGCAAAAGTGATGTCCTGCGAAGTCAAGTTCTTGAGTATAGCATGGAACTGGCTCAAGTGAGCAGGCATGGTCACATTCTCCTTCATGCGTAGATCCATAAGCTGCTTCAGCCAATACATCTGACTCGCTAGACTTTTCTTGTCATAGAGATTCTTGATTTTATCCCACAACTGCCATGCACTCTGTTCTTCCTCAAATACATTGTAATGAACCTATTCTGTGACAGATAATACAATAATAGACTTGCATAACTCATCAAGCTCAAACCATTCCTCATTTGGCATAGTTGCAGGCGGTTGCCCGCTGAACCTCAATGGTTTGATCTGCGATTTTTGCACCAATACCTGCCAAATCTGGCTCTTCCAATAAGAGTAATTCGTACAATCAAGCTTAGTGATATTGAAAATAGCATGATCAGTGGAAGAACTTGCCATAATGTAGGCTGGAAGACTGTAGACAGTTCAAAACTACTTGCTGTTTACTGCAGAAAATAACAAAAAAATCACCAAAATTGAGAGAAAATGGCAAGAAAAGTGTAACCAAAGCTACTGCCCACCAAGTACTAGTGAAACTATATCATTTTAGAATATTTCAGCATGAAAAATCCATGTCAATCCGGAGTTATATGCTTGCTGTAATAAATGACAGCAAGGTACTATGAGAGTCAATTTCTGACCAAATCACTGCACCAAGTCAATAAATGACAACCAAGACATAACGAGCCATAAACGGGCATAAATCAGCACCAAACAATCATCAAGACCTGAGCAAACACCCAAACATGTCACCAGAGCATCCATTAGTGAGTAGGCATACCCCTTGGACAATAGGGCAAAGTATACATAACATTGGCAAGGCCTGACACCAGTAGGTGTATGCCCACTAGAGTGCAAAGCCCAAGCTCAGGTCAAAACAAATTCCAAGATATCAGTGCATGAACCATGCAACATGTAAGTGTAAGAGATTCCAAAGTCTCAAGTATCTGCAAAAATGCTCAAATAGCATAAACCTCCTGCTCAATGTCGGTCAAGCATACAAGATGCTCCCACTAGCACAAAAGGTGGATAAACGAGCTCAACAGCTCAATCAAACCAAGTCAAAGTACCAAAGACAAGTAACCAAGACAATGCCTCGATAGCATCCCAAGAGCATGACGGCTACAGAGCGACTGTAGGTAGCATCCATGAGCAAGACGTACATCCCAATAAAGATCTCTAACAACCAAAGTGACATCCAATACAAAATTCCGAAATAGCAAATGAGAATCCAAGCCAAGTCTTCCAGAGAGCACTAAAGCTCAATAGGTACATGGTACACTGTGCCAAGACAAATGCATCAAACCATAGGCGTCAGGTAAGCATGTACCCAAAGAGCATATAACTGTCAAAGCACTAACTAGTGTCAAGCATAGACTGATGTCAATAAGCGCGGGGTGAAATAAGCTCAAGCTTCCAAAACCATCTGGATCCAATGACAAGCTCGAAGTCGTCCCTCGATGATCAATACATCATAGCATAACCCAAGACCAATAATGAAGCAATGTCGGTCAACAGCCCACTAGAGCTTGGATAAACAGCTCAACAGCTCAACAGCCCACTAGAGTGCAAAGCCCAAGCTCAGGTCAAAAGAAATTCCAAGATATCAGTGCATGAACCATGCAACATGTAAGTGTAAGAGATCCCAAAGTCTCAAGTATCTGCAAAAATGCTCAAATACCATAAACGTCCTGCTCAATGTCGGTGCAAGTATTGGATCCTTTCTCAAGTGAACTTGGCCCCCATGAAATCCCATTTTCGATAGCAATGCCTCGCATTTATCAATACACTCATCTGATAAAGATAATGGCTTAATGGAATATGCGTAGTCAAGATGCAACCTGAGAAGCTTATCGATTATTCTAATCTCTGCATGCAAAGTACAAATATGAACATTCTTAAGAGAGATGGAATGTCTTCTATGTTTTTAAATTTACTCAAATCTATAGAGTCTCTATTTGGGGCTCTTCTTACTGGTCGCAAACTACTCCAATCTTTGGATCCAATACTTTCCATGCAATAAATGCAAGGATATTTTGCATTTGCACCATTACATATTCCAAGCATACATTTGATAGTTTTCAAATCAGCACTCATATGCCATTCCACATTAAATTTACCAACCCCATCAAATACCAACATTTCGCCTTCACTTTGAGACTTAATGATATTTGGAATACCTGTATGGTTGAACAACCATTTCAACGTTTGATGATTTTCAATTGGTACTTGGGCTGCACCAATCCACCAAATCTCCATCTCGGATTGGATCTTATGCAATGGAGCTTTGCCCTCGCCATTGCCATGGTCCAATAGCATGTTCATGAGGCAAATGCTAATTCTTTCCATCTTCTGTCCCTTTTGAATCTGTGCTTCATCCAACTTCAAGGCAAACTTTAGAACACCATAACTTTCTTCTACTGTGATTTTATACATGTGAACCATTGCAATTTGCACCTTTTTTAGATCAACCCATATATTGTTAAACTCATTGTAATAAAAAATTGCATGTTTTTTTTGTTTTTCATAGGACATAGACCTTTCGATGTGAATGTAATGTCCAAAAACATGTGGAATCTTGCGATTCATGGAAATTCTTGCAGTCGAAACTGCAAGGGCTCGGGGCAATCCAAATGTAGTTACCCTATTGCGTTTAAGATTTTTAAACCATAATCCAGAGATAGCACGATAACCTTTTCAACTTATACCCACAGTATCACATGTCTCTACGATTTCATTTGCTTTCACTGTGCCTTTTAAATCCTTCACTAACTCTCTCAGAGTTGGACCTCTCAAATCCACATTTTCTGGTGACTTAAGAATCCTCAAAATGTCTTTCTTATTCATGGTTTCCTTCAAAAGTTTGATTCTTTCCTCATTCTCTCGGATATTTATGCCTAGTATGTTAGAGACATATTTCTTTGTAAGATTTAGTCTCCTTTTCTTTGCTCTCTCACACAAGCTGGTTATATTTTTTAATGGTCTCTTCCTCTCTCTAAATCCTACTGGAGTTTCTCTCAAGCGTGTTAGCTTATCCTGCAATGAGTTGTTAACATTTTTCAAAATATCAATCTGACTTGTCAACTCTAAAATATTTGTTTGTGTAGTTTCTAGTGCTTTTTTCATTTCGTGCACTTGAGCTATATATGTGTAAGATGCAGAGTATAACCTCATACAGTAGCCAAGCATTCCATTGTAACCTTCTCCAACATATCTTATATAGTCATGGACATTCAAAAAAGGAGGTGGTTTACATGTAGAAGGATCCCTGGGATAGATATTTCCATCCACCCACAAATCTATATGCTTCATTCCTTGTGTTCGCAACCTGTTGGCTTCAATCTCATCTATCAATACTCGATGATGTATACTTCTCCAAGATGTGTAAGTCGGATCTAGCTGAATAGATAGCTTGTATTTACATGTGCTTGCGCCTGTGTTATTTGAAGTAGTATTGCTAGACATTCTAGCAAATGAACCGAGCAAGAATCTCACAGTGGTAGGAAGCAAGTGCAACAAAAGGAATGGTAAAAGAGAATAGTGTATAGAAAGAAAACGCGGGAGCAAACAAATGCGAAGTTCGTACGAAAATCTCGAAAATACAAAATCTCTCGAGTTCCAAGACAATAAACGGCCGAAAAGGTGACCCCTGACCTGGATTAAAAGATGAGGGCAATTAATGGCCGGCCTCTTCAATGAGCCAAATATTCTCTCATTAATTACATCTGGACAACCAAATTTAGAGGTTTTATTCTTCCTAAACCTCAACTAATTAGCAACTTAATCACTTTCTTACAAGTGCCATTTTTGAAGCGTTTTTGGCCCTAATGGTTTTATGCTCACCAATGCTCTATTCTAAGGCTCCATGCATGATAACTACAAGGCTTTATAAATAAAGTAAACAAAAATTGCAAGCTATCATGTTTCTCACAATGGAATATCTCCACCATTGCTTCCATGATGGCACACTAATAACATCTCCTCATCAAAAGAAAAAGGCACTTATTTGCTCATTGCTCTCTTTGAACACATCTCCAACAACATGGACCTAAATTCCTCGAAAGTGAGATATATGTTCTAACCAATGTAGATATTGTAACCATGCTATCATATATGGGGGTAGAATTTTGGATACACTCTAACTGAGATATTTATTTAGTGTTGCTATCTTGATTGCTACCATTTGAGAAGGTAGAGGTGTAATGAAAGTTTCCATTGCTTTTACTTCACAAGTCTTTTTTAATTCAAGTTTATTCTCCTAAGTTTGAATCTTGGCCCATTTCCATGTGTCTCAAATTGATAGTTTAGTATGTCCCAAGCCCCAAGCTAGCTTTAAATTAGACCAGTAATAGATTTTATTGACTACATAAACATCTTTATGTCTCTAAGCATGAAGAAAGATCAATGGGATGAAAATTTATTGCAAGGATTGGTTCAATGTGGCATTCGTGAGATTGTCTTATACTTGATTCTTGGAAGTATATGTAAGGCCTCATCCGAGTCCAACATGGTGGTAAAATTGAACTTTCAAAATCATATATGGCTCATCATTTTTGTTTCATATAAGGCAAGTGGACAAGATCACAAGGTTTTGGCAACACTCATGCTTCCTCTTCTACCATCGACTATGCTAATAGCCGTCAACCCTAGTCTTTTTGATACATGAACTATTCTACTTTCCTTGATATTATTGCTCAATTAAGTTAATGATATAACACCATAAAAGAAATCTTGCTATAATAGAAGTATATCAATAAACACAAACACGAGAGAGAGAGAGAGAGAGAGAGAGAGAGAGAGAGAGAGAGAGAGAGAGAGAATGGGAGAGAATACCAACTTTCGTTACCACTAAATTGACTAGACAAGTATTGTACAAAACTGCTATGTGTCCATATAGATGTTTGATAGAGAAATAAGTTTTCAAAAATGAGTGCTCAATAGTTGCGGCATGCTAAAAGGATCTACTACATGTTTAGGTTAATCATAAACACTTGTGGATAATTCAATCAAAATTATTGCCACATTATGACACCAACACACCCACCTACATGTTTATCCAATGAACATTCTATAGATTATTTTTAGTTATTTTTCCATATACCTAGAATCATGCCCATTTCCTCAACCAAAACCCCTAAATAGGGACACCTTTTTACTTCCAATGCCCAATGTAAGAGATATAATAAACCCTAAAAATACATAAAAAACACCCTCCATGTACATCCCTCCCTAATGCATGTGCGGCTCATTCCTTGAGAAGTACACATCATGGAGGAAAATTAGGATCTCCATATCATGATGTATGGGCCATACTTGGAGTAACTCCAATGTCATGTTCCTTGTTCCTTGTTCCCAACCTCCACC
Source organism: Lygodium microphyllum (assembly GCF_053477565.2). NCBI lineage: Eukaryota > Viridiplantae > Streptophyta > Polypodiopsida > Schizaeales > Lygodiaceae > Lygodium > Lygodium microphyllum. The sequence goes on along the minus strand of NC_141162.1, from coordinate 36,255,761 downwards.
TTTGTTTGCAATATATTCCTAAATATGCAAGTAAACAAGACACAAATGAGAATTATGCTACTGCAAGATAGATGATGATATGCACCTCCATCTATAAAAGAGTCCAAAATGAAGTATGTCAAATTTAGGGTTCAATGACTACGCACACACACAACTTGGGGAAGAACAAGATTGAGTGAGGATAACACAAAATGTATGAGTAGTATCAATAGAGAAGATTTACTAGACTAAATATGCCATAGAGGTGAATAGAGATATATATAAGGCTAAGGGGAAAAAAACTCCTAGATAGGGAAAAAAGTGTCCTAGTAGTCCTAAGTGTGTTCATACACATCAGTATTGAAATATAGTAACAAATCCCCCATTGGAGTGATTGCTAAACAAGAGTTGGCCCTCATGTATAGGAAAGTGCCAAGTCTGATGTACTATGATCAATCCACAAAGGGGAAGAAGCCTAAAGCTTTGCAAAAAGATTCAAACTTTGAATAGGGAAAAGTTTTTGTAAAAATATCTATAAGTTTTTCCTATTTTGGTACATAGGCCAAGTTGATCTCTCCTATGGAGAGCTTGTTCCTAACATAATGATAATGCACTTTAGTATGTTTACTATGAGCAGGGAATAATGGGTTTCATATAACTACTAATGCACTTTAATATTTACTGAAGATGGTGGTGGTAGATTACTATCCAACACCCACATTAGCTAGTATGCCACAATGGGCTACTTCTTGCTTAACCACAATATACATGAGCTACAAAGAATGAAGCAAAAAATACTTATAAATGCATGAGTGTTATATCAATCAGCCCAATCAAAGTTCAAAAAAGCATATAGATTTGGTGATCATGATCCCCCCCTTGGGATAAATTAGCCCAAGGTATTGAGTATCACTCAAGGCATAAGATATGTTTCATTGCCTCTACCAATGCTTGGTACTTAGGATACGCATAAACCTTCTTATCAATGAGACAAAAAATTGAATGTTTGGTCTCATAATGCAACATAAATCAAGCATGTAATTGCTTGTTATAGAGAAAGGTATAAAAGCAATCCTCATCATCATGACAACTCAACTTCAAACATGTCTCCATAGGAATAGCAATGGACTTGCAATCTTCAAGATTGAAAATGTATAATAAGATCTTGATATACTTTGTTTGATAATAAAGTACTACCTTCATTCCAATGCTTGAGTTGGATGCCCAAATAATGATGTAATAGACCTAAATCTGACCTGTCAAAACTTGAATTTAACTTAGCCTTAAAATTAGCAATATGTGTCTCACTAGGAGTGGTGCAAAGCTTGTTGTCTATAGAAACCACAATGATTAGAGTCACATCACTAGCATGTTTAACATATAAGGTACTCTTAATCGGACTATTCTAGAAAACCATGTGTAGTCAAATATGCATGCATCTTCTCACACCAATCATGAGGTGCTTGCTTCAACGCATAGAATTCATTTTTCAATCTATACACTTTGTTTTTGTGCCTCTTATACATAAAGCCATGAGATTGAAAAGCATACACTTTCTTATGTAAATCATTGTTTAGAAATGTAGTTTTGGTATCCAAATGATGTCCATATCAATCATTATGAGTTGCTAATACAAATATGCTACATATTGACTAGAGCCCCAAATGGAATACCAAGAAAATGGAAAAACTACTACAAAAAAAGCTATCTTGTCACAAACAAGCATCTTCATTATACTCTAGAAACCACAGGAAGGAAAAAGAACACCAGAAACAAAGGAACTTTATACGAAACATCATATAATGAATCTCCCATAGACTTATCATAAAAAACTTCAATATATTATTCATAGAAACCATTAAAGAACCAAATAAACACAAAGAACTGATCAACTCTGAATGGAATTCATCACATAGTATCCATATTTCATCATCTTCATAGTCTTTCTCTCAAATTTTCACATATAGATACAATGTTTCTTCATAAAAATTGGCTATCTCTCATACACTATCACTCTCTCACATGCTCTCTCTCAATAATGCATGAGAACAACAAAGAATCACACTCAAGAATCCTCTCTTGGTCATGGATACACCTCCCAAGAGGTATGTCTGATATGAAGAGACACCAGAGACACTACAATGATCTATCGAGGCTCACTTTCTTTGCTTCTTAAAACTCTTTTGAGCTAACATTATTCCATTTCCAAAATTATAAAACTCCACCAAGCTAAACATCCACCATCAAACAAAACACTCACAAGAGTTTTTTCTAATAACTTAAAATCAACCAGTCATTCACTTTGCATGCGCTACGTGCACTTGAAATACACTTTAATTTTTAATAAAAATGAACCAGTCGTCACAAAAAAACACGCGTTGGCAAAAAAAACGCTTCACATCACCATTAATTTCTAATTAATGAATTTACGTTTAGAGACCCCAATATGAGTATCACAGTCCGGTTTCGTTTAAGCACCGTTTCACCCTAATAAATTGTAATTAAAATTTTAAGAAGGAACCACCGTTTTCTTATTAAGATTTATAACCTAATAAAATTCCAACTGAGAAAATTAAGAAACCTATTTGGGTTTTGGCTAGTTTCTAGGTTACCTTTTACCTACTCAAGGGTAATCATAAATCAATGTAAACATGTTAACTTAGGAACCACGTATCCTAATTACATAAAATTTTAAGTAATTATGTAAATGTTTTATCCCTAGCTAAAAGGATCAAGCGATCAGGTGAGTTGAATCTACTTGACATCCCTCACATGAAGTGGGAATACATCAAATATTTCTGATCCTATCTTAAGCATCAAAGAAACTAAGAAAATGCTAGAAGAAATGAAAGAGTATATCAAACCTATTCACTAGCATATTAAAGTAGCTCACAATAGGTAAAAGGCATATGCAAATCCCAAGAGGACTTTGTACACTTTCAAAGAGGAGACATAGTTTTCATTAGTGTATGGCCAAAGAAAAGTTCCTTATCCCTTGGTGATTTCAAGAAGCTCATCAACCCAAACTATTGTGGACCCTATAAAATAGTCAAGTGTCTTGATGGAAATGCTTATAAGACTTCTACATCATATCAAAGTGCAAAATTTATTTCATGTAAGCCTTTGAAATTGTACATCCCTAACCCTATTCATGTCCTTGACAACATACAAATTGTAATGCCAACTCAACTGATCCTTGAGGCATAGCCTGAGAAAATTCTATACATTCGAGAGAAACCTCTTAGAAAATGTACTATTTGTGAATACCTTGTTCAGTGGAGAGACATCCCAATAAGGTACAACATGGATTGAAGATTCCATCTAGAGAGAACATCTTGAGTTCCTATTAAGATGAGAGCATCAACCCATGACATTGGCATATCCCACATTCATGTATACTTGGGGGAATGTTGTGAGGAACTAAAGCTTAGTTTTGAAGTGTATTCATAGGCTGAAATCTATCCTAGAATTTTGATAGATTGCACTTGAAATCTTGAAGCATATTGAAGCTTAGTTAATACCAAAGCAAATGCTTGGACCTTGTCACATGAGTTGTGGATGAGTTGTGGGATGTATTGAGCATTGAATGCTCAAATTTGGATCAACTTACTACTACTTATAACATAGTAGTGGCTATTTACAGCCTGTGAGAAGCATATATGACATTGTTACTTGAAAATGGGACAAGCAGTGATGCTTCTATGGCTATGTATTGACTCCCAGATTCATTGGCACATGTCTACTATGATCTCAAGGTGTTTTGAGTTAAGAATACTTTGATTTGTACAGAGTTCATATTGTTGGTGATTACAGACTATGTCCGCCCACTAGATGTTGAGGCATTCCTACATGTGCATTGTGCAATCAATACTATCCACAAGCAATGTTATTATCCCCATATGTTATGACATATGCTTGGAGATGTTTGACATGTTTGTGAAATATGTAGAGGTTTTACTGTTGTAAACTCTTGGAATGAAATTGTCTTGTTTGAGCAGTGGCACACTTATACTACTTGATTGAAAGTTTTTGGGATTGTCATTTGTGAACTGATGTCTAGTACAACATGCTTAAATGAGATGGACTAAACTAGTTGCAAGGTAATAATAGGTGTACATGTGGTACTTGGATGTTATACAAGTATCTTCATCAATGAAAGATTAACTTGGTTTGCAGGGAGTCAAGCACTGATTGCTTGAATACTGTAGCAAATGCGTAGAGTCGTAAACATGGCAAATGCATATAGATCCAAAAATATTACATAAATTGTAGATGAGAAGTTGGACAATAATATATATGCAATATGGAAATTCCACATGGAAAATTTCTTGATTGGCAAAGGATATTGGGACCTTGTTATAGGTGTTGAAGCTGAACCCAAGCTTCTAGAAAAGAGCCCAGCTGGGCTGAATAGCGACTGAATAGCTAAGAGCACATTGTGCTTGGCTAGAAAGAGCTCATAGAGTCTTGCATTGGCTCTCATTGTGTATTTCAAATGCGAGGGTAATGCAGATTATTAACATCAAGACACCAAAAGATGCATGTATTTCCTGATGAGATATTATGGTACTACTACTAGTGCATGGAAATTATAGTTGAAAAAGAAGTTCAATACCATGGATATGAAAGGACACTCCATTCAAGCGTATGTAACACAAATAAAAAGAAGTTCAATACCATGGATATGAAAGGACACTCCATTCAAGCGTATGTAACACAAATAAAAACCATTGTTGATCAGTTGGAAACTATCGAAACTGAAGTAGAGGATGAGGATTTGGTTATAGTGACCTTGAATGGCCTTGGACCTGAATACGTCATTCAAAAGAGGTTAAGCTAGGTTTAGCTACTATCTCAAGTAGCTTGAAAGGTAAAGATGCAATATTTTATTGAAATAAGAGAGGCTGTGGTAGATGTGGCATGGGATCCTTTCATGGTTGACAAAATGCATATTAGAATATGCAAAATAAAGGACATACTACTAGAGGTGGTGAATACTTTTGAGCGAGGGGGAGATCCAACTCTAGAGGCAAGGGATCCAAGTAGTTCACATCCTATTCATGACAATGCAAATGAGGATAAGGACTAACACTACTTTTGGAAGTATGGACACATTGCTAAAGAATGTTGGAAGAAGCAAGAAAATCAAAGAGGCAGGCAGTAGGGTTGGTATGCCTCATCCAGTCATGTAGATCATGAGAGTGGTGATAGGTTATTTGCTATGACTTATGTACGGAACAAGGCTACTTAGCAAAGAAAAGTCAAATGACATATGGTATATTGATTCAAAAGCATCAAACCATATGATACCACATGGCGAGTGGATTGATAAAATGAAAGTAGGAACAAATGGCTATGTATGCACATGAGATGACACTCAGCATGTCATAGTTCATACAAGAGTTGTTTCATTGGTTATGCTTGATGGTAAGAAGAAGAATTTTTATGATGTTTTGCATGTTCTGTCAATCACAAAAAAATTATTATTTGTTGGCTAGATGGCTGAACAAAACCTATAGGTACGATTTTACAAATATGGTTGTTTTATAGAGGAATATGTCAGAGATTACAAGTTGATTGCAAAGGGAAAAAGACATGGAAGAATGTTTGCTTTGGATGCAAATATTCTTGAGCTGAAAGCCATAATGTTTACTCATGATGATGCAAGTTCCAGAGACATAAATATCTTGTATAAACACATTGGACACATAAATATACAAAGGCTGAAAAATATGTAGCAAAAAGATATTGTTTCAAGATTGCTCAGGTTCAAATATGTTGATTTGGGATAGATATATTTAGCCTGTCAATTTGGGAAAAGAGCCCAGTTTTCATTTGTTTGCCGACATACATGGAACAATAGTAGACCTTTATAGCTTGTTCACTTGGATGTATGGGGACCTGCTCATAATGAATCTCTTGGAAGGTCTAGGTAGTATCATGTGACCTTTGTGGATGATTTTAGCAAGTATACTTGGGTATACATTATCTAAAGCATGAAGATGAGATTCTTGATAGCTTTATGGATATTAAACGACATGTAGAGAAAGAGTTCAATTGCTATATCTCATGCCTACGATTGATGGTGGCGGTGAATATGTGTCAAAGGAGTTGATTAAGCATGGAATTAGAAGACTATTGACATGCAACTATACTCCTCAAAAAAATGGAGTGGCTGAAAGGAAAAATAAGGCCATTACAAAAGCAGTCAGGGCAATGCTAAATGAGAAAAATATGCCTCTTTCTTATTGGGTTAAAACAATTGTTATACTGATGTTTATGTCAGGAATCAAACATCCACAACTGGCATACATGAGAAGACACCATATGAGTAGCTTTATAGTTATAAGCTTGACATTAGACACTTGAAAGTGTTTGTGTAGCATTGCATATGTGCATATACATGATGAGAAATGCAAAAAGCTTGATCTAAAAGCAATTAAGTTTGTCTTTATTGGTTACTCACAGGAATGGAAAGGTTATAAGTGTTATGATCTGTCTACTCATAGGACTTTGATTAGCTGTGATGTGGTATTTGATGAGCTAGCATCATGGTATGATTCTAAGCAAGTAACATTTCATGATGGTACTTCAAAAAGTACATATGTTGAAAATGGGGTACAAGACACTACTATTGCTAGTGGACCTACACATGATGTATCTACTAGTGTGAGTCCTTGGAAAGGATGATTATGCATTCATGGTTCCTGTTCCACTGACATGGATATGTTAATGAGGGTGGATTGGACAAGGATAAATGAAAATAGAAGGCATTTGATGATGTCATAGGTCCATTGACATTGGGATATGATTCCATTGATAGCTTGGATAGTGAATTTGGATTTTCTACAGTTGTTACACCTGATGTCAAGTAGAGGTATGTATCACCTCATGAGAGAGCGGAGTCTCATAGTGCACCATAGCTATGAAGATCACAGAGAGACAAAAAACCTATAGGTAGATTTATTTATAGTGGATACTCAGCTAAACACTATGTATACATTACAAAGGTATTGAGTTACAAAGAAACCATGTTGTTTGTAGAAGTAGTCAAAGATGAGAATCGATGCAAAGCAATGGATGAAGAGTATTATGCTTTGTTGAAAAATGGAACTTGGGATTTAGTCAAGCTACCTAAAGGCAAGATGTTTATTGGATGAAACTGGGTCTACAAAGTCAAATGCAAATTAGATGGCTCACTTGAAAGATAAAAGCCTAGGTTAATTGTGAAGGGTTATGCTCAACAGTATGGGTTGGACTATAATGAGACATTTAGTCCTATTGCAAAGATGGAAAATTTATGTATAGTTATTGCATCGATTGCATCCAGAGGTTGGAACTTATATCAAATAGACATAAAGAATGCATTTTTCAACGGTGATTTGATGGAAGAAGTCTACATGTATCAGCTGGAAGGAAATGTACATCCTAAATATTTGTCTTATGTTTGCAGATTGAAGAACACACAACATGGATTTAAATAGGCACCATGCGCATGGAATGGAAAAATCAGCTTGTACTTACAGAGACTTGGCTTTCAAATGGGTAAAGTTGATCATAGCTTGTTTACCAAGAAGATAAAGTAAGGCTATGTGATTTTGGTGGTTTATGTAGATGACTTGCTTATTAGAAGTGATAATACATACGAGATTGATGATATTAAATCTATGATGTAGAAAGAGTTTCAAATAAAAGATCTTAGAGAGCTGAAATTTTTCCTTAGTATTGAAGTCATACGTACACCTCATTGAATCCATACATACACCTTAATAAATCTAGATGTTACAAAAGTAGTATGCACATAAAATACTGGAAAAGTATGGTATGTTGGAGTGCAAGCCCCTGGATAGTCCATTAGAGAAAAATGTCAAGTTGACAGTTGATATAGGAAATGATATTGAAAATGTAACCATGTATAGATAGATTATAAGTAGCTTGATTTATCTTACCATCACTAGACCTGATCTCGGTTATTCAGTTGGGTTGATAAATCAATTAATGCAAAGGAAGGAAACCTCATTTAGGTGCAATGAGAAGGATTATGAGGTATGTGAAGGCTACACTATGCTACTGACTGTTTTATGAGTATGGTAAACCTCTTGAGCTTACATATATAATGATGTGGATTGGTTTGGATGTGCTTACGATAGAAGATCAACAAGTGGGTATGCATTTGGTCTTGGTACCAGCATGATTAGTTGGAGCATTAAAAAGTAACCCATTGTAGATTTCTCTAGTATTGAAGCAAAATATAGAGGTGAAACCTTAGCTGCATATGAAGCGGCTTGGCTGGTTATAAGATGTTAGATGACTTGAGAGTACATGTGGATAAACCAGTCAAGCTATACTATGACTGTTATAAGATCCGAGATACACGCTAGACTTTCTTATATACTTAAAATATATATGGAGAATATTACGTTGGCACATAGGGAGAATAGATGAGAGAAAAGAAAGATGTAGAGAGAGAGAGAGGTAGAGAAATTGGCAACACACTAGGGACTGCAAGATGGGCCAGTCCCCCCCCCTTATGGAGTTATATTATTGACAAGGAGCAAGCTCCTCCATTACACATAAGCTAGTTCTTACTTGTAGATCTTGGAAACAAGATCATGGTTCCTTGCACGGTATATAACCGACTAACACTTGCACAACTTGGAAGTTGGCACCTTTTGATCCTTCTTGAGTCTCCTTCTCTCCTACACAATATGTGTAGGGCTCTCCTCTTGGCGCTTGATTTTAGCAGAGCTTCTGCAGCACTTGCACCTTCTCTTCTCCTCTTGGATGCATGCAAAGTGATGCTTCCTTTTACCTCCCTCACACCCAAGGAGAGCCTCCTCTTTTATAGGCTTTCAAGAGCTTCTCTTCTTGGAGAGAGACTTGACTTGATCTTCATGCAAGATGTGGTTGTTCCACTCTACATCACTAATTTCGAGATATCTCTCTATGTGTTGTTCGGATTAAAAAACGTCCAACATGAAAGTTGTAGATCTCGTTGTTTTCGATAACCCACGTGGCTTGTTTTTAGAGATAGTCATTTTATCTCGAGATATTTAAAAAATGGATTCACCATGTCTTTTTTTAAAAAGAATAGCTTCTCAAATTGTACTCTTAACTTGTGGTCCATGCAAAAACCTTAAGGAGAGTTCATTAAATTGCCTTGGGCCTCAACCTTAAGATTGACTTCCACACAAAAGTTTGTGTCTTTTTAGACCTTAGAAAGAGAAAATTACTTCTCTCCTCACTTCGAAAGGATCACGTCTCTTATCTTTCTTAGTGAGAGGATTGTCTCTCTTGTCTTTCTTAATGAAAGAAAATACCTTAAACCTTGACTTGTAAGGGAGAGGATGACCCCAAATGAATGCAATGCTAATTACACACAAGTAAATGTTCCCAGGCATCCTTGGATGCACACATAAATACATATACACAATGCTAATGCACTTGCTCTTCTTAGAACTTAATCCATGTTCATTTATCTGTAACTCCTTGTTTCTCGTGTACACTCTTACACTTGGCAAACACTTCTTTCCCCCTTTATAACTTGTATTGCCTGTACCAGATATCCCCGTCACAGTGCTTTGAACACCCCATTAAGTGATGCACTAGGAATATTGGTCTCTAAATGGTCTCATTGCCATGCTAGATCATCATCAACACTTAAAGAAAAGTGAGTCATTAATTTATTAACATGAATTTATTAAATAGAAAATGTGTAATAAGCAAATCAATTTAGTGACAATGACAACATGAGGAGTGTGCTTCTAGCAAGTAATCATGTTCATCATGCTAGATTGGAGCACATAGAAGTGTATTATCATTTCATCAGGGAATTGGTACTTGGAGGCAAGATAGACCTTATCCATGTGAAAGATAGAAGACCAAGTAGCAGACATCGTTACAAAATCACTTGGATAAATATAAGTTTACTCATTTTAGATTGCTATTTGGGATACAATAGATTATTTGAGCTTGAGGGGAGTGCGAGGAATCAAGCTCGTTTATCTGACTCCTTGTCCAACTAGTCGAATGTCATGTGTGCATTAATAAATGAGTCGGGATCTAACTCTTGTTAGGAGTATGGTTAGGTTAGCATTATGGTTTTCACTCTATTGTAGTTATATCGATTACTTAAATAAATAATGAAGAAAAACTATTGAGAGCACTCTACTCTCTAAGATGACCTCACTCAATGTGCGTGTGTCTCTCTCTCCCTCTACATCTTCAACACATCATCCTCCCCAATTTGGACAACAATACCCCCCCCCCCCCCACCAAGGTGATCACATATCTAGGAGACCCTCTTCTCTTAATTTCTAACCATTCACTTCTTCATCATGGTGCCTCCATGCAAGCAAAGCCAAACCTTTGGACATAGTGGGATTATCCTTGACCAAACATCTTCAACCCATCTCATGCAAGTGTGAATTAAGAAGAATAAAGAAGACCATATGATCATTATAAAAAGTACCTAATTTACAAAAAAAAGAAGCAGGTTATTAGTAACGTGGTAATAAGAACTACATCAATCTTATGATGACCAAGAAAAGCTCTATCACATATTTATAATGATCTACTTATAATTCAAATATATATAAAAAACATAGGACTAAGGTAAAACATGTCTCAAACCCTCAGATGTATAGGACTAAGGTAAAACATAGGACTAAGGTAAAACATGTCTCAAACCATAGGACTAAGGGAAATGTTTAAGGTTAAATTCAGAAAATCCAAGAATGCAGGCTATTCTTGTAAGAATTGATTAAAATTCAAGATTTTCCACATAGGTTTTGGCTTGAGATAGTTTTGTATGTAGCTTATATATTTAACAAGTATCCCACTAAAGCATTGTAGTCTATCACTATGTATGAGGCTTAGCATGGCACAAAAGCCATATGTTGTTCACTTGTATGTTTTTGGTTACCTAGATTATACTTTAGTACTAATGTAACAATGCAAAAAGTTAGATGACAAGGCTGTAAAATGCTTTTCTAGTGAAATAAAAGGTTATAAGGTGTACCATCCATAGAGAGATGCATGTTTACAAGACACCTATGAAACATTGCCTTCTCTTTTCAATGGTGCATTTTCACATGTAGCACCAAATGAGGCAACTTCTCAACTTATGCAGGTTTCCTATGATTCTGCATGTCAACTCATTCCAAATGTAGATATGAATGATCTACCTCTTGATGAGAGAATAGAGATTGAGTAGTCTAGGACAATGCCAAAACAAATAATGCAAACATTGCATACCATTAAATTGGATGCATCTTTGTCTAATCATACTCATTTTTTCTCTCACAATGCCTCTTATCCATCAATTTGTTATGCATTGGTTGTTTCTATTCTGTGTGATGGGGATGAAACTATTTCTTTTATAAAGGCAAACATTTTTAAAATTTGGATTGTTATTAATATGACACTATTGTTAAAAATAGTACTTGGTTCATATGTGACTTGCCTCTTAGCAAAAGGGCCATTGATATTAAGTGGGTTTACAAGTTGAAGGCTAAGAGTATTGATTGCTATACAATTCAAATTGTAGCAAAGGATTATGCTCAACAAAAGGCCATTAAATGTGATGAGACCTTTGCTCCCACTTGTTGTATTATAATAATGTTTAGTGTTGAAATGATTGTATTTTTAAAATTAGATTTTGGGTGATTTTTTTAATTTTGTGGTTAATTGATTGGTTTTAGGATGGTTTGGAAGTGTTTTGGAATGGGTTTACGTTTGAGGAGCTCATGATGGTTTTTGATCAAGTTATGATGTGGTATTTGGTTCTGTGGTGTGTTTGTTTGGTTCTGATGGGTCTGTTTTGCTTCTCTTTTGATCTGTTTGTTTTTGTTTGAGAGGTTATGATTGTGAATGAGTCATTTGGATAATTATTGGGAGTAAGACCATGGTTCAAATTAGCAAAGTTGAGGTAGCATTAGAGTATTCACTATGTACGTATTTCCCAAGGTTTAACGGATATCAAACTATCCATATTAAGTAAATTCATCCTAAAGAATAAGTCTAAACCAGTGGTGGCACAAACAATCAATTTGGTGGATGAAGTTGAGGATGATAAGGAGGAGTATTTTTATTTAGGTAGACCCTTTAGCAGTACCAATTTTTGAAATAAACATGGATAGCATTATTCAGGGGTACCAGGTGTAGCCCAACATCATTGCAAATGAAGTTTCTAAACAACAAATTGTTCAAATTGTAGTTTATGACTGGTTGAGCCAACATCCTGAAGAGCTTTTGGCAAGGCAGGAGCAGCCTAAAGTTCAAGAAAGTTCTTGGACAAAAGTAAATAAAATATTTAAAGATTTTATAAAGATGCTGAGGAATTTTAGCTTATGGACAATTTAGGTGTTTAGTATGAAGAAGGACAGAGAACTATCATTCAGGCTAAGTAGAGGTATGAATACCATGAGGAATTATACAATAGTCTTGGAGGATGAAGTGTAGGAAGTCAACATGAATGATGAAGAAGAGTCCAAATCAAGTAAAGTAGGCATTTATGTAGAACAAGACTTCAAGTAAGACTTGATAAAGTTGTACATGGAGTTTCAATATATATTTGCATGGGTTTCACCACACATGAAAGGTTTAATATAAAATTGGTTAAATTGGATGAGCTTGTAAATAATACGAGAGATCTACACGTAAAATTGGCTAAATTGGAAGATATCCTAGGAGAGCTACTCCTTCACAAACTCCAACTAGGAGTGAATTTGTTTGCAGATATTTGTGGTGTGACAATGTTGAGCATGACCACAAGGACTGTGTGAAGCTTACAAAGATGCTATGAGAAAATATTTGATTTTTTGGAAGGATGGAAAAATTTGTGCTAGTGACATAGATCTATCTGTTGCTACAAGCTTTGGCAAAGGGTGGCATAAAGAAGATTTTAGAGGATATGTTAGTATGGTCAGCCTATGTCGCCATAGATGTTGCAACTTATGGATTGCAAATTGAGAATAAGTCTAGAAGCAAGAAGTAGCTTTGGACCTATGCCTTGCGGACTACAGGTAAGGGCAAGGTGCCTCAAACTATTAGATTGCGGATTAGATGGAGCTCAAGGTGGAGAGGGTCCGTTCCATAAGTGAAGATGCAAAGAGCTGTAGGCTACAAAGTTATTAGGTCAAAAAAGTTGAAAAATTAGTTGGTTATATCGCTCGACGAATGAGCTTATCTAAAGTAACTAATGTGTTACTTTGTTGAAACTTTTCATTGTTCTTTCTCTTATAACTCCATTGTTGTGTTATCTTCTTCTTCTTCTGTTCTCTGTATCATACAAACCATGGAGTTTGACACCCAAGATGTGTTATAGAAGCAACAGTTTATGGCTAATAGGCTGGTAGGGGGTTCAATGACAGAGAAGGACTCACTAGCACTTAGGATGACTTACCCAGTGTTCACCCATTCCTCTCTGGCGTTGATGCCGATATTTATAAAGCCGATCCGATAGCGCATTGAGCAAAAGTCTCGTAGATGCTCTAGAGAAGGGTTGTTATATGAAATCCGAGTACGGAAGCTCTGGTTAGGAGGGGTAACCCTTAATAGTAGGCCTTGCTATAGACGATAAGTCGGAAGACTCCATAGCAAGCCATTGATGGCATACTTAGCGTGTACGTATGCACGCATGAGAACAGAGGAGTCCTTCTTCGAGAATGCCATGAAAGAATCACAAGATGACACGCCAATGGCATGCAAAAAGAGGTACTTTTGGGCACAAATTTTGTGGCACCCGGCACTCGTGTAAAGGTGCCATATCAGCTCGGTTGTGTGCGTTGGTCATATGTGCACTAGTAGGACTAACAGGTCTATGCGAATCGCACCTCATCCTAAACTCAGGGTCTTTTGATTTGTTTCCCTTCAAAGCACCTTTTGGCACATGCCACTCCATCCCTCGGTGCAGTTGGCGGCCATAGGTCGACGGACTGGCTCTTTTGGTAATAGCATGCGTGTGCCGAAGTGCCTCCTAGCCATTCATCAAGCACGGGATTCTAGAAGGACACCCTTGCTAATACCATCATGGCCGTGTTTATAATGATTGGTATGGCCGGAATTTGAAGCCTTGCCTCTTTAGTTAGCATCAGGAGCAGTAGAGCAGCCTTTTGCAAGGATATGCTGGGTTCTCTTTTGCCTCGGTAGATGCATAAGGTAGAGCGTGTTCAGAAAGCCTATGAATCCTTCCCCGCGCATGCGACTCAAGATAAATGCTCGAGCACAAGGCGTGGTCCCCTCTTTGGGGGGTCACTAGAGGCTAAAAACATAAAATAAACAATTGGTAGGCCCGATTGTTTGAGAGTGAAGTGTGACCCACTAGCAACACTTGGGAGGGGAACAAGAGTAAGGGAAGGCGCTGATCATCGACTTAGACTAAGGAGAACGAAAAGCTTAGATGGCTCATAATAATTAACCTTGGTATGTAATGATACGAGAATGGTTTCAAGCGGCTGAGAGAAATTGCACCCTTTTGGTTCTTTGACGCTGCAAAGCCGGGTAGATACTATCAATCGACGACACGTGAAGAAGGGAAGATTGCACGCACACAAAACAAAAGATAAGAAGACCTCGGCGGGGCGGCAGAGCATTTTCTGCGGCGATGAAATGGAGCGCCATGCGGCGCCACACGCCAACCATGCAGCGGGCATTTGGTCTAGTGGTATGATTCTCGCTTAGGGTGCGAGAGGTCCCGAGTTCAATTCTCGGAATGCCCCCGCGCCCCCTTCCCAACCCTCTCGCGCACCCCGCCGGTGGCGCGGGGTTCGCCAGTACGCTTCTCTTGCTGGCGCGCCGGCATCCCCTTCCGCATCTTGCGCGCCACGCTTTTGCCTGGTTCAGAAAACTATAAATTATTATAATGTAGTAGCGTCCTACCTAATACAAACATATGGTAATGGAACAAACAAATCTGCCACCTAGTTATCGGTGGCTTTAACCATGGTTTTTACACACTTTCTTCTTCGTGCATAGTACCGTTTTCTTCATGGAAGCATATGCATTGTAAGTCACATATATGATTTTGAGTGAGAGATGGAAGAGGTCCTGAGCTGAAATGCTCTCTTCTGGTCTCCCCAAGTCCTCCAATAGAGGTGGGTATAGCAAGCAGCTATGGAGGTGAATAGATATGATGAGAAAATGACATATTCATGTGCACTTAGTGTGAAATAGAGTTGAAGGAAGCTTGTTGGATTAGAGATGGCTGTGATAGCATGTTGAAATATTAGAATGTCAACATGAGAAGGTGTGCACAACAGGTGGAGAGAGCTCAAGTACAAGAATAAAATTTTGTTTAGTAAGTTTCTCGCAAGTACAACTGGTACACTCTCTCTACCTCTGAGAGCCTCTAAGAGTGACCTCCAGGCTATTTATATAGCCTCACTATGGGCTAGGGTTAGGGCTTCCCCTGCCCTTCAGCTCATTCACACCTCACCTTCCCTCATGCACCCTTGCTTACTCTCAGGGTTCCCATGCTACACTTCTAACAATTTTAAGGCATTTGTCAAAGCCATGTCAAAACATTAGGTGGAAAATCCAACCTTACTCATATATGTTAATTCACATTATCAACCACTACATTGGCACTAGGAATCAGCCTAGCTTCTCTTAATGATAGTTTGTGCGAGATCCTTTCCACAACTATGGGTTAGTCACCCCCGTATACTTTAGATCAATTGAAACTATACCATATCATTTCACTATGAAAGGGTTGGTTTTAATGTTGGCCACCTGCACACAATAGCATCTATGACCTAATGGTAGCACCCTATATAGATTGTGTCTTGATTGTGTTCTTTCCTATGTTCTTGTTGGGGGTTAAAAGTTTCCTATACTTAGCCACCTACATTTACTTGTATATTGTACCCGCACACCTTTATACTATAGATAGTGGATGCCCATCACTATCACTTTATTCCTTTTTCTTTTAATGGAAATAGAATAAGGGAAGGTAGGTCACGCATTGCCACTGCTAGAGGTCCCACACACTATTCTCTCTCTTCTTGCTTGAACATCTATACCACTTACTCTCTTCTTGCTTCTGCTTGTGCTCCCACTTCTGCTCCACCTTTCAACTAGTATCAGAGCCATCATTCGGGGAGCTTCATCATTACTTGCTTCAACCCAAGAAGAAGAGGTTCACTTCATCCTTTCATGGTAGCCCACCCTTCATCCTTCCATGGTAGCCCACCCACGAAGAAGAGGTTTGTTAGAATATCAAGCTCATATTATTCTCCTGTTAGTATGTATGATCGACATTAGCCTTGTCCAGCTGTATCAGCAAGTGTGGGACATTAAATAAGTCGGTGGTCTTAGACCCAGTGTGAATGCTCCTACGGACCTTAGTACTATTGTATACACTTACTCTATGTGTGTGGTTATGAGATAATGAATGAATGGAAGAAGATGAGAGCATGCTTGCTCCTCACTCTGTATCTGCCTCTCTCAATCTCAGCATGGTATCAGAGCCATGTTAGGCGGGCTCTCTAGAGCAGGAGGAAGTCAAGAAGACTTGCAGGAGTTGAAGATCAGGATTTCTCAAAGACCAAACAGGCTGCCATTGTTTCTCCAAGGTATGCATTTGTTCATGTGAGGTTCTATGCTTCATGGCAGTGGTGAAGACTTGTATGGGACACTTTGGGAGCATCATTGAGCACATTTTAGTGCTTGACAATCATTATTACCTTCACCACGTGCTGCTGGAAGAGCCTGACAGGCTGTGTGAACTGCGCATGTTTGCAGGCTGAATGCATCTGATGCACTCCATGCTAATACTTGGTCATACACTGATCTATGGCTTATAAACAAGCCTTGGCAAGGTTGCTAAAGACTTGTGGCATGCTAATGCTTGACTGGGAATGAGATATGAGCTGTGAGAATTGACTGCAGATCTGAAATCTGTCCCAAACTGCTGTAGACAGAGAGTATTCAACAGGTACATGACTTTGGAAAGAGCCTTGAGCTCATAGAGATGCCCAAAAAGGGTCTACTGAAAGCATACAACCCCCACTTCTCATGCACTTACAATTAGAGACGGAAATGGTGAAAATGGAAACAATAACCGTGGTAGAGGCTCACAGCCCAATAGGGGCGAGTCTCGGTCCTGTGAGCACTCACTTAGTAGGTCCCATGGTCATAAGTCCTCTTTGATATGTCATTATTATGGATAACAAGGTCACATTAGGATGTTGTGCCGTAAAATGCGCAATGATGAGCATAAGGGAGCCAATTGTAGAACTATGTGTACAATTGCTTTGCATTGTTATCATTCTAAGTATCAAACCAATGCAATCTGAAAAGTGGCATTAACAATGCACAAAAATATGTCTAAGAAGTCAAGCTCATATGCAGAAGCATATCTTTAAATGGTTTTAATAAATGCATAACTTTCTAATGGCATTTGCCTCAATGTATTTCCACTAAGACACATGACATCGACTCACTACTCGACAAATTATTGCTATCAAGAGGCTGATCCTAAATTCGAGATTGTCCATCAATTTAGGTCAGACCTAGTACAATGACATATTCTTGACAAATCCAACATGCTCAAAGTAGGAACACATATAGCTAGCACATGTTAATTAGACTAGGAAGAACTTTTAGGATGCAATCACCAAACAAATGGAGAGATGTCGAGTGGGACATGATCCCTACAATCTCATATAAATTTTTTTGCATGCCTCTGAGGTCAACAACCTCAAGATTGAATCCAAAAAAGCATAAACATTTGGGCTATGCTTAGGCAACTAGGGGCAAAACTTGGTTCACAAGATTGGATACTATGAAGCTGTCAGATTTCTCTATTCTAAAAGGCCTCTTCATAATGCACTTCATTGAGGTAGCTTACATATATAATCTTATTTTTTGACTAATGAATGCATAAAAGAACCTCTCACATGGTGTTATTAGCCCTAGTGAATCATAGAGACCAACTACTCCTAGTGTAGAACTCGTGTAGAAAGTAGTCCTGTTAGGGATGCCTACGTCTCCTGGCCCAATAATAACTTACCTATCTAGTGACCCTCTTGCACACCTTGTTAAATAATAGTATAATGATGAGAAGTACATGAACCCTTATGTGGCACATGATGAAGAGGGTAACACAATCCTCATGGATGCCCAAACTCGATCATGTTGCTAGGTTGCAATGAGAAAGGACTGAAGTACCCTTGAGAAAATATGGAGTATTGGAATTACCACACCAATAAGGGAACATGACAAATGATCGTCCCAAAAATGAATAATGTCTACTCAAAAAACAATGCACTTGAGATGCAATTAGTGCAATATTACTCATCTGTATCATGATTGTCCTCAATGCTAGGTGCCCCATTACAACCAAACTGGATCTACAATATGTAATATCTTCCAAACTCAAAGCTATAGATTTTCGTCTCAAAAAATGACAAAGTGATACCTCTTGCCTATCTTAGGGTCAAACTACTTGCACAATGAGAGCACACAATCAATACTCCATTAACAAAGGAGTAGACTTAAATATCATCACATGTGGACTTACATTGGGGCAACCAAAGCTTGTGTTGACAAATCCAAGGATCAATCCCCATGGAAGATCCCTATACTCCCTCCTTGGAAAATGTAAAATTATGATGGCTATTGAAGTTTAGAGCTTGCCCATCATATCTTATATGCTACATAATTATGAGAACTTAGGAAAAGAAGTTTTGACTACAAGGCTTTTTAAGTATGTGATTAAATGTGATATTGATTATAGGGCATGATGAATACCCTTGACATTGCCAAATGTCAAAAACAATTATAGCTCTCATTTAAGGAAATATTGATGACTCCCAAGGACAAGGTAAGAAAATATCCTCTTGATCGCATGCAAAACTTAGTAAGGAAAGAAAGTGCATGCTAGTTCAAGTGTAAAATGAAGAGCAAAAACCAATTAGCACGACTTCTCCAAAAGTAGACAATGTATTCAATATGGCCAATATCACAAGCACAACCTCTATGATTTCCACTACTAAACACGAAAGAGCTCCAACAAAGTGAAGGGGAAGACTTGGAGCTAACAATCATCACAAGCATTGATAGAGAGCTAGCACAAAGTGATGATGGTTTTCTAAAACCCTATTGCATGACCAAGGGTAGTACATAGAAAAAAAATGGTTCTGGCTACCTAAACCACCCAGAAGACCACCTCCATTGACTAATATAAAGAATCAACACCTTTACAAGAGAAAGGGAATTTAATTTGGCTAGAAGCAAAGAATTAAGAACCTTCACCAGAGAAAGAGAATTCAGTTAGAAGCATTGTCTTACATATTTTCAAAATAACCAAGTTATAGAATGCCTCCTTCCAATCCCAAGATCCAAATGAGAAAATTCTCTCAACCATGAACATCATTAACCTCATGGAAATCATAACTAATACTCCCAAATCTAATGTGGAACCCCGATAATCACACCCATAGCTACGACTACGATATGCAACCCTACCAATGAACAAACACCTAATGCTTCCAAGAATAGGATATGGGTGCAAAATTTGAAAGTACCATCAACCTTAGAGGGGTCACTTATAAAAATGTGCAACCACATAATACATATTGTATAAAGCAATGTCTATCCCAAAATTAGCCAAAACTATACCAGTAAGTCCTCCTACATTGAACAAAAAAATAAAACCTTCTGCAAATAATATGGAGTTTTATATTATATTGAACCTCCCCACATGATAGCAATCCAACTAATAAGCATATCATGTGGGTTCACAAGTAAGGGTATTATTAAATAAGCCTTGCAAGATATATAACAGGTTTACATATACTAAACCCCCTAAGCTATCAACCTAGTTCTTGCAAAAAAGTGCTCCTCTCAACCAAAGGCTCTAACGTACTTAAAGCTAATGGTCTAACTTACTAGTTTTGATAGTGAAAGGGAACCTTTGACTATGATTCTACTATTTCTAAATACCAAAAGAGTAAGGCATTTTTCAAAGCCAAGGAAAAACCTTGGATGTAAACTCCAACCTTGCTCACATAATGTGGGTCGTTTGTAATTATCAAACTAACTAGTTTTGATAGTGAAAGGGCATCCTTTTACTATAGCTCTACTATGTTTTAGCAATGAAATGGTAAGGCATTTTTCAAAGACAAGTTAAAACATTAGGTATAAACTCCAACCTTTCTTACATACATTAATTCACATAATCAACCACTACATTGGCGAATAATCCTAGCTTCTCTTAATGATAATTTGTGCGAGATCCTTTCCACAACTTTGGGTTAAGCACTCTGAATCACATGAAAAACCTGGTAGGGAAAGTAAGAAAGTGCTGGGGGATCTAGGTCAAGTGCAAAGTGAAGAGCAAAAACCAATTAGTATGACTCCTACAAAAGTAGACAACGTAGCCAATATGGCCAAAATAAAGTGAAGGGGAAGACTTAGAGCTAACAATCACAAGCATTGATCGAGAGCTAGCATAAGTGATGACAGTTTTAGCACTATTACATGCTCAAGGGTACTACATAGGAAACCAAACAATTATGGTTACCTAAACCACCAAGAAGACCACCTCCATTGACTATTATAAAGAATCCAATAGCTTCACAAAGAAATAGAATTTGGCTAGAAGAATTGTCTTGCATACTTTCAAAATAACCAAGATAGAGAATGCCTCCACCCAATCCCAAGATCTAAATGAGACAAATCCCTCAACCATGAAGATCATCAGCCCCATAGAAATCATCACTACTACTTCCAAAATATAACATGGAACTGTGACAATTGCACCCAAAACTATGATTACGATAGGCAACCCTACCAACAAGCAAACCCCTAATGGTTCAAAGGATGAGATATGGGAGCTAAATTTGAAAGTACTATCAACCTAGTTCTTGCAAAAAAAGCTCCTCTCAACCAAAGCCTCTAGCGTACTTAAAGGTAATGGTGGGTTGGGTGGGGGGGGGATTCACTCATGGACATATGTATGCATCGCCTGGTTTCAAAATAAGATATTTTTAAAATACAAATTTTATTATATGCAAAAGGGTGTAATATAAATGGGCTATTTACAAATTGAATTAAAAAGGGTTATGCTTTACTCAAGGAAAATTCACAAATAAGGATATTTATAAATAGGCATGAATGCACGTGATATATATATATATATATATATATATATATATATATATATATATATAGAGAGAGAGAGAGAGAGAGAGAGTGTGTGTGTGTGTGTGTGGTGAACCCCCCGAGGTCGGCCATGATGATACTTGTTTGGAGTCTCCAATACAAGAGCCAGTACATCAACATATGTCCTCCATGGCACCCATGTGAGCCTCCAACCTGGGCCCAACCTCACCATCATCGGCAAACCACCTACACCCCATTTGCCATCACCCATGCTTATAAACATGACCAATAGCCATGTTTTCCTTGCCAAACCACCTATGCTTCTCCATAGGTTAAAATGCAACCTATAGCCTATGTATACTTGATCCTTGGCACCCCTGTCTACTCCTTCAATTGTGTTGTCAATCAACCTCTTCTGACACCACATTGGCCCTTGCCAAAGACTCCATCAGCCACCATCATCTGCTAATCCATTGGATCCTTTTTTGTGCGAGCGGCCAAGAAATGTCATCCACAACTACCCCACAAATGTCAGCCACTATCTCTTTGTGCATAGTAATGTTTTCTTCATGGAAGCTTATGTAGTTATAAATAAGTTGGGGCTCACATATTTTGTTTTGAGTGAGAGATATGGAAGGAAAGTTGTAGACAATCCTTAATTTTGTCTGGATTGCTTTGATAGCTATGAGATATAGTGGTACGACTTTTTAGAGGCCAACAAGTGAATGACTAAGAAATACATTAGGCTACTAGACATGTAACTTGTATTTGTTTGAAAGCATACAACCCCCACTTCTCATGCACTTACAATTAGAGAGAGAAATGGTGAAAATGAAAATAATAATCGTGATAGAGACTCACAACCCAATGGGGGTGAGTCTCAATGTCCCGTGGGCACTCACTTAGTAGGTCCCATGGTCATATGTCCTAATTGATATGCCATTATTATGGGCATCAAGGTCACATTAGGATGTTGTGCCATAAAATGGGCAATGATAAGCACAATGGAGAATTGTAGAATTGTGTGTACAATTGCTTTGCATTGTTGTCATTCTAAGCTATCAAACCAATGCAATTTGAAAAGTGGCATCAACAATGCACAAAAATATGTCTAAAATTTCAAGTTCATATGCACAAGCATATCTTCAAATGTTTTTTATAAATGCATAACTTTCTAATAGCATTTGCCTCAATGTATTTCCACTAAGACACATGACATCGAGTCACTACTTATGTTGCCATATCACCTTGTAATTAGCACATAAATCATGAGCCAATCCAAGAAACACTCTTTTTTACGCACATGCACGCACACAGATAATATAGAAAATGGTGTATTTTATTTATGATAAATTCACATATAAGGCACGTGATAGTAAGGGTATACATATATTGAACATCGGAGTGCACAAGCAAGATCCCATAACTTTTGTCTTTATGAAGGGAAAAAAAATGAAAACCAAAAATATGAAAAGAAAGAAAATTTTGGTGTTGAAAGGTACCCTTCTTTTGATTTAAAAATTTGCTAAGAGGAATCATCAATTTGTATCAATTCATCGTCTAATTTCTCACAATTCTCCTAATTTAAATACCAAAAAACCGTCAATTTGGTTTACATTCTCCTTTTAAGTTCTTAAGGTAATATTAGTCTCTTCTTCTAGGCATTCACCTCTTTTCATGTATAAGCATCATGGATAATGTCTGTATTCCTAATTGGAGAACATGAAGGTGCCATTTGGATTGGTATCTTTCTTGAAAGTTGAAGATGTGTACATACAATATGTGGGAGGAGAAAGTATTGTCCAAGCCTTGCAAGTTTCTAGCAAATATGGATTCTCTTTAATTTCAAGTAATCCTAACAAACATCTATCTCATCAATATACAAATTAATGTCAATAACTTGTTTGAATGCTTAGACATGACATAATAAACTAAAAAGTTTCTGGAGAAAAAACCTATATACCAAACTCTATGAGGGATTTTGCATTTCCACACTTTTTGTTGCAATAATAGCCACAAACATTTCTTTTTGGAGAGGAGAAAAAATTCTCTCTATCTACCAACAATGTGATGAAAGTATAGATTCAATGTTGGCTTCAAACTTTCTATCTTCTACCATTGGAGTCAATCACTTTTATAAGAAACCTAGAAGCTTCGTCTAAAACTTAATCCATTGATGCTTCCTCTACTAGCCATGGAATGAATAAATGATCATCGATCCCCCATAACTTTGTCTCAAACTCTCATTATGTCCAAGCAATGAGAGAAGTGACAACTTCTTTCAAAAAAAAACATGCAATAACTTTACCTCTTCAAAAGGAGGATTCCAACAAATTTGAAACTACTCTTTATCCAAATATGGTTTCATAGTATAGCCAAAACATGAAATATGTAGCAATGCAAAAAGATCTTAGAAGAAATAAACTATGCTTGCACTCTGATATGTCTTGATTTATTAGCTCTATGTAGCTCTTCAATGCTTGTAGTTCCAAGGGATCCCTCCAAAACAAAAAACCATGTGTTACTTAATCATTACTTAGCATGGACCAATCTTCATTGCTCTCTCATCTTTGAATCCCTCATTGACCAATTGCCAATTCTAAATTGGAGAACATTATCATCCACCTCATATTGTGTTCCATTTGGTAAGGTAACTGAGATAATGAAAGAACTTTTTGTAGATATGTATACCTCATTCTCAAATGCCACCTTAAGCATTGAATAATATTTCCAAAGCTCTCTCATGTGTTGATTGCAAGAACCCTACCCTTGTTGATTGTCAAAGTTTTAGATATTTTGCACCATATGATCTTGTTAGTGATTAACAAATAATATATTCATAGTTTAACCCCTCTTGCTCTTTCTTCTAGAAAACATTGGAAATATATGCCTCATGGTATTATATAGCCTCTCACTCTTTAGCAATGATAATATCCTCATGTGCTTCTATTGGAAATCGCTTTGTTAGCTTGTTAAGCTTGGTACTCCCCTCCATGGATATCTTTCATTTCCTTCCACAATTTGTTGTTAAGAAAGTCCCTTTTCACCATATCTACATATACTATAAAATAATAGTAAATAAAACCACATTTGAATTTTTAAAAACTACCATATTAGAGAACAATGTGTCGTCAATGTTTGACCTTCTTGTAGACTTTAAACTCTAGCTGAAATCTTCTCACTTGTTAGAAAAGAAACACAAATCAAATATCTAAACAATGCTAGACAATTTGGTTTGGTGCATCACAACTTCTAAATAAAAGGTTCATAACATTCCACTAGGAAACTTTTAGTGAGAAGATTTGTAGGGTTCGTATCCATAGGAATCTTGATAAGCTCAATGGACTTCCCTCTACCACCTCTCTAATGAATTGATAGCACACCTCAATGTGCTTTGTCTTTACAAGGAAGACTGAATTATGAGGCAACTGAATGGCACTCATCGAATTTGAGTGCAGTGTAGTAGTCATACCAAGATATACAACTAGATGGCCTCCTTGTAAGCCTCAGTGGTGATTGCAAGTTACTTAGCCTCAATAGAGTCGACAAGGCCGTGCATTTCTAGACCATAGACATTCAAGAGATAGAATCTCTAGCAAAGATAAAGACTACCCAGAGGTTGACTCCCTATTGTTTGTGTGTTGTGTATAGTTTGAGTTGGTGTAAGCAATGATTCCTGTATCTTGACTGCCATAGCAAATGCACATATTTGTAGTGCCTTCAAGGTATCTCATGATACCCTTCAAAGTATCCCAATGTCTCCTTACAGGTGTAGCCATATAGCATACCACAATTTTCACAGTAAATGCTATTTCAAGTTGAGTGGCTATCATGGCATACAACAAACTACCCACTACAGATGCATGTGGGATCTTGGCCCTGTCAACTCTCTTATCATCTAACTTGGGACAATCTACCTAACTAAGCTTCACATGAGAAGGTGTTAGATAGCCAATAGACTTACAATCCTATATATGGAATCACTTAAGTACTTTGTGAATGTACTCCTTATGGGGATAAGGAGTGATTATGTGTAATGTGCATACAAAGTATGTGTGAAGCATATCCCATGTCCTTCATCTCAAATCCCTTCTTGAGCTAAGTCTTTAAAGCATCTGGCTCAACATGAGCACTCCTAGCAATAATCATGTCATCAACATAAAGCACCAAGATAATAAAAGAAACACTCATTTGATGAACTTTGGATTAGTAAAGCACTCTTTACATCACTGTATTTAAAACCATCTTCAAGAGGATTAGCACTCATAATAGTACAAAATGTATCCCACGACTTTGGTTGTGTGACAAGCAAGAACAAAGACTTTATTTTATCCTCAAATTTAATGTCCTATACTAGACTAGCTAGCTAAAAATAAAATGAAATTCATTCAAATGAGTAGGGGTGTCCTCCTTTACGTAAAGATCCACAAGCTTCTTCAACTAATACAATTGATATGCAAGACTTTACTTGTCATTAAGATCACATATCTTCTTTCATAAATCATATGCACCACCAATAGTCAAAATAACATTAAAATACACTTGCTTAGACAGAGAGAGTATGATATTAGACTTGCATAACTCATCAAGTTCATCCCAATTATCTCTATCCCACTTTCTTGGCTTTATGCCTTTTTTTTTTCAATTGCCTAATCTACTTCTTCTGCACCAATACTTGTCATTTTGTGTCTTTTAATATTGGAAGTTGTTACCATATAACTTTTTAATGTTGAAAATAGTACTATCATTTGATGCATTGAAAGTATCTGCCATTATGTTTGCAAATGACTACAAAGTGCAAAAGTATGGATTGCTGTAATGATAGAAAAACATCCACAAAACTAAGCCAAGAAGAGTATATAGCTATCCACAAATAGTAGATGCAAGAGTGCTCAAACAAGGCATCTATTCTCAAAGAAATTGCTCATAAATAGTATTTAGCATTGTTATCCATAAAACTATAGTAAATGATCATATATCTAAAGGCAAATGACCAATGAAGTAAGTTCCCACTAGAAGGAATATTTGGGTAGCAACAGGGATATATAGAATGCAATTAGCAATGTAACAACCAAGTACCAAGAACTATCAAAACCTACAGGGTGTCACATACATAGATGCATACAATTAATGCATGTCAAACATCCACTACTAACCCCCTGACAATGATAGGTACATGATATCCAAGTGCTTAAAAGCAAATTAGTCCACAAGAGTAAATATTTGCAAGAATAGTGTATGCATAGATCAACTGAGCATGTACATAAGCAAGAGACTCCCATTGTCTCTAATGAACTAACTCTCCAAAGAGAAATACAAGTGTCCTCTACTAGAAGTGAATCAGGGATATCCAAGAGCCAAGCAAATTTTAATACATAATGATTATAACATCCAGGCAACCAAGATATACGATAAGTACATTCAAGAGCATGTACATCCAATATGTACTCAACCCCAAGTGAAGAATCATTGAAGAAAATGTCCAATGCCCGAATACATCTAATGTAGCTCAAAGCACATCATAAGCATATATAGGAACATATATTTATGCAAGCATCCATATAAGTATGTAGGATCCCGAATCACTTGTAGATATTCAAAGCATAAAGCTTCATTCTTGTATGCTTACTGTCGAAATTGTATCATGTCAATAAATCCTACTAAAATTGAGCTAAATGAGCTCTGTCCAATCCAAGTAGCATCTCAAAACATCCCTAATATCTAGGCATTGAAATAACATTCTAGAAGCATAATATAATCATTATGGAACTCACTATACGCTATCCACAATGTACACAATAGATATGTACCAAATTATGAGTGAATGATTGAGCAAAAAATTTTCAAATCAGGCTTAAGATGAAGCCCTTTAATGCCAGGGAGTGTGCCAAAAAGTGGCCAAAGAATAAGAGACTAAGCGATGCCTATAGTAGGAGTAGCCAATGTAGAGACAAGGGGATGAAAATATCCAAAAATTGCACTAGTTGCTCCAAGCCTTGGTACTATTGCTTCTTAGCTCAATGACTACTAATGAATGCTCAATGGAGCTCATTGAAGCCGTAGAACAAGTCTTGATAGGTTGGGAACAAGCTAAAGGTCAATGCATACCATGGAAGGACGAAGGGTGGGCTACCATGAAATCTTGAAGTGAACCTTGTTGAGATTGAGAGAGGCAGAGACAGAGTGAGGAGCAAGCATGCTCTCGTCTTCTTCCATTCATTCATTATCTCATAACCACACACATAGAATAAGTGTATACAATAGTACTAAGGTCCGTAGGACCATTCACACTGGGTCTAAGACCACTGACTTATTTAATGCCCCACACTTGCTGATACAGCTGGACAAGGCTAATGTCGGTCATACATACTAACAGGAGAATAATATGAGATTGATATTCTAACACTCCCCCTCAAGCTCAAATCATCTGATGAACTCCAAGTAGCTGTTTAAAACTACTAAACTTATCTTTACCCAAAGACTTGGTAAAGATATATGCAACCTGTTCATCAGTCTTCACATGCATAAGATCTACTCTCCCTGCAAGAACCATCTCTCTGATAAAATGGTAGTGCACCTCTATGTGTTTTGTCCTGGCATGGTATACTGGATTCGTTGCCAGGAGTACACTACTGATATTGTCGCATAATAAGGTCACTGGAGCATCCACCTGAATATCCAAATCAGCCATAAGCTTGAGCAGCCATGAAATCTCGCATGCTGCCAATGCAGCACCCCTGTACTCTGCCTCAGTACTAGACAATGCAACCGTTGGTTGCTTCTTGCTGCTCCAGTTGATCATGCCACTTCCAAAACCAAAAGCATAACCACTTGTAGATCTACGATCATATGAGCATCCTGCCCAATCCGCACCAATCCGCATCTGTGTATCCAACTAGTTTCAAGGTCTTATCTCTCATATAGAACAGCCCATAATCTACAGTGGACTTAACATATCTCATAATCTGCCTAACAGCATCCAAATGTGGCTTCCTGGGCTTCTGCATAAACTGACTTATGAGCCCAACTGCGTAACTCAAATCTGGCCTAGTGATGGTCAAGTAGATCAAACTTCCGACCATCTGCCTGTACATAGTCACATCCTGAATTTCAGCTCCAGTGCTAATGTCCAACTTGATATTCTGATCAAGGGATGTATCCAATGTTTTGCATTCAGCCATGCCATACTTTTTCAGCATTTCCATGGCATAATGTTTCTGCATCAGCCATAAACCATTTTCAGCCTTGATTACCTCAATACCCAAAAAGTACTTCAATTTTCCTATATCTTTCATGTCAAATTCAGATTTCAGCATCTTCATTACATGCTGTATGCCCAAGTCATCATTACCAGTGATTATCAAATCATCACCATATATGACTAGCACTACCAAGCCACTGTCAGTCTTCTTTGTAAACAGGCTGTGATTAGCCCTACCAACAGTAAATCCCAACCGCTGCAAGTAGTTACTGATCCTAGCATGCCAAGCTCTCGGAGCCTACTTCAGCCCGTACAGTGCCTTTTTCAGCTTGCATACATAATGCTGAAAATCAGGGTGAACATACCCTTCTGGCTGAACCATATAGACATCCTCTGCTAAGTCACCATTAAGAAAGGCATTCTTCACATCCATCTGCTATAATTTTCAGCCTCTAGCAGTAGCCAAAGCGATCACAGTGCGTATGGTTACCATCTTGGCAACAGGGCTGAATGTTTCCTCATAATCAAGTCCATACTGTTGGGCATACCCCTTAGCAACCAATCTGGCTTTATACCTTTCCACACTGCCGTCCGACTTACATTTGATTTTGTAGACCCATTTGCAGCCAATTGTCTTTTTTCCTTCAGGCAGTGGCACAAGATCCCATATCTTACTTTCAGCCAAGGCATTCATTTCTTCATCCATGGCCGCACACCAGTTCTCATCTTCCACTGCTTCAGCATATGTACCTGGTTCTTTGATCTCCATCACTTTTGTCATGTAAGCATAATGCTTTGCAGTATAGCCACTATATGTCAACCTGTCAACAGGGTATCTGAC
The DNA here is from genome assembly GCF_053477565.2 of Lygodium microphyllum. NCBI lineage: Eukaryota > Viridiplantae > Streptophyta > Polypodiopsida > Schizaeales > Lygodiaceae > Lygodium > Lygodium microphyllum. Next base: position 36,226,632 of record NC_141162.1, on the reverse strand, counting down.
CCTGTGTGAGCATCTAAGCTGTGGTGCACTGCTCGATTCCCCTCTCTCATGAGGTGGAATGTACCTGCTCTGCCTTGCGCCAGGCGTATAGACAATCGGAATACCAAGTTCAATGTCTAAAGTATCAACAGACTCATATCCAAAAGTCATTCTACTAGGTGTCATCATCCCAGATACATCCTCAGTAACTTTCTCTTTTCCTTTGCTGTCCACGGCATCATATCTCCCCCTCACTGACATACTGGTGTCAGTGGACGGTGAGCTCCTCAATCTCCATGTCCATGGGGATATTGTCTGACTAGTAGGTCCTGTCATAGTAGTGCTCTGCTGCATATCAACTGTAGATACATGAGTAGAAGGCATATCTGATGGCACTGTAGCCGGTGATACATACCAAGAACCCATCTCATAAAAAATAACATCCCTGCTCACCAAGGTTTCCCTGATAGAGGGATCATAACATTTGTATGCCTTCTTCTCCTACGAATATCCAATGAAAACACACTTATGTGCTTTTGGATCTAGCTTCTTCATTTTTTCATCTGGAATATGCACATAATCAAGACAACCAAAGACTTTCATGTGACTTACATTCAGTTTATAGCCATACAACTTCTCAAACGGTGTCATCTCATGAATACCTGTAGTGGGAGTCCGATTCAATATATACGTGGCTGTCATAACAGCCTCAGCCCAATAATAGAGCGGCATCTTCTTCTCATTCATCATGGCATGAGCAGCTTCCATCAAGACCCTGTTCTTTCTTTCAACTACCCCATTCTACTAAGGAGTGTAGCTGCAGGTAAGCTGCCTACGTATGCCATTTTTAGCCAGAAAGTTGTCAAACTCATTTGACACATACTCCCCATCGCTATCTGATCTCAATCAAGAGATATAGCAGTCAAATTCCTTTTCAACCTGCTTTTTAAACTGCTGAAAAACAACAAACACCTCATCCTTTGTCTTCAAAATGTAAACCCAAGTATAGCGACTGTAACCATCAATGAATGTCACATAATACTTCGAGCCTCCCATGGATGCATTATGGGCTGACCCCCAAACATCAGAGTGCATTAACTGCAATGGACGTGTACTCTACCTTACATGCCTGACAAATGGCAACCTTGAATGCTTACCAAATTGGCAAGCATCACATACATGACCAATATCTGAATATTGGAACTTGGGTAAACCTGTAACAAGCTGTTTTTTCTGCATAATTTGCAGCCTTTGCAAATTTACATGCCCCACTCTCTTGTGCCAAATTTCCAAGTCTTTGATAATGCCAAAACCATGAGCAAACATAGCTGAATTTAGCTCTGGCAAGGTAGCATCAAGAGTAAACATTCTGCCATTCCTGTGGCCATGAGCTATCAACTTGCATCCATTGCCAAACTCTTCAATAAAGCAACCATGCTTATTGAATCTAACCTGCAAGTTTTGCTCCGTCATCTGACCAACAGACAGCAAGTTCTTCGTAATCGAAGGAACATGCAATATATCATGCAAATTTTTCTTTCTGCCATCATGAACCACAAGAGGCACTTTGCCTTTATGCTCAATGCTATGCTGCGTGTCATCACCTGTACAGACATAGCCATGTTTTTCAGCCACCATATCAGTGAACCAATCACCGTGAGGAGGATTCATGTGGTTCGATGCCCCTGAATCAACGTACCAAACTGCATCATCAGTGAACCAATCACCGTGAGGAGTCATGTGGTTCGATGCCCCTGAATCAATGTACCAAACTGCATCATCAGTGCATTTTTCAGCAACTCTGTCTTTTACATATTGCATGGCAAACAATCTATCTCCTGAAGTATCATTTGCCTGACTAGATGTAGCAAAATGTCCATGTTGTTTGCCTTTCTGATTGCCCTGCTTCTTCCAATAGTCCTTGAATATGCCCATACTTCCCGCAGTAATGACAATCCTTATCCTTGTTCGGATTGTCAGATGGATGCTGCTGTTGCCAGAAGCCTCTACCTCCTCTAGGGCTAGATCTCCCCCTGCCTCTAAAGTTTCCACCACCTCTTGCATTCGATACCTGCTGGTTGTTATTGCCATAGGATGCATTTTGCTGGCCTCCTCTGCCAGATCCATAGCCTCTACTACTATTTCCACGGTCGCGTTGATTGGAATAGAAAACTGCATCCTTGCTTTTAGAACTGCTAGATCCTGTAGCCAAGCCAAGCTTAACCTCTTCATGGATAAGCAATGCAACCAGCTCATTGAAATCAGGCATTTCAACCCACACAGACTCAGAAGTGTCAAAAGACTTATACTCAGGCCCCAAATCATTCAAAGTCACAGCAACCATGTCTTCATCTTCAACCTGTGAACCAACAGATGCCAACTGATCCGTAATGGTCTTAACCTCCATGACATAATCCTGTATAGATCTGCTCTTCCTCTCCATGTTGTTGAACTTCTGCTTCAACTGTATCTTCCTGGCACTTGTGGTTGTGCCATAATACTTCACCAAAATGTCCCATGCATTCTTAGGAGAGTTGCAGTTCATTATCTGCATTACCATGGCATCTGAGATACATAAAGAGAGCCAGTGCAAGACTCTACGAGCTCTTTCTATCCAAGCTCGGTGTAATTGTCTCTGATTAGCCATAGGTCGATCTGAAAGCTCAGGTTCAGCTTCCGCTCCAGTCACCAACTCCCAATAGCCTTTCCCTATTAAGAAGTTCTCCATGCAGAACTTCCATATGGCTTAATTGTTACTGTCAAGCTTTTCCCCCCACTATCTAGGTTATGTTGTCAGTCCTCTCTGCATTAGCCATGTCGTATGCTCTGTCTGACTACCTGCAAGCCAACAAGTGTCCCTGACTCACTGCAGTTCTTGACTGTTTTTGACAGTTTTATGCAACAAATTTAATGTCAAAACCAGGGTATTTCAGTCCTTTTTCTGCTCAAAAACATCCACAAACATGTGGTCCCACCTATAGATACATTTGTCAATACATATGCTATGTAGTTGCTTCAAGTCTGTAACATGCAGCCTTACTGCCAGGGTTCATACATGCAATCTGAAAACTGAAACTGTCAGTGAGACCAGTGGCTTATTCAAAGCCAAAACTGAGTCATATACATGTCATACATGTCCCAAACCTTCATAGACAGCTGTTAGTACATGTAGCAGTCCAAACATAACCATATGGGCACAAATCCATGCATAGACAGCAAGTATAGGTGTCAAACTTCCTGCTCATAGATTGCAGTCAGCAAATGCTCAGTAAAACCTTGTCTATCCAGCTCCAAAACAGCCTCAAATCATGATTCACTTCGAAGTATTAGATTCAATACGTGAGCATTCGGGTAACCATAGACATCCTATCTTCACAAATCCAAGTCATAGATTGCATTTACAGTTTGTATCCAACCAAGATAATGTAACTGCATTAATTTCCAACTCCAAACTTGAGTTTTCAGTAGTATTTAATGCTTGTCTTAGTCCTCCAGACATTCATTAGACATATCCCAAGTCATACATTTGACATGAACCAAGCAATGTCATGTAATGCTTCAAGTGTAAACAATGCTTGCTGTCTACAGATTCATGACAGTTTTCCAACCAAGTAAATGCTTCAGATCTGAATATAGTTGATCAATAATCTTCAACTTACAGGCAAAACATCCAAGACATATGTTTGTATTAGCATGTATGTACTTCAGTAGACCCTTTTTGGGCATCTCTATGAGCTCAAGGCTCTTTCCAAAGTCATGTACCTGTTGAATACTCTCTATCTACAGCAGTTTGGGACAGATTTCAGATCTGCAGTCAACTCTCACAGCTTATATCTCATTCCCAGTCAAGCATTAGCATGCCACAAGTCTTTAGCAACCTTGCCAAGGCTTGTTTATAAGCCATAGATCAGTGTATGACCAAGTATTAGCATGGAATACAGCAGATGCATTCAGCCTACAAACATGCGCAGTTCACACAGCCTGTCAGACTCTTCCAACAGCACGTGGTGAAGGTAATAATGATTGTCAAGCACTCAAATGTGCTCAATGATGCTCCCAAAGTGTCCCATACAAGTCTTCACCACTGCCATGAAGCATAGAACCTCACATGAACAAATGCATACCTTGGAGAAACAATGGCAGCCTGTTTGGTCTTTGAGAAATCCTGATCTTCAACTCCTGCAAGTCTTCTTGACTTCCTCCTGCTCTAGAGAGCCCGCCTAACATGGCTCTGATACCATGCTGAGATTGAGAGAGGCAGATACAGAGTGAGGAGCAAGCATGCTCTCATCTTCTTCCATTCATTCATTATCTCATAACCACACACATAGAGTAAGTGTATACAATAGTACTAAGGTCCGTAGGAGCATTCACACTGGGTCTAAGACCACCGACTTATTTAATGTCCCACACTTGCTGATACAGCTGGACAAGGCTAATGTCGATCATACATACTAACAGGAGAATAATATGAGCTTGATATTCTAACAAACCTCTTCTTCGTGGGTGGGCTACCATGGAAGGATGAAGGGTGGGCTACCATGAAAGGATGAAGTGAACCTCTTCTTCTTGGGTTGAAGCAAGTAATGATGAAGCTCCCCGAATGATGGCTCTGATACTAGTTGAAAGGTGGAGCAGAAGTGGGAGCACAAGCAGAAGCAAGAAGAGAGTAAGTGGTATAGATGTTCAAGCAAGAAGAGAGAGAATAGTGTGTGGGACCTCTAGCAGTGGCAATGCGTGACCTACCTTCCCTTATTCTATTTCCATTAAAAGAAAAAGGAATAAAGTGATAGTGATGGGCATCCACTATCTATAGTATAAAGGTGTGCGGGTACAATATACAAGTAAATGTAGGTGGCTAAGTATAGGAAACTTTTAACCCCCAACAAGAACATAGGAAAGAACACAATCAAGACACAATCTATATAGGGTGCTACCATTAGGTCATAGATGCTATTGTGTGCAGGTGACCAACATTAAAACCAACCCTTTCATAGTGAAATGATATGGTATAGTTTCAATTGATCTAAAGTATACGGGGGTGACTAACCCATAGTTGTGGAAAGGATCTCGCACAAACTATCATTAAGAGAAGCTAGGCTGATTCCTAGTGCCAATGTAGTGGTTGATAATGTGAATTAACATATATGAGTAAGGTTGGATTTTCCACCTAATGTTTTGACATGGCTTTGACAAATGCCTTAAAATTGTTAGAAGTGTAGCATGGGAACCCTGAGAGTAAGCAAGGGTGCATGAGGAAAGGTGAGGTGTGAATGAGCTGAAGGGCAGGGGAAGCCCTAACCCTAGCCCATAGTGAGGCTATATAAATAGCCTGGAGGTCACTCTTAGAGGCTCTCAGAGGTAGAGAGAGTGTACCAGTTGTACTTGCGAGAAACTTACTAAACAAAATTTTATTCTTGTACTTGAGCTCTCTCCACCTGTTGTGCACACCTTCTCATGTTGACATTCTAATATTTCAACATGCTATCACAGCCATCTCTAATCCAACAAGCTTCCTTCAACTCTATTTCACACTAAGTGCACATGAATATGTCATTTTCTCATCATATCTATTCACCTCCATAGCTGCTTGCTATACCCACCTCTATTGGAGGACTTGGGGAGACCAGAAGAGAGCATTTCAGCTCAGGACCTCTTCCATCTCTCACTCAAAATCATATATGTGACTTACAATGCATATGCTTCCATGAAGAAAACGGTACTATGCACGAAGAAGAAAGTGTGTAAAAACCATGGTTAAAGCCACCGATAACTAGGTGGCAGATTTGTTTGTTCCATTACCATATGTTTGTATTAGGTAGGACGCTACTACATTAAAATAATTTATAGTTTTCTGAACCAGGCAAAAGCGTGGCGCGCAAGATGCGGAAGGGGATGCCGGCGCGCCAGCAAGAGAAGCGTACTGGCGAACCCCGCGCCACCGGCGGGGTGCGCGAGAGGGTTGGGAAGGGGGCGCGGGGGCATTCCGAGAATTGAACTCGGGACCTCTCGCACCCTAAGCGAGAATCATACCACTAGACCAAATGCCCGCTGCATGGTTGGCGTGTGGCGCCGCATGGCGCTCCATTTCATCGCCGCAGAAAATGCTCTGCCGCCCCGCCGAGGTCTTCTTATCTTTTGTTTTGTGTGCGTGCAATCTTCCCTTCTTCACGTGTCGTCGATTGATAGTATCTACCCGGCTTTGCAGCGTCAAAGAACCAAAAGGGTGCAATTTCTCTCAGCCGCTTGAAACCATTCTCGTATCATTACATACCAAGGTTAATTATTATGAGCCATCTAAGCTTTTCGTTCTCCTTAGTCTAAGTCGATGATCAGCGCCTTCCCTTACTCTTGTTCCCCTCCCAAGTGTTGCTAGTGGGTCACACTTCACTCTCAAACAATCGGGCCTACCAATTGTTTATTTTATGTTTTTAGCCTCTAGTGACCCCCCAAAGAGGGGACCACGCCTTGTGCTCGAGCATTTATCTTGAGTCGCATGCGCGGGGAAGGATTCATAGGCTTTCTGAACACGCTCTACCTTATGCATCTACCGAGGCAAAAGAGAACCCAGCATATCCTTGCAAAAGGCTGCTCTACTGCTCCTGATGCTAACTAAAGAGGCAAGGCTTCAAATTCCGGCCATACCAATCATTATAAACACGGCCATGATGGTATTAGCAAGGGTGTCCTTCTAGAATCCCGTGCTTGATGAATGGCTAGGAGACACTTCGGCACACGCATGCTATTACCAAAAGAGCCAGTCCGTCGACCTATGGCCGCCAACTGCACCGAGGGATGGAGTGGCATGTGCCAAAAGGTGCTTTGAAGGGAAACAAATCAAAAGACCCTGAGTTTAGGATGAGGTGCGATTCGCATAGACCTGTTAGTCCTACTAGTGCACATATGACCAACGCACACAACCGAGCTGATATGGCACCTTTACACGAGTGCCGGGTGCCACAAAATTTGTGCCCAAAAGTACCTCTTTTTGCATGCCATTGGCGTGTCATCTTGTGATTCTTTCATGGCATTCTCGAAGAAGGACTCCTCTGTTCTCATGCGTGCATACGTACACGCTAAGTATGCCATCAATGGCTTGCTATGGAGTCTTCCGACTTATCGTCTATAGCAAGGCCTACTATTAAGGGTTACCCCTCCTAACCAGAGCTTCCGTACTCGGATTTCATATAACAACCCTTCTCTAGAGCATCTACGAGACTTTTGCTCAATGCGCTATCGGATCGGCTTTATAAATATCGGCATCAACGCCAGAGAGGAATGGGTGAACACTGGATAAGTCATCCTAAGTGCTAGTGAGTCCTTCTCTGTCATTGAACCCCCTACCAGCCTATTAGCCATAAACTGTTGCTTCTATAACACATCTTGGGTGTCAAACTCCATGGTTTGTATGATACAGAGAACATAAGAAGAAGAAGATAACACAACAATGGAGTTATAAGAGAAAGAACAATGAAAAGTTTCAACAAAGTAACACATTAGTTACTTTAGATAAGCTCATTCGTCGAGCGATATAACCAACTAATTTTTCAACTTTTTTGACCTAATAACTTTGTAGCCTACAGCTCTTTGCATCTTCACTTATGGAACGGACCCTCTCCACCTTGAGCTCCATCTAATCCGCAATCTAATAGTTTGAGGCACCTTGCCCTTACCTGTAGTCCGCAAGGCATAGGTCCAAAGCTACTTCTTGCTTCTAGACTTATTCTCAATTTGCAATCCATAAGTTGCAACATCTATGGCGACATAGGCTGACCATACAAACATATCCTCTAAAATCTTCTTTATGCCACCCTTTGCCAAAGCTTGTAGCAACAGATAGATCTATGTCACTAGCACAAATTTTTCCATCCTTCCAAAAAATCAAATATTTTCTCATAGCATCTTTGTAAGCTTCACACAGTCCCTGTGGTCATGCTCAACATTGTCACACCACAAATATCTGCAAACAAATTCACTCCTAGTTGGAGTTTGTGAAGGAGTAGCTCTCCTAGGATATCTTCCAATTTAGCCAATTTTACGTGTAGATCTCTCGTATTATTTACAAGCTCATCCAATTTAACCAATTTTATATTAAACCTTTCATGTGTGGTGAAACCCATGCAAATATATATTGAAACTCCATGTACAACTTTATCAAGTCTTACTTGAAGTCTTGTTCTACATAAATGCCTACTTTACTTGATTTGGACTCTCCTTCATCATTCAGGTTGACTTCCTACACTTCATCCTCCAAGACTATTGTATAATTCCTCATGGTATTCATACCTCTACTTAGCCTGAATGATAGTTCTCTGTCCTTCTTCATACTAAACACCTAAATTGTCCATAAGCTAAAATTCCTCAGCATCTTTATAAAATCTTTAAATATTTTATTTACTTTTGTTCGAGAACTTTCTTGAACTTTAGGCTGCTCCTGCCTTGCCAAAAGCTCTTCAGGATGTTGGCTCAACCAGTCATAAACTACAATTTGAACAATTTGTTGTTTAGAAACTTCATTTGCAATGATGTTGGGCTACACCTGGTACCCCTGAATAATTCTATCCATGTTTATTTCAAAAATTGGTACTGCTAAAGGGTCTACCCAAATAAAGTACTCCTCCTTATCATCCTCAACTTCATCCACCAAATTGATTGTTTGTGCCACCACTGGTTTAGACTTATTCTTTAGGATGAATTTATTTAATATGGATAGTTTGATATCCGTTAAACCTTGGGAAATACGTACATAGTGAATACTCTAATTCTACCTCAACTTTGCTAATTTGAACCGTGGCCTAGCAAAAAGCATGTGATAAGACTCTCCTAGCTCTGACATCCCCATTACCAAAAAACTAAATTTAAAGTTCAAGCTACAACTTTGATTTGTTGATTCTTCAATATAGCAAGTGCTTGTAACCTCCTTTGGGCTACCATTTTAACTTGAAATGGGGCAGGTAATAACTCACCTTGCTTACTGTCCAAATATCTATTTTGAGAGAGAATATCCACTCCTGAACATCCATCCAACATACTTATTGCCTGCATATTCCACTTAAATGATAGGGACCTGATAGTCCACAACCTGTTAGAGCAGCTATTAGTGACTTACATTTAGGAACTTGTTGCCCCTGCGAGGTTCTTCCCCCAAGAACATCTTGGTACTTTTTCCTAATCATTAGGAGGATCTTCTCTTTGAACCCTAGAATCAAGTTCAAGAATTGATCCAATGTTAATTGTAAAGAACACCTTGCTACTGCTTGGAATGAGTTATCATAATATTTTTCCTATAGTTTTTGTGAACATGTATGTTAAGGTTGATCATTTTCTTGATTAAGATTCAAGTTCCTTGCCATTCCTAATCACCAAAGTCTGTAAGAAATGCCTTTTGAGCCTCCTTTTGTAGCCTATTGACTTGCTTAATATCCCTTTTCCTGACCTTTTCTTATTTGTCCCAATCCACTTTCTTTTTTGGGTCTAACTTCTAGTGATTGCTCACACTAAAGATTCTTTAAGACAATATTCAACTGTAATACATCTAGAGCAATCACATTGCACATGCATACTACCCACATTCAGATTACTTGCCATCTTTCCCTTCATTTCATGCTCTTCAACTTGATGACTATTATCTCCTGGAGTAGTCATTGCATGTTTAGGATGGGTTAGAATCAAACATTAGCAACAGACCCCCAATCTTGCTTTTCAAACCCTTGTTGGGGTAAAAGACCTCTGGGCCTGCCCGTGTACACACTGACCGCCCATTCTTTATTCATATATAATATGATAGTGCAATAAGCCTATCAGTTTAGTTGGATAGCACCTACATGGTGTGTGCTCTTCTCTCCTGCATCTTCGTCTTCTCCTTCTCCATTTCCATTGCATCCCCTTCAACTGGTATTAGAGCTTGATTGTGGAGCTTGGCCTGGTATTACTTCAGCCCGCATTGAAGACCTAGAGCTTGGAGCTTTAATGCCATCCATGGCTTCTTCCCCTCGAGGTAAGATTTCATCTCCCGCCTCTCTCCCGCCCTCATAGGCTCTTTGCAAGGTGTTCCTTGGCTTCATTGGGCACCTTGTATGCCCCCACCTTGGAGATACATGTTTTGAGCAATGCTTTCTCCATTGTCTTGGCAGTTGGTTATTGAGATTTCATTTCTCATTGATGCTTGGTTCTTTGTGGGTTACTCCTTGATCACTAGACTTCTTGACAGTGCTTGGGTTTAGCAGTTATGGCTTTGTTGCTTCTGTGTTGCCTAGCTTCTATGCTAGTTGGGTTGCTTTTTCCCTGTCCATACAGGTCAGATAGCATTTGCTCTTGATGCTTACCCGGCTATGCACTTTGTCTATTGTCATGTACTTTACGGAGCCACTTATTTGGATGTTGTTGTATAGATACTTGGGCTTCTCCTGGAGCTTGACCATTACAGGATCTTATGCCACTTACTGGTCTTGCATTGACTTGGATGCTACTATGTGGTTTGATGTACTGCAGAGTCATATTTGCCATTATGGTTATGGGCTGATTTCATGGCTGAATACCATATGCTCTTATGACAGATGTCTTATGCTTTACTGTACTATGGTTGGTTATGTCATGCAGTTGGCTATGACTCTTCTTCATGTGGGAGCTTTTGCATCCTTGGTTGATGCCTTTATGTACTCCCGTCTGTTGAGGTTTCATGAGCCTTTGCAGCATGCTTTTACCACACTGATGTACTTTTTGCAGATGATTGTGTTTATGAGCAGGTTCCCTCCGTTGGGATAGCCCTCAACTGCTTGAGCTCCGTGGATGCTATGGATAGCCCTATTCATGATGACTTGGATTCCTTGTCGTCTTCTACAGGTTCTTCTACTTCAGATGTTGTTTGTTTCCATTGTGGGAAGCTTGTGCATGTTCAAAGAAAATGCTTTAGATGGATAAGAGAGCAGCAGAGACAGAGATGGACTCGACATGAGTAGAGAGTTAGAGACACAACAGATGCAGAAGGTGTTACCACTCTTACTAGTGGTGAGGTACATGCAGTTACCCATAATGATGTAGTTGAGCATGTACTCCTGTCATCTTGTTTCCCTACATCTTACTTGCTCTTAGTGATCAGGCCTATGCATTTGATTAACTTTCGGACTCTATGGAATCTTGTCATCTTACCCCTCATAGAGCATGGTTCTCTTCTTACACGGAGGTTGACAGATGTATTGATTTGGGCCTCGAGTAGTCTTATGCTATTGTTGGTGTAGGGGATATACACCTAGCTTTGCCTAATGGGACTTCTCTTATACTCAGGGATGTTTTACATGTTCCCATGCTCAGTAAGAGCTTGATTTCTACCAATCAGTTTTATAATGCAGGATATACTATTTCTCTTCAAGATAGGTCATGGAAGATCTGTTGTGGTTGCTTGGTTTTGGCCAAAGGTTCTAGAGTTGGTTCTCATTACCCAGTGCATGTCTCTCATGTGGGTGATTCTATGGTTGTAGTTATCCGGATACCACATGCATTGTTATGGCATTATCGCCTAGGCCATATGCTCCACAGAGAGATGGAGATCTTGTCTCGTTTAGAATCATTGTTGCCTTGGTCCTTGCAGAGCCCCCTTGGCTTATGGCAATCATATGAGGCATGTCCTCTAGATCTTGTCCATTGTGCAGTATAAGGACCTATGCCTTCCCAGTCACTTGGTGGAGTGTCGTACTTTGTGACCTCTGTTGATCATGCTACCCACCGTGTTTGGGCTTTTTCCTTAGTGCAGATTGAGGATGCCACAGTTATGCTTGATAGGTTTATGGATTTTGCTGGTAGCAGGCCTAGGTGCTTGCAGATGGATTATGAGAGTCATGCTCTCTCTCCCAGCTTTCGGACCTCTAGTCAATAGTATGGCATTGATTTCTTGTGTCCACAGTATTATGGGATTGCTTATGGCGTGTGCCTGACCTTACAGGCAAAGGTTGCTTCTATGCTTACCACAGCTGGGTTGTCTTATGGATTTTGGGCTGAGGCCCTTATGACGGCAGTCTATTTGCTTAACAGTACGCCATGCTTGACCTCGGATGGTATTACACCCCATGAGGCATGGAGTGGCATGCAGCCCTCCTATGATTATTTGAGGATGTTTGGCTGCCAGGCATCCATACATATGCCACATGAGCCTATGTCACGGAGATGTATCCTCCTTGGTTATGGAGATGGCGACTTTAAGACCTATAATTTATGGGATTTGGATGCCCAGCAGGTCATACATAGCTGTCATGCTATCTTTTATGAGACGTAGACATCTCTCAGGCCTCTTGATGAGCATTCATTATGCTTTACGGTTGATTTTATAGCAGCTATAGTGCCATTACAACAAGCTATTTATGTTGAAAATGAGGCACTTATTGTCCCAAATGACATAGCTATGCATAGCAGCCACTAGGGTCAGGATGTTGGTGGTCAATTGCTAGACCCCTTGCAGGCTCATGAGAGCTGTTTTCTTATAGTTTTGCAGGCTAGACAACCAACCATATGTCATTCTTCTGCTTCGCTAAGGCCACATGTAGTCTTGAGACCTCGTCGGGATGTTGGCTCTATTTTAGTGATTGAATCTAGAGAGTTTGACTACTCTCCGCTGTCTTGTATGCGCTATGGTGATGCTACGCGCGACTCTAATGCTTTACAGCCATGCACTGATGAGTTGTGCTTGCTTCATGAGAGGCATTCTTGGATTGCTCCATTGTATGGAGCTACGGGATCGCTTATCTCTTGGATGTCATGGACTCGGGGATGCTTAACTCTTCTTCTGCAGAGGTTTCCGACACTTCTTGCACAACTCTCTTTTCGATTGGGTGTTGGGTGAGATGTCATGATTCCTCACCTTGTCTTTTTTCTTTTCTTTTCTTTGTTTTCACTTCCTAGCCACATTGTTCTTTTAGTGGGAGGTTGTTGGGGTAAAAGCCCTCTGGGCCTACCCATGTACACTGTGACCACCCATTCTTTATTCATAGTACAATAAGGCTGTCAGTTTAGTTGGACAACACCTACATGGTGTGCTCTTCTCTTCTGCATCTTCCTCTTCTGCTTCTCCACTGCCATTGCATCCCCTTCAACCCTTAATAAAATAAGAAATTTGAATTTCCTAAGATGGTCTATCAATTATTCCCAAAAAGGCATTCTTGAGTGCATCATAAGTCGAGAAGCTAGCTAAACCACTGTAGCAAGCAAAACAATCCATTCCCTTATCCTAAAATGTGGCTACAAAGCGTTTCTTCTTAACCTAATCATCATACATTTGGTCAAATCCACTAGCTGTCCATCCGGTCTCAAATTGAGCAACATGGGAATCAAGTTGGAAAACAAGATCCTACTTCTTTTCACTTGAAAATTTGGATGCTCAAACTTTGGGATTTTGAGGTGGTTGTTGAGAGATTTTTCTTAGTCTAGCTCCAATACCTAAAGGATTGAATACTAATTGTTGTTGTTCAAGTGGCCCAAAGAGGGCAATTTCCAATAGAAGGACATCCCATAATCTTTTCCTAAAATCATCAGGAGGGTTTTGTATGTCCACTTGTGGTTTATGATTTAACTCTTCTCCTAATGCACTTTTGGATAGAATATCCTTTGGTGGTGGTTCGTCCTTTAGTACCATTTCTTCAACCTACACTTCAATTTCTCCTTCAAACTTGAGACATTGAACCTTCCTTCTTAATTATTCTCTCAATTTCCATGCTTAGACTCTCCTAAGAATCCAATCCCTCTAATGAGGACACTTCCTTGATATGAATGCTACCCATCCAAAATGCCTTAGATATCATAATTGCCATTATAGCCTTGCACTTCCATAGGCTATTCATTCAAATTCCTCTCCTTCACACTTGATGCCTAAATCATGAGTAGATTGTAACATGAACCAAGTAGGATTGCCAAAGTGTAATGGCCTAACTTATCAAATATCTTAAATGCAACAAAACATATCCACACCTCCGATACATAGGAATGTCTACATTTTCAGCCTACATATTTCCTAAAGTAGAAAACATCAATGAATTTTCAATTGACATAGGATTTCAAGTTGCATCATCCATGTCCTACAATAAGCACTATCATAAACATATCATTATATGAGAACTAAAAAGGCATGAATCAGGATGCATTACAATCAGACAACCACCGTTCCGCTAAAGGTAAAGGGTTGTTTTACATCAAACCATATATACGCATAAATACTAAGTTCCTAAAGTGTGTAATTAGAGCCTCGACAATATTACACTTAGAATTTGTAATCATAGCCTAAGCTTGTAAGGCTATATTACACTTGTAGCTATAGCCTAGCCTTCCAAAGCTTAATAAATGAATAGTTCCTATACTATGATTCATACCCCAGTTGGTAACCTTGTAAAGAAACCCCCCTCCCCGTGCCCCCCCTCTTATAAGGCTATAAGGACAAAAACACCTCATGTATATTGAATGAAAATTTCCCTTGGTAAATGAGATAATGAAAGATGATGAAAGAGAAAGTAAGAAAATAAAATGATTTTGATTAAGTTTCCTCTAGTGTAGTGTGATAAATTTAAAAAATTCATCAGTAACACTAGATTCTTTTATGTTTTCTTCAACTTGTTATTATGAAGTGTTTGACTAATGTATACATTGAATTTATTCCTTGTAGAAGATATTTAATATCTCGTGTACAGGTTTTGTTTTTGTTAATGTGCTACTAAATTTTATAGTTCTCAAATAAAATATTCTTGCTTGATGATGTGATTTCTCCATGACATGGCTATTTCATATTAACAATGGCCCATAACCTTCAACAAAGTATGTTCCATGTTTTGATAAAATATTATTCATGTGAACTCAAAACTTGTTAGAATGATGAAAATATATAAAATTTACAAGTTGAAGTTTCCAAAAATGATACCTATTGTTATGTATCCTTTTAAAGTTGCACATAGCCTCCATAAAATCACATTCTTCAAACGAGTTATTCACATTTGTTAATGTACATGTTTGGATCAAGAATCCTTATCTCTATATGCAAAATACATGTATATGTTCTTTTTAAGAAAACTTGCAAGACAATGTCACACAAGTGGTGATCAAAGAAAATCTCTAGTCACAACCCAAAGACATGAGAGAAAAGGAGTGCTTGAAAATTGAATAAATTTGTCAAAGTATTAAACTCAACAAAATAGATTTACAAAACATATGGCGGGAGAGCAAGAGCCAAAAAGGGAGATACACAAAATGGGAACTCCGACAATCACAATGTGTGATCGGGCCTTCCTTTATTCAAATTGTCATTGAAAAAATAAAGAATAAAGTGATGGTGACGAGTGCTCGCCACCTCCAGTGTGCAGTGGTGGGTACTATCAGTGACATAAACCCATGCAAATATATATTGAAACTCCATGTACAACTTTATCAAGTCTTACTTGAAGTCTTGTTCTACATAAATGCCTACTTTAATTGATTTGGACTCTCCTTCATCATTCAGGTTGACTTCCTACACTTCATCCTCCAAGACTATTGTATAATTCCTCATGGTATTCATACCTCTACTTAGCCTGAATGATAGTTCTCTGTCCTTCTTCATACTAAACACCTAAATTGTCCATAAGCTAAAATTCCTCAGCATCTTTATAAAATCTTTAAATATTTTGTTTATTTTTGTCTAGGAACTTTCTTGAACTTTAGGCTGCTCCTGCCTTGCCAAAATCTCTTTAGGATGTTGGCTCAACCAGCCATAAACTACAATTTGAACAATTTGTTGTTTAGAAACTTCATTTGCAATGATGTTGGGCTACACCTGGTACCCTTGAATAATGCTATCCATGTTTATTTCAAAAATTGGTACTGCTAAAGGGTCTACCTAAATAAAGTACTCCTCCTTATCATCCTCAACTTCATCCACCAAATTGATTGTTTGTGCCACCACTGGTTTAGACTTATTCTTTAGGATGAATTTTATTTAATATGGATAGTTTGATATCCGTTAAACCTTGGGAAATACGTACATAGTGAATACTCTAATCCTACCTCAACTTTGCTAATTTGAACCATGGCCTAGCTAAAATCATGTGATAAGACTCTCCTAGCTTTGACATCCCCATTACCAAAAAACTAAATTTAAAGTTCAAGCTACAACTTTGATTTGTTGATTCTTCAATATAGCAAGTGCTTGTAACCTCCTTTGGGCTACCATTTTAACTTGAAACGGGGCATGTAATAACTCACATTGCTTACTGGCCAAATATGTATTTTGAGAGAGAATATCCACTCATGAACATCCATCCAACATACTTATTGCCTACATATTCCACTTAAATGATAGGGACCTGATAGTCCACAACCTCTTAGAGTAGCTATTAGTGACTTACATTTAGGAACTTGTTGCCCCTGCGAGGTTCCCCCCCCCCAAAGAACATCTTGGTACTTTTTCCTAATCATTAGGAGGATCTTGTATTTGAACCCTAGAATCAAGTTCAAGAATTGATCCAATGTTAATTGTAAAGAACACCTTGCTACTACCTGGAATGAGTTATCATAATCTTTTTCCTATAGTTTTTGTGAACCAATTCTTACTTGTAGATCACACACACACACACACACACACACACACACACACACACACACACACACACACACACACACACACACACACACACACACACACACACACACACACACACACACACACACACACACACACACACACACACACACACACACACACACACACACACACACACACACACACACACACACACACACACACACACACACACACACACACACACACACACACACACACACACACACACACACACACACACACACACACACACACACACACACACACACACACACACACACACACACACACACACACACACACACACACACACACACACACACACACACACACACACATTACTAGGAGAGAAGGAGTAGAATGTAGCCCTGTAGGCCACTCAGGCTGCTCTAGTTTTATAGATTTTAAAGCCCACTAAGATTTTTGTTGGGCTCTCGGCTAGCCCACCAGGTTATCTCATACTCTAGGGGGACCAACTGAGAAAATTAACAAACCTATTTGGGTTTTGGCTAGTTTCTAGGTTACCTTTTACCTACTCAAGAATAATCATAAATCAATGTAAACATGTTAACTTAGGAACCACGTATCCTTATTACATAAAATTTTAAGTAATTATGTAAATGTTTTATCCCTAGCTAAAAGGATCAAGTGATTGGGTGAGTTGAATCTACTTGACATCCCTCACATGAACTGGGAATACATCAAATATTTCTGATCCTATCTTAAGGATCAAAGAAACTAAGAAAATGCTAGAAGAAATGAAAGAGTATATCAAAGCTATTCACTAGTATATTAAAGTAGCTCACAATAGGTAAAAGGCATATGCAAATCCCAAGAGGACTCTGTACACTTTCAAAGATGATACATAGTTTTCCTTAGTGTATGGCCAAAGAAAATTTCCTTATCCCTTGGTGATTTCAAGAAGCTCATCAACCCAAACTATTGTGGACCCTATAAAATAGTCAAGTGTCTTGATAGAAATGCTTATAGGCTAGAACTTCTACATCATATCAAAGTGCAAAATTTATTTCATGTAAGCCTTTGAAATTGTACATCCCTAACCCTATTCATGTCCTTGATAACATACAAATTGTAATGCCAACTCAATGGATCCTTGAGGCATAGCCTGAGAAAATTCTATACATCCGAGAGAAACCTCTTAGAAAATGTACTATCTGTGAATACCTTGTTCAGTGGAGAGACATCCCAATAAGGTGAAACATGGATTGAAGATTCCATCTAGAGAGAACATCTTGAGTTCCTATTAAGATGAGAGCATCAGCCCATGACATTCGCATATCCCACATTAGTGGGATAGTTGGCAACTAATGTAGTACCATTCATGTATACTTGGGGGACTGTTGTGAGGACCTAAAGCTTAGTTTTGAAGTGTATTCATAGGCTGAAATCTATCCTAGAAGTTTGATAGATTGCACTTGAAATGTAGCATATTGAAGCTTAGTTAGTACCGGAGCAAATGCTTGGACCTTATCACATGAGTTGTGGGATGTATTGAGCATTGAATGCTCAAATTTGGATCAACTTACTACTACTTATAACATAGTAGTGGCTATTTACAGCCTGTGAGAAGCATATATGACATTGTTACTTGAAAATGGGACAAGTAGTGGTGCTTCTATGGCTATGTATTGACTCCCAGATGCATTGGCACATGTCTACTATGATCTGAAGGTGTTTTGAGCTGAGAATACTTTGATTTGTACAGAGTTCATATTGTGGTGATTACAGACTATGTCTGCCACTAGATGTTGAGGCATTCCTACATGTGCATTGTGCAATCAATTCTATCCACAAGCAATGTTATTATCCCTAGATGTTATGACATATGCTTGGAGATGTTTGACATGTTTGTGAAATATGCAGAGGTTTTATTGCTGTAAACTCTTGGAATGAAATTGTTTTGTTTGAACAGTGGCACACTTATACTACTTGATTGAAAGTTTTTGGGATTCTCATTTGTGAACTGATGTCTACTACAACATGCTTAGATGAGATGGACTAAACTAGTTGCAGGGTAATAATAGGTGTACATGTGGTATTTGGATGTTATACAAGTATCTTCATCAATGAAAGATTAACTTGGTTTGCAGGGAGTTAAGCACTGATTGTTTGAATACTGTAGCAAATGCGTAGAGTCGTAAACATGGAAAATGCATATAGATCCAAAAGTATTACATAAATTGTAGGTGAGAAGTTGGACAATAATAATTATGCAATATGGAAATTCCACATGGAAAATTTCTTGATTGGCAAAGGATATTGGGACCTTGTTGTAGGTGTTGATGAAGCTGAACCCAAGCTTCTAGGAAAGAGCCTAGCTGGTTGAATAGCTAAGAGCACATTGTGCTTGGCTAGAAAGAGCTCATAGAGTCTTGCATTGGCTCTCATTGTGTATTTCAAATGCGAGGATAATGCAGATTATTAACATCAAGACACCAAAAGATGCATGTATTTCCTGATGAGATATTATGGTACTACTACTAGTGCATGGAAATTATAGTTGAAAAAGAAGTTCAAAAACATGGATATGAAAGGACACTCCATTTAAGAGTATGTGACACAAATAAAAACCATTGTTGATTAGTTGGCAACTATCGGAATTGAAGTAGAGGATGAGGATTTGGTTATAGTGACCTTGAATGGCCTTGGACCTAAATACGTCATTCAAATGAGGTTAAGCTAGGTTTAGCTACTAGCTCAAGTAGCTTGAAATGTAAAGATGTAGTATTTTATTGAAATAAGAGAGGTTGTGGTAGATGTGGCATGGGATCCTTTCATGGTTGACAAAATGTATATTAGAATATGCAAAATCAAGGACATACTACTAGAGGTGGTGAATACTTTTGAGCAAGGGGGAGATCTAACTCTAGAGGCAAGGGATCCAAGTAGTTCACATCCTATTCATGACAATGCAAATGAGGATAAGGACTATCACTACTTTTGGAAGTATGGACACATTGCTAAAGAATGTTGGAAGAAGCAAGCAAATCAAAGAGGCAGGCAGTAGGGTTGGTATGCCTCATCCAGTCATGTAGATCATGAGAGTGCTAATAGGTTATTTGCTATGACTTATGTACGGAACAAGGCTACTTAGCAAAGAAAAGTCAAATGACATATGGTATATTGATTCAAAAGCATCAAACCATATGATACCACATGGGGAGTGGATTGATAAAATGAAAGTAGGAACAAATGGCTATGTATGCACATGAGATGACACTCAGCATGTCATAGCTCATACAAGAGTTGTTTCATTGGTTATGCTTGATGGTCAAAAGAAGAACACAATGTTTACTCATGATGATGCAAGTGCCAAAGACATAAATATCTGGTATAAACACATTGGACACATAAATATACAAAAGCTGAAAAATATGTAGCAAAAAGATATTGTTTCAAGATTGCTCAGGTTCAAATATGTTGATTTGGGATAGATATATTTAGCCTGTCAATTTGGGAAAAGAGCCCAGTTTTCATTTGTTTGTCGACATACATGGAACAATAGTAGACCTTTATAGCTTGTTCACTTGGATGTATGGGGACCTGCTCATAATGAATCTCTTGGAAGGTCTAAGTAGTATTATGTGACCTTTGTGGATGATTTTAGCAAGTATACTTGGGTATACATTATCTAAAGCATGAAGATGAGATTCTTGATAGCTTTATGGATATTAAAAAACATGTAGAGAAAGAGTTCAACTGCTATATCTCATGCCTATGATCTGATGGTGGCGGTGAATATGTGTCAAAGGAGTTGATTAAGCATGGAATTAGAAGATTGTTGACATGCAACTATACTCCTCAACAAAATGGAGTGGCTGAAAGGAAAAATAAGGCCATTACAAAAGCAGTCAGGGCAATGCTAAATGAGAAAAATATGCCTCTTTCTTATTGGGTTAAAACAATTATTATATTGATGTTTATGTCATGAATCAAACATCCACAACTGGCATACATGAGAAGACACCAAATGAGTAGCTTTATAGTTATAAGCTTGACATCAGACACTTGAAAGTGTTTGTGTAGCATTGCATATGTGCATATACATGATGAGAAATGGAAAAAGCTTGATCTAAAAGCAATTAAGTTTGTCTTTATTGGTTACTCACAGGAATGGAAAGGTTATAAGTGTTATGATCTGTCTACTCATAGGACTTTGATTAGTTGTGATGTGGTATTTGATGAGCTAGCATCATGGTATGATTCTAAGCAGGTAACATTTCATGATGGTACTTCAAAAAGTACATATGTTGAAAATGGGGTGCAGGACACTACTATTGCTAGTAGACCTACACATGATGTATCTACTAGTGTGAGTCCTTGGACAGGATGATTATGCATTCATGGTTCCTGTTCCACTGACATGGATATGTTAATAAGGGTGGATTGGACAAGGATAAAGGAAAAGAGAAGGCATTTGATGATGTCATAGGTCCATTGACATTGGGATATGATTCCATTGATAGCTTGGATAGTGAATTTGGAATTGCTACAGTTGTTACACCTGATATTAAGTAGAGGTATGTATCACCTCATCAGAGAGCGGAGTCTCATAGTGCGCCATAGCTATGAAGATCACAGAGAGACAAAAAACCTATAGGTAGATTTATTTACAATGGATACTCAGCTAAACACTATGTATACATGACAAAGGTATTGAGTTACAAAGAAACCATGTTGTTTGCAGAAGTAGTCAAAGATGAGAATTGGTGCAAAGCAATGGATGAAGAGTATTATGCTTTGTTGAAAAATGGAACTTGGGATTTAGTCAAGCTACCTAAAGGCAAGATGTTTATTGGATGAAACTGGGTCTACAAAGTCAAATGAAAATTAGATGTCTCACTTGAAAGATAAAAGCCTAGGTTAGTTGTGAAGGGTTATGCTCAACAGTATGGGTTGGACGATAATGAGACATTTAGTCCTATTGCAAAGATGGCAACTTTAATGAGACATTTAGTCCTATTGCAAAGATGGCAACTTTATGTATAGTTATTGCATCGATTGCATCCAGAGGTTGGAACTTATATCAAATAGACATAAAGAATGCATTTTTCAATGGTGATTTGATGGAAGAAGTCTACATGTATCAACTGGAAGGAAATTACATCCTAAATATTTGTCTTATGTTTGCATATTGAAGAACACACAACATGGATTTAAATAGGCACCATGGGCATGGAATGGAAAAATCAACTTGTACTTATACAGAGACTTGGCTTTCAAATGGGTAAAGTTGATCATAGCTTGTTTACCAAGAAGATAAAGAAAGGCTATGTGATTTTGGTGGTTTATGTAGATGACTTGCTTATTAGAAGTGATAATACATACGAGATTGATGAGATTAAATCTACGATGTAGAAAGAGTTTCAAATAAAAGATCTCAGAGAGCTGAAATTTTTCCTTAGTATTGAAGTCATACGTACACCTCATTGAATCCATACATGCACCTCATTGAATCCATACATGCACCTCAATAAATCTAGATGTTACAAAAGTAGTATGCACATAAAATACTGGAAAAGTATGGTATGTTGAAGTGCAAGCCCCTGGATACTCCATTAGAGCAAAATGTCAAGTTGACAGTTGATATAGGAAATGATATTGAAAATGTAACCACGTATTCATGCTTAGAGACATAAAGATGTTTATGTAGTCAATAAAATCTATTACTGGTCTAATTTAAAGCTAGCTTGGGGCTTGGGACACACTAAACTATCAATTTGAGACACATGGAAATGGGCCAAGATTCAAACTTAGGAGAATAAAATTGAATTAAAAAAGACTTGTGAAGTAAAAGCAATGGAAACTTTCGTTACACCTCTACCTTCTCAAATGGTAGCAATCAAGATAGCAACACTAAATAAAGATCTTTGTTAGAGTGTATCCAAAATTCTACCCCCATATATGATAGCATGGTTACAATATCTACATTGGTTAGAACATATATCTCACTTTTGAGGAATTTAGGTCCATGTTGTTGGAGATGTGTTTAAAGAGAGCAATGAGCAAATAAGTGCCTTTTGCTTTTGATGAGGAGATGTTATTAGTGTGCCATCATGGAAGCAATGGTGGAGATATTCCATTGTGAGAAACATGATAGCTTGCAATTTTTGTTTACTTTATTTATAAAGCCTTGTAGTTATCATGCATGGAGCCTTAGAATAGAGCATTGGTGAGCATAAAACTATCCTTAAGGGTCATCTAATAATTATCTACTAGTGTTTTATATCATGCAAGACTAATCCAACTTAAAGTGGACTAAGCATGCATGCTAATCCAATATCTTGGGAAATCATTGTTATCATTGTAATATCTTGAGAAGGCAAAGGAATAAGGAACCAAGGAAGGAGAGACTATGTTGAGAAATCTAGTTTCTAGAACATAACTTGGAGGAAACACTCCATTTCCACCTATTTGTCTTTAGTATTGATATCAATATTATAAAGTTGATCCAATAGTGCATTAAACAAAAAGACTATAGATGCTCTAGAGAAGGGTTGTTATGAGATCCCAATATAGAATCTCTAATTAGGAATACTTTCATTGTGGTCAAAAGGGATGCTTTAAATGTGAATATAGATTTGATCATAGGCATAGTGTGGCTAATAACTTGACTATAACACGAAGTTGTAACATCACAAAGAATAATAAAAAATTCAAGTAGCAATGCAACTATGTGGAATCAATTAAGCAACCACCATGTAATATTTTACAATCATAATGTTATCTTTTAATTTTTCTTTTCAAAAACATTGCCTTGATATTTCAATAAGACCTTGATCAATGGATCATGATATATTGAAAAAATGTTTGATTAGTGGATATTACATGCTTACCCTCTTTGTTAGCACTCATACAACCCAATCATTTATTGAGATTGATTATATTTTTTAAATTGGTTCTTGTATGTAAAAATTACATACCACAATGGATAGAATGTGAGCAAGGAGTAGAGAATACACCGAGTGCAGTAGGCCATTGTCTCGTTTCATGCACCTCAATAGCACTCACTGACTCAGACTTCAACAAATGTTTGTAGAACTTGGTTTTGTATGCCGCCATCGAGTTGCTCCTCCCAATCTTGAATGGTGTTCAACCTCTCTTTCTTGATTGGCCATGACTGTATGACTATAGGCCATGTGTATCACTTACACCTTTCATGTGTGATTTATCATATGCTAAGATGCATGAGACTTCTCATGCTACATAATTAATTTGATTTATTACCTTAGTTATGCCAGTAGCAAGCATCCGTTGATGCTTGTGCATGCACCCATTATACAAGTCCCCTTACACACCTCACATACACACCACCACCCACATACCCTTGTCCACACCTACGACACATATGCTTACATTTCCCACTCACCCACACACATTCACACACTCTTACACCCCACGCCCACATTCACACATGCATAAACACACACACAAACAACTCACCCCATTCAATCACACACACATTATCACATACTAAAACACACACGTACACTAGTATTCGTGTATACACACACACCACCCATGCACACACACAAGACACCATTCATGCATGCACATACACTATCACTCTCACACACAACTATTCACCCACTCATTCACACACATGATAGACCCACTTACCATAAAATCCACCCACACAAAAAAGACCTAACCCCCCCCCCCCCCCCCCCCCCAACACACACACACACACACACAAAACATACAACACACACTTAGTCACCCATCCCACCACCTACACATAAACCCATTTCCATACTCACGCAGTTACACTCTCCTATAGGCATCCATAATGATTCACCTCCACCAATTTCACTTATGTCATGTAGTTCACTTCCGTTGTGTAGTTTACTTCCACCACTAGATTCACTTCTACCATGATCATTTCCACCAAAGAATTCACTTCCACCAAAGAAGTCACTTCTGCCAAATTTACTTCCACAACAAGTTCACTTAGACCAAGATCACTTCCACCACATTCACTTCCACCAAGGAATTCACTCCCATAATGATATCACTTACACCAAGATCACTTCCACCACACAGTTTGTTTCCACCACAAGTACGCTTTCACCACCATGAATTCACTTCCATCACGTTCACTTTCACCACAATATCATTTACACTAATACCACTTCCACACTAGCATTTCATTTCCACCATGATCACTTCCACTAAGAAATTTGCTTCCACCACAAGATTAGTTCCATCAATTTCACTTCAACCATGATCATTTCCACCAAGGAATTTACTTCCACCACCAAATCACTTCCACTAAATTCACTTCCACCACAAGTTCACTTCCACCAAGTTCACTCATGCCCAACAAGATGAGTTCCACCAACAAATTCACTTCCACCAAGGCACCCACTAATTTACTCTTCCACTAAGGTCACCTCCATCAAGTTCATTTCCAACTAGACACTCCTAAGTTTACTTCCACTCTAAATTCACTTCCATCAAGTTCATTCACACCAAGACACCCAAAAATTCACTTTCACCCTTAATTTCACTTCCACTAGATCACTTCCACCACACCTCATTCACTACCACATAGACACTCACTTCTACTCACTTAGTCACTTCTACCCCCGTGGGGTCCACCAGGGTTTACCATATGGTACCATGTGAGTGTAAGGGAGGGGGTTTATTTAAGGGAAGGAATGTACATTTTATAAGGTAAGGTCCCATAAATAGGGGGTAGATAAGGGGTATTTTCATATATTTCTTGCACGCAGGTGATGTCTCCTTATTACTACTAGTGAATCCCCCGTGCTTCTACCCATCCACTTCTACTCACCTACTTCTATCTACCTAGTACTCATGTACTTCTACCTACTTCACTTTTACTCACCTACTTCTAACCACTTACTTTTACTCGCCCACTTCTACCCACTTACTTCTATACCCTACTCACTTCTATACTACCCTTGGATATCTACCTTAGCCTAGCCCTTCTACACTCACCTTGGACTTCTACATTAACCTTGTGCTTCTACTCAAGCCTTTGGACTCACTTTCACACTACACCACCTCCATGCACACACACTACCCCCCCACACCCCATTCCATCCATGCACTTGTCCATCCTTGCACAACATCAATCATATCTTATTGCACTTAGACATCTTGTCCTTGCATTGTGTATAACTAGTATTGGCACATTGATATCTTGTTCATTATGATACATGTGGTATTGCTTGCACAAGTGCATCTTACTTTTGAAAATAAGGAAAGCCTGATTTTGCACAACTTATTCTTGTGAATTTTGGAATTAAAGTGTTGCAAAGTGCCTTGAGAACAATTATATTTTGAAATCTAGCATTTGAAATAGATACAATAATGTTGCAAGAACTCAACAAGGAGCTTGTTAAACTAAGGAAACACTTTGTCACATTGCAACGACCTGGCACACATTGCACACCTAGGCCACACCCACATTAGGCTAACTCCATATCTAGCCATAGGACCCACTAAAACTCAAAGGGGGGGAATCATCCAAGCTACCACCATGATCTAAATTTCAATCATTGTATAGACTGATGAGTAAGAATCTATAGGTCAAGTTTCTATGAGTTGTTAGCCAACTTTGAATGATTTTGAGTCTCATCCAAAGAAAGCAAAAAGGCTGAAGCAATTGAGAGGAGAAGCCAATCACTGGGTTGACAATTTCAATACTTTCATTTAGTGCACAATCATAAGGAAGGATTGATGAAAGAGAGATAAAATTGAAGGATAGGCACCCTAAGAAACAAGTTGAGAGATTAAAAGAATACTCATGCAAGGAACCACACAAGACCTTAACTTTTCAAGAAGATTTGATAAGTTTGTCATTTGGCTTTTTAGAGCCTAACACTTAGTTGATGTGCCTCATAATAGACTAAGCCATAGGTCTACAAGTCCTAAAATCTTAGGAGTCAACAACAAAGAGAAACCTTCACGTCCATCTATCCATTGACAATATGATTGAGTTAGCAACTTAAGAGCCTAGGCCACAACTAGTAGATTGGATGGGGATAGACACATTCACCAAGGCTGACCTAAGATGCATTCAATGTGGCATCACTCATATGTATCATGATTGTCTGGCATGCAAGGAGTCTAGCAGCACCCTAACAAGGTATGCATATCCCCACATTTAAAAGGCCCAAGCCTCAAACATTGAACCTAAAGATGAAGAGCTAATAACTCTCAGAATATCTTAGGGTCGAGCTAACTACCAAGTGAGAGCTCATCATTGATACTATCATCGACAAAGGTTTAGATAATAATATTTTGACATATGATGTATGGACTAAGACTGGGGACACGACCTGAACTCATCCGAACTAATGCAGCCATCAGACCATAATATGGAGGATCACCATATTGCCTCTTAGGACAATGTAAGATCCTTTTGACTATAGAGACTGAGAGACTACCCATCATTTTCTATGTGCTTCAAAATTGAGAAGATATGGACAAGGAATTCATGCTTAGAAGGCTTTTCAAATATGCAACCCAGTGTGAAGTGGACTACATAGCACACTACATATACTTTAGAGAGTTAGACCAAAACCATAGTGAGAACGGCTAGAGATTTCTAAAGGAACTACTTAAGGCACACAAGGACAAGAGAGAGCCATTGAGTAAGACTCCTCCTAGAACCAAGTGAAAGACCAAAGCTATTAGGACCACTACATCAACTTCTCCAATTGTTGGGAAGAGAATTCCATCTAGAAGGCACATCAGACCTAGGTATACAATCCTTAGGGGCTGTACTGATAAGAAATCATCTACATAACATGTGCTCAAAGGGTATTAAGAAATACCCTTTCTTTACATGCTATGAGGCCAGAAAATGACCCCTTTTACTTTACTAAACTTATTGAGTTTTCTTCAAATTATAATTGAAAATCCATTATGTAAATATATAATCTTATAAATTTTACTAAATAAAATACCATTTCTTTTGAACTCATGTGGTATCTTATGTGTTATATAAGGTGCACCCCACGATATACAATCGGATAAAGGATCCATATAGAACTAGCACAATGTTGCGATAGGTTTTCAAAGCATTGCTATGTACTCAAGGGTTTTATACAAGAAATTGTTGGATTTGGTTGTCAAAACAACCCACAAATCCATCTCCACTAACCATAACCCAAGTCCCATCAAAATCCAAGGGAAAGAGAAAGAGACCCAAATGTAACACTACGTAGGATGGACCATAGTAATCAAGTGATACTTCTCCTCCTCAGACTTGATCATTTTCTTCATGGCTTGTCTTGCTAGATAACACCAACAAAATTGTGATTTCTTTGACCATGTAAATTCCTTTTACAGAAAGAGCTACACATTGCAAGTCGATTGGGACAAAGCAATATGATGATTGATGTCGTTAGGTTTATTTTCTACCTCACTCATGACCCAAAACTTCTTGATAGCCATGATTCATTACAATTCGATTCCAACTTTTATGAGTGGTTTATTCCAAGGTTGAGTGACATAGAATCTCATATTTCCTCTACTTCTATCACTAGTTAGAATGAATCTTCATTATATGATGTGAAGCAAAATGATGTGCATAAACCTTCTACTAACATTGACATAGTGGGCTAAAAGTAACGTGCGTGAAACTCCAGATTATAGGCCCACAACTACTAATGTTCCTACTAACCACCCTCACAAGTTTGTCCAAGTTGAGCTAGTTAAATCAGCCCTACTAAACCCAACCCTCCTTTTCACCTCTTGCCTCTACTAGTATATCAACCCTTAAGTAGCATGACTACTCATTTGGCAAGGAAATTCAATTCCTTTGAAATAGAATGGCTACTCCAATTTAATGTCATACTCACCACTTATGCCAAGCTATTTGATTGATTTAGGCCTTGTTGTGATGATGAGGCGATAGAAGTTTCTTCCAAATAGCATCCTAGTTGGGAAGAGAGTGAGCATCTCTTTTGCAAAAGCCTCTTGGTGCAAGATGAATATGCTAAGACCCTTCCTATAATGCAATTGCACTCATAATAACTTATTTCCTCTCATGCTTCTATGACCAAAATCAATGACCAATCACTACTTGATGAGCTTCAACGACATTGCACCTCGAGTTCATTCTTATAGAAGTGGTGTTCTCATCAACGTGAGATTGCTTACGATGGTAGTCATCTTATGACAATGAGACTGATCAGCATTATATAGTGAATACACTTCAATTTGATCCAACTTATGATGAGATCACTTCCTTGGACTCATCATTCTCTCTTGGAATCTAACATTGCCACAAAAGTTGAAATATCACCCATTTCTTGATAATATTTTGACTACAGAGGACTTACACATTAGTCTCTTTGTAGGACCTTGCTTAGTGATCTGATTTATATACATTTGTGGACTAGCTATGAAACCAACTAATCTGAATGATTTTGTTGAGTTAGAGTACAATCCCAATTTCTATGACTAGTGGATTCCAAAAACTACAAAATACTAACCCTTGTATATAACTAACCTTAGTTTCCTTGTACATAGTTATTTCTTTTGTTGTATTGACAAGAGCAAGAGCCCTTCGCATTTTGGAACAACACTACATCTTATGTGAGGGAGAGATCAAACATATGATATCACAACTTTTTATTAAGGTACCATGATGAAATGCATAGAAGTTATTTGTGATTCTTTCTATATTTTGACTTTGTACCTATTGCATGGTATTCTACAAGCTTTGTTGAAAATCAAGCTCATTAGAGTGGTATTGACAATGACTCTACTTCATATAGCTATAGCTAGCTATTACCAATCATGTGTAGCAAAATAATGAGTTGGTTAGACTTAACTTAGGCTAGAGATTTTATTAGTGACCTACTTACATACACTATACATGTGACTTAAACTTAGAATCATTTGTGTGTTATACAATCCTACAATAGTCCATTCTTTTGTAGAAGCCATATCTTACTACAAAAATGGATTTTGGAGAAATGGCCCAATGTCCCTAACCATTTCAACATGGTCCAAACCTTTGCAAAAGAAAAATTTTCCAAATTTTGTACGTATTTTGAGATATTCAACACAGATTTGTGTAGATTGGTTGTTTTTACTGCAATGGACAACACTCTCAT
This sequence comes from Lygodium microphyllum, assembly GCF_053477565.2. Classification (NCBI taxonomy): domain Eukaryota; kingdom Viridiplantae; phylum Streptophyta; class Polypodiopsida; order Schizaeales; family Lygodiaceae; genus Lygodium; species Lygodium microphyllum. Next base: position 36,196,965 of record NC_141162.1, on the reverse strand, counting down.
TTTGGCTTGAGATGTTAGTAAAATGTTTGGCAAATGCTTAAGAATGCTTATGGATGGTTAACATTGATGTATTGGAGTTTCTAGGTGATATTTTGCTATTATACCTCATTGGCTAAGGGCTAAAGATAATGTTTTATACTTGACAATGCCTGCAGATTTATTCTTTACATGCTCAAATTTTTTTTGCTCATGCCCAAATCATTAGCAAGTTTGAGTAGTTTACTCTCCCCCAATGGAAATTTGGGGCTTAGTCAATTTTGTTTTGGCTCCCACCTACTAAGAGCACTTAGGTCTCATACAGAAGGTTCCCCCGTATGGGAATATGAAACCAAGGGGGCTTTGCTTGGAAATGGTAATAGCATTGTTGGTCCTATTATAGAAAACAAATCCATAATGCTCCAATGTCATTGATGAAGAAGCAAGATCACTTAAAATCCCTTGAATAGTGTCTTCAACTCTCTTTATGCTTCACAAATAGAAAGTCTCCATGTTTGATGAAGAATCAAGAATCTCTTCTCTAATGGAAGGTTGAAAGACTCCAATAATGCCAATAAGCTCCAAATCTTGCCAAAATACTGAAGAACCTTGTTGTAGGTAACCTCCAAGGATGAAAATGACCAAAATCTCCTTAAAACTAATAATCTTGGATAAAGCTTTAATGCCTTCCCTATTTATGATAGCTAGGGTTTCTCAAAGAGTGAAAGATAGCCATCAATATTGATCAATATAGCTTCCTTTGTCAAGAATCAAGTAGTAGAGGTTGAGTAGAATGAGATTGAGTGTGTTGTAGTTGAAGAAAATGATGATGTTTGCTAATCAAAAAATTAGTGCAAACTATGCTAGTTTCCTACTATCCATGTGGCTAACTTTGCCTTCGTTAATGGTTATGAGCAGGCTCCTTCAGGTGTGAAGAATCAAGCTATGGTAGTAGTTGAAGGCATTGATGTATGTAGGTAAAGATCTTGGGAAGAATCCACCATGGGATCTTAAGAAAGATTTAAGGGAAAAGATAAGGACTTTCCCTCCAAAACATAATTGAAGTTAAAACTTCTACTAGGTACAATTAGCCCTCTTTCTACCAACTTACCTTCAAAATGGCTTGTAACTTGACCACGAGCTGCTATTTTGATAGGTTTGGCTAAAATCCATTCAAGATTCTTATTAGAATCCAAGATTAGCCTTTGCTCCATGTAGATAAGCTTGCAAGTACTTGCCATGTGTCCTTGTATATGTTGTGTTGGAATTTTTAAAGATGGAAATAGGAGAAACTGATAGAGAAAAGAGGAAATCAAGTGGACCAAGGGCCTAAGATTTGATACGACTTGTAAAGGAGTAAGCTAGGAGAGAGAGAGAGAGAGAGAGAGAGAGAGAGAGAGAGAGAGAGAGAGAGAGAGAGAGAGAGAGAGAGAGAGAGAGAGAGAGAGAGAGAGAGAGAGAGAGAGAGGATGAGTGTAGATATAGGAAAGAGGTAAGAGAAGATGAAATGTAAGATGAAAAGACTTTTGTATAACTGATGATGAAAACTAAAAGTCCCTTACAACTTATATAGTAGCCAATGTAGCTAGTATTTCCCCACATTAATGTTTCTCACATTATTTCGAGTCTCTTACAATCCCTACTTTAGCTACCCTCTCTTTTCTCTCTCTTATTTTAAAGTGTAAGATACTTTAACACAAGAGAACAATAAAAACTCTAAAATTTTTGAGTCTCGTACATCCCTACTTTAGCTACCCTCTCTTTTCTCTCTTTACTCTCTCTTATTTTAAAGTGTAAGATACTTTAACACAAGAGAACAACAAAAAACTCTTAATTTTTTGAGTTTATCTTGAAGTATGAAAAAATCTCCAACATAACAAAATAAACTTACAGCTATTATAATAATTCTAAAGTGTGAGAATTTCTCTCATACAATAGAACGATCAGCTTTAAAGTTTTAACTATTTAATTATTTTATTATTTAACCAATTGGCTGAATTAAGGGATACATCTAATTAGCTATTTTATATCTAATGAAATTTTTACATATTTACTACCTTATTTTTTATTTTTATTAATTTTTAAGTAATAAATTTAACTATTTCATTTTTACTTTCAATTGACTAGATTAGGTAACCACTTAATCTCTTGAAATATTTTAATTAATCAATTTAGGGTTGGAAGGATACAATCCCTTCCATTGCATGGACTATGTCTTCTCTTAAGGTGAAGCTGCATTGAGATCCCACCTAGTAGACTACATGAAATAATTCGTGAATTATTGTAGGTCATCCTCTAGACAAGTAGGGAAAGTGGGAAACATAGTTTCTCAACATAGCATATCTCTCATCCCTCACAGTAACTCATGATTTAATTTTCTTGTTATATTATATCATCTTTTCATATAGACCCTTTCCATGGTTTATGAGACTGCATTCTTTTTTTCTTATGATAGTTTCCCCTTTGATCTTAATCTTACTAGAGCATTTCCCATTGTGATTACACCATTATGGATTTGAAGTCTAGATTTGTTTCCATGGAGTTTAATAAGTTTCAAGTACTCACTTTTCCTAGTCACACTATTATTTTGATAATTTCAAGATTTATCCATCGACCTCTTCTTCTGATCAAGGTTCTCTTTGTAGAAGCTTGCACTGATACCACATGTATCAGACCCGCTACCAAGGTAATGTTCAATAGTCCCTCAAGGTCCATTCTCAATCATTGCCATCTTGATTCCACTAGATTTCTTGGACTTTGCCAACTAGGAGACCCTTAATCTACCTTGTAATGAAGTATTTGGCCTCAAACACAAGGATCGACCTAAAGGAACCTACTAACCTAATGGTCTCGAGAAGTATTCTAGTACCTAATGTTGGAGATCACTTTGCAATTGGCCAAGGTTTGGAATGGACTAATTGAGACCCCTAAAACAATGCTTAATCTGGATCTAAGACCTAAACCTAGAAAGTCATCATTCAACCTTGGTCCTATTTTTCATTGGTTGTTGCAAAGTTTGATGGCCCTTGGGTCTTCATTACCCTTCTTAAGGATCCTAGGTTCTAATGAGAATTCATCTCATAATTTGATTAGTACATCTATTATATATGTTCTTTAACTTTGTATTGCAACAAGGAAACAAGGAAAGTCTTATCACCTTCATAGTACATCTATGAATTATAAGAAGTTTGGATCTAGGAGCATAATTACTTGTTGTTACTATATATCTTAATCTCTTTTTAGTTTTTTTAGATGTTACTAATCAATAATTGATGTCTTTGTAATATCTAATTCATTTGCTAAAAATTTATTAGTAGAAATTTGGAATTTAGTTAACCATCCTAGGTATCCACACTATTTATCCCATTTACTTGACTAGCTTATAGCTTTGGATTATATATAAGGGCTATCGGATTTCTCGCTTCCCTAACCATGGATTATTATATGACAATACTTTATTTCAAACGCATGATACTTTAGGCTATTACAAATTAATTTAACTAGAAAATCATTTTGGAAATATTAGTACTAATATTGCAATATCACTTTAATTAATAATGACTAGCAATTTCTATTCTTTAATCACTTGTTAAGACTTCAATGACATAGATCAATGGAGGGGGGCATGTGTGGATACAATTTTGCTAAGGGTACTAGTATAATGAATGGTCATGGGATTGCCATTAAGAAGGATATACAAGGAGCACTATTGTCCATATATAGTAGGAGACCATAGTGAAGAGCCCCCCAATAAGTGTTTTCTAACACGGTATTCAATAGTAATTGTGATTGCAGAGGTGGCCAATGTTGTTGAAGGCTTCAAGGATCCAATATTCAGGTGGTAGCAGAGTTATTGTGAGCTTGGTAAGTTAATTGGAGGGAGGATCGTGTTGTGCTGAGGAGGTTGGTTGATAGAGATGGGGGGCTCTTTCCATCTCATTGGCGTGTTTCCTGAGGATACATTAGTTGATGAGGGACATGTTTTTTGAGTGAAGCATATTGATTGAAGGGGATGCCAAAATAGAGGTGAGTAGCATGTATGTCTGGTTGGGTGGTCTAGGTAGCAGTCATGGTTTCAAACCAAGGAACAATTCTGAGACAAAACACGTGCTTGAATGGGAAGTGAAGCATGATAGGAAGCCATGATGAAGATGGCATGTGATCAACTTGGTTGCTAGTTTCTTCACATGCATGTTTGCTACTGCAAGTGCATGCTTGAAAGAGAATATGCTATTTTTTGGGAGGATCTGCTAATTCCAAGAGGCGATAATAAGCATGTTCTAGCACTACCTCATAAGGTTCTAACTACTAATGTGTTGTGATTTGAATCTATTATGACAGGTTTTCATATGTTCCCAAGGTCTATCTTTGTGAAGAGAGGGGCATGTGTTCGCAATAGTTGAAGGGAGATTCAAGCTCAACCCCCGAGACCTACGGACCGCTTATTGGTCAAGCATTTCAAGCCGAGCGGCCATGGCTACCTCTCACATAGCTGACGTGCCCTCCCTACCTATGGGGTGTAGTGAGCTTACCTTGATGCCCGATCGAGTACCCTCCTCTCCCATGCATGCCAGTAGCTCCATGATCCTTGAGGCAAGCTCAAGCATCCTCAATCCCTCTCGAACAAGCTCCATCCTCCATAGCCACGCGAGACAAGAGAAGAGTAGAGAAGAGAAGAAGATGAAGAGAGGAGATGGGGAGCTTCTTCTCCTCGATCCCTCACTCTCATACACTCACTCCCTCACACTCACTCACTCCCTCTCTCAAGCACAAGCAAGAAGGCAAGAAGAAGAAGAAGAATCTTTTTGCCACACACAAGAATGAGCTTCTCATTCACTTTTCAACTTTATATACATAACCCTAAATCCCTTTCAGACGATCATCCCCTTTTTTACATGGCCAGTCGTTGCCTAGGGCCCTTTGTCCCATTGTTCTTCTATCTTCCTAGCCTCCTTCCTACCACTTAACCACCTTTACAAATTGCACGGGTGAGAGCATGGTACTCTTAAAATAAATCGTGGTGCACCTTGCACTATTTTACAAAAGTATAGACTTGCGCTTTTTCTCGTGCGCCTTTTTCCATGATTTAGGACTTTTCTGTACTTCTTGTGTTTCCAGGCTCTTCTTGGCACACCTTCGTCTTCTGTTTCACTTTTTCCTTGGTCTTGTCTTCTGCTTTAGATTTTTCTGATTTTCCACCTTGTCATTCGAGGGTTAACAATAGTGAGCCAGCATGTTGGAGGACATGGCTTTTTTAGTAGACTGACTTCTCAAGCTAAGGTGTCATAATGAAGTTCATAAATACAATTGCCTAGTTGGACAAGTCAAAAACAACAGAGGTGGTAGCTTGCAAGCCAAAACCATAAGACTTTTAAAAAGCCTAAATGTAAAATGATGATAAAAAGTTCCAAGCTTTTTGAAAACTCATAACATGTATGTAGAGAGTAAAAAACCTATATAAGGAGGGAGGATTAAGGATTAATGGCCCTTTTCTTGCTTTGTGAAGTATGTGTGTGCAAAGTGAGAGAAGACTAACTTGCAAATTTAAGTAAGAGATGAGAAGTTTGGGAAGAGGAGATTTTGTCAAATGATGAATTCGGCTATTGCAAATATCTATTTTTTTCAAAAGAGGTAGGTGATATTTTTTATCAAGATTTTTGTGAAGATAATTTCTTAGATTGAACTCAAGACCTTCAAAGTTGATTTTTATGGAAGAGTGTGGTTTTTAGTTTGTATGAGTTTTGCAATTGCAAGAAGCATTGGTGTTGTCATTTTGCTCGTGTTTGGTAAATTTGTTTTGTTGAGTTTAAGACTTTGACAAAGTTATTCAATTTTCTGACACTCCTTTTCTCTCATGTCTTTAGGTTGTGATTGGAGATTTTCTTGAATCATTACTCGTATGACATATTATTTTGTGCCCTCATTGAGGAGTGTCAATATTAACTTTGTTTTTTAGTTCTTGCTTGTTAATAGTGACCATTTACAATGGCCAATTATTTTCTCTAATTTCATGTTTTAAAAGGAGAAAATCCTCAGTGATTCCTCCAAAAACTAGAGCTTGGATGTACACGAACCGTGAAATTAAAAATGTTCAAAATTCAATTGTTGGATGAAGATAGAAATTTATTTGAGGATTATGAAAAAAGTTTGAGACTAAGAAATCCCTCTGCTCCTATAGAATATGAAGCTACCAAGCATTCATTGCTTGATCAATTTACAGAGATTAAGGTTTTCCAAGATCTTTGGCAAAAGATAGAACTTTGACCCAAAAAAAAAACTAGACCGCAGAATTCTTTGCCTTAGAATTCACTTGGCTTTGGGATCGTTGGAACACATCTCTAGGCATAGGAGAGAGAGAACTTGAAATGTTAAAAGTAAAACATTTTATGGAAAATTTGTAGGGAGAGATGAGAACTAAATTAGAAATAAAGGAGCCAAGCACTTTTGAGGAAGCAGTAATGATTGTGATTGAAAAAGAAATAAAATTTGTAAAAACTAAAAAATGAGGGAAATTTTTAAAACACCAAACATTGAGAGTAGTGACCAAACCTTATAAGGCGATGGACAAAACTATCAACTATTAGTAAGATCGAATATACAACTCTCTTAAGGAGGTAGATCAACTGTTTGGGCAAATGCAAAACATGAGGTTGGGAGCATTGAGAATAAGGTCTTTAGGAAGAGGTAATGGAGTATCTATAGGAGGAGGAAGAGGAGGAAATGGAAGAGGTTATTTTAGGAGACCATTGGTTTGTTATTCTTCTAGAGAGATAGGACATATAAGCACAAATTGTCCATATACACCTAGAGTAGGAGGAGATATGTATCGTTTACCCCAAAACCTTCCAAATAGATAGAATGATTATGGTATAGAAATTAAGGACCATACCTCATCCCAAGCACCAAGGTCAATAGAAGAAGAGAAATGAAATTATCACAAATTGTATTCTTCTTGAAAATAAGAGTAAGGAAAACAAAATAGTTGATGTAATGCATGCGACTAAAAGGAGAGATGTAGAGAGAGATGAATCTGAAACTAGTAAATCTAGTGAGGAAAGAAGGACAAAGGTAAAGAAGGAAGAGAAGAAAGAGGAGGGAGAAAAAAAATGAGAAAACCTAGGAAACATTATCATACTTCTAACATACCATTAGCGGAAGGGAAAAATGATTATGACTTTAGAAGGGATATGATGGGTAGGAAACTATATATAACTTTTGCATAATTAATGGAGATGTACCCTAGGATGAAGGACAATGGAAAACATTAGTAAATCCAAAATAGAAGGAAAGTCTAGGAAGGGAAAGTAAGAGTTTTGAGTATACAAGAACTGCCAGATATATGCCCTATTGTAGATACATGGTATAAAAATCAAAATATAGGGGAGGAATATATAGATAAAGGAGTGCAAGAAGTTAGTGTGATTACTCAAGATTGTGCAGAACAATTTGGTCTTTGAAAAATTGCAGGATCTAGATTTTGAATTAGGCATGCAAATCATGCAAAAGTAAAATGCATAGATATAATTCAAAACTTGGAGATTAAAGTCTATGGTGTAGCCATGAAAATAACTTGCCATGTTATGCTAGTAGGTTTAAGGATTTTTCCTCTTATTCTTGGTGGACTTTTTCTTAGGAAGGCTAGAGCTATACAAGATTAGGGTAGACGAATCATTACAATTTATGATCGTAGAGGGATAGCAAGAAATTTTGACATGGCATCAAGAAGAGAAATGGTGAATGAAGATGATAGTAAAGAAGAACAAGAGGAAGAGAGTGATAGTACTAAGGAAGATGAAAGTGACAATGAGAGTTCAGAAAGTGATTCGGATCTAGAAGTTTCATTAATAATAGTAGAGAAAGTGTTAGAGAGGAAGGAAAATGAGAAAAAAACCTTAAACCCTATAGAAAAACAAAAAACTGAAAAATTTAGAGAAGAATCAAGGACACTCATATATTTTAAAAAAACAAAAATAGTAGTTTCAAGAGTTTTTGACATGCTTGGTAAAGGAAAGACAATTCCTTCAGCAAAAGAAAAGGGACCTTTATTTTTTCTCAAGGATGCAAGAATGTAAGAAGAAGAAGAGTTTACAAAAGAAGATGGGGAAGAGGAAGAAAGGCAATCTACTATCCAAGTATTAGATGTAAAAATTAAGGAAGTTGTGGATAGCATAATTATTGTGGAGAGCATGAAGAAGGGTAATTGGAGGAGTTAGAAGAATTGATGGGACGATCTCAAGTTTTAGCAAGAGATGTTGGAAAAAATATTGAGTAAGTATCCAGATCTATTTGTAGCTTCTTACATAGAAATTAGATTTATGCAAGGGGAAGGGCTAAAAATTAAACTTAAGATCAAAACCAGTTTGTCAAAAGCCCTTGACTTTAGAACAAATGATTGTTGGTTATATTTGGTGATGTGTAAAGTTTGAAATCTTGATTTAAAAGTCGGGACTAAAAACTTCTCTCTGACTACACATCACTAAGGCCTATTGCAAGGTGTTTTGTGGGGACCAAAAGAAGGAAGGCCTTATAAAGATCTCTTTGTAGTATTATTATGTATTTGTGGCTAAGCTTGATCCATAGGACATTTAAGTCACTTCTTAGTATTTCACTACTCAACACACCTTCCATAAGTCCCTTTAGGATTCTATTGGTATAATTTTTTTTGCTTGATATGTGTTAGCTTGGTATGGAGAACCTGAGTAGAGATACACTAGCAACCTCAATTAGGACTAATCGAATGAACCCTAATGGCATCACTTTTTGTTGGTTTTCCATTAATCAAACCACATCTAGGGTTTTGAGTACAAAAATGTTGACCTTAGATGTCCTTGATGCATGCTATGGTTGGAAAGTTCTAGCACTAGACAAAAGTACGACATCCACCCCCTCCTAATTTGCACATCCTCTGGATGGAGTCTCGATGTGCCAACGATGCATCCACATGGGTCAAACACCCAAATAATGACCTTCTCTCTGTGCATATGCGAAATTAGCGACCCACCTAGATCATAAATCAAAATCACAGTCTGTCACATAACTCTAGCACTATACTAAGCACCCCCTCCATGGTCATAAGGCCTTGGGTGTGCATCATACACTAGAGGCTATGGAACCTCCAATATTGCAAAAAATATGCCCATCAATAAATGTTTTTGCCATAGATTTTTACCATTTGGACTTAGTTATGAACCGGCATGGTATCAGGGAAGGGCAAACAAAGTGTTAGCTTCTTTCTTAGGAAAATTTGTGACGGACTTTATTGATGATGTTTGTGTGCATAGCTCAAGACTTGATCATTGTGAAAAACTAGATAAATTGTTTGAGAGAATGGATAGTTATGGTTATCAATCAAATCCAAAAAAATATAAAATGGTTCAACCCAAAGTGAAACTTCTTGGTCATGTGATTTAAATGGAATAGAACCAGATCTTGAAAAAGTAAAAGCTTTGGTCACCTTAATGTCACTTGAAAATACTAAGGAGCTTATGAATTTCATTCATAAGGTAAGATATCTATCAAGATTCATAACTTTGGCTTCTCAATTGCTTTACTCATTGTAGCTAAGAAGGATTCTTTAGAATGAAGAGTAGAAGTTGAGAAAGTGTTTCAACATGTCAAGGAAACTATATGTTATGCTTCGTTTCTCCAAGAACCTAATTTTTTGGGAAAGGGAATTATTTATGATTGGTTTAGTAGGAGAAGATGCTACTTATGTAACAAGGAAGAATTCTTGATATATGAGACCCATTTATTTTGCAAGTCGAGTAAAGTTGCAAGTAGAAAGAACTTATACTAAAATTGAACTAGTGATGATCATTATAATCGTTGCTTGTAAGAAGTTTAGGAGGTACTTGTTGCCTAGGTTCTTTCAATTTCGACTAGCTATTAAAAAGGAAAATTTGGGAATAAAGAAGAAGCTAAACTAGAAATTAAAAAATCATTTTGATGTATTTCAATGGTTTATATTGTAAGACACATCAAGAATCATCACATGGGATTGTGGTTATGATCCACAAGGAAATTTGATAAGAAAGGAAACTATAAAACTTGAGGTGACTAGTAAAATGAAGTTGAATATGCAACTTTACAAGTAGCTATCTCAATTTGTCAAAGAATGGGAATTCAAAGATTGAGGATTAGAGGTGATGCTCTAATTTTAGTAAAACAAATTCTCAAAGTTTGGAAAATCAAGAACTCCAAACTTAAGAGAATGTGTAGTAAAATTATGAGAGATTTGAATCATTTTGAACACTGGAGTTTGAAACATATAGCCAAAGAAGAAAATAAGGAAGCTCATAATGTAGCCCAAGTTGTAATTTATCAAGTGTTTGCTATTAGAGCACATTTCATTTGTATCAAGCAAGAGAAACACTTGAGTTGGAAGAAGAGTTTCTTTTGACTAGGAAGATCCCATCTAGTGTTCCTAAAGAAAAAAAGGTATTGGTTTTGGGAGAAGGGTTGGAAGGTATAAATTAGTGAATGATGTTCTATTTGCAAAAAGAGTGGATTTGATTCTTAGAAGAGTACCTTGGAAAGAAAAAATCTATCATATTCTTGAAAGTGACCATAAGAGAGAGTGTGGAGAACATTATGCCTACAAAATTATACTCCAAAAAATATTGACTAAGGGATATATATGGGCAAATTTGCATAAAGATGTAAATCATTAGTGAAAATCTTGTCATGAACGTCAAACAATGAGTAAGAAATTTATAAAACTATAAACAAGAAAGAAATTCTTGCATATGACAGTTTTAAAAAATGGGAAATATATGTGATTGGTTCTTTACATCATACATCAAGAGGAAAGATTTATATTTTGATTGCAATTTATTATCTTTCCCATTAGGCAGAAGCTAAAGCAGTTAAGAATATTAGAGCAACTAATGTGGTGAATTTAATATATGAGGACATGCTACAAGTTTAGGATGTCTTCAGAAATTTTATCAGATAAGGGACATGGTTTCAAATGAGAATTCATAAATTATCTTTGTGAAAAAATGATGACTAAAGATTGTCTTCAAACATGGGATATTGAGCTTCCAAGTGCATTATGGGCTTATCATTTATCTAGGAGAAAAAATACGGATTTTTCTTTATATAAGATTTTTTATGGAAGAGAAGCTTTATTGCCTATAGAATTGGAAATACGTGCTTTAAGGATGCTTGAAAAGTTTAGTGAGAATGAGAATAAAGATTATTTGAAAGAGACATTGTTGCAATTACAAGAATCATAATTAATCGGGCAAGAGGCTTGTGATTATTATAAAAGAAGTTAAGGAAAAAATCTTTATATTTTAATCAAAAAATAAAAAACAAAAACATTAAAAAAGGAGACTTGGTTTTAAGATATAACAATAAGTTGAATCACACATTTCAAAAGAAATTCCAAACTAAATGGGAGAGACCATTTAGAGTGACTGAAACATACAAAAATAAAACTTACATATTAGAAGACTTAGATGGAAAAGCATATAAACAAAGGGTCAATGGATACAAGACTGAAGAAGTATGTATCAAGATTGATGGTAATTAAATTGGAAGAGTGGAATGGACATAAGCAAAAATAGGAAAAGAATGAGGAAACTCAATGGATGATAGATGTAGCATCACTTTATGAAGGCTATTGTTGTGCATGAATGCTTGAACACTAGGGGAAGGGCTAAATATGTCACGTGTTTTCATGTAAATTTAAAACCCCTAGTAAAACATTAGGTTGGTAGGAATTTTTTGCTTAGTTGTTTGCGTGACTATTTTTCTTGTTGTTAAGCTAGAATTTTTGTGTTTAATTAGAATAGGAAAATTTGTTAAATATTATTTTTGAATTTGTTATGCTTGAGAACTTGATTGTCTTGATCGAAATTGGTGTTTTTTTAATAGCTTGGAGTTGGATTTTGATTGTAACTGCTAAACATCTTGAATAAAATATAATTTCTTGCCAATATCTTTACACATCACAAGGATTATGGTTCATCAGCACTTCAAGCTGCATTTGTTGGATACACTGCACTCAAGACTTGTCTACTAAATTTTAAAATTACTTCCATGCTATGGGTTGGGTTAATGCACTCTTGCACCATCATTGAGCACTAGCAGGACATGATGCATGTTGTAGCTATATGCAATAAATTTTAGATGCACATGCACTAGAGATAGCACCTTCATTTTTCACACATTGTTCTGTGCATGCACGAGAATTGGGATATTCATCACTAAATTAGGAATCTCAAGTTGAGTGGAAAAGGTGGTTGGGTGAGTTTGAGGGTCATGAATGACTCTTTCAGTTATGAGATGGGATTTGTACCTTGGTCAACATCATGAAGACTATTATTTCCTAAGTGTATGAAAATTTTGGGTGGGTGGAGTAGAGCTCAATAATTCTTTCTTCCACTAAGTGATGAGAGGTGAGGTTAAGGATCTTAACTTAATCAAGGAACCATTTTAGCATCTTGCATGAGGCACACGCACTTGTAGATAGGCTAGGCACTAATCATTCATTGCATTTATCCTTTCTCATATTGCATTGATTATGTGATTGTATGGCATGGGCTACAAATGTTCAGTTCTTCTCAAATCATGTGTGATTGAGCATGGAGTCCATCTTCAAAACCATATTTTTACTAGGACAAATAGCATGAAACCACAAGTAGAAAAACAAAAGGAGACCATCATCAAAAAGATCAATTGTAAGTGCTATGATGGGAGCAGTAATTGGAGGATAGATCAACGACAAGTTTGGATATATAAGGAGGCCTTTGGATGCTTCAAAGTGTTTATTGTTATTTGGGTGTGAAACAAAGGAGATGATTTTTTGCCTTTGGGCAAGTGAAAATTTGATGGTTCTTGCACACAAATTTTTATGCTTCCTAGGAAATGTTCTAACATTAATTCTCTATGAGTAGCATGGTTTCTCCTTGGGGCTATGGATAACTATTTTGGGTTTCAAGACTATATGACAACAAAGGATTTTGAGTTTGAGTATCTTGGGTTCAAGCACAGTGATATTATCACAAAGATGAATGGAATATCATAAGGGCATGATCTACTAACATGTGAGGTCTTGTAGGCTATGTTCACACATCATGGAAGGGATATATACATCAAGCTATATGCATAGAGTGATCATGTGAATGACCATGATTGATAGAATGCAAAACTCTTGAGCATGGACTCTTATGGAGAGCAATGCCAATGTGGGATGATACTAGTAGCATGTGACATAGATCAATGGAGGGATGCATGTGTAAATATGTGGATACAATTTTGCTTAGGGTACCAATATAATGAATGGTTGTTTGATCTATGCCATTGAGAAGGATAGACAAGGAGCACTATCATCCATATATAGTAGTGAAGAGCCCCCCAATAAGTGTTGTCTAACATGATATTAAACAACAATTGTGATTGCAAAGGTGGCCGATGTTGTTGAAGGCTTCGAGAAGATAGCATTTAGGTGGTGGTGGAATTGTTGTGAGGCTAGTAAGAAAATTGGACAAAGGATCATGTCGCGCCGAGGATGCTAGTTGACAAAGGTGATGGCTTCTTTCCATCTCATCTGTGTTTTTCCTGAGGATAGATTAGTGGAAGGTGGATTGGTGTTTTGAGTAATGTGTATTGATTGAAGGGGCAACCAAAACTGAGGCGAGTAGCATGTACGTCTAGCTAGTCTAGGTAGCAACCATGTTTTCAAAATAGCAAACAATTCTGAGACAAAACACATCCTTGAATGGGAAGTGCAACAAGATAGGCAGCCATGATGAAGTTGGTATTTTATCAACCTATATGCCAACTGCGTTTGAAAAAGAACAGCTATTTGTCAAGAAAATCTATTGATTCCAAGAGGCGATAATAAGTGTGTTCTAGCACTGCATCATAAGGTTTTGACTACTAACGTGTTGTATCTGAATCTATTATGGTAGGTTTTCATATATTCCTAGGGTCTATCTTTGTGAGAGGGGCATGTGTTCAATGAAAATGAGCCAGTGTGTTGGAGGACTTGGCTTTTTTAGTAGATCATCTTCTCAAGCTAGAATGTTGTTGTAATGAAGTTCATGAATACAATTTCTCGGTTGGACATGTCATGAACAACAAGGGTGGTAGCCTGCAAGCCAAAACATAAGGCTTTTACAAAACCTAAATGTAAAATGAAGATAAAAACATCTAAGCTTTTTGAAAACTCATAACTGTATGTAGAGAGGAAAAAACTATATAAGGAGGGAGGAGTAAGGATTAAGGGACCCTTCTCTTGCTTTGTGAAGTATGCTTGTGCAAAGTGTCGGGAGAGTCACTCGCAAATTTAAGTTGGAGATGAGAAGTCGAAACTTGTTTTGGGAAGAGGAGATTTTGTTAAAAGATGATTTTGGCTAATGCAAATATCTATTTTTTTCAAAAGAGGTAGGTGATTTTTCTAATCAGGATTTTTGTGAAGGGAAATTCTTACATTGAACTCAAAACTTGGAACTCAAGACCTTTAAAGTTTGTTTTTATGGAAGAGTGTGTTTTTATTTTGTTGGGGGTAAAGGCACCTTCGCCTAGTCACCCATGTACTACTACACTGACAGTACCCGCCATTGCACACTACAGGTGGTGGGCACCTATTATCATCACTTTATTCTTTATTCTTTCAGTGACAGTTTGATATAAAGGAAGGCTCGGTCACACAATATGACTGTTGGAGTTCCCATTTTGTGTCTCTCTCTTTTTTGCTCTTGCTCTCTCATCATAACTCTTTCAAGCAAGCTTCGATCCTTCTCACCTTTCAACTGGTATCAAAGCATGGTTGCTCGATCATTTTGACTCGGTTCATGACTCCTTCAGATTCATATTGATTACCTACACTCATTGGGTCTTCTTCCTGGTAGCCATAGCCAACTTTCCCAAGCTCCCATCACTCCCCGACTTCCTGAGCACCTACTCGGCCCCTTTAGGCACCCTCAGGGCATTCCAACAAAGGTATTCATTCATTTGCTTCAGGGTTTCATGTTGGTTACAAGTCTATGGGTCTAAGAAGAGAAAGGGGGTAGCTGTTAACCCCAACACGAAGAAAGCAAAGCAAAAGGAAATAAAAAAGGCGCAGGGCAAAGGCAGAAAAAAGGTAGCCCGATTGAAGAAAGAATAGGAGAAAAGGCCAAAAGCACAAGGGCAACCTTAAAAGTCCAAGGCAAATGCAAAAGGGGAAAGGCACATTTTAAAATAAAAAGGCGCACCCTGAAATCTTGTAAAAGAGCGCCGGGCTCTCACCCGTGCAATTTGTAAATGTAGACGGGCGGTGGAAAGGAATCTAGGAAGATAGAAGGACAATGGGAAAAAGGGCCTAGGCTATGGCCGGCCATGTAAAAAAGAGGAAAAGGGGATGACCGCCCAAAATGGATTTAGGGTTTTGTATATAAAGTTGAAAAGTGAATGAGAAGCTCATTCTTGTGTGTGGCCAAAAGTAGCTCTCCTCTTCTTCTTCTTCTTCTTGTTCTTGCGTGAGGGACCGAGGAGAAGAAGCTCTCCATCTTCTCCTCTCTTCTTCTATTCTCTTCTCTTCTCTTGTCTTGCTCGCGGCAATGGAGCTTGGAGCATGGAGCTTGAGGATGGATCTTGCTTGAAGCTTGCACTTGGATCGTGGAGCTACCGGAGTGCGTGGGAGAGGAGGTAACTCAAACGGCATGGAGGTAAGCTCACTACAGCCGTAGATATGGATGCCGCGTCGGTTATGTGAGAGGTAGCCATTAGTGCTCGGCTTGGAATACTTGAAACAATAAGCGGTCCGTGGGTCTTGGCGGTTGAGCGAAAGCTCCCACATTTTGGTTCCGTTGCCGGGACCAGCGGATTCAAGCCTTGAGCGCTTGCACGCTTCGAATCGAGCATCAAAATAAGGGGTTTCCCCCGGACCGATGCTTGAGATAGGTAGGAAGGGAGGGGTTGAAGATGGTATTTGATCTCCTTGGCAAGTAGGTTTTTTGCTTTCTTGAGATTTATGTTGTGGAATGAAGTAATGTAGGTATTTACTTTGTGATTTGGTGCATTAAGGTAGGAAAAAACAAAGAAAAAGAAGAAAAACAAGCATCAGGGTTTCTGCTGTCATAACAAGGCATGAGGGTTTGATTCGTTTGCTGATTTGCATTTTGGAGTTTATTGGCTATCCCAGGTATATAGATCTCTTCCCCACCACTCCAGCATCATTCCTGTGGAATCTTGTAGCTTACAATAAGCAATACCTTAAGATTTTGGGCGATTTCATGCTCGAAAGTGCATTCGGGTCGGCGGAATCGGATACCCGATTCAGTGTCCGAGTCTTAGAATCGAACCCCCGATTTTGAGAATCGGACGTTCGGACAACCGTCCGATCGGACCAACCCGTCCGATTTTGGGACTCGGACAACTTGGACTCGGACCACTCGGACCAACCTGTTCGATCGAACGCCTCGTCTGATCGAGGAAATTGGACACACCCCTGTCCGAATCGTAGAATCAGACCAGTCCAGAATCGGACCACCCTGTCCGATCCGATTCCCAGAATCGGACCACTTTTCGATCCGACTCCCAGAATCGAATGCAACCAAAATCAGACCACGGGGCCGAACGGACCAACCCAAAATCGGACGTCCGATTTTGATAATCGGACTCCTGAAAATCGAACATCTGATAATCGGATTCCTGAAAATCGGACAGGTATCTAGAACGCAAATTTGACGCATCTAAACCCCGAGATTGACCCCAAAGGCTACGTAGAGCTAAATGCACATCATAGGTCCATCATTGGGCTAAAATTTAGAGCACGTAGTTCAAAATTTGGCTATAAACGGTCCTCCAAATTGCGTATGGCGTTTACCATAACGGCCCTGCAGGCCGGGGGGACTGCCCCCCCCCCCCCCCGGACCCCCGCAGAGGGGGCTCTGCTCCCTCGGCACCTCCCCCGAGTAGGTTGGAGAGAAAACGCGCGCTGTGACAGGTCCTCCAAATTGGACCCTAGTGTAGCAATGGCTCTACACGAGCATGGATTCTCCCTTGCAAAAGAGCAACCAAAAGCCCGTGTCCGAATAGAGACAAACAGAGACCCTAGAACCTCAATGGGCCAATCTAGCCATCAAGGGCAAAAAGGCCACACCACGAGAACACAAAGACATTGTGTTCATACCATGTCTAGTCAGAGTGAAATGCAACATCAGCCAGCTGCAAATGCCAAGATGACTAGACATGACACTCTTGATGAGAGATGTACCTTGAGCAACACTGCACAGTCAACCCAAGACATTGGTGGAGAATCCACGTCTGGTCATGCAAGTGGGGACTCAAGGGCATCTGTCAGAAAGCTTAAATTTACAAGCTAGGACCCGGAAGATGAAGACATAGTATCACCTGCTTATCTTAGGGTCAAACTCACCGTGAAAAGAGAGCATACTATTGATGCTCTGATTGATGAAGGAGCAGATTTTAACATCTTGACCTATGAATCATGGACCCTACTAGGCCAACCAGAGCTCACACCGACTAGTGCAACTCTTAGCCCTTATGGGGGACACCCACAAACACTCATAGGGAAGTGCAAAATCCTTGCGACAATTGAAACGGAAAGCTTGCCTATCCTATTTCATGTTCCTCCAAATAGTGCTAGCTGCGAGAAAGAAACCCTCCTAGGAAGACCCTTCAAAAGGGCGACCAAGTGTGAGGCCGACTATGTAGCACAGAGGATACACCTGACACTACCGGGTGTGAGGATAGTCACAACCTTTAGCAAGGGTGACCTCATCAAACCTCGAGGGAAAGGCAAGCAAGGTGCTGACATAACAGTCAAGCTTGCTGATGAGAGCAAGGACTTGTTGGAAGAGTTAATACAAGCACAAGTCGAACAACGAGAACTAGTGAGTGAGGCCATGCCCGAAACAAGAAGGTCAAGAGATAATACCAAGGACGGGCTTTGGACTTACAAATATCGTAGAAGGCCCCAAAAGAAGCCCAAGCCTTATAGACGCAGGCATCGATGGAGGGTCAGCACAACGCCGCAATGGATATCCAAAGTGTTGCTACGCGCTCAAGGGTATTACGAAGGTAACCGATGGATTTGGGTACCAAAATCCCCTGCTAAACCATCTCTATCAGCTGAAGGCAAGATTGCATCAAAAGCAATGAAGCACATGAGGAAATCTAAGAGAAACTCTAGGTCTTGAGGCAAGAAGCTAGACATGAGTGTTCGAAAGAAAGATCCTCAGCCTAGCATGCTTGACAAGCAGACATCAGGTGTAATCGTTGAGGATATGCAAAATTCACTAGTGCCCAAGGAGCCTTTGATTCCCCAAGAGGATAGCAGGCATCATAGGCACAACATTGCTCATGGCAAGGGTAAATGCTCAACAGAGCAAGTAGCAAAATCATCTAATAGCCACGAGCAAATCATTCAGCCAGTGCCAAGTCCACCCAAGAGTCTTAGATCTCCTACATCCTCTTTTTCCAAACGGACACAGGAAGCACAACAGCGATCGTCAATGGCGGTTGCTCACTCCCAATCTCTATCTCCATCAAGGCTTCCAAATATCCAAGAGGGGGGACATGACACTAGCCGTAGCTCTCGGCCCAAGGATATGCCTGTGCAACCCAATGTGACCAGATCCGATCTACACTGACGAACGCCCAAAGGGCAACAGAGGATGCGACCACTTCCGATCGCCCTAGGGACCTGACACCGCAATCCACCAAGGGTAG
This sequence comes from Lygodium microphyllum, assembly GCF_053477565.2. Lineage (NCBI taxonomy): Eukaryota > Viridiplantae > Streptophyta > Polypodiopsida > Schizaeales > Lygodiaceae > Lygodium > Lygodium microphyllum. Next base: position 36,178,302 of record NC_141162.1, on the reverse strand, counting down.
CCAGCCCACTAAACTAGCTGCTACTACTTCCAATCAGGGATCACAGCAGTCACAGCCCTTGGCCGTGACAATGCCCTGTGTGGAACATGTCCTTAGTAGTTTACCTGTGGAGGAGGTGTTGCAACCAACTTCCTCGAAAACTCCAGTACTTTCAGAGTGCCTAAAGCCTAGGCTGGAGGAGTTAAACTCAAGGGAGTTGGCTGAAGAGCTAGACTCTCTGAAAAGGGAGGTAATTGTGCTCTCACAACCTAGCAAGGCTATTCAGCAGGCCACGGCCATGTCCCATAAGGATACACTAGAGAAAGAGAATGCTGAGGCCCAACCAAGCACACCAATGGTTGACCTAGTCTAGGGTCCTGAGTCACTGAGAGATGCACCTTCACTGACCAAGAAAAAGAGGAGAAAACAACAAAGACAACAGCAATCACACGTGGTTGTGGACCCCAAGAGCATTGAGACCAAGAGCGATGGAGAGCTGGGGAATAAAGCATCAAGTCCATCCACCAATGAACCCATTGATGTCTCTCCTAATAGCGGTGAAACCTCAGTCACATCCGTGTGCTCTGAAAAATCAAAGCAGTCGTTGCCATCAATATAGTTGCTTTCAACACTCAACCCACCGACAATAGAACTCACATCGACCAATCAAGAGTGGATACAACACTGTCACGACGGGATGACGAATTCACACCAGTCGCACCCAAGGAGAACCATGACACAATAACAAAGCCTCAAGAGAAACATGGAAACCCCAAGAGCATGAGCAATCCTAGCATTGACCAATCTTGCTCATACAGGCATGAACCCCCAGCTATGCTAAAGCCTAGACAAACTCCTAGAACCTTGCATGAGATGGCAACTGAGCAAGCCCTCGTTGAACATAGAAGTATCGCAGAATGCTTAGCTGAGTTGGATGCTAAGCTCAAGGTGTTTGCACGAGTCTACGTCCTTGCAGACGTGGGCACAATCCCCAAGGAGTAGCTTGGAGATTACTTGCCCTTTCCTCTATCCTCGGAAGAGCAAGAACATCTTAACGAGCACTACAACAAGCTCCTGCATGAATGCATGCGACTCATCTATGATGAGGAAGCCGACGAACTGCGCTTAACTGTCACGTTCAATGATGTGCTCTGCCAACCAAATCTCTTAGAGGTAGAGCAACTAAAGCGGCTAACAAAGGGCCGAAGTCAATTTGAACAACGTTGGTGTGAGAAACGCGTTGCAATGGCCAAACTAGGGGCTCAGATCATGACAATCTCTGAGGAGCGATTGGCCAAATGGCGATCCCAAAGGGACCCAACCTATGTGGCACCAACTTCCCTTCGAGTGCTGACTGCCATTCGGGGTACGGACTTGGCTGAACCTAGCCAAGAAAACTCTCTGTTTGATAAGGTTCTCACTGAGGAGTTACATGTTACCAGTAGACTCGGACAAGGGTCCATGCTGCTCGATGTGGTAAAATATCTATCAGTACTGAGTAAGCTGCCACGAGTGCTGGATGCATGTGCCATGCTCCAGTACAATCCCAAGTTCTACAATTGGTTCTTATCCTCGTGAAGTGACATGGATACATAAATATGTATATAAATAAATACTGATTTTTGTGTGACCGTGTATAGACAATATCAACACACACAAGCAATGATAGTTAAGTACAGGGAGAAGAGTTGGGTCTAATAGGCTAAGCTCCTCAAGTCCTCCTCTCATCACGTATTTAAAAGCCATGTGACCATCCCCACCTCCAAGCGAAGGCATGCAATCCATATTACCACCATAGGAAGCCTTGACCAACAACTCTGATGGTGTAGACAGGGTGCGGCCCCTTTTCTATACACCTTCTTCCCTTCACGGTCTATCCTTCCAAGGCTGAGCCCTACCTAAATTCATGACCGCCAACAGACATAACTCAGCATGAGCCAAGATCTACTAATTGCAGGAGGCTAAGTATACATCACGGGGGCCATCCCTCTATAACAAGCACTGCATGTCCTACCCCTCTCCTTCTCATCCTATAATACCTTACATATGAATGGTCTTATCATGTAACAAATCCTAATCCTTGATTCGCATCTTACAGGCCCCCCGCAAGGAAAACATGGAGAACCAAGGGCAGCTAGCTTCCAAGGATGCTCTCCGTAGCCGACGGGAACATGCAGCACACGCCCCTCCGCCGGTGCGCTACGTACCCACTCTTAAAAGGTACGCCAAGAAACGCGGCCCCAAGCGACACCGCCCCGGACGAAGGCCGAAGAATCCGCAGGCTAGGGGAGCGGACGCTCAAGGAAGCGCACACAATGTGGTAACACCAGTGGCACAAATCCCCAACGTACGCTCGGGCACCAGATGCTCAAGGGCAAAAAGGGCAGCTCCAAACAAGAAAGAATTCAATGAACTATTTAAAGGCATTTTGGAAACGGTGGCGGCCCAGGACTACACCATTCATGTCCCGGCCGACATGTTCCCTGCCCAACCCCACGGGAGCCCCGCACCAGGAGAGCCCTAGTCACCCGACCACCTAGACTCGCCCCGCCTCGTACAAATGGAGTAGCCCCATGCTGAATAAAGGCTTATCAAATGCTACCTGGCCAGAACTTTTTGCCTTTAAATGGTTCAGTGTTGACATGTTCCTGAATTGTATGAACTTTTCATATCTGCGTTTAATATATTTCACGTCTTTAGCAAAAGAAAAAGCTAATCAAGCACAGGTGATAAATATCTAAGTCAACACCATAGAATTCAGATAAGTGATGTCTCCTTGCATTGCACTGGTTTATTATAGTTGCGGCATATACCATGCATGTACTCTCATGAAGTGACAAGTGGATATAGGATGAGATAGGTCTTTGTGCGAAAGTGTTCAATGGCCGATCACTGCAAGACCATCGACCCCACAAAGAGCCACGACAAAGCCACACTGTCGAAAGCAAAAACCACCCTTGATGACTACCCACATCGCATAGTCCAAAGCATATTCATGGGCTACGCTCTCTTTCTGGGTCAAGCTCTATAGTTGGCTCTCGACAGTCGTTACCTCAATTGTACCAACATCACGTGTGTCGCAAGGAGGTTTGCAATATCTCAAGTGTATCTTTTCATCTCAACAATAGTTCCTCTAGCATCAGGGCTGGTGACACAATCCTCTCTGTAATATCCATTCTTCATAGCCTTTGGATTCCAACATTTCTCAATCCAAATGAAAGACTAATAGCCTCAATGTATGGCATTGATTGTATTCATTTTTTTTCCACCAAAAAAAAAGGAGAAAGAAAGAAAGCAAGAAAGAAAAGAAAAGAAAAGAAAAGGAAAAAAAAGAGAAAAAAAGAAAAAAGCACACACGATCACAGCACCGCACCTAGGGGTCCTCAAATTAGGTACGTCCAGTGACCTTGGTCGGCTGGCTCCGTCCCTAATCCCCTAGCCCTTTGTACGTCCCCCACAATTGTTCAGGGCAAGACATACCTAGGGAGCTCACCTCGCCTATGGTTAGACCTGTCGCCCTGAACCACTTGCACAATTCTTTTACACTCCATCTCAATGCCATTACAATCAACAGTGGTAAGCAAGGCATGAAAGACAATGGAAAAGTACACCATACTTTCCAAGCACTACAAGTAGCCACTAGCTACCAAAAGCTAAGACATCAAGAAGCTCAATTATGCTACATTGCCTTGACAAGACCATAATGATGTCTCAAGCAATCTTCAAGTGTACTCCCCCTGTCTTCATCAACAAATTTTTCCATCAACTTAGCCCCTTGCTTCACTAACCCATTGCTATACAAGGAACCAGGCCGACAGTCTTCTAACTAAGTAATACCTAAATATGCACGAGCACTCACATAATATATGCACCAAAGTATATACATGGTTTGGGTCCTCAAGTGCAGGACAATACTCCAGGCTTGCTTAGAGTTCGACCTGTCTCCCAAACTAATCAAAATATGTCTTGTGCACAATAAGAAGACTAGCACTACCCCTTAGGGAGAGACCATATGAGAGGTTTTCCAACTGCAGGTATTAAAGAATCCAACGAAAGCACCGTCCCCTCTACATCAACACTCAACTTTGAACTCTTGTCCTTTACTTCATCATGCAAGACCACCAGAAAATCATCACGAGTAGAATCCACCATGAGCATCCCAAGAACACAACACCTGTGCCAGCGCTATGAGTGACCATTCCCAACAAAGAGTAGCCCTATCGCCACCTACAACAATCATATCACCAGCCAATCAGAACAGCAAAGTGCCACCAACGACCTTCATCCGCACCAACATCAGAACTCCTCCAAGGCAAGCCGCAATAGTCCCTTCCACCCATGTCTTCGGTGCAAGCTCCGCATGCTACCTACGATGCTGAGTGCCATGGGACTGGCACTCGTCTAGGAGGGGGGTAATGTTAACCCCAACACGAAGAAAGCAAAGCAAAAGGAAATAAAAAAGATGCAGGGCAAAGGCAGAAAAAAGGTAGCCCGATTGAAGAAAGAATAGGAGAAAAGGCCAAAAGCGCAAGGGCAACCTTAAAAGTCCAAGGCAAATGCAAAAGGGGAAAGGCGCATTTTAAAATAAAAAGGTGCACCCTGAAATCTTGTAAAAGAGCGCCGGGCTCTCACCCGTGCAATTTGTAAATGTAGACGGGCGGTGGAAAGGAATCTAGGAAGATAGAAGGACAATGGGAAAAAGGGCCTAGGCTACGGTCGGCCATGTAAAAAAGAGGAAAAGGGGATGACCGCCCAAAAGGGATTTAGGGTTTTGTATATAAAGTTGAAAAGTGAATGAGAAGCTCATTCTTGTGTGTGGCCAAAAGTAGCTCTCCTCCTCTTCTTCTTCTTCTTCTTGTTCTTGCTTTCTTGAGCTTGTGCTTGAGAGAGGGAGTGTGAGAGTGTGAGGAAGTGAGGGTGTGAGGGTGAGGGACCGAGAAGGAGAAGCTCTCCATCTTCTCCTCTCTTCTTCTCTTCTCCTCTCTTCTCTTGTCTTGCTCGCGGCAATGGAGCTTGGAGCGTGGAGCTTGAGGATGGAGCTTGCTTGAAGCTTGCACTTGGATCGTGGAGCTACCAGAGTCCGCGGGAGAGGAGGTAACTCGAACGGCATGGAGGTAAGCTCACTACACCCGTAGATATGGATGGCGCTTCGGTTATGTGAGAGGTAGCCATTAGTGCTCGGCTTGGAACGCTTGAAATAATAAGCGGTCCGTGGGTCTTGGCGGTTGAGCGAAAGCTCCCACAGCAGCACCATTGAAGCTCCGATGCTCCATATCTTGACATGCTTTACCTATGCCATTACTACATGCCCGTTGCATTGTTTAGAGTTGGATGCTACTAAGCCTTGCTTTGGCTTGACATTTGATTTCCCAGACTTACTTTGGCTATTTCTCGGCTTGCTAGAGTTCCGATTTGGATGTACTTGATGTCTATGGATGCTATGTAGAAATGCTACATGGCCCATATGCTCATGAGGTCTTATTGATGCTTGATCTTGGATCTTCTAGCACTGGTGCTATCATATGCCCTTGTTGAGCTTCTTTGCTTGATATTTACAGCTTTTGTGCTAGTGGGAGTGTCTTGATACGCTTGACAGACATTGAGTAGGCAATTTATGCTACTTGAGCACTCGAATACTTGAGATTGGGATCTTCACTTGGATGTTGCATGGTTGATATGATATGGTCCTCATAGATGTACTTGGACTGATTTGGGCTTTGCACTCCGTGAGCATATACCTCTTTGTGTTAGGTCTTGCCAGTGTTGTGTACACTTTGCGCTATTACACAAGGGGTGTGCTGACTTACTGATGGATTCATTTGACATGCTTGGGTGTTTTCTCAATGTCTATATGACTGTCACATGCTGATTTATGCCTGCTTGATGCTGGTTATGCTTTGACAGTCAGAGGTTGACTTGGTGCATTCATTTTGCCTACAGTTTACTCTCATTGTACCTGGCTGTAATTTATTACAGTAAGCAGTTATGTATGAACCGTGATGTATATTTCATGCTGAATCATCTTAATTTTATGTACTTTTGATGGTACTTTGTGGAAAACATCATTATCTATCGGTTCATAGTCATTTTGTCTTGGTTTTGGTGGTATTTTGAATGTTTACAACAAAAAACAACAATTAGTTTTGAACAATCTGCACCGTTTTGGACTGCAGTATGGCATCTTCTTCCACTGATAGTGTTATCTTCAACATCATAAGCTTGATGGTACGAATTATGCCTATTGGAAGAGCCAAGTTTGGCACGTATTGGTGCAAAAAACACAAATAAAGCGACTAAGGATGCATGGTGAGCAGCCTGAAACTATGATCACGAATGGGAGGAGCTTGATGAGTTATGCAAGTCCACCCTCATCTTGTCTCTTAGTGAATAGGTGCATTATAATATGGTTGAGGAAGCACAGAGTGCTTGGTAGCTTTGGGATAAGATCAAGAACCTCTATGACAAGAAAAGTCTAGCAAGTGAGATGTATTGGCTAAAGCAACTTATGGACCTGCACATAAAGGAGAATATGACGATGTTTGCTCATTTGAGCCAGTTCCATGCTATTCTCAAGAACTTGACTTCGAAGGGCATTACCTTCAATGATGAGGTTACTCCATTGTTTTTTCTTGGGACTCTGAGTGAGTCATGGGATGTATTCTGTACTGCCTTATGTGCTCATGCTACTATTCTGAACTTGCCTGATGTAGAGAGTGCTCTTCTGCAGGAAGAGATCAACCATAAGAACTTGGATGCCTCTCGTGTGTCGCACGCTTTGACTGTTAGAGGCAGAGATAGTAATGGCAATAATGACCATGGGAATGGCCGTGGTAGAGACTCGCAAAAGTCTAGGTCTACGTTGTGTGGTAAGTTGCGCAGCAAGTCTCATGGAAGAAATGCTAATGTGATATGTCATCATTGCAGCAAGAAGGGTCACACACACCCACACTGTCATGAGTTGCGCAATGAGAAGCACAAAGAGAAGGGGAAAGACAAAGTATAGGAAAATTCATTTGATCGCAGTAGCATGGTGCCTATGAAAACAAGTGTGAAAGTAGACGAGATAAATGTCATGCAGACTGAGGACTCCGATGGGGAGTATATACTTGTAGCTAGTTCTTGTGATGCTACGTCATTGACCGAGGTTCACTTTATGTTTGCGCAGTTATGGATTTTGGATTATTGTGCTTCATTTCATGTTACACCATGCCGTGAGTGGTTCCATTCCTACTGCACTATCTCTAGTTCAGTTCGCTTGGATGATGACAAGTCGCTTGCTATTGTTGGCATTGGGGATGTATGACTGTAATTCTCTACTAGTGGTACTTTTCTGTTACAATATGTACATCATGTACCTATCCTTACATGGAGTCTTATGTCTGCAGGGTAGCTTGATGATGTTGGGTTTCATGTTTCATTTGGGGATTCTGCCTGGAAGATCACATGTGGCAGACGTGCTTGCTAGAGGTGCCAAGATTGGTAGCCTCTATCCTCTTGTAGTTGTTGGGTCCTTTGTTGACCACCATGTATCTCTTTGGCATGCCCGTTTGGGCCATGTGTCCTTGAAGAGAATGAAAATTCTTTCTAGTTTACAGTACTTACCACCCCTTGACTATTCATGTTTTGATTCATGTGAACATTGTCTTTATGGCACACATACTAGGAATACACATAAGAAGTCTAGTAGGACACGCATGAGTGAGCCCCTAGCATTGGTACATTCGAATGTCTGTGGGCCCATGCCCTGTTAGTCTATGGGTGGTGCAAAGTATTTTGTGACGTTCATTGACAATTTTTCGCGTAAAGTTTGGGCTTACCCCATTAAGATTAAGTCATTTGTCTTAGCTATGTTTCAGAGGTGGCTTACATTGGTTGAGAGCTAGACTGGGCATAGGCTGAAATGCCTTAGGACTAACCATGGGGGAGAATATGTGTCATGTGCCTTTGAAAAATTATGTGATAAGAGGGGTATTATGCATCAGTTGACCACTACCTATACCCCACTGCTAAATGGTTTGGCTGAACGGATGAATAGAACCATCCAAGAGCGTGTACGCAGTATGCTTAACCATGCATGCCTACTACATAGATTTTGGGCTGAGGTAATCAATACAGTTGTGCATGTCATAAATAGATCACCTTCCAGTGGGTTGGATTTCCAGGTTGTAGAGGAGGTATGGACTGCCCGTCTTATGCGCATCTACGTGTCTTTGGATGTGAGGCATTCTACCATGTGCCCAAGGAAAAGTAGACTAAGTTGGATCCTAAGAGTGTCAAATGTATTTTCCTTGGCTATGGAGATGCAGATGAGATGGGTTACCACCTCTGGGATCTACAGGCATGAAAATTCATCCGTAGCCCCATGATGTAGTCTTCCATGAAGACAAGATGCATAGGAAGCTTGAGAAGATGGTAAAGATACATAAGGTTATATTCTAGGAGGAGCCATGTGCTCCTACATAGCTAGTTGGATAGTCTCCTACAGCAGCAGTTGGTACACATGGCCAGGGTGTTGGACAGGATGCTAGACATAAAGCATAGCCTACAGTGAGATGGTCTACTAGAGCTAGATGTCCACCTGAAAGATTTGAGACCTCGATGCATTATGTCTTGGTTACAGGGTTACAGATGTAGGAGAGCCTCTCACCTATAATGAGGGTATGCGGAGGGGTGACAGTCACTCTTGGAAGACGGCTATGCAGTCTAAGATGGACTCCCTGCATAAGAATATGACTTGGTATTTGGTTGCATTTCCTAACAGCAAGAAGGCTTTGCCATGCAAATGGGTGTACAAGCTGAAAAGTACCCCTGGGCATCCCAAGCCAACTTATAAGGCAAGACTTGTTGCTAGGGGTTTTAAACAGGAGCATGGAGTTGACTTTGATGAAGTCTTTTTCCCTGTGGTCAAGATAACCACCCTTCATTTGGTTTTGGCCTTAGTCGCGCAGCTTGACTTAGACATGTATCTAATGGATGTCAAGACTGCATTCTTGCATGGGGATTTGCATGATGAGATTTACATGGAGCAGTCCAAGGGCTTTGCAGAACCTAGCAGGGAGCACCTAGTGTGCAAGTTAAAGAAAAGTCTTTATGGCTTGAAGCAGGCACCTAGGGAGCAGTATCATAAGTTTGATAACTTTATGCAATCACAGGGCTACATCAAGAGTGCTATGGATCGATGTCTTTACACAGACACCCAGTGATGGCTCATTGCTTATTTTGGTACTTTATGTGGATGATATATTGATAGCAAGGAAAGCTCATGATGAGCTAGATGCTCTTAAATCTCATTGAGATGAGGTATCACTTCATACGTGGGGTCGTGGAGGACAGGTGTGTTGACCTTGTCAAGGTCTCCACCACTGATGAAAATCCTACATATCTTCTCATGAAAAGCCTCACTATTGAGCGCTTTGCCTTCCTCAGGAGATTGATGGGGGTTGGATGAGATGACGTTTTTCCTCATCCTATTGTATATGTGTACATTGTACAATCTTTTCTTTTTCTTTTCACTCCTCATTGGGATAGATTCGCCTTTACGTGGGAGGTTGTTGGGGTTAAAGGCGCCTCCACCTAGCCACTCGTGTATTACTACACTGATAGTACCCACCGCTGCACACTGGAGGTGGCAGGCGCTCGTCACCGTCACCTTATTCTTTATTTTTTCAATGACAATTTGAATAAAGGAAGGCCCGGTCACACATTTTGACTCTCGGAGTTCCCATTTTGTGTATCTCTCTTTTTGGCTCTTGCTCTCCCGCCATATGTTTGGTAAATCTATTTTGTTGAGTTTAATACTTTGACAAATTTATTCAATTTTCAAGCACTCGTTTTCTCTCATGTCTTTGGGTTGTGACTAGAGATTTTCTTTGATCACCATTTGTGTGACATTGTCTTGCAAGTTTTCTTAAAAAGAACATATACATGTACTTTGCATATAGAGATCAGGATTCTTGATCCAAACATGTACATTAACAAATGTGAAGAACTCGTTTGAAGAATGTGATTTTTGGAGGCTATGTGCAACTTTAAAAGGATACATAACAATAGGTATCATTTTTGGAAACTTCAACTTGTAAATTTTATATATTTTCATCATTCTAACAAGTTTTGAGTTCACATGAATAATATTTTATCAAAGCATGGAACATACTTTGTTAAAGGTTATGGGCCATTGTTAATATGAAATAGCCATGTCATGGAGAAATCCCATCATCAAGCAAGAATATTTTATTTAAGAACTATAAAATTTAGTAGCACATTAACAAAACCAAAACTTGTACATGAGATATTAAATATCTTCTACAAGGAATAAATTCAATGTATACATTAGTCAAACACTTCATAATAACAAGTTGAAAACTTAAAAGAATCCAGTGTTACTGATGAAATTTTTAAATTTATCACACTACACTAGAGGAAAGTTAATCAAAATCATTTTATTTTCTTACTTTCTCTTTCATCATCTTTCATTATCTCATTTACCAAGGGAAATTTTCATTCAATATACATGAGGTGTTTTTGTCCTTATAGCCTTATAAGAGGGGGGGCACGGGGAAGGAGGTTTCTTTACAAGGTTACCAACTGGGGTATGAATCATAGTATAGGAACTATTTATTTATTAAGCTTTGGAAGGCTAGGCTATAGCTACAAGTGTAATATAACCTTACAAGCTTAGGCTATGATTACAAATTCTAAGTGTAATATTGTCGAGGCTCTAATTACACACTTTAGGAACTTATTATTTATGTGTATATATGGTTTGATGTAAAACAACCCTTTACCTTTAGTGGAACGGTGGCTGTCTGATTGTAATGCATCCTGATTCATGCCTTTTTAGTTCTCATATAATGATATGTTTATGATAGTGCCTATTGTAGGACATGGATGATGCAACTTGAAATCCTATGTTAATTGAAAATTCATTGATGTTTTCTACTTTAGGAAATATGTAGGCTGAAAATGTAGACATTCCTATGTATCGAAGGTGTGGATATGTTTTGTTGCATTTAAGATATTTGATAAGTTAGGCCATTACACTTTGGCAATCCTTCTTGGTTCATGTTACAATCTACTCATGATTTGGGCATCAAGTGTGAAGGAGAGGAATTTGAATGAATAGCCTATGGAAGTGCAATGCTATAATGGCAATTATGATATCTAAGGCATTTTGGATGGGTAGCATTCATATCAAGGAAGCGTCCTCATTAGAGGGATTGGATTCTTAGGAGATTCTAAGCATGGAAATTGAGAGAATAATTAAGAAGGAAGGTTCAATGTCTCAAGTTTGAAGGAGAAATTGAAGTGTAGGTTGAAGAAATGGTACTAAAGGACGAACCACCACCAAAGGATATTCTATCCAAAAGTGCATTAGGAGAGGAGTTCAATCATAAACCACAAGTGGACATACAAACCCCTCCTGATGATTTTAGGAAAAGATTATGGGATGTCCTTCTATTGGAAATTGCCCTCTTTGGGCCACTTGCACAACAACAATTAGTATTCAATTCTTTAGGTATTGGAGCTAGACTAAGAAAAATCTCTCAACAACCACCTCAAAATCCCAAAGTTTGAGCATCCAAATTTTCAAGTGAAAAGAAGTAGGATCTTGTTTTCCAACTTGATTGCCATGTTGCTCAATTTGAGACCGGATGGACAGCTAGTGGATTTGACCAAATGTATGATGATTAGGTTAAGAAGAAACACTTTGTAGCCACATTTTAGGATAAGGGAATGGATTGTTTTACTTGCTACGATGGTTTAGCTAGCTTCTCGACTTATGATGCACTCAAGAATGCCTTTTTGGGAATAATTGATAGACCATCTTAGGAAATGCAAATTTCTTATTTTATTAAGGGTTGAAGGGGATGCAATGGCAGTGGAGAAGGAGAAGAGGAAGATGCGGAAGAGAAGAGCACACCATGTAGGTGTTGTCCAACTAAACTGACAGCCTTATTACACTATGAATAAAGAATGGGTGGTCACAGTGTACATGGGTAGGCCCAGAGGGCTTTTACCCCAGCAACCTCCCACTAAAAGGCCAATGTGGCTAGGAAGTGAAAACAAAGAAAAGAAAAGAAAAAAGACAAGGTGAGGAATTATGATATCTCACCCAATGCCCAATCGAAAAGAGAGTTGTGCAAGAAGTGTCGGGAACCTCTGCAGAAGAAGAGTCAAGCATCCCCGAGTCCATGACATCCAAGAGATAAGCGATCCCGCAGCTCCATACAATGGAGCAATCCAAGAATGCTTCTCATGAAGCAAGCACAACTCATCAGGGCACAGTTGTAAAGCATCAAAGTCGCACGTAGCATCACCGTAGCGCATACAATATAGCAGAGAGCAGTCAAACTCTCCAGATTCAATCACTAAAAGAGAGCCAACATCCCAGACACTCGTCCAACGGGGTCTCAAGACTACATGTGGCCTTAGTGAAGCGGAAGACTGACATATGGTTGGTTGTCCAGTCTGCAAAACTATAAGAAAACGGCTCTCATGAGCCTGCAAGGGGTCTAGCAACTGACCACCAACATCCTGACCCTGGCTGCTATGCATAGCTATGTCATTTGGGACAATACGTGCCTCATTTTCAGCATAAATAGCTTGTTGTAATGGCACTATAGCTGCTATAAAATCAGCCATAAAGCATATTGAATGCTCATCAAGAGGCCTAAGAGGTGTCTGTGTCTTATAAAAGATATCATGACGGCTGCGTATGACCTACTAGGCATCCAAATCCCATAAATTGTAGGTCTTAGAGTCACCATCTCCATAACCAAGGAGGATACATCTCCATGACATACGCTCATGTGGCATACGTACAGATGCCTAGCAGCAGCCAAACATCCTCAAATAATCATAGGAGGGTTGCATGCCACTCCATGCCTCATGGGGTGCAATACCATCTGAGGTCAAGCACGGCGTACTGTTAACCAAATAGATTGCTGTCATAAGGGCCTCAGCCCAAAATCCATAAGACAACCCAACTGTGGTAAGCATAGAAGCAACCTTTGCCTGTAAGGTCAGGCACATGCCATGAGCAATCCCATAATATAGTGGACACAAGAAATCAATGCCATACTATTGACAAGAGGTTCGAAAGCTAGGAGAGAGAGCATGACTCTCATAATCCATCTGCAAGCACCTAGGCCTGCTACCAGCAAAATCCATAAACCTGTCAAGCATAACTGTGGCCTCCTCAATCTGCACTAATGAATAAGCCCAAACACGGTGGGTAGCATGATCAACAAAGGTCACAAAGTACGATGCTCCACCAAGTGACTAGGAAGGCATAGGTCCTTATACTGCACAATGGACACGATCTAGAGGACATGCCTAGTATGATTGCCATAAGCCAAGGGGGCTCTGCAAGGACCAAGAGTACAATCAAGGCAAGCATCAAGATCTGCAAGTGACATAGGAGGCAACAATGAGTCTAAACGAGACAAGATCTCCATCTCTCTGTGGAGCATATGGCCTAGGTGATAATGCCATAACAATGTATGTGGCATCCGGATAACTGCAACCAGAGAATCACCCACATGAGAGACATGCACTGGGTAATGAGAACCAACTCTAGAACCTCTGGCCAAAACCAAGCAACCACAACAGATCTTCCATGACCAATCTTGAAGAGAAATAGTATATCCTGCATTATACAACTAATTGGTAGAAATCAAGCTCTTACAGAGCATGGGAATATGTAAAACATCCCTGAGTATAAGAGAAGTCCCATTAGGCAAAGCTAGGTGTATACCCCCTGTACCAACAATAGCATAAGACTGCTCAATGCCCAAATCAATACATCCATCAACCTCCATGTAAGAAGAGAACCATGCTCTATGAGGGGTAAGATGACAAGATGCTATAGAGTCCGAAAGTCAATCAAACGCATAGGCCTAATCACTGAGCAAGTAAGATGTAGGGAAACAAGATGACAGGAGTACATGCTCAATTGCATCATCATGGGTAACTGCATGTACCTCACCACTAGTAAGAGTGGTAACACCTTCTGCATTTGTTGTATCTCTGACTCTCTGCTCATGTCGAGTCCGTCTCTGTCTCTGTTGCTCTCTAATCCGTCTAAAGCATTTTCTTTGAACATGCCCAAGCTTCCCACAATGGAAGCAAACAACATCTGAAGTAGAAGAACTTGTAGAAGATGACAAGGAATCCAAGTCATCATAAATAGGGCTATCCATAGCATCCACGGAGCTCAAGCAGGAAAGGGCTATCCCAACGGAGGGAACCTACTCATAAATACAATCATCTACAAATACATCAATGGTAGAAGCATGCTGCAAAGGCTCATGAAACCTCAACAGACGGGAGGACATAAAGGCATCAACCAAGGATGCAAAAACTCCCACATGAAAAAAAGTCATAGCCAATTGCATGACATAACCAACCATAGTACGATAAAGCATAAGACATCTGTCATAAGAGCATATGGTATTCAGCCATGAAATCAGCCCATAACCATAATGGCAAACATGACTCTGCAATACATCAAACCACATAGTAGCATCCAAGTCAATGAAAGACCGGTAAGTGGCATAAGATCCCGCAATTGTCAAGCTCCATGAGAAGCCCAAGTATCTATACAACAACATCCAAATAAGTGGCTCTGTAAAGTACATGACAATAGACAAAGTGCATAGTCTAGTAAGCATCAAGAGCAACTGCTCTCTGACCTATATGGGCAGGGCAAAAGCAACCCAACTAGCATAGAAGCTAGGCACCACAGAAGCAACAAAGCCATAACTGCTAAACCCAAGCACTGTCAAGAAGTCTAGTGATCAAGGAGTAACCCGCAAAGAACCAAGCATCAATGAGCAATGAAATCTCAATAACCAACTGCCAAGACAATGGAGCAAGCACTGCTCAAAACATGTATCTGCATCCAAGTAAATCCAAGATCCATAATCGGGGCATTAAGGGCCAAATAGCATCCAAGTTGCATAAGTGATAAGCCAATTGAATGAAAACTGCTCCACAAAATTCTCAAATGCAAGTCGATTCAATACCAAACATCTTTCATACTGTAGCCAAACCCAAAAGCATCCACATCAAACATTAGTCCCATAATGGGTAGCATGGGGTATAAACCTTGTCAAGTGAAATGCTAGCTGCAAAGAAAATGACAGTGAACCAAAAATTGAGCTCTACTCTTTGCTCAAGAAGTATCCAGGAGCATAAACATCAAAGTGGTATCATCCAAATACATTAGCATATCATCCCGAGTAGTCGGGAGCACCCATAGACCATAGGCATAACCAAACTGGAGGTAAAATAACATGTCAACCAAGGTAGCATAAATCCCAACCAACAACGAAGTGTCCCCATCCAAATCAAGGCCCAATAGCTTTCAAATAACATATCCAAGCATAAACCATGATGACCAAGCATCAATACATCTAATAGGACATTGGAATTTCAACAAAGAGCATTATGCATAAGCCGTTCTTCTTGATAAAACCTTGCTGCCTAAACAATGTACAGCAATAAATCCCTGCATAAATCGAGCTAGGGAAGCTCAAACCAAGTCCCAAAGCATCTCAAAACATTGGACAAACATCCCCAAAGCATTTGGGCATCAAATACCAAGCCTCAGGAGCATCACATAAGCTAAGAGCATGACATTTTCTTGTTGTAAATCAACTTTGATATGTTACAGAAAATTTTGTGATCAGAATTTGGCAAATCTGACATCACCATTGCGTCCGGAGCGTGCCAAAACCCCAAGTTAGACTCTTACTTGCCTAAATGGTGTTCCAGATGCCCGAGATATGAGTAAAAATGGGATTTTTGAGCTAGATTTTGAAACAGGCGCAAAAAATGTGAGCTGCTATTGTAGGGTATGCTGGTTATGCTGAGGATAAGGGGGAAAATGGGGGCATACAAGGTGCCCAATGAAGCCAAGGAACACCTTGCAAAGAGCCTATAAGGGCGGGAGAGAGGCGGGAGATGAAATCTTACCTCGAGGGGAAGAAGCCATGGATGGCATTAAAGCTCCAAGCTCTAGGTCTTCAATGCGGGCTGAAGTAATACCAGGCCAAGCTCCACAATCAAGCTCTAATACTAGTTGAAGGGGATGCAATGGAAATGGAGAAGGAGAAGACAAAGATGCAGGAGAGAAGAGCACACACCATGTAGGTGCTATCCAACTAAGCTGACATGCTTATTGCACTATCATATTATATATGAATAAAGAATGGGCGGTCAGTGTGTACATGGGCAGGCCCAGAGGTCTTTTACCCCAACAAGGGTTTGAAAAGCAAGATTGGGGTTCTGTTGCCAATGTTTGATTCTAACCCATCCTAAACATGCAATGACTACTCCAAGAGATAATAGTCATCAAGTTGAAGAGCATGAAATGAAGGGCAAGATGGCAAGTAATCTGAATGTGGGTAGTATGCATGTGCAATGTGATTGCTCTAGATGTATTACAGTTGAATATTGTCTTAAAGAATCTTTAGTGTGAGCAATCACTAGAAGTTAGGCCCAAAAAAGAAAGTGGATTGGGACAAATAAGAAAAGGTTAGGAAAAGGGATATTAAGCAAGTCAATATGCTACAAAAGAGGCTCAAAAGGCATTTCTTACAGACTTTGGTGATTAGGAATGGCAAGGAACTTGAATCTTAATCAAGAAAATGATCAACCTTAACATACATGTTCACAAAAACTATAGGATAAAGATTATGATAACTCATTCCAAGCAGTAGCAAGGTGTTCTTTACAATTAACATTGGATCAATTCTTGAACTTGATTCTAGGGTTCAAAGAGAAGATCCTCCTAATGATTAGGAAAAAGTACCAAGATATTCTTAGGGGAAGAACCTCGCAGGGGCAACAAGTTCCTAAATGTAAGTCACTAATAGCTACTCTAAGAGGATGTGGACTATCAGGTCCCTATCATTTAAGTGGAATATGCAGGCAATAAGTATGTTGGATGGATGTTCAGGAGTGGATATTCTCTCTCAAAATAGATATTTGGACAGTAAGCAAGGTGAGTTATTACCTGCCCCATTTCAAGTTAAAATGGTAGCCCAAAGGAGGTTACAAGCACTTGCTATATTGAAGAATCAACAAATCAAAGTTGTAGCTTGAACTTTAAATTTAGTTTTTTGGTAATGGGGATGTCAGAGCTAGGAGAGTCTTATCACATGCTTTTCGCTAGGCCACGGTTCAAATTAGCAAAGTTGAGGTAGCATTAGAGTATTCACTATGTACGTATTTCCCAAGGTTTAACGGATATCAAACTATCCATATTAAGTAAATTCATCCTAAAGAATAAGTCTAAACCAGTGGTGGCACAAACAATCAATTTGGTGGATGAAGTTGAGGATGGTAAGGAGGAGTATTTTTATTTAGGTAGACCCTTTAGCAGTACCAATTTTTGAAATAAACATGGATAGCATTATTCAGGGGTACCAGGTGTAGCCCAACATCATTGCAAATGAAGTTTCTAAACAACAAATTGTTCAAATTGTAGTTTATGACTGGTTGAGCCAACATCCTGAAGAGCTTTTGGCAAGGCAGGAGCAGCCTAAAGTTCAAGAAAGTTCTCGGACAAAAGTAAATAAAATATTTAAAGATTTTATAAAGATGCTGAGGAATTTTAGCTTATGGACAATTTAGGTGTTTAGTATGAAGAAGGACAGAGAACTATAATTCAGGCTAAGTAGATGTATGAATACCATGAGGAATTATACAATAGTCTTGGAGGATGAAGTGTAGGATGTAAAATATTACACGGCGCAGCGAACAGAATCTGAGAAAGAGATAGAGAGTACACAACAGATAAGAGGAGAATCAGTAAAATTCTTTAACTCCAAACAACTGATACAAAGATGGCTCTGTCCACCCGTGCGCTTCCACTGTGTGAAGCTTAGATGGCGATCTAGACAGAAGATAGGTGAAGATCTTAAGGCTAGCTGGAACAACAACTCTGACTGGGTGAAAGATGAGTGTAAGATGGCTGCGAAGGGGTTTAGCTTTTATAGCCCGCGAAGGTCGTTAGGTCGGCCTGCTGACCGACCTACCATATGAGCCTCCACTAGTCGGCCAGGGAATATTCCAGGGAATATTCCCTTTACCATCGGGCCGGGGGCGCTGCCCCCGGACCCCCGCCAGGGGGGCCGCTGGCCCCCCTGGGACCCCCCAGCCAGGGGCCGCTTCCGCGGCCCCCGGACCCCACAATAGGGGCCCCTTTTAACTCCCTTACTACGCAACTCAATGCAATGTGCCTCGAGTTGCTACCAGCTTAACCACTCTGTCTAACCCAAAGATTAGACCCACAATGGTCACCTTTTTGCCATCCGGTCACATAGACCTCATCCGATATACAAGTCAGGACTCCACCAATGTCCGGGCTCACACTTGGCTTCTCCTCATAATGGGGGCCTTACAACTTTGAGCACCATGGATCATTGGTAGTACCTAATGAGGGTGGGGCATTGATCATATCTAACACCCCCCCTCAATGTCCACCCATAGGTGAACTATCTCCTCGGCCCAATGCCGAGTCTCTGAAGATGAACTTGAAGCAGATCCTTCGTAAGTGCTTTGGTGAAGATATCTGCTCCATTCTCCTCTGTTGGACAGTAGACCAATTCCACTATCCCATCCTCCATCAAATCACGCACATAGTGATACTGGATCTCTATATGTTTGGTGCGTGCATGAAACACTGGATTTTTGGCAATGGCGATGCAACTCTGATTGTCACATCTCAGCACAGTTGGTTCTTCATCCTGCACTCCCATATGCCATAGAATCCTTCTCAACCATACGGCCTCACATGCAGCAAAACAAGCTGCCTTGTACTCTGCTTCGGTAGAAGACAATGCCACTGTTGGTTGCTTCTTACTAATCCAAGAGAAAATTCCTGAACCTAAAGAGAAACAATAACCAGAAATTGACTTCCTGGAATCAATGTCTCCTGCCCAATCTGAGTCACAGTTCCCCACAAGAGAAGTTCCAAAACTGTATGTGATACCATAGTCAAGAGTTTTCTTCAAGTATCTGAGCACCCGCATCCCAGCCTTCCAATGACTCTCATGAGGTTTGTTTGAGAACCTGCTCAAAACACCAACAACAAAACTGATATCTGGTCTGGTGTTACACAAGTAGATTAGACTGCCGACCAACCTCCTATACCTCCCAATGTCTGCTAGTGCTGATGTATCCTCAACGGATAACTTTACATTCACCTCCATAGGTGTAGCTATCTCCTTGCACTCGGTCATGCCAAATGCCTTCAAGATCTCCCATGCATACTTCTTCTGAGAGATGAAGATCTTTCCTGGCTCTTGCCAGACTTCAATCCCCAAACAATAGTGCAGCAAGCCCAAGTCTGTCATTTCAAACTCAAAACTCAAAGCCTTTCGAGTTTGGTTGATCATATCTTCATAGTCACCTGTAATAAGAAGGTCGTCCACATATAGGACAATCACTACAGACTTTTTACCATCCCTGTAAACATACAAGTTAGCATCTGAGGCACATCTTTTGAAGTTTAGGTTTAAAAAGAACCTATCTATCCGCTGGTACCATGCTCTGGGGGCTTGTTTCAGCCCATACAATGCCTTCTTCAGTTTACACACTTTGTTCTCAGAATGGGGGGCCTCAAACCCTGGTGGCTGAGCCACGTACACCTCCTCCTTGAGGTCACCATTTAAGAACGCTGACTTAACATCCATTTGGTACACTGGCCACTTCTTGTGGGCAGCCACTGCAAGTACCGTGCGAATAGTGGTCATTCTGGCAGTTGGGGCAAATGACTCTTGAAAATCAAACCCTTCAACTTGTGAAAATCCTTGGGCAACCAGTCTAGCTTTGTACTTTTCTAAGGTACCATCAGCCTTGTACTTTACCTTCCAGATCCACTTGGTGCCAATAATCTTCCGCTTTGCTGGCCGATCCACTAGCTCCCAAGTGTCATTCTTCATTATGCTGTCATACTCCGCCTGCATAGCAGCCTTCCATGATGGATCTGCAAGTGCTTCTTCTAAGTCAGTTGGCTCCTTTACTTCTCTCATAATCTCAACCATCAAGGCCATGTTGACTATGTGAGCAGAAGCCCTCCTTTGCTCCTCTATTCTCTGAGACCTCCTTGGTCCGTCTGCCTTCTCCTCAACAGATGCAGGCCTAGGATTATTGTGGTCATAGAGCTGCTTCACCCAGCGCGGCAATGGCTTTTCCGGTGGGGTGATGTCAGGTTGGTGAACTTTTTCCTCATCATCTGAAGATGATGCTTCCTCCTCCTTAAGGATAGGGATAGCTCTCGGGACAGGTTCATAGTGGACTACTTCTTCGCTTGATGATAAAGTGGAAGACCTTGCCTTCTCCTCCTCCACTGTATGCGGCTCCTCCTTGAACACCACATCACGGCTCGCGATGATCTTCTTTGCCTCTTGGTCATATAACTTGTAAGCCTTCTGCTCATCACTATAACCCAAGAAGATACATTTTCTGCTTTTTGGTTGTAACTTGTTTCTCTTCTCATCTGGAACATGTGCATAACATTCACATCCAAAAATTCTGAAATGTGAAACAGATGGTTTCTTACCAGTGTAAGCCTCATGAGGTGTTTTTCCCTTGAGAGCCTTTGTGTAGCTCCGATTTAGAATGTAGACTGCAGTATTAACAGCTTCAGCCCAAAAATGGTTAGGCAATCCCTTGCCCTTTAGCATGCATCTTGCCATCTCCACAATGGTACGATTCCTGCGTTCCACAACACCATTCTGCTGAGGTGTGTGAGGCGTCGTCAATTGACGCTTGATCCCTTTGCTCTTGCAAAAGCCTTCAAACTCCTTTGAGTTGAACTCACCACCACCATCTGTTCTAAATTTCTTCACACTTTTCCCTGTTTCATTCTCAACAAGTATTAGCCATTCTTTAAACTTACCAAAAGCTTGAGCCTTATCACGAAGGAAGTACACCCACATCTTCCTACTGTAGTCATCGACAATCAACATAAAATAAGAAGATCCCCCCAAGGCCTGTGTAGGCATCTTACCACACAAGTCAGCATGCACCAACTCTAGAGGAGCATGTGCTCTATTCTTGCTTTCTTGTGGAAATGCCTTTCTCTGTTGCTTGCCCATCATACAAGCTTCACATGGTTCCTTCAATTCAGTTATTGTAGGTAGGTGAGCAACCATACCTTGCTTTTGCATCTCCTTCAATACTGCAAATCCGATGTGTCCAAACCTTTCATGCCAAAGCTTACTTGTGCCCACTCCAGCGGTGGCTGTAAGAGCACTTAGCTCATACAGGTTGTTCCTTCTTTCTCCTTTGCCAACAATTGTGCCAGCACTATCAATAATTTCTGCACCTGTCTTCTTGAACCTCACTTCATGACCAAGATCAGTTATGGCAGCAACTGATAAGAGATTTCTCCTGATTTCGGGAACATACAACACATTTGAAAGCTTTTTGACTTCACCATTTGCAGCAACAAAAGAAATAGTACCTGTGCCCGCAGCAGGGCATTTAGCATCATTTCCAACCGTCACAGTGATGGATTCTTGTAGAGGCTGCATAGAACTGTATAGACCTTTCTTGTTGGTCATGTGACGGGAGGCCCCACTATCCAACACCCAAGAGTCAGTGGTAGATTCTTCTTGCGGCGAGGAGCACACTTCCTCAATGGTCGCCATGAATAATTCCAACTCTGCTTCAGCCGTATTGGCTGTCTCTTTCCCTTTAGTTTTAAGGGTACCATTCTTTTCATCTGCCTTCTTGACACGACAATCTGCAATTGCATGTCCTTTCTTCTTACAGTAGAAGCACTCTCCTTGAAACTTCTTCTTGCCGCCCTTTTTCTTTTTGTCACCATCATTTTTGGTGGAGGAAACACCTTTGCCTTTTGCATTGGCAGAGAATGCAGCATCTCCATTGTTGCTTCCTTCTCGGGCTTTCAGCCTCAACTCCTCCTCCATTAATAATGCACAAAACTCCTCAAAAGTCAAAGCTTGAGGTCTCACCTGAGTATTAAGGGCAGTTACTAGTCCATCAAACTTTTGTGGACAAATCCGAAGACACCTCCGAGCTAGCTCTTCGCTAGTCTTTTGTATCCCAGCGCCAGCCATCTGGTCGCGCAGATTCTTAATCCGAGTGATGAATGCTTCAACCGTCTCTCCTTCAGCAAACTTCTCCGCTGCTAGTTGATTCTCCAAGTTTTGAATCCTTGTTTGGTTTCGTGTTTCATACTGACTCCTTAGTACATTCCAAGCCTCTGACGCTTTGGTTGTATGCTGAATCAGAGTCAAAACACTGTCAGAACAGCTTGTAACTAAGGCACACAATGCATCTGCATTCCTTCGTTTCCAAGCTCGTAGAAGATCTGCATTCGGAGGAATCATCACACTAGGATTTGATGGGTCGGGGATAGGCTGTGGTTCTGCGTCAGTCCCCAGCACAGTCTCCAGAAGCTCATAAGAATCCAGGATAGTTGTAATTTTGAACTTCCACAAGGTGTAGTTTGTACCATCTAACTTGCCTTCGCTGAAGGTTGGTGGACGAATCCTCAGTGTTTGAATAGCCGGTACAGCAGCACCACCTCCTGCACCGCTTCCGGATGCGCCAGAACTGCTTCCCGGAGTCGACATCGTTTCTCTTTGCTGTTGAAGCCTTTGCCTCTTGCACGCTCTCCGATCTCTAGAGCCCCCTGGGCTCTGATACCATGTAAAATATTACACGGCGCAGCGAACAGAATCTGAGAAAGAGATAGAGAGTACACAACAGATAAGAGGAGAATCAATAAAATTCTTTAACTCCAAACAACTGATACAAAGATGGCTCTGTCCACCCGTGCGCTTCCACTGTGTGAAGCTTAGATGGCGATCTAGACAGAAGATAGGTGAAGATCTTAAGGCTAGCTGGAACAACAACTCTGACTGGGTGAAAGATGAGTGTAAGATGGCTGCGAAGGGGTTTAGCTTTTATAGCCCGCGAAGGTCGTTAGGTCGGCCTGCTGACCGACCTACCATATGAGCCTCCACTAGTCGGCCAGGGAATATTCCAGGGAATATTCCCTTTACCATCGGACCGGGGGCGCTGCCCCCGGACCCCCGCCAGGGGGGCCGCTGGCCCCCCTGGGACCCCCCAGCCAGGGGCCGCGTCCGCGGCCCCCGGACCCCACAATAGGGGCCCCTTTTAACTCCCTTACTACGCAACTCAATGCAATGTGCCTCGAGTTGCTACCAGCTTAACCACTCTGTCTAACCCAAAGATTAGACCCACAATGGTCACCTTTTTGCCATCCGGTCACATAGACCTCATCCGATATACAAGTCAGGACTCCACCAATGTCCGGGCTCACACTTGGCTTCTCCTCATAATGGGGGCCTTACAACTTTGAGCACCATGGATCATTGGTAGTACCTAATGAGGGTGGGGCATTGATCATATCTAACAAGGAAGTCAACATGAATGATGAAGGAGAGTCCAAATCAAGTAAAGTAGGCATTTATGTAGAACAAGACTTCAAGTAAGACTTGATAAAGTTGTACATGGAGTTTCAATATATATTTGCATGTGTTTCACCACACATGAAAGGTTTAATATAAAATTGGTTAAATTGGATGAGCTTGTAAATAATACGAGAGATCTACACGTAAAATTGGCTAAATTGGAAGATATCCTAGGAGAGCTACTCCTTCACAAACTCCAACTAGGAGTGAAT
The DNA here is from genome assembly GCF_053477565.2 of Lygodium microphyllum. NCBI lineage: Eukaryota > Viridiplantae > Streptophyta > Polypodiopsida > Schizaeales > Lygodiaceae > Lygodium > Lygodium microphyllum. The sequence goes on along the minus strand of NC_141162.1, from coordinate 36,154,631 downwards.
TTGTTTGCAGATATTTGTGGTGTGACAATGTTGAGCATGACCACAGGGACTGTGTGAAGCTTACAAAGATGCTATGAGAAAATATTTGATTTTTTGGAAGGATGGAAAAATTTGTGCTAGTGACATAGATCTATCTGTTGCTACAAGCTTTGGCAAAGGGTGGCATAAAGAAGATTTTAGAGGATATGTTTGTATGGTCAGCCTATGTCGCCATAGATGTTGCAACTTATGGATTGCAAATTGAGAATAAGTCTAGAAGCAAGAAGTAGCTTTGGACCTATGCCTTGCGGACTACAGGTAAGGGCAAGGTGCCTCAAACTATTAGATTGCGGATTAGATGGAGCTCAAGGTGGAGAGGGTCCGTTCCATAAGTGAAGATGCAAAGAGCTGTAGGCTACAAAGTTATTAGGTCAAAAAAGTTGAAAAATTAGTTGGTTATATCGCTCGACGAATGAGCTTATCTAAAGTAACTAATGTGTTACTTTGTTGAAACTTTTCATTGTTCTTTCTCTTATAACTCCATTGTTGTGTTATCTTCTTCTTCTTCTGTTCTCTGTATCATACAAACCATGGAGTTTGACACCCAAGATGTGTTATAGAAGCAACAGTTTATGGCTAATAGGCTGGTAGGGGGTTCAATGACAGAGAAGGACTCACTAGCACTTAGGATGACTTACCCAGTGTTCACCCATTCCTCTCTGGCGTTGATGCCGATATTTATAAAGCCGATCCGATAGCGCATTGAGCAAAAGTCTCGTAGATGCTCTAGAGAAGGGTTGTTATATGAAATCCGAGTACGGAAGCTCTGGTTAGGAGGGGTAACCCTTAATAGTAGGCCTTGCTATAGACGATAAGTCGGAAGACTCCATAGCAAGCCATTGATGGCATACTTAGCGTGTACGTATGCACGCATGAGAACAGAGGAGTCCTTCTTCGAGAATGCCATGAAAGAATCACAAGATGACACGCCAATGGCATGCAAAAAGAGGTACTTTTGGGCACAAATTTTGTGGCACCCGGCACTCGTGTAAAGGTGCCATATCAGCTCGGTTGTGTGCGTTGGTCATATGTGCACTAGTAGGACTAACAGGTCTATGCGAATCGCACCTCATCCTAAACTCAGGGTCTTTTGATTTGTTTCCCTTCAAAGCACCTTTTGGCACATGCCACTCCATCCCTCGGTGCAGTTGGCGGCCATAGGTCGACGGACTGGCTCTTTTGGTAATAGCATGCGTGTGCCGAAGTGTCTCCTAGCCATTCATCAAGCACGGGATTCTAGAAGGACACCCTTGCTAATACCATCATGGCCGTGTTTATAATGATTGGTATGGCCGGAATTTGAAGCCTTGCCTCTTTAGTTAGCATCAGGAGCAGTAGAGCAGCCTTTTGTAAGGATATGCTGGGTTCTCTTTTGCCTCGGTAGATGCATAAGGTAGAGCGTGTTCAGAAAGCCTATGAATCCTTCCCCGCGCATGCGACTCAAGATAAATGCTCGAGCACAAGGCGTGGTCCCCTCTTTGGGGGGTCACTAGAGGCTAAAAACATAAAATAAACAATTGGTAGGCCCGATTGTTTGAGAGTGAAGTGTGACCCACTAGCAACACTTGGGAGGGGAACAAGAGTAAGGGAAGGCGCTGATCATCGACTTAGACTAAGGAGAACGAAAAGCTTAGATGGCTCATAATAATTAACCTTGGTATGTAATGATACGAGAATGGTTTCAAGCGGCTGAGAGAAATTGCACCCTTTTGGTTCTTTGACGCTGCAAAGCCGGGTAGATACTATCAATCGACGACACGTGAAGAAGGGAAGATTGCACGCACACAAAACAAAAGATAAGAAGACCTCGGCGGGGCGGCAGAGCATTTTCTGCGGCGATGAAATGGAGCGCCATGCGGCGCCACACGCCAACCATGCAGCGGGCATTTGGTCTAGTGGTATGATTCTCGCTTAGGGTGCGAGAGGTCCCGAGTTCAATTCTCGGAATGCCCTCGCGCCCCCTTCCCAACCCTCTCGCGCACCCCGCCGGTGGCGCGGGGTTCGCCAGTACGCTTCTCTTGCTGGCGCGCCGGCATCCCCTTCCGCATCTTGCGCGCCACGCTTTTGCCTGGTTCAGAAAACTATAAATTATTATAATGTAGTAGCGTCCTACCTAATACAAACATATGGTAATGGAACAAACAAATCTGCCACCTAGTTATCGGTGGCTTTAACCATGGTTTTTACACACTTTCTTCTTCGTGCATAGTACCGTTTTCTTCATGGAAGCATATGCATTGTAAGTCACATATATGATTTTGAGTGAGAGATGGAAGAGGTCCTGAGCTGAAATGCTCTCTTCTGGTCTCCCCAAGTCCTCCAATAGAGGTGGGTATAGCAAGCAGCTATGGAGGTGAATAGATATGATGAGAAAATGACATATTCATGTGCACTTAGTGTGAAATAGAGTTGAAGGAAGCTTGTTGGATTAGAGATGGCTGTGATAGCATGTTGAAATATTAGAATGTCAACATGAGAAGGTGTGCACAACAGGTGGAGAGAGCTCAAGTACAAGAATAAAATTTTGTTTAGTAAGTTTCTCGCAAGTACAACTGGTACACTCTCTCTACCTCTGAGAGCCTCTAAGAGTGACCTCCAGGCTATTTATATAGCCTCACTATGGGCTAGGGTTAGGGCTTCCCCTGCCCTTCAGCTCATTCACACCTCACCTTTCCTCATGCACCCTTGCTTACTCTCAGGGTTCCCATGCTACACTTCTAACAATTTTAAGGCATTTGTCAAAGCCATGTCAAAACATTAGGTGGAAAATCCAACCTTACTCATATATGTTAATTCACATTATCAACCACTACATTGGCACTAGGAATCAGCCTAGCTTCTCTTAATGATAGTTTGTGCGAGATCCTTTCCACAACTATGGGTTAGTCACCCCCGTATACTTTAGATCAATTGAAACTATACCATATCATTTCACTATGAAAGGGTTGGTTTTAATGTTGGTCACCTGCACACAATAGCATCTATGACCTAATGGTAGCACCCTATATAGATTGTGTCTTGATTGTGTTCTTTCCTATGTTCTTGTTGGGGGTTAAAAGTTTCCTATACTTAGCCACCTACATTTACTTGTATATTGTACCCGCACACCTTTATACTATAGATAGTGGATGCCCATCACTATCACTTTATTCCTTTTTCTTTTAATGGAAATAGAATAAGGGAAGGTAGGTCACGCATTGCCACTGCTAGAGGTCCCACACACTATTCTCTCTCTTCTTGCTTGAACATCTATACCACTTACTCTCTTCTTGCTTCTGCTTGTGCTCCCACTTCTGCTCCACCTTTCAACTAGTATCAGAGCCATCATTCGGGGAGCTTCATCATTACTTGCTTCAACCCAAGAAGAAGAGGTTCACTTCATCCTTTCATGGTAGCCCACCCTTCATCCTTCCATGGTAGCCCACCCTTCATCCTTCCATGGTAGCCCACCCACGAAGAAGAGGTTCACTTCAAGCTTTCATGGTAGCCCACCCTTCATCCTTCCATGGTATGCATTGACCTTTAGCTTGTTCCCAACCTATCAAGACTTGTTCTACACCTTCAATGAGCTCCATTGAGCATTCATTAGTAGTCATTGAGCTAAGAAGCAATAGTACCAAAGCTTGGAGCAAATAGTGCAAATTTTGGATATTTTCATCCCCTTGTCTCTACATTGGCTACTCCTGCTATAGGCATCGCTTAGTCTCTTATTCCTTGGCCACTTTTTGGCACACTCCCTGGCATTAAAGGGCTTCAACTTAAGCCTGATTTGAAAATTTTTTGCTCAATCATTCACTCATAATTTGGTACATATCTATTGTGTACATTGTGGATAGCATATAGTGAGTTCCATAATGATTATGTTATGCTTCTAGAATGTTATTTCAATGCCTAGATATTAGGGATCTTTTCTCTAGTGTCTTTAGGTTATGACTGGAGATTTTCTTGAATCATTACTCGTGTGACATATTTTTTGGTGCCCTCGTTGAGGAATGTCAATATTAACTTTGTTTTTTAGTTTTTGCTTATTAACAGTGATGATTTACAATGGCCAATTCTTTTCTCCAATTTCATGGTTTAAAAGGAAAAAATCCTCAACGATTCCTCCAAAAACTAGAGCTTGGATGTACACGAATCCTAAAATTACAAAAGTTCAAAATTGAATTGTTGGATGAAGATAGAAATTTATTTGAGGATTATGAAAAAAGTTTGAGACTAAGACATCCCCCTGCTCCTATATAATATGAAGCTACCAAGCATGCATTGCTTGATCAATTTAAAGAGATTAAGGCTTTCCAAGATCTTTAGCAAAAGATAGAACTTTGCCATTTTATTAAAAAAAACTAGACCATAGAATTCTTTGCCTTAGAATTCACTTGGATTTGGGATTGTTGGAACACATCTCTAGGCATAGGAGAGAGAGTAGTTGAAATGTTAAAAGTAATACATTTTATGGAAAATTTGTAGGAAGAGATAAGAACTAAATTAGAAATAAAGGAACCAAGCACTTTGAGGAAGCATTAATGATTGTGATTGAAAAAGAAATAAAATTTGTAAAAACTAAAAAGGAGGGAAATTTTTAAAACACCAAACATTGAGAGTAGTGACCAAACCTTATAAGGGAGGTAGATCAACTATTTGGGCAAATGCAAAACATGAGGTTGGGAGCATTGAGAGGAAGGTCTTTAGGAAGAGGTAATGGAGTATCTATAGGATTAAAAAATCAAGAAAATACAGGAAGAGGAAGAGGAGGAAATGGAAGAAGTTATTTTAGGAGACCATTGGTTTGTTATTCTTCTAGAGAGATAGGACATATAAGCACAAATTGTCAGTATACACCTAGAGCAGGAGGATAAATATATCGTTTACCCCAAAACCTTCCAAATAGACAAAATGATTATGGTATAGAAATTAAGGACCATACCTCATCCCAAGCACCAAGGTCAATAGAAGAAGAGAAATGAAAAATTATCACAAATTGTATTCTTCTTGAAAATAAGAGTAAGGAAAACAAAATAGTTGATGTAATGCATGTGACCAAAAGGAGAGATGTAGAGAGAGATGAATTTGAAACTAGTAAATCTAGTGAGGAAAGAAGGAAAAGGGTAAAGAAGCGAGAGAAGAAAGAGAAGAAGGAGGGAGAAAAAAAATGAGAAAACCTAGGAAACATTATCATACTTCTAACATACCATTAGGGGAAGGGAAAAATGATTTTGGCTTTAGAAGGGATATGATGGGTAGGAAACTATATATAACTTTTGCATGATTAATGGAGATGTACCCTAGGATGAGAGGACAATGGAAAAAGTTAGTAAATCCAAAAGAGAAGAAAAGCCTAGGAAGGGAAAGTAAGAGTTTTAAGTATACAAGAACTGCCAGATATATGCCCTATTGTAGACACATGGTATAAAAATCAAAATGTAGGGAAGGAATATATAGATAAAGGAGTGCAAGAAGTTAGTGTGATTACTCAAGTTTATGTAGAACAATTTGGTATTTGAAAAGTTGCAGGATCTAGATTTTGAATTAGGCATGCAAATCATGCAAAAGTAAAATGCATAGATATAATTCAAGACTTAGAGATTTAAAGTCTATGGTGTAGCCATGAAAATAACTTGCCATGTTATACCAGTAGGTTTAGGGGCTTTTCCTCTTATTCTTAGTAGACCTTGCCTTAGGAAGGCTAGAGCTACACAAGATTAGGGTAAATGAATCATTACAATTTATGATCGTAGAGGGATAGCAAGAAAGTTTGACAAGGCATCAAGAAGAGAAATGGTGAATGAAGATGATAGTAAAGAAGAACAAGAGGAAGAGAGTGATAGTACTAAGGAAGATGAAAGTGAATATGAGAGTTCAAAAAGTGATTCGGATCTAGAAGTTTCATTAATAATAGTAGAGAAAGTGTTAGAGAGGAAGGAAAACGAGAAAAAAACCTTAAACCCTATAAAAAAATAAAAAACTAAAAAAATTAGAGAAAAATAAAGGACACTCATATATTTAAAAAAAAAATAGTAGTTTCAAGAGGTTTTGACATGTTTTGGTAAAGGAAAGACAATTCCTTCAGTAAAAGAAAAGGGACCTTTATTTTTGCTTAAGGATGCAAGAGCGTCAAAACAAGAAGAGTTTACAAAAGAGATGGGGAAGAGGAAGAAAGGCAATCTACTATCCAAGTATTAAATGTAAAAATTAAGGAAGTTGCAGATAGAATAATTATTGTGGAGAGCATGAAGAAGGGAAATTGGAGGAGTTAGAAGAATTGATGGGACGATCTCAAGTTTTAGCGAGAGATGTTGGAAAAAATATTGAGTTTTGACTTGACTAAGGGAGAGAAAAAAAATACCAAACCATTATCAGTAAGTATCCATATCTATTTGTAGCTTCTTACATAGAAATTAGAGGTATGCAAGGGGAAGGGCTAAAAATTAAACTTAAGATCAAAACTAGTTTGTCAAAAGCCCTTGACTTTAGAACAAATGATTGTTTTGAAAGAAGAAGTTGAAAAGTTGTTGTAAGGAGGGTTTATTTATCCTATTGAAAATTTTGAATGGATAAGCACAATAGTCATAGCTCCAAATAAAACAAGAAATTATAAACCTTTAAATATAGCCACAAAGCAAGATCATTATCCACTTCCTTTCATTAATGAGATTCCAGATTTAGTTATAGGTTATGAAAGGTATAGTGTTTGTGATGGCTACTTAGGATTTTATAGTTACCCATAGCTCTTGAAGTTCAAAGAAAAACAACCTTTATATATAATACCTTTTCAAGATTCTCCCCCACAATCTGAGTGATATTATTAGTTCATGTTGCATTAGCCATAATGCTACCAATTCAAGGGTTGCAAATATCAACAACTGCTATAAACACAAACCAAGTGTATTTACCACAATCAATGCTAGTGTAACCAAGCTCCAAGATAGCAATGACAGAGGCTACATCCACAAAGGAACAAGTCCTTGTCAATCCATTCTCAAGAATGATGTTTCAAGAAATATCTTCATCACACCCAAAACCCCTTGTGTGCTTAAAGCCTAGGCATATGAAGAAAACACTTGAGGAGGTGGGTAATGAGATAGTGCAACAAACCAATGAGCCATCAATGAAGTGTTTAGTCTAGCTAGATACCAAGTTAACATTTCTCACATGAGCATATATCTACAATTATATTGGAAAATCAATGAACATGCACAAACAACTCTTAGAAAAGCCATTGGCATGAGACAAAGCAAGTTGAGTTTTGAGGCTTTTAAACCTATTTAGTAATGTAGTTACACTCTCATTTTCCTTCAACTCTAGCTTGTAGAATTGCATTAATAAATTGATTTTGGAGTTCTTGGCTTGAGAGCCAAATAGTCAATCCAATTCTTCCCATGCCTACTTTGCCTCCCATACGTTGGGAATATGGTGCAATGCATTTTCATGTAACCAGCTTGTAATAATTCTAAGATGTTCCTTATTGTTCTTGCTTCTTACACTCCATATCTTTTTCATACCATTATCTTCATAACTAGGTTTACTTACTTCAAACATGTCCCAAAAATCCTTGTGCATTCATTCTCATGTATGGAATCTCTTCTCACAAAAGTGAGAACTATTATATATCACAATTTCACCCATTTCAAAAGTGTTTGAGAGAATGGATAGTTATGGTTATCAATCAAATCCAAAAAAATATAAAATAGTTCAACCCAAAGTGAAACTTCTTGGTCATGTGATTTAAATGGAATAGAACAAGATCTTGAAAAAGTAAAAGCTTTGGTCACCTTAATGTCACTTGAAAATACTAAGGAGCTTATGAATTTCATTCATAAGGTAAGATATCTATCAAGATTCATGGTGCACAAATCGGATGCCGTAAGCGCGCGTAGTGAGCATTAGAAGGTCCCCAAGAACAAAAGAACTCTACTTTTTGCACACAAATCAATGTAGAAGACTTGCACGACATGAACAAGAGACCAATTGGGTGCAATCTCCCCCCATGCCTTGTGTGAGCGCTCCACAAAGCATGTATTTCATATATTAATCATCTTCAAGCTCAAATAATAGCCCAAATTACAAAATAGCACGCTTTAGCTTTTGAGTTTGCTTTTGTGCCAAATAGAGAATTAAAGCTAATGGGCGGCCAAGAAGTCAGGCGTACCCAAATACAATGTCCAAATACAAATATCTAAATCGTGCGCCCATGCACATACACAAATAATAAATAAATATCAAACCCATTGATAAATAGGCGCGACAAAATATAGGCGCCATGCCTAAGGTATGCGCCCATCAAAATATTGACGATAACTTGAATACATGCTATCCTCCAATGCTTTCCACTGCCACCGCTGCTATCTCTACACATCAACTGAAGCATTCACAATCATTAGTAAAATAATATAATTAAACCGACAAAAGTGAATACTTAGCAATCTTTAGCTACATAAATAAATTAATTGGTTAAAAATCAATCCTAACCTTAATTTATCACAAGTGCGCACTCTAAACTCATAAACGTTTATTAATTAAATATGTATTTTGCGGAATCACCCACTATGAAATCACCCATGTACGCATCAAATTAACAAAACGCCCGAAAAGGATATGCGTTCCCATCGACTTCTCGCACAAAGAATCCACTTTGTGTATGAGCCCCAGTAATAAAAGTTTACAGAATCCACCGTAAAATCTCACGGAATCCACCGTGGCACGAAATCCACCGTGAAATATGCCTCTTGGCATCATACCGCCGGGGTGGGATAGCAATTGTCCTCAATTGTCCTCAATTGCTATTAGCTCAACGTGGAGCTAACAAAGTGGGGAAAGCATTTAAGTCTCTAGCATGCATCCATTGGGCCTCTTCAACAGGATGGTTTTTAAACTTGACCAAATATCTAGAGTATCTACGGCCAGTTCTAGTGGTCATAAAGTCAGTATCTATAATAGTTTCAGGCTCAAGGATTTCAGTCTCTTCATCTAACAAAGGTGGGTTTTCATAGACAGGGTGTACAGGTAATTGGCCTCTAAAGAGTCGTAATAAACTAATATGAAAGGTGTTATGTATTTTCCAATGTTGTGGTAGTTCTAATTTAAATGCATTGTTATTGATTTTGTGTATGATCTTGAATGGTCCATAGAATCTAGGTGCTAATTTCACAACTAGGTGTTTATCTACACTTTATAATCTACGTTTTTCTATTCGTAACCAAACATAATCATCAACTTTAAAATTCATAGCTTGTCTTTTCTTATTTGCTTGTGTTGTATATGATTGCTGGGCTTTGGCAATCATATCTTTAACTTCATCAAAGATAGTAGCGTGCATGTTAGCAATATCATCAGTAGTTTGAATTTTGTTTGATAATGATGCAACAGGTGTAGGCAATCTATATCCATAAATAACTTCAAATGGTGCTTTCTTTGTAGCTGTATGTGGTGTATTGTTATATGCAAACTGAAGTAAATGTAGATGTGTATCCCATGTATATGGTTTTGAAATAGTGTAAGCACGTAAAAGATCTAAAATAGTACTGTTAGTAGCTTCTGTTTGTCCATTTGTTTCAGGATGAAATGCAGATGAAAAATCAATATTTGTTCCTAAGTTAGCAAACAAAGTAATCCAAAAATTATTACTAAATCTAGAATCATGATCAGAAATAATAACTTTTGGTAAACCATGATTAGTAAACACAGTTTTCAAAAACAATTGAGCTGCTTGAGATGCAGTTAAAGTTTTCTTGCATGGAATGAAATATGCTTGTTTGCTAAACCTGTCTACAACAGTCCAAATCATATCATGGTTAGCTTTAGTGTTAGGTAAACCAGTAATAAAATCCATAGAAATCTATTCCCATGGTCGTGATGGAATAGATAATGGCATCAATAAACCATATTATTTACCATCGTGTCTTTTAACTCGTTGACAAACTAAACATTCAGAAACAAAGTTAGATACATCAATGTCCATATGTGGCCAATAAAAATCTTCAGTCAATGTACATAAAGTAGATATAATACCTCTATGACCTTGATATGGAGGACAATGAATCTCATGCAAAACAAAAGATCTAAATGGAACTGTCACACATAATCTCTTTTCATAAAACATGAATCCATTATTGTAAGACAGTGAATCAATAGGAATCCAATTATTTGCAACTAATTTATTCCAATCAGCTTGAAAAGTAAGGTCCTAATGATAAGTATATTTCATAGGGATAAGAGAATCAAATGATATCACAGAAATATTATGAATTGTCGGTCTTCTACTCAAAGCGTCGGCTACAACATTCTCTTTTCCTGGTTGATATTGTATAAGGGGATGAAAACTTTGAATGAAAGATGCCCATTTAATATGTCAGTCAGATATTTGGGGTTGACTAAGGCGATGTCTAATTCTTTGTTGGTCAGTTTTAATCATAAACTCAGAACCCATTAAGTAATGTTTCCATTGACGTAAGGCTTGTACTACAGCTAGCAATTCTTTATCATATGTAGAATATTTAAGTTCGGATGGTTTCAGTTTACAGCTAGAGTAGGCTATGGGATGATTATCTTGCATAAGGACAGCTCCTATTCCAGATCCACTAGCATCAGTAACTACTAAAAAGAATGGTCTATTGAAATCAGGTAGTTGTAATACAGGAGCATGGGTTAAAACACAATATTAGTGAGTTTGGGAATCTTCCAATTCCCATTTTTTGAATACTAAAAATGTGGCACCCGGATAACATGCCCATAAGTTTCTCAAAACCATATGATGTGACCTATCATTGGAAAGCTCTTAAAAAATGGAATCCATGGAGCTATAGAGTGCTCAATTTGAAGTTATAGTGTTCAAGTTATGATAAATCCAAAGATTTGACCATGTGTCCCAAACTTATGGGAAATTCCCATATTTCCCAATATGGTATTTTAATGCATGTTTCAATAAATCAAAAGATTTTTGTTGATTATCAGACCAGTGATACACAATACCCTTCTTTAAAAGTTTAGTCAAAGGTAAAGCAAGTAATGAAAAATTTCGCACAAACTTTCTGTAAAAACTAGCAAGACCTAGAAAAGAACGTAACTCATACACATTTTTGGGTATGGGCCAATTTAAAATTGCTTCTATCTTTTTAGGGTCAACCTTAATACCTTCTGATGAAACAATGTGACCTAGATATTCAATTTCTGTTTGAAAGAATTCACTCTTTTCTAGATTAGCATACAATTGATTATCTTTTAACAACTTGAAAACTAAAGACAGATGTTCATAATGCTCATTCTCATTTTTACTGAATACTAATATATCATCAAAGAATACTATAATACAATGCTGATATTTCAAAAATATGCGATTCATCATGCGACTAAATGTAGCAGGTGCATTAGTTAGACCAAAAGGCATGACTAGAAATTCATAGTGTCCAAATTGTGTTCTAAATACAATTTCGAATATATCATATGTATCCAATCTTACTTGATAATAACCAGATTTAAGATCTATCTTATTGAATATGGCATAACCTTGTAGTTTATCCATAAGATCATCTACCCTAGGAATCGGATATCTATTCTAAACAGTAATTTTATTTAGGGCACGATAATCAATGCACATGCAATAAGTATTATTTTTCTTCTTTACTAATAAGACATGTGCGCCAAATGGAGAACTACTAGGTCTAATTAATCCTCTGTTAAGAAATTCCTCTATTTGATTTTGAATTTCTTTCTGTTCAATTTGGTTATGCCTATATGGTACTTTACATGGTTGTTTTGTACCAGGAATTAAATCTATTTTGTGATCTTCACGTCGTGAAGGTGGTAGTCTAGGTGGTAAATCATCAGCAAAACAATCTTTAAATTAAGCAAGAAATTGTGTATGCCTAGGATGCATATGTTTTTCTTTAGCTTGAAGTTCATTCACCCATATTAAATAATATTTGCTACTTTTACGTAATGCACGTTTAGCTTGAGTATGAGTAAGCACTGGAAAATTATTAGATGCGTGCATACCATGCAATGTAATTGGTTTCCCTTGAAAATAAATTTTAATTAAGTGCGTAGAATAATCTATGTCAGGATTATACTGATGATGCCAAGGCATTCCTAAAATAATATCACTAGACTGTAAAGGTACAACTAGGAAATTCCTTCGTTCAGTATATTCACCAATTTTAATTTCTAAATTATGCACCTCTTGTGTTCCATTATATCTTGTGCCTAGGAATACAGCTTTAATGCGATAATGTGTAGAAACAGTTTGTAAATTCAATTCTTTCACTAACTTTGCAGAAATAAAATCATGTGTGCTACCATCATCATGCAACATAATCTTTTCTTTACCATGCAAAAAACATTTCATTGTTAACAAAAAATGTGGAGTTGACATACCTAGCAAAATATCTGAAGTAGTACCAATATCGTCATCATCTTCTGTAAAGTCAGGCATTTCCTCACGTTCTTCTTCTTCCATTGCTCCAAGATAATTGATATGGATAGGTGGCTTTTTCGATTGACAATTGGCTGCTAGATGTCCAGGTTGATGGCATTTATAACAAACTATGGGTTTGGCTTTAGATACATTGTTGGCAATGGCAGGAAGTCTAGGAATATTGGGATTTGGCTATGAGGATGGCTTAGGGTTTGGATTGGTGTTTGATGGCAAAGCAGGTGGTTGTGTCCAAGACTTACGGAATGAAGATGGAAGAAAATAACTTTAAATGAATCTTCTAAAATTTGAATTGAATTGCTTGGAACCATAGTTACCATTAGTTTGAAATTGTTGTGGACGCTTGTCTCTTCCTCGAATCTTGTCTTCAGTGTCATGAGACAAGGAAATTGCATCTTTAAGGATTGTTGGCTTGAACATATTGACTTCAGCATAGTAGTGTCCAAGTAAGCTAGACATAAACTTGCGTTTGTGAGTCGCTTCAGGTACATCTTCGAGCATGTGTAGTTGCAGTAGGGCATTCCAAAAATGTTCAGTGTATTGGAAAATAGGTTCACGATCTCTTTGCTATAGAAGACCCCATTGCTTTATGGCTTTTTCATGGAATTGAGGAGGAAGGAAATTTTGCAAAAACTTCTTTTGGAAACTCTCCCAGGTAGTGGGACAATCAATGCTCTTGCGAACCACAGTCCACCATAGAGATGCTCGATTGACTAAATGATTAGTGACACATTTAATTTTGTCTTTCTCAGCATATGTTTCTTCATGAAAGTAATCATCAAACTGACTGATAAATGCAAGGACAGTCTTTCCATCTCAAGATCATTGAAAGTATGAAATTTGAAGTTTCTTTTACTTATCTTTGTTTCTTTGCAGATGGATTGAGCTTCGAGTGTCGTAATGATGGTACATCGTATAAGATCTTCAGGTTGCGGTCCATCTTTGTCGGTGGTAGATCGTTGCAAATTGGCCAATTGAACTTGCAAAGCTTGTCGGGCTCTTCGTTCTTCATCAAGCTGCATCATAATCAATTCCAATTTTTGCTCCATCGTTGGTTCGGGTAAATCACCTTCAGCCATTAGATTGTCCATATTTTGTTCCATCATCCTGTAAAAATCCAAAAAACCTCACACTCTCAAAATCTGATTAGCGAGATGAGCGTAACTTAAAGTCGGGTATACACGGCTTATATATTTTGTTTGGCTTTTATAGTCTTTCTCTTTTGCAATTACGGTATTCGTTGTCGTCGTAGAAGTTGCGTATAATCTTCGTATGACCTTCTGCGTTTGCTGAAACTGGTTCGGCAAGTTTGCAAATAGGAACAGGGTCTTCCAAAGAGCAATAAACGAATTCTGCGCTTCTGTGTGTGAACAATCTTTATGGTAGTGGTTGGAGTAAGCCCTTTTATGACTTCTCTGGACTTAGGTGACTTGCAGAAGTAATAGAACTTGGAAGACTTGGAGTAACTTAGTGGATTAGAGAGCCTTAAGCTTGATAGGACCTGCGTGATTGTCGTGTAAATGAAGACGTTCTCAATGGATTTGATGCCGACCAGTACATCTTCTTGCCCGCCATTCGTGAATTCGTTAGTTTAAAGCTTTTTATAAGATTCTTATAAAGCTTATCACTTAAGCTTAATAAACTTTGATATAAAGCTTTTAAGCTTTGTAGCTATGGAAGCTTACTGTCTCTGTTTCAAAACGACTTGTAGAAGGAGATGTCTACGTGGTCCTCCGCCTCCTCAGGCCGGTCCTTCGCGATCAGAGAGTGCAGAAGGGGGTTCTTGACCGCCAGAAACACACCGGTATCGACCGTTCGCGATGAAACTGACTGTAGAGCTCGATCGTTCCAGGAGCTCTGCCTTCGCGCAAGATGGTAAGCGATTGGAAACTCTTGATCTTAGCTTTGATCTGATACCACTGGTGCATAGATCGGATGCTGTAAGCGCACGTAGTGAGAGTCAGAAGGTCCCCAAGAACAAAAGAACTCTACTTTTTGCGCACAAATCAATGTAGAAGACTTGCACGACATGAACAAGAGACCAATTGGGTGCAATCTCCCCCCATGCCTTGTATGAGCGCTCCACAAAGCATGTATTTCATATATTAATCATCTTCAAGCTCAAATAATAGCCCAAATTACAAAATATCACGCTTTAGCTTTTGAGTTTGCTTTTGTGCCAAATAGAGAATTAAAGCTAATGGGCGGCCAAGAAGTCAGGCGTACCCAAATACAATGTCTAAATACAAATATCTAAATCGTGCGCCCATGGGCATACAAAAATAATAAAGAAATATCAAACCCATTGATAAATAGGCACGACAAAATATAGGCACCATGCCTAAGGTATGCGCCCATCAAAATATTGACGATAACTTGAATACACGCTATCCTCCAATGGTTTCCACTGCCACCGCTGCTATCTCTACACATCAACTGAAGCATTCACAATCGTTAGTAAAATAATACAATTAAACCGACAAAAGTGAATACCTAGCAGTCTTCAGCTACATAAATAAATTAATTGGTTAGAAATCAATCCTAACCTTAATTTATCACGAGTGCGCATTCTAAACTCATAAACGTTTATTAATTAAATATGTATTTTGCGGAATCACCCGCTATGGAATCACCCATGTACACATCAAATTAACGAAACGCCCAAAAAGGATAGGCGTCCCCATCGACTTCTCGCACAAAGAATCCACTTTGTATATGAGCCCTGGTAATAAAAGTTTACGGAATCCACCGTAAAACCTCACGGAATACACCGTGGCACGGAATCCATCATGAAATATGCCTCCTGGCATCAATTCATAACTTTGGCGTCTCAATTGCTTTACTCATTGCAGATGGTAGCTAAGAAGGATTCTTTAGAATGAAGAGTAGATGTTGAGAAAGTGTTTCAACATGTCAAGTGAGCTATATGTTATGCTTCATTTGTCCAAGCACCTAATTTTTTGGGAAAGGGAATTATTTGTGATTGCTTTAGTAGGAGAAGATGCTATTGGAGCCATACTTATGCAGCAAGGAAGGAATTCTTGATCTATGAGACCCATTTATTTTGCAAGTCGAGTAAAGTTGCAAGTAGAAAGAACTCATACTAAAATTGAACTAGTGATGATCATTGTAATCTTTGCTTGTAGGAAGTTTAGGAGGTCCTTGTTGCCTAGGTTCTTTCGATTTTGACTGGCTATTAAAAAGGAAAAGTTGGGAATAAAGAAGAAGCTTAACTAGAAATTTAAAAATCATTTTTGATGTATTTCAATGGTTCATATTGTAAGGCACATCAAGAATCATCATGTGGGATTGTGGTTATGCTCCACAAGGAAATTTGATAAGAAAGGAAACTATAAAACTTGAGGTGACCAGTAAAATGAAGCTGAATATGCAACTTTACAAGCAGCTATCTCAATTTGTCAAAGAATGGGAATTCAAAGATTGAGGATTAGAGGTGATGCTCTAATTTTAGTAAAACAAATTCTCAAAGTTTGAAAAATCAAGAATTCCAAACTTAAGAGAATGTGTAGTAAAATTAGGAGAGCTTTGAATCATTTTGAAGACTAGAGTTTGAAACATATAGCCAAAGAAGAAAATAAGGAAGCTCATAATGTTGCCCAAGCTGTAGTTTATCAAGTGTTTGCTATTAGAGCAGATTTCATTTGTATCGAGAAAGAGAAACACTTGAGTTGGAAGAAGAATTTCTTTTGACTAGGAAGATGCCATCTAGTGTTCCTATAGAAAAAAAAGTATTGTTTTTTGGGAGAAGGCTTGGAAGGTATAAATTAGTGAATGATGTTCTATTTGCAAAAAGAGTGGATTTGATTCTTAGAAGAGCACCTTGGAAAGAAAAAATCTATCATATTCGTGAAAGTAACCATAAGAGAGCGTGTGGAGAACATTATGCCTACAAAATTATTCTCCAAAAAATATTGAGTAAGGGATATATATGGGCAAGTTTGCATAAAGATGTAAATCATTAGTACAAATCTTGTCATGAACATCAGACAATGAGTAAGAAAACTCTAAAACCAGAAACAATAAAGAAAATTCTTGCATATGACATTTTTAAAAAATGGGTAATATATGTGATTGGTTCTTTACCTCATACATCAAGATGAAAGATTTATATTTTGATTGCAATTTATTATCTTTATCATTAGGCAGAAGCTAAAGCAGTTAAGAATATTAGAGCAACTAATGTGGTAAAATTTATATATGAGGACATGCTGCAAGTTTAGGACGCCTTTAGAAATTTTATCAGATAAGGGACTTGGTTTCAAATGAGAATTCATAAATTATCTTTGTGAAAAAATGAAGATAAGAAAACAATTTTTTTTGCCTTATTATCCTCAATGCAGTGGTTTGAATGAGAGAATCAATGATGAGGTAGTTAGGATGTTGTCAAAGGTTTTTTATGGAAGAGAAGATTTATTGCCTATAGAATTGGAAATACGTGCTTTAAGGATGCTTGAAAAGTTGAGTGAGAATGAGAATAAAGATTATTTGAAAGAGACATTGTTGCAATTACAAGAATCACAATTAATTGGGCAAGAGGCTTGTGATTATTATAAAAGAAGTTAAGGAAAAAATCTTTATATTTTTAATCAAAAAATAAAAAAGTAAAAATTTAAAAAAGGAGACTTGGTTTTAAGATATAACACTAAGTTGAATCACATATTTCAAAAGAAATTCCAAACTAAATGGGAGAGACCATTTAGAGTGACTGAAACATACAAAAATAAAACTTGTATATTAGAAGACTTAGATGTAAAAGCATATAAACAAAGAGTCAATGGATACAAGACTGAAGAAGTATGTATCAAGATTGATGATAATTAAATTGGAAGAGTGGAATGGACATAATCAAAAAGAGCAAAAGAATGAGGAAACTCAATGGATGATAGATGTAGCATCACTTTATGAAGGCTATTGTTGTGCATGAATGCTTGCAGACTAGGGGAAGGGCTAAATATGTCACGTGTTTTCATGTAAATTTAAAACCCCTAGTAAAACACTAGGTTGGTAGGAATTTTTTGCTTAGTTGTTTGCATGACTATTTGTCTTGTTGTTAAGCTAGAATTTTTGTGTTTAATTAGAATAGGAATTTTTTGTTAATATTATTTTTGAATTTGTTATGCTTGAGAACTTGATTGTCTTGATCAAAATTGGTATTTTTTTAATAGATTGGAGCTCGATTTTGATTGTAACTGCTAAACATCTTGAATAAAGTATACTTTCTTGCCAATATCTTTGCACATCACAAGGATTATGGTTCACCAGCACTTCATGTTGCATTTGTTGGATACACTGCACTCAAGACTTGTCTCCTAATTTTTTAAATTACTTCCATGCTATGGGTTGGGTTAATGCACTCTTGCACCATCGTTGAGCACTAGTAGGGCATGATGCCTGTTGTAGCTATATGTAGTAAATTTTAGATGCACGTGCAGTAGAGATAACACCTTCATTTTTCACGCATTGTTCTTTGCATGCAGGAGAGTTGGGATATTCATCACTAAATTAGGAATCTCAAGTTGAGTGGAAAAGGTGGTTGGATGAGTTTGAGGGTCGTAAATGACTCTTTCACTTATGAGATGGGGCGGGAGCATTCCGAGAATTGAACTCGGGACCTCTTGCACCCTAAGTGAGAATCATACCACTAGACCAAATGCCCCCTAGATGGTTGGCGTGTGGCACCAGACAGTGCTCCATTCCATCGCTGCATGAAATACTCTGCCGCCCCACCGAGGCACTCTTATCTTTTGTTTTGTAGGCTACAGTGCGTGCAATCTTCCCTTCTTCACATGTCGTTGATTGATAGGATCTACCTGGCTTTGGAGCGTCAAAGAACCAAAAGGGTGCAATTTCTCTCAACCACTTGAAACCATTCTCGTATCATTACATACAAGGTTAATTAATATGAGCCATGCAAGCTTTTTGTTCTCCTTAGTCTAAGTCGATGATTAGCGCCTTCCCTTACTCTTGTTCCCCTCCCAAGTGTTGCTAGTGGATCACACTTCACTCTCAAACAACCGGGCCTACCAATTTTTTATTTTATGGTTTTGGCCTCTAATGACCCCCCAAAGAGGGGACCATGCCTTGTGCTGGAGCATTTATCTTGAGTCGCACGCATGGGGAAGGATTCATAGGATTTCTAAATGCACTCTACCTTATGCATTGATGTTTTCTAATCCATCGACGAGGTAGATCTCCTTCTATCGAGGCAAAAGAGAACCCAACATATCCTTGCAACAAGCTGCTCTACTACTCCTGATGCTAACTAAAGAGGCAAGGCTTCAAATTCTGGCCATACCAATCATTATACACATAGCCATGATGGTATTAGCAAGGGTGTCCTTGTAGAATCCCATGCTTGATGAATGGCTGGGGGACACTTTGGCACACGCATGCTATTACCAAAAGAGCCACAGTCCGCCAACCTATGGTGGCCAAATTGCATCGAGGGATGGAGTGGCATGTGCCAAAAGGTTCTTTGAAGGGAAACAATTCAAAAGATCCCGATTTTAGGATGAGGTGTGATTTGCATAGACATGTTAATCCTACTAGTGCACATATGACCAACTCACACAACCGAGCTGATGGCACCTTTACATGAGTGCTGGGTGCAACAAAATTTGTGCCCAAAAGTACCTCTTTTTGCATGCCATTGGAGTGTCATCTTGTGATTCTTTCATGGCATTCCCGAGTAAGGACTCCTCTGTTCTCATGTATGCATACGTACACGCTGAGTATGCCATCAATAGCTTGCTATGGAGTCTTCCGACTTATCGTCTATAGCAAGGCCTGCTATTAAGGGTTACCACTCTAGGGTTTAGTCTCAAAACCCGAACTCTAAATTATCTTAGGGAAAAGGTACAGCAATTGTGCTAGAGCACTGCAAGGGCAGTGACTAATGTGGTTTGTGCTTGATGTAGGAAATTATTAAAATAAAATATTTTTTTTAATCAAAGAGCACTTATGGTACACAATGAATATTTACTGGGCACTCAAGTATCATGGAATCATTCTATGGATGCATGCTTCTGAGAGTAATGATTCTACGTGCATGATCACTAGTGTAGTCTATTTTTAGGAAGTCTTTTGTATTTTGCGCATCAAGACAATAAAATTAAATAAACACATACATGGGGGATATGCTGCTTACCCATGCATGAGGGAATAATTGTATCCAATTGGTCTCTTGTGCACTCTTCTCTCTCAACTCTATTATTTGGAAATGAGTTGTTCATGAATTTTCTTTAATCTTTAGCAAAGCTATGGTGATTTCTTGCAACAATTATTAAGGTAAATAATCCAATTTTTAGTTGAGAAGTATGATTATTTAAGTTAATTAACAATTTCATATAATGTTCAATTAAAAATGCGATTGTGAGAATTTCAATTTAAGTTTGATAGAGGTGTATATATTCTCTAATTTTAAAAGTGCAATGATATGAGTTCACTATTGAGTCCAAAAACACAAAAACATTGTAAGATTTAAAATTTTAAAATGCATAGGCGAGGACGTATTCAGGCTAATACAAGACTTACAATGCCCATCTTATCAAGCAATAATTAAAGAATTTACATATCAATACAAAATTTAGCCGAATACACGACCAAATGTCCATTGATTTATTTATATCTAGCCGATCAAGACACTATCTAGTTGAATTCATGACCAAGTACCTGTCTATGTCCAAGGGAAAAGGGGAGGGTGTAACAATCAAAATGTAATCTCTATGCCCAATTCACAACACAGTGCCAAGTGTCATAGACATTCTTGTCTAAATATACTCACTTACCAAATTCATGAGATTGAGTGTCTATTTGACAAGTACCTCTTGGCCCTACTCACACACATCACATGCTAGAGATATAATGCAATCCACATGTCCACAATGAGTGACAACACAACATGACACATATACAAAACATGCAAGTAATGCATGACAAGGGAGAACCGCTTCATAACATGTATAATATATGCCAATCACTGATATTTTCTCTCCCCGTACATGTGTGTGCAAAGCGTACACACATATAAAAAATGAGTGATAGTAGGGGATTGCCTCATCAGCCCTCATGACATGCATATGTCAAATTCGTGATGCATGCTAATTGGATGGCCCATTCTATCACACAAATGTATGTATGTATATGTGCACTTCCCCCCCCCCCCCCCCCCCCCCCCCCCCCCCCCCCCCCCAACACACAAATGTTCATATACACTAAGTGGTAGGACAAGTCTAGCTCATGACATACATATGCCAAATTCATGATGGCGCATACCAATCGACAAGTCTGTCCTATCAAGTACACATGTAAGGAAGGACACACACACACACATTACTAGGAGAGAAAGAGTAGAATGTAGCAATGTAGGTCGCTCAGGCTCTAGTTTTATAGATTTTAAAGCCCATTAAGATTTTTGTTGGGCTCAGATAGCCCATCGGGTTATCTCATACTCTAGGGGGCCAACTGAGAACATTAAAAAACCTATTTGGGTTTTGGCTAGTTTCTAGGTTTTCTTTTACCTACTTAAGAGTAATCATAAATCAATGTAAACATAACATAGTAACCATGTATCCTAATTACATGAAATTTTAAGTAATTATGTAAATGTTTTATCCCTAGCTAAAAGGATCAAATGATCAGGTGAGTTGAATCTACTTGACATCCCTCACATGAAGTGGGAATACGTCAAATTTTTCTAATCCTATCTTAAGGATCAAAGAAACTAAGAAAATGCTAGAAGAAATGAAAGAGTATATCAAAGCTATTCACTAGCATATTAAAGTAGCTCACAATAGGTAAAAGGCATATGCAAGTCCCAAGAGGACTCTGTACACTTTCAAAGAGGAGACATAGTTTTCCTAAGTGTATGGCCAAAGAAAAGTTCCTTATCCCTTGGTGATTTCAAGAATCTCATCAACCCAAACTATTGTAGACCCTATAAAATAGTCAAGCGTCTTGATAGAAATGCTTATAGGCTAGAAATTCTACATCATATAGGTCCATTGACATTAGTATATGATTCCACTAATAGCTTGGATAGTGAATTTGGAAAACCTGTAGTTGTTACACTTAGTGTTAAGCAGAGGTGTGTACTGCCTCATGCGAGAGCAGAATCTCATAGTGCACCATAGCTATGAAGGTCATAGAGAGACAAAAAACATGTTGACAGATTTATTTATAGTTGATACTTAGCTAAACACTATGCATACATGACAAAAGTAATGAGTTACAAAGAACTCACGTCATTTGCAGAAGTAGTCAAAGATGAGAACTGGTGTAAAGCAATGGATGAAGTGCATGATGCTTTATTGAAAAATGGAACTTGGGATTTAGTCAAGCTGCCTGGAGGCAAGATGTTTATTGGATGAAATTGAGTCTACAAAGTCAAATGCAAATTAGATGTCTCACTTGAAAGATACAAGGCCACGTTATTGTGAAGGGTTATGCTCAACAATGTGGATTGGACTATAAAGAGACATTTAGTTTTGTGCAAAGTTGGCAACTGTATGGACAACTAGTCATTGCATTGGTTGCATTCAAAGGTTGGAACTTATATCAAATGGATGTAAAGAATGCATTTTTCAATGGTGTTTTGATGGAATAAGTATACATGGATCAATTAGAAGGAAATATACATCCTAAGTATCCGTCTTATGTTTGCAGATTGAAGAACACACTACATGGATTGAAATAGGCACCATGGGCATGGAATGCAAAAATCAGCTCGTACTTACAGAGACTTGGCTTTCAAATGGGTAAAGCTTACCATAGCTTGTTTACCAAGAAGACAAAGAAAGGCTATGTGATTTTGGTTGTTTATGTAAATGACTTGGTTACTATAGTTGATGATACATATGGGATTGATGAGATTAATTCTATGCTACAAAAAGAGTTTCAGATAAAAGATCTAGGAGAGCTGAAATTTTTGGTATTGAAGCCATATGTACACCTCAATGAATCCAAATGTTACGAAAGTAGTATGCACATAATATGCTGAAAAAGTATGGTATGCTGGAGTGCAAGCCCATGGATACTTCATTATAATAAAATGTCAAGTTGACAGTTGATATAGGAAATGATATTGAAAATGTAACCATGTATAGACAGATCGTTGGTAGCTTCAATGATCTTACCATCACTAGATCTGATCTTAGTTATTCAGTTGGGTTGATCAATTAGTTTATGTAAAGGCCAAGTAAACCTCATTTAGATGCAGTGAGAAGGATTATGAGGTATGTGAAGGCTACACTATACTACATATTGTCTTATGAGTATGGTAAACCTCTTGAGCTTACAGGTTAGAATGATGCAAATTGGGTTGGATGTGCATACGATAGAAGAAAAAAAAGTGGATATGATTTGGTCTTGGCAAAAACATGATTAGATGGATCAATAAAAAGTAACCCATAGTGACTCTCTCTAGTATTGAAGTAGAATATAGAGGTGAATCCTAAGCTGCATATGAAGCTATTTAGCTAGTTAAGATGCTAGATAACTTGAGGGTACATGTGGATAAACCAGTCAAGTTGTACTATGACAACATGAGGAGTATGCTTCTTGCAAGTAATCCTATTTATCATGCTAGATCGGAGCACATAGAAGTGTATTATCATTTCATCATGGAAACAATACTTGGAGGCAAGATAAACCTTATCCATGTGAAGATAGAAAACCAAGTAGCGGACATCTTTACAAAATCACTTGGTAAAGATAAGTTTACTCATTTTAGATTGCTATTTGGGATACAACAGATCACTTGAGCTTGAGGGGAGTGCAAAGAACCAATCTCATCTTTCTAACTCCTTGTCTACCCTATAGGTTAGTTGGATATCATGTGTGCCTCAATAAATGAGTCGGGATCTAGAAGTATGGGTAAGTTAGCATTATGGTTTTTACACTTGTAGTTATGTGGATTACTTAATGAATAATGAAGAAAAACTATTGAGAGCACTTTTCTCTCTGAGATGGCCTCACTATGTGTCTCTCTCTCTCCCTCTACATCTTCGACACATCCTCCTCCCCAATTTGGATAACAATACACACCCCCCCACCAAGATGATTGCATATTTAGGAGACCCTCTCCTCTTAATTTCTAACCATTCACTTCTTCATGATGCCTCCATCACTACAAGATATAGGCCTTATACAGACGTTAAAAGCGACGAAAATGTAAATAACAAAATTTGCCCTTGTCGTCGCAAAAAGCGTTATTTTTGGCGACGCCATAGAATAGTTGGTATCAGCGTCGCTATTTGCGTCGGTATCAGTGATACATCGATGCAAATAATGATGCTCTGCGATGCTAATAACAACGCAAATAACGACGTGTGCAGATAAATTTGCGACACTAATAGCGACGGTAACAGGGAAAAAAAAATTTGTGGCAGGGTAGCAAGCTGCCCTGCCACATATAGCATTGTGTGCTTTGTTTGGGCCATACAAAATAGTTTTTGCACTGTGTACAATGCTCGCATAAACAAAAAAAAGTGTACTTAAATCATAACACTGATATATGAAATAAATACATGATCGCATAAGCGACTGGTACAATCATGACAATATATCACTACTACATAGAAAATGTCTACACAGGTCAGGTGACCAAAAAAGAAGGGTGTGTGAGCTCCAGGGATCCAAGGGCGAGCTATATATCCTCGCCATCCGAAAGCTCGTCCTGCCGCAAAGGAGCATCGAACAGACTCTGCAAAAAAAAGAAACAACTACACATCAGTCCACCATACAATAATGCATTCTAATTAAACATGGTAACTATAGACAAGAAAGATGAGTGACTTACAGAGCTGCCGCATTTATACAATCGGTCCATCAATACAGTGAGACCGTGCCTCTCTACATATCGAGCCTCAAGGCTGGTCGAATCGTAATTTGTAATGGAGTGAAAAAAAAATATTAACTATTAGAAACATGATTGTCAGTACAAAGGATATTGCAAAAAAAAAAGTAAGCAAAACAAAAGAAAAACTTACAAAGTCCTCCAGATATGTCCTGTGGCCACCACTCCCAAGATGATGGACCACTCTGGCCTCTAGTCATGCCCTCACCGCCTCGCACTACTGACTCCAACGTCCTAGAGAATCTGTAGCCTCCTCCCTCAGTCGGCACTCGTCGTCCACGTCTAGCCACTCAGGCTTTGCAGCCCCACTCTTGAGTGCCTTGCGTGTGTCCGCCGATCGTCTGTGTGACATATATGCACGCATGCAGTCCATCATCTAGCCTGTAGAAAATCTATTTGCTATGGCTGGAACCGAAAACTCCTCTTGCAAGGATGCTACTATGTAGTCTTTGCACCCCTCCGGTATGTTTTTCCAATGATGGAGACACCGCGTCCGTGCCAAATCCTAGAGGTGATGCAACTCCAGGTGTGACAAATCCTGGAGGTGACGCAACTCCAGCAAAACGACGAGATGGAGACATTGCGTCCGTGCCTCCACAACAACCACTTGAGCCACGCTCACAGCATCCCCCTGACCCTGAAGCACTCCCTCCCTCTGGCCCAAGTTTGGAGTGTCGACCTCATCTGCTCGAAGTTGAAGCATGTGATGGCACCGAAGTAGATCTAAAAGAGTGGCCTGATGATGTCCGAGACAGCTCCTGGTCCGCCATGTCTCTAAATCTCACCATTTGATCTGGAGACATGCGCATGAAGATATCCTACAACTCCTCATCGCTCATCCTAAAAAGGTCACATGTATAGATAAAAAATAATATTAGCATAATCAATTTAAATCATACAAAGCATGATAATATAAATCCTAAAAAAAATGATCTCACTTCAAATGCATATCTTATGTACCCTTATAAGCGATTAGTCAACGAATTGAGTAAGTGGATGCTCCAAGTATGAAGTATCCTATGGTCCCATGTCAATCTCTTGACACAACTCTGCATACACTGGAAGGTCGAAAGACATGTCACCACAAAAATATGAGTCCAGCTCATTCTCAAAGAATTCTTGGAGTCCTGTATTTCCATCATCGGTGGCCTCCAAGCCTTGCAATATCAACCCCTCTATTTGCATGTTGTCCTCATCTATGCTCAGAACATCACTTTGATCATATACTCTCGTACTTCGGGGAGCTGAAGGTATAACATACCACCATCGAGGTTTTTGGGGGTTTGGATAGAAGATTACATGTTCACAAACACGTACAAGAGAGATTAAACTATTGTGACATGTACCATGTTGTAATACAATTAACAAACAAATGAGTTCATGCACCAGTTCACAATGGGCCAGCAACACAAAAGTGTCGTGCAAATCCGTCCATTTTTTTTCGGAATCTATTTCGAGAAATCTAGATGGACCTCGTCAAACTGTTGCTCCAGCACCTTCAAGTACCACTTTGAACCACTACACATCGAATAGTATCATGGAGAAGCTAGGTAATCCACCGTAACAATACTTTGCAAGTTCCCAAAATACTCCATCTTATCTATAACCGTGTTTGGATCTGTTGCTCATTGTCGGCTCTCCTGCTCGAACCTTGCCATGATACCACAGTCCATTGTGAAGCGCATTTTGTCAATACGCTCCACGCAAAAATGCCATCCCTGTGACCATGCTACACTATATATTTTGTACTGTACATTGAAACAGTTAAACGCATATAAAATATAGATACAACAAATCCTAAACATGTCATCACCTTTGGACTACATCCCCTCGAGAATTCCCACTCCTCAATTGAGACCTCCGCCCCTTCGCGTGAGATGCTGCGGTCAAAGCTCCATGCAACCATCGCGTTGATATGAACTGCGGCATCTCCTCCATGCCCTCGGGATATCGAATCGGTCAATGGCATGTACTATGTCGAAATTCAGATCACGCTTCCTCTCGATCTTGCCTAGCGATCTGGTACCTGGCGAGCCACGTCTCCATAGAGAATGGTGCAACATACAAAAGCGATTCACCTTCTCCTCCATTGCAACATCTATTTCTTTTTCTACCCCATTTCCAACCACCACATCTCTGGTCAGTCTATCATCGTCCTTCAACGACCATAGCATTTTGTTGTCTGAATCCACCATTGGTAGCCATTGTGAAATATGCACTAGCGCCTCAAACACCAACCAACCTTCAGCCATGCTACCTTCTGGCCGAGCTCGTTGTCGCACAAAGCCTTTCAGGGTTTTCATGAAGCACTCCAAGAAGAACATCCATTGCATATGGGCAGGTCCAGCAATCTCCACTTCATCTACAAGATGCACAAGAAGGTGGATTTGTATTGTGAGCATACTGGTAGGCAGGTATTTCTCAAAGAGACAGATTGTCTCCACTGCTCCCCGCCTCACGGATTCAATAGAGGGCGTCTTAATCTCCTTTTGTGAGATCCATTGCACTAAAGTTGACAACCTATAAATGGCCCCGCGTATTTCTGGAGTAAGGCATCCTACGATCGCGATCGGTAGTACAAACTGCCACAAATGAGAAAGCATTATGAACCATGGGTACACTCCAAATAGCAAAATGTGCACGCCAATTACAATCCATTTGTAGTACAAACCTGCCATATCTTATGCCAGTCACATGGGATTTTAGCCCTGATAATTGGTCGTCTTTAGAAAATGCAGACCTGAGAGAATACATCATACCCATCGGAGTGCAGATAGACTTGACTACTTGCTTCACAATGCGCTCTTCTTTAGTGGACAAAACCCAAGGAGCGTGAGGTAGTTGCACGTGACCATCAGCACTCGACTGCGGCTAAAGCGCCTCCATCTTGCCTACCTCCTTCAAATCCATTCGTGCCTCTATAGTGTCTCTCTTTCCTGTGATGTGGTCCCATAGCAGGCTGCCCACATTCTTGAAAATATGCATGGGATCCAACAAGTGGTTGATCTGTAAGTGGGTCCAATATGGCAACTCGTAGAAAACTGAGAACCGTCGCATTCTATTTGGATGTGACTCCGCATGGACCATTTCCAGCTCGTATCAGCTTGTGGCAGTCATACGTGTTGGAGGTCATCCAAGAAAACCTTCCCTGAGTTCATGACCCTCTGGCAAGAAAGTGGCGTATCCTTGATATACCATCTTCTTCATGGTTCGTGACCTTCGGGAGTCTAACTGTGGCCTGCACAATGGACATGCATGATAACCTGAGGTAACCAGACCTGTTCCAACACCTTTATCCAGTGAATACAAACTTGAATGATATAAAATATAGATATTACCAATGAGAACGGAAGTCTATTTACCTGAGCACTCTCCGAATCCTGAAAACTCATGCATCGTCCACATGAGAATGGCTCGAATATTAGCGGACCGTCGACCATCGCACGTGCTCATATCTTGCACGGTGATCCCCTTCTCCCACAAAATCTTAAGCTCATCGACTAATGGACGAAGATACACGTCCATATTTTTGACTTTGTAGCGGCCATGGATGAGTAAGCTAAGGACGAGATGTCCTTTCTTCGTAGAAAGCCATGGAGGGATATTGTAGTTGACAAGGACTATAGGCCACACACTGTAAGAAGTTGAGCGCAGACCGAATGGATTCACGCTATCCATTGCAAGACCGAGCCGAAGATTCCTTGGCTCTCGGGCAAAGCCTGGGAAGGTAGAGTCAATGTGGCTCCATGTGCATGAATCCCCTAATATTCGTTGAACTCCATCTGTGGACCTATTCTGCGCATGCCACATTGTCAAGCTCGCTATGCCGGATGTACGAAACATGTGGTTTATACGGGGGATAGGTAGAAAGTATCTAAGAACTTTTTGAGGGATGGTTTGCCCTTGCAAGTACTGTCGATACCTGTGATGAGCACCACACTTTGGACATGTCTCCATAGTCTCATATTCTCCTCGAAACAGTATACAATCATTGTTACATACATGGATGCTATTATAGTCCATACCAAGCTTTCGTAAAACATGTCATGTATCATCACAAGACTCATGCATGGTATTTGCAGGTGGTAATATATGATATTTTAGTAACCTGAAAAAAATCATAAAACACCTTGAAAAAGCACAAATGTTTTTAATGATAGTGCCGAAAAGAAATCAACGAAGCGTACATACAAGGTACCTGAACAACTCGGTCACACTTGCATCGTTCCACCCGTATTTTGCTTGTACACTTAGGAGTGCAAGCAATATCTTCAAGCAAGATATTCAACACCCATCATATAATGGTATGGATGCTTCCTCTCTAAGTGGATCAGAAGTCTCGAAATCCATGGAAATCAATGCATCGATCATTGCCTCCATCTCAGGCTCCAAGATTGTAGGTAGGTCTAGAAGGCTGCCTGTCTCCTCTGGTATTGACAGTATAGATTGGGTAGTACCTTCCAAGTGGTGGATTGGCTTAGGCACTCCATCCATCACATGCCCACGAACTCTTCTAATTGGCCGTAAAGGGTGTACTCCTCCTTGCGACGAGACGTCACCTCCCTGGATAGAAAATTTGCCAGCCACACCCAATCTTCTTGTATATGGTATTCAATTAGCTTGCAAGTACAATGTATGATTGATATTAACTTTTCTTACCGTTTGCTGAAAATCCAAGATCGCCTGATCAATGATCTCAGATTGAAACTTGCCGAAGCATCGTATGTATTCTATAGACAATCGACGTTTTCGTCTAATTGCCAGCTTGCATTGAGAGCAAGGACATGGGATACACTGATTAAGATATGCCTTGCGATCTTGAACAACAAGACCTTCATCGTTTTCCATTTTGTCTACGTTACGACAAACAATTTGTTTTTGTTATCATTCTTTTTTTTCTTAAATTATTTGAGAAGGAATTAGCTTCTCTTGTAACTCAGCAAAAATTAACGTATGTAAATTCTCCACCCACCCACCCACAGATTAACATATATATGTCGTGTTTCCCGTCTCGTGGTGTTGCACCGGACCTCACCGCCACTCTCTCTTTGTTTTTTACCCATTCATTATCTCATCTCCTTCCATCTCTCTCTCTTTTTCTCTTTCTATATTATGTTGTATGTTTATTCCCTCTCTCTCGTTCCTTCTTCTTTTTTCTCTTCCTCCCCCTCTCTCATTTTCTTTAACAATCACGGCTACGACTATGATGAAGACCACGACCACGACTATGACCACGATGACGACGACAACCACGACCACGACCACGACCATGACCACGACCACGACTATGACCATGACCATGACCACGACCACGACCACAACTACGATGACCACGACCACGACCATGACTACGACCACAACCACGACTACCACTACCACTACCATGACTACGACCATGACCACGACCACAATTACCACTACCACTACCACTACCATGACTACGATGACTACGACCATGACCACGACCATGACTACGACCATGACGATCACGACCATGACTATGACTACGACCATGACCACGACCACGACCATGACTACCACTACCACTACCACAACTACGACCACCACATCTACCACTACCACTACCACTACCACGACTACGACCACTATAATAAACAAGAAAAGAAGAAAAAAAAACAACAATAACTACTACTACTACTACAACAAAAAACAAGAAAACTAAACAACAATAAACAAGAAAAGAAAAAAAACTACTACTACTACTACTACAATAACAAACAACAACAATTAATTTCCTTTTCTCTCTTCCTCTCCCTCTCTCATTTCCTCTCCCTCCCTCACCCTCTCTCTCTCTTTCTCTCTTTTCCTATCAGGTTTAATGTTTTTTCTCTCTCCTCTCCCTCTCTCATTTCCTATTCTCTCTTTCTCTCCCTCCCTCCCTCACCTTCTCCTCTCTTTCTCTATTATGTTTAGTGTTTTTTCTCTCTCCTCTCTCTCTCTCATTTCCTTTTCTCTCTTCCTCTCCCTCTCTCATTTCCTCTCCCTGCCTCACTCTCACCCTCTCTTTCTCTCTTTCCCTATCAGGTTTAATGTTTTTTCTCTCTTTTTCTCTCTCCTCTCCCTCTCTCATTTTTTTCTCTCTTTCTCTCCCTCTCTCATTTCCTCTCCCTCCCTCACCCTCTCCCTCTCTTTCTCTCTTTCCCTATTATGTTTAATGTTTTTTCTCTCTCTTCTCCCTCTCTCATTTCCTTTTCTCACTTCCTCTCCCTCTCTCATTTCCTCTCCCTCCCTCACCCTCACCCTCTCTCTCTCTCTCTCTTTCCCTATTAGGTTTAATGTTTTTTCTCTCTTTTTCTCTCTCCTCTCCCTCTCTCATTTTTTTCTCTCTTCTCTCCCTCTCTCATTTCCTTTTCTCTCTTTCTCTCACCCTGACCCTAACCCTCCCTCCCTGACCCTGACCCTCTCTTTCCCTATTAAGTTTAATGTTTTTTCTCTCTTTTTCTCTCTCCTCTCCCTTCCTCACCCTCACCCTCTCCCTCTCTTCCCCTATTATATTTAACATCTTTTCTCTCTTTTTCTCTTTCCTCTCCCTCTCTCATTTCTTCTCTTTCCCTCACCCTCTCCCTCTCTTTCTCTCTTTCCCTATTATGTTTAATGTGTTTTCTCTATTTTCCTATCCCTCCCCCTCTCTTTCTCTCTCCCTCCCTCTCCCTCTCCCTCTTTTTCAATGTTTCCCTCTCCCTCCCTCTCCCTCTCCCTCTCCCTTTCTTTATCTCTCATTTCCTCTCCCTCTCTCAATACACACGAATTATACCAAAAACAAGTAAAAGAGAGAGAGAAAACTCCCTCTCCCTCTCTCATTTTCTCTCCCTCTCCCTCCCCCTCCCCCTCTCCCTCCCTCTCCCTCTCCCTCTCTCAATACACACGAATGATACCTCATTTTCTCTCCCTCCCTCTTCCTCTCCCTCTCTCTCTCTTTCCCTCTCATTTCCTCTCCCTCTCTCAATACACACGAATTATACCAAAAACAAGTAAAAGAGAGAGAGACAACTCCCTCTCCCTCTCTCATTTTCTCTCCCTCCCTCTCCCTCTCCCTCTCTCTCCCTCTCCCTCTCTCATTTCCTCTCCCTCTCCCTCTCTTTCTCTCTCATTTTCTCTCCTCTCTCAATACACACGAATTATACAAAAAACAAGCAAAAAGAGAGAGACAAAACACAAAAGCAAAGCAAGAATGGACAATGCACTCACCGTAAAGGCTCGAAGAAGGGTTTGGCTCCTCCTCTTCTTCGCGAATGGCGGTGGTGGCCGCAGTGAGAAGCCTTCTTTCTTCCTCTTTCTCTCCCTCTCAGCAAGATGCTCGCTTTCCCTCTCACTCTCCCATTTGCTCTCTCTTTCGTGAATGCGCAAAAAATGACGCGCTTGGGTTTCGGCCCGCGTTATTTTCGTCTGGGTACCATCGTTATTTGCGTCGCTATTAGCGTGGCAAATGCGACGCTAATAGAGGCGCAAATAGAGACACTGGTATTTCTCGTTGCTAATGGGCGTCGCTATACCCTCATATCCTTGTAGTGCATGCAAGCAAATTAATGTAGCCAAACCTTTGGACATAGTGGGATTATCCTCAGTCAACCATCCTTGACCCATCTCAATGCAAGTATGAATTAAGAAGCATAAAGAACACCATATGACCATTAGAAAAAAAATAGCTAATTAACAAAAAGAAGAAGAAGTAGGGTATTAGTATTTATAATAAGAACCTTATCAATCTTATGACTAAGAAAAGCGCTATCACATATTTGTAAAACGAGAAATTCATCAATCAATGGATAAGGTTAATAAAAAGGACTTAAGAAAAATATAGTAATACCTAAAATGTAGAAACCCTAAAATGCATTGCTAAGACAAACTTTCAATGATCTACTTACAAGTCAAAGATATATAAAAAACATAGGACTAAGGTAAAACATGACTCAAACCCTTAGATTCAAAGGAGAGAAGAAAATATTACTCCTTATCCCACATAATGTTTAGAATAAAAGACAAGGGAAAGGTTTAAGGTTAAATCTAGAAAATCCAAGAATGTAGACTATTCTTGTAAGAATTGATTAAATTTCAAGCTTTGCCACATAGGTTTTGGCTTGGGATAGTTTTGTGTGTAGCTTATACATTTAACAAGTATCCCACTAAAGCATTGTAGTTTATCACTATGTATGAGGCTTAGCATAGCAAAAAGCCATATATTGCTCACTTGTATGTTTTTGGTTACCTAGATTATACTTTAGTGCCAATGTAACAATTCAAAAAGTTAGATGACAAGGTTGTAAAATGCTTTTCTAGTGAAAGATATACGCTCACAAGACACCTATGAAACTTTGTTTTCTCTTTTCAATGGTGCATATTCACATGTAGTACCAAATGAGGAAACTTCTCAACTTATGTAGGTTTCTTATGATTTTGCATGTCAACTCATTCCAAATGTAGATATAAATGAGCTACCTCTTGATGACAAAGTAGAGATTGAGTAGTCTAGGACAATGCCAAAATGGATAGTACAAACATTGCATGTCATTAAATTGGATACATATTTGTCTAATCATACTCATTTTGTCTCTCACAATGCCTCTTATGCATCAAGTTGTTATGCATTGGTTGTTTCTATTCAATATGATGAGGATGAATCTATATATTTTATAAAGACAAACATTTTAAAAAATTGGATTGCTATTAATATGACACTATTGTAAAAAATAGTACTTGGTTTATATGTGACTTGCCTCTTTAGCAAGCAAAAGGGCCATTGGTATTAAGTGGGTTTACAAGGTGAAGGCTAAGAGTATTGATTGCTATACATTTCAACTTGTGGCAAAGGTCTATGCTCAACAAAAGGCCATTGAATGTGATGAGACTTTGCTCCCACTTATTGTATTATAACAATATTGAGTACTGAAATAATTATAATTTTGGCTATTTTTTGTTGGATTTTGGGTTATTTTTATTTGATTTTGTGGTTGATTGATTGGTTTTAGGATGGTTCGAAAGTGTTTTGGAATGGGTTGAGTAGGTTTGAGAAGCTCATGATGGTTTTTGATCGAGTTATAATATACTATTTGGTTTTGTGGTGTGTATGTTCTATCCTAATGGGTATATTTTGCTTTTATTTTGATATCTTTTCTTTTTGTTTGAGAGGTTGTGATTGTGAATGAGTGGTTTGGAGAATTATTGGGAGTGAGATAGATGTTTTTTAATGGTTTGGATTAGTTTTAGTTTGAGCTGAATGGTTTTCTATATTTTTTGTGGACCTCCTAATGAGCTTGTGTGGATTATTTGTTGTCTTATGTATGCTCTTGTGAGTGCTCTATTTGATGGATGTTTAGCTTAGGGGAGTTTTATAATTTTGGAAATTTAATAATATTAGCTTAAAAGAGTTCAAAGAAGCAAATAAAGTAGCTATCGAAGACTTGAAGTGAAGACTAAAGTGATAATAACAATATTGAGCCTTGAGAGATCATTGTAGTGTCTCTGGTGTCTCTTCATATCAGACATACCACTTGGGAGGTGTATCCATGACCCAGAGAGGATTCTTAAATGTGATTCTTTATTATTCTCATGTAC
Organism: Lygodium microphyllum; assembly: GCF_053477565.2. Lineage (NCBI taxonomy): Eukaryota > Viridiplantae > Streptophyta > Polypodiopsida > Schizaeales > Lygodiaceae > Lygodium > Lygodium microphyllum. The sequence goes on along the minus strand of NC_141162.1, from coordinate 36,120,720 downwards.
TATGAGAGAGAGCATGTGAGAGAGAGATAGTGTATGAGATAGCAAATTTCTATGAAGAAACATTGTATCATATATGAAAATTTGAGAGAAATACTATGAAGATGATGAAATATGGATACTATGTGATGTATTCCATTCAAAGTTGATCATTTCTTTGTGTATGGTTTCTATGAAGAATATATTGAAGTTTTTTTGTGATGAGTCTATGGGAGATTCATTATATAATGTGTATAAATTTTCTTTGTTCCTAGTGTTCTTTTTCCTTCTTGTGGTTTCTAGAATATAAAGAGCATGCTTGTTTGTATTACAAGATAGCTTTTTTTGCATAGTTTCCCCATTTTCTTGGTATTCCTCTTGGGGCTCCAAACAATATGTAGCATTTGTGTATTAGCAACTCATAATGATTGGAACGTACATAATTTGGATACATTTCTAAACAATGATTTACATGATAAAAACAAAGTGTATAGATTGAAAAATGAATTCTATGGGTTGAAGCAAGCACCTCAAGATTGGTGTGAGAAGATGCATGCATATTTGACTACACATGGTTTTCTAGAATAGTCCAATTGAGAGTACCTTATATTTTATACATGCTAGTGATGTGACTCTAATCATTGTGGTTTCTATAGACAACATGCTTCTCACCACTCCTAAATGAGACACATATTGCTAATTTTATGGCTAAGTTAAATTCAAATTTTGACGTGTCAGATTTAGGTCTATTGCATCATTATTTGGATATCCAACTCAAGCACTGGAATGAAGGTAGTACTTTATTATCAAACAAAGTATATCAAGATCTTATTATACATTTTTTATCTTGAAGATTGCAAGTCCATTGTTATTCCTATGGAGACACGTTTTAAGTTGAGTTATCATGATGGTGAGGACTGCTTTGATACCTTTCTCTATTAGCAGATTATTACATGCTTGATTTATGTATACATTATGGGGCCAAACATTCAATTTTTTGTCTCATAGATAAGAAGGTTTATGCATAGCCCAAGTACCAAGCATTGGTAGAGGCAATGCAACATATCTTTTGCCTTGAGTAATACTCAATACATTGGTGGGATAATTTATCCCAAGGAGGGATCATGACCACCAAATCTATATGCTTTTTTGAACTTTAATTGGGCTAATTGATATAATACTCATGTATCTATAAGTTTTTTTTGCTTCATTCTTTGTAACTCATGTATATTGTGGTTAAGCAAGAAGCAATCCATTGTGGCATACTGGCTAATTTGGGTGTTGGTGGATAGTAATCTATCACCATTATCTTCATGAGTAACTATTAAAGTGCATTAGTGGTTATATGAAACCCATTATTCCCTACTCATAGTAAACACATTGAAGTGCATTATCGTTATGTTAGGAATGTCAAAAGATGCGGGATCTAGAGCATGGCTATGGCGAATGGAAGATGAAGATTGAGATCGTGATGATATAGACAAAGACTTGACTTGTTACACAAGTGAATTAGGTTCCAAGATGGAAGCTTGGACTCATAAACACAATCTTATGTATAAGACTGACAATGATCAAAACACTAATTGAAATGGTAAAGCATCATGATATTTCATTCATCATATATATAAAAAAGTGATAGTCAAGTACAATACTTTATAGTTGCTTGATGGGTAACAATTTTTCCTCTGTGCATATGGGATTCAATCTGTCTGCATGTCCTAAGCCTAAACTGCCTCATACAAAGAGGCTACATTAGGTGTAATTGCAAATATCTCAACACCCCTCCTCAATCACAACCACAAAGTACAAAGTGTGTAGAGGCTTTAGTGAGAGCACACCTGTAAAGTGTGGGCACACCATAAACATGGTAAAACACCAAAGACTATCGCAAAACAGGCTAAGTGTGGATATCACAAACATGATGGACATCCAGAGACTATAATAGGGGCCTCACAAAGTATACAAAGGCTGTAGTACAAGGCTATATGAGGAGTTTACAAGCTTATGATAAAGACATTTGACATTACAAGGCTGAAAAAATCTAGTAAAAAATTGGGTCAAGGACCAATAGGTCCTTGCAATTTTTAGTATTTCTTTTGACATAGATCTTTAATTCATTGTAGATCTTTTGGTCCTCTTCTTCTAGGTTCTCCTAGTCTTTTTTAACATTGACTTTGCTTGCACTAGTTACATTAGTCTTCATGTCCAAGGTAACACCACGACAAACAATAGCCAGAACAACATAGATGACTATCAAAAGCAGAATGACCAAGTCAAACCCAATTTTGACATTCCTCCATCACATTGCACCTCATAATTGGCGAGTTTGTTTCCTAAAGCGAAATGCTCTATCTTGAATATGTGATGTTTTATCAAAAAGTAGTTCCAATGTGATGTTTTATCAACAAGTAGTTACAACCTATCACCTCACTTCTGTATCTTGTCAATATTTTCTATCATAACATTTCAAACCTGACTAATTTCCCCTTTCATCCGGTTTATTCAATCTGCATTGGGATCATTCGAGAAATAGTCCATTTGTTGATTCAGCATTCTTGAGAGCTCATCATTCATAGCACAGGCAAGTGCTGTTGATGCAGTTCGCACCCATATGCTTTCATGAATCGTGAATGTACATCTTCCAAAAAAGCGAAAGGAATGCGTCTTCCAAATGTATCATTCGCCATGCATAGGAATGTCAATCCTTCTGCCTTCATCACATGAAATATGTACCGATCCTGCGAGAAAGAGACATGGCTATCTGCGACTCCAGGTATCTTCATAAGAATCTACCTGGCCACAGTATTGGCATTCCAGGGGGTTGCACTATATTCAGCAAGCACAACAGGGCCTCGTGCAGCCATGGAGTAGTGGATCGCCATTGAAGCCGCTGCACTGATCCTTGGAGGCGAAGGTAGAGAGACATTACAGTTTCGTCCAATCTTCAGATTAATGCTCCTCCATTGGTGATGCAACAAGGGCCTCCTTTCTGCAGAGATCAAAGATGGTAATTATGCTGGTGATGGCAAGTGACGAAAATAGTTAGGAAGACTATGAAAAAAAACGAAGCAAGCAAGAGGTCGTCGAGGAAGCGAGATTAAAGCGCTCGAGAAGTTTCCAGCACTGGCCGGAAGGAGAGCTATGGCAGCGGCGAAAACCCTAACAATGGAGAGGAAGGAGCAAAAAAACAAGGAGGCTTGAGAGAGAGAGAGAGAGAGAGAGAGAGAGAGAGAGAGACCTGAATCATGCTAAGCCATGCTCAGCTGTGCTTTCATATCATGTCAAAAGATGCGAGATCTAGAGCATGGCTATGACGGATGTATGGAAGATGAAGATTGATGTCATGATGACATAGATGAAGACTTGACCTGTTACACAAGTGAATTAGGTTTCAAGATGGAAGCTTGGACTCATAAACACAATCTTCTGTATAAGATTGACAATGATCAAGATACTCTAACTAAAATGGTAAAGCATCATGATATTGCAGAGAGGGAGAGAAGACCTGGGTCATGCTAAGCCATGCTCAGCTGTGCTTTGATATCATGTCAAAAGATGCGAGATCTAGAGCATGGCTATGGCGGATGTATGGAAGATGAAGATTGAGGTCATGATGACATAGATGAAGACTTGACTTGTTACACAAGTGAATTAGATTCCAAGATGGAAGCTTGGACTCATAAACACAATCTTATGTATAAGATTGACAATGATCAAGATACTAACTAAAATGGTAAAGCATCATGATATTGCAGAGAGGGAGAGAAGATCTGGGTCATGCTAAGCCATGCTCAGCTGTGCTTTAATATCATGTCAAAAGATGCGAGATCTAGAGCATGGCTATGGCAGATGTATGGAAGATGAAGATTGAGATCATGATGACATAGACGAAGACTTGACCTATTACACAAGTGAATTAGGTTCCAAGATGGAAGCTTGGACTCATAAACACAATCTTATGTATAAGATTGACAATGATCAAGATATTAACTAAAATGGTAAAGGATCATGATATTGCATTCATCATATATATAAAAAAGTGGTAGTCAAGTACAATGCTTTATAGTTGTTGGATGGGTAGTAGTTTTCTCTCTCCTCTATGCATATGGGATTCAGTTTGCCTGCACGTCCTAAGCCTAAACTACCTCATACAAAGAGGCTACATTAGGTGTGATTACAAATATCTCATCAAGGAAGAGGCTCTCCATAGATCAACTTGGTATATGTACGAAAATAGGACAAACTTATAGATCTTTTTACAAAAATGTTTCCCTATCAAAAGTTTGAATATTTTTGCAAAGCTTTAGGCTTATTCCCCTTTGTGGATTCCATCAGACTTGACACTTTTCTGTACATGAGGGCCAACTCTTATTCACCAATCACTCCAATGGGGGCTTTGTTACTGTATTTTGACAATGATGTGTATGAACAAACTTAAGACTACTAGGACACTTTTTTCCCTCTCTAGGAGTTTTTTCCCCCTTCGTATTATATATATGTATATTCATCTTTATGGCATATTTAGTCTTTTAAATCTTCTCTATTGATACTATTCATACATTTTGTACTGTTATCCTCGCTCAATCTTCTTCTCCCCAAGTTGTGTGTGCATAGTCTTGCAACCCTAAATGTAACATCATTTTGGACTCTTTTATAGATGGAGGTGCATATCATCATATATCTTGTGGTAGCACAATTCTCCTTTGTGTCATGTTTACTTGTATATTTAGGAATATATTGCAAACAAAGGTGGAGGTTGGGAACAAGGAACAAGACATTGGAGTTGCTCCAAGTATGGCCCATATATCATCATAAGGAGATCCTAATCCTCCCCCATGATGTGTACTTCTCAAGGAATAAGACCCACATGCATTAGGGAGGGATGTACATGGAGGGTGTTTTTAATGTATTTTTAGGGTTTATTATATCTCTTTTTTGTCATGCAAGCTAAATCTAGCCTACAATGCATCTTTAACTCTACTTTGATATATTTTGTACAGAGTCTTTTGTAAGCCAAGTCCAATCTATCTTCAAACAATGTGTAATTCTACTACTATATAATTCAATAAATTTATCAAAAATCATTTTTTTTCTTTTTAGTTTTATTGTTATACTTTGTTTAATATAGTTGATAATAATAACTAGGAAAAAACCAAGGAATTAACGGTTATAGGATTGCATCTCCATTTCAGACTACAATTTTGCAACCAATAGCTCCCTAGTCATTTTTTGTGCTAGGATATAGTTTTTTTATAAGTGCATTTATATATGTGTTCAAACTTTAGTAAAATCACGAATAAAGGCATGTTTAAGATCATGTTTTTGGTTCATAATATACATGTGATAGTATGCATAGGTCCTTTGATATGGGTGTAAGCATACTTATAGATGTGCTTGTAAGTTTTTTTAATAGTTCATAAACCATGTTAATCGGGCTATCTACAAGGCTAATCCCTTGTAGTGTTGCATCAACAATCATGTAGTCCAATGTTTACTTGAGATATTTGATATTCATTTTATTGAGTGTTGTGCTCATGACAAATTGCAAATAGTGCTACTATAGAAGAAGGGCATTGGCACAACACAGAAGTATATAACCACCTAAAATTGTGTTCAATATTTATTGAAGAATGCTTTGCCAATTTAGTTAGTCCATTTGAAGGACTACAAAAGATGCAAGAAGATTTTGTTGAGGTCTTCGTCTCATAATCAATTAGAGAACTATGGAAAATAAATCAATAGGGGGAGCCTAGATATATAGGAAATAATACCTCCATAAGATGCTAGGTTAAAAAGAGTGTTCGAAAATGTCACACAATGTTAACCCTCAGATGAACAAGGTGGAAAATCTAGAAAATCAAAAGCAGAAGACAGGGCCAAGGCAAAAGCGGAATGGAGAACGAAGGCACGCGAAGAAAATTCGGGAAACACAAGAAGTGTGAAAAAGTCCTAAATCAAGGAGAGGCGCACAATAAAAAGCGCAAGTCAATACTTTTGTAAAAGAGCGCAAGGCGCACCACGACTCTAACCCGTGCAAATTGTAAATATAGATGGGCATTAGGAAGGAAGCTAGGAATATAGGAGAACAATGGAAAAAAGGGCCTAGGCTATGGCTGGCCATGTAAAAAGGGAATGACCGTCCAAAGGGAATTTAGGGCTTTGTATATAAAGTTCAAAAGATGAATGAGAGCTCATTCTTTTGGTGTGTGGCAACAAGAGACTCACCTTCTTCTCTTTTCTTTGCTTGCTTGTGTGTGCTTGACAAGGAAGTGAACCTCTCCATCATCTCCTCTCTTCTTCTTCTCTCCTCTTCTCTTCTCTTCTCTTGTCTTGCATGCGGCTATGGAGGATGGAGCTTTGGAGGTGGAGGCTTGAGGATTCTTGAGCTTGCTTCAAGAATCGTGGAGCTATCAGAGTGCTTGAGAGAGGAAGCAACTCAATTGGGCATCAAGGTAAGCTCACTACACTCGGGTATGTGAGAGGTAGCCATTAGTGCTTGCTTGAAACACTTGAACAATAAGCGGTTCATGGGTCTTGGAGGTTAAAACCTCTACATTATGGTTCCATTTATAGGACTAGCAGATTCAAGCTTGAGTGCTTGCGCGCTTCAAATCGAGCATCAAAGTAAGGTTTCATCCTCGAACCAGAGCTTGAGATAGATAGAAGGTTTTGGGTCTTTAATCTGTGCTACAAGTATTTTTGGTCTTTGATGATTAGTTTAGTAGGAGAAATTGGTTCAATACTTTGCTTTTGATTCTTTTTGCATTTAGGGTAGGTTAAGGTTAGAAAATCGATTGGAAAAGTGTAGGTTTGCTATGGTAAAATAGGCCGAACAGAACACAGATCTGGGAAAAATGGGAGGAAGGAGAGCTGAAGGGGGTTGAGGCCAACAAGTGAGGGGGCAGGAGTGGCAAGAACATTGTGAAGGAGGGGTTTAATAGCCAGGAGACCAAGGGGGAGCTCATTTGAAACCCTAGTTGCTTGAGAGAGAGAGAGAAAGAGAGAGAGAGAGAGAGAGAGAGAGAGAGAGAGAGAGAGAGAGAGAGAGAGCTTCATTGCATGGACCTGCTTCAATTGCATCGTCGACAAGTTCATTGCCCACTATAGGTATATTCACACCTTCTCCTTCATGCATATGTAGGATCTGGAGGTGCTCGACTAGAGTGAAGGACACAATTACTCGGCGCATGGTGAATTTTGTGTCGGCTTAGAGAAAACGCATCATGTTTGGCCCATTCGAGTGACATAGATTTTGGGCTGAGTTCGAGAATCGGCCCTCAGCCCACTCCCATTCGGCCATTCGGCCCAATAGGCTCAGACAATTGAAAACTTGGCCCTCCGTCCACTCGATTCAGACACATCAAAGTTACTCCCATTCAGCCATTTGGCCCTCTCGACTCAGACGCCCACCGCTCTGGCCGCTTGAATTAGTTGCTTGGACGGCCCATCTGAATTAGCCATTCGGCCTCGGCCCATTGTACTAGGTTCATCCAAATCAGTCATTCAGCCCTTCCAATTCGGACATGTTGGGCCAAGTCTGATTTTTCTAGAATTTTCTAAAAATTGAACCCCAAACCACCTACATACCGGCTGTCCCAACATCTGAAGACCATACAGACGTTGAGAAGCCTTTCTAGTACAAGGGACAAAGGGATCAGCAAGACTCGGGCATAGAGGCGACACTAGTTGACCATTTAGTGATTTAGCCACCCGACAGCAGCATCAAGTGGAGTCTTAGAGCACTAACGAATCATGACTAGGCAGAGAGAATAGCAAAGAACCCTATAAACCAACAGGGAGACGACCAAAAACTAGGCATACAAGCCTATCAGGCTAAACCCACGATGAGAGTGATAGAGTCGTCTAGGCACTTGTCTTCTCACTCACTATAAATTCGAGCCCTCAAAGCACAATTGAGAAAAGCTAAAAGTCTAATTTTGCACACTACATAGAAAAGAGCACACACACGCACACACACACACAGAGTGAGGGTAAGTTGAGGGCTAGTTGTAATTAATAAGGAACACACCCGGACTTAAGAACTTGAAGAAACCCACCACTAAGAGAAAACCCAAAGACAGAAGGGAGATCGAATCCCCAAAAGTAGAACCAAGTGGAGAACACGGCCAAAAATTTGAATGCAACAAGGATGGACAATAACGCGGAAGTGGATTTACTCGGCCTTATAAACTTGATTGACAACTTGGTAGAATAGGAAGTCCTAGACATGGAAGAGGGTAGCTCAGGTCATAGAAGCAACGAGGAGCTTAACCTAGGAGACTTTCCTGAGGCTGTTCAATAGTTAGTGAACAAATACAATGCTCAAACCTAGCTAGAGTATCGCAGTATACCTATAGAGGACATCATAGCAAATCTCGAGGAGGAGAGGAAGTTGGCACGTAGGGCTCTGCAAGGCCTAGCCGCGTACAACTAGGATCAACAAACTAGGAACTTACGCCAGAGCTTAGAAAAGCAAGAGATCCAAAGAGTGCTAGCCTTAGCGGGCATAAATCAGTCAGAGAGTGAGAGAGCACTAGAAGGAGATCTCACACTAAGTGAGCTCCTAACAAAGCAACTGCTAGATAACACGGCCGCAAAACAAAGCACTGCAGCATTGGCAACATCACTGGTAACAGGGTTGGGAAGGCTCTCGGAGCCAATCAAAAATCCCCATGGTAGCAAAGAAGCTGGAAAAATACCAAGCAATCGATGACCCATACAGCTTGAGCATGTTTGCAAGGCCAATGGTCTCACTAATCCTACTCAATGCTCCCAAGCCTTCAGACTATGCTTAGGTGACAAGGGTCTAGACGTGGGACACAAGTCTAGATGCTAGTGTGACTCATGAATGTTAAGTAGAAAGAGAAGGAGGACATCCAAGATTATGTGACCCATGTGAGGAGCCTCTTCAAAATAATCCCAATGGGCGAGAGACCAACTGAAAGAGTGGTAACCACGGTGTTCATAAGAGGAATAAGAAGTGAAGATCTCTACAAAGCCTTGGCCGACAACTCGAGCTTACAGCGAGACAGTGGAGATTAGGATGGACATATCCAAACTGTAGGAGGTGATGAGACGGCCAATGTGACCACATGCCTAATGTGTGCATTGTGGCAGAAACCACTTGCCAGCCGAGGGTTAGGACCCTAGGTTATGACCGTGTGCTAATTGTGGTAGGTTCGGCCATGACACCATGCATTATCGATTACTCGAAGCCTCCCATACCCGCAGCCTTATGGTCAACCCTACCTTGTGAACAGGCCACTGAACTTCTTTGGAAGGGGAGCCCCATTGGCTCTCTTGGCACCTAATGATGCTAAACCATCCCTAGGATGGAAATAAATCTTATAGGTATCCCTAGACCGCGTGGACTCTATGTGACCCATCCACCTAGTGATACTCTAGTCCACTATGTGGACGAGCCGAGCAACGATGAGCCTTATGTAAACCCATACGTGTCATATGATGAGAAAGGCAACGCTATCCTAATGGACTATCGACCGGTACTGGTGATGGCGTTAGATAGAGGGAGAGGCAAAGGCCTAGGAGGGCAAACCCAAGAACCAGTCATGTGTTGGACTTGCAGTCACCTCGAACATATTTCTTCGCGATGCCCCGAGAGGGAGCAAGAAAACAGAGATAAGGCGGACCTGAGATGCATTAAGTGTGGAATCACTCATCTCTTTGTTGATTGCCCTAGGCAGAGGCCATCCTCTAGTTCTGCAAATGAGCCATTGATTCCATTGGGGTTGTTTGGTGTCGAGACACTCAACGGGGAGGCCACACCTATCCCATTGCATGTCATGACCTGCGTGTAGACGAAGCAGGCCGGCATATCATTGCTAGGGCCTAGAAACCTTAATGCAACCTCAGTTAGAAAGAAGAGTCAGATATGAAGGAAGAAGAGACCAGACGCTAAGATCACCCTCAAAACCAAAAGTGCCATGACATTGCCGATTGGAGGGAAAGTCATTGATGTAGAAGAAGAAACGTAGGCTCCTCAGACGGCTAGAAAGGGAAATGCTAAGATCGGGGAGTAACCCAACCTGAAGTGCCAACTCGAAGCCATCAAGAAGGTGAAACAATGGGTGAAGGAGGCCCAGGAGCACCTAAAGGACATAGAGCCCATACTAGAAGATGAAATCGATGATATCTCAAGCATAAGCACACCAATCTCTCTCCCATGACCAATATCAATGGAGGCAATGGCACCACAAGCTGGGTTGCCTAGACAAAGCCTAGATGATGTGGGCCAGCAAGACAATCAAGGTCATTGGCCAAGAACCACAGACCTAGGAGAGAGGCAACTGACTAGCAACCTCCTCAATGCACTGGTGAACACCCCAATAACTTTGAGCTTAGGTGACTTGCTTAGGCGGCACCCAATGCTATGGCTGGAGCTAAAGAAGTGGTTTGAAGAACCAAATGAGCCAATTACCATAGACTTTCTTGAGCACGATGCAAAAACCCAAATATCGAGTTTGACACTGCACTCCATGCCTAAATCCTTACACATCAATGCCTTTTGGGAAGACACAGAAATGCATGCAGTCCTACCAGTCTTAGCATAGGGGGATGTCACCAAAAAGGGGATCATGGACACAGGAGCAAGAGTGAGTGTGCTAAGCCATGCGGTACTCCAAACTTGGAGTAACCCATTGGTCAAGACTATTAGGTTTAACGTCACACTAGCAAATGGAATGAAGGTGAAACCATTTGGAGTATTGAAAATTTAGCTAGTAAAGATCGCAGGAATCCAATTCTCTGTTGACTTCATAGTCATGAAGGGAGTGGACTATGGCATCCTGCTAGGCCGACCTTGGACGCACAATGCGAGAGTCATAGAAGACTGGGGCAATGGTCTTATCTTCTCAGGTAATTGAATAGAAGCTGTAAGAGTAGAGATGGACACTTGAAAAACTATGCCAGTCAACCTAGATGCCATCTCCACCATGCAGAAGGGCGGCGTATAGACTAGGGGATCCTATGGGACCCTTACCAAGTATATCCCATTCCCTGACGACGAGTGAGATTGGATGCATGTTCTTGCTACCATCGACCTACCGTTCTCAGATAGTGAGGAGTATGAAAGAGCCATCAAGGTAACTGGCAAGATCAAGGACATACCTTTAGTGCCAATGTACATGATGACAGGGAGCCTATGTGGAAGACTCAATCATGTTGCATTCCGTCCCAAACAATAGACGAGATCTCCTGGAGATCCTAGGGTACTTAACAAATAAGTTGGTTGGCAATCCAACAATGAATCTTAAGCCACTCAAAGATCTCTTGGATGAGCCTGAATGTCGATGGTCCAAGGTACACAATTTAAACTTGAAGTACAATTGGGCCTTAATCCTTGACCAACAAGAAGAGAATTGTCAGAACCAGGAGAATGAGGAGCAACTAGACAAAGATAGCTCTAATGATGAATATGAGGACTATTGCTCCTTCAGTGATGAGAGCGAAAGGAAAATCGATACCCTAGAGTACGACACTGGGGGCATATAATTAAACAAATATGAGTAGACCCCAAACCATGCAAGCGGAGTGCACTTAGAGTAGAGTAGAGAAAGGAGTTAGACACAAGGACTGCGATCAAACTTGGTTGGAGCACACGGGTGCAAGTGACTATAAGTAGGTAGGCCTAGCCCAACCAAGTGACACACCACTGCTGCAAACGGACTCACCTTCTGAGCTACGACCACTAGGAGAGAGGCCCTCTTCTAGTAAAGATGGAGAGTTCAATTTCGAATCGGAAGTTAGCTCAGATAGTGACCTAGAAATACCTCGGCCTCCCAAGACTAGACGCATTAAGGGGAACCTACTCGTTCATCTACGACACCGATGATTAAAGGAGGAATGACAAGCGAGGAGCAAAGAATCATGGATAGACGAACAACAAAAACTACAAGACCTGCCAAAACGATTCACAAAGTTCAAAAAGGGAGATAGGGTGGTGATCTTGTTGGGAGCCAAACGACAAGGGCAAGCAAGCGAACCAATCGAGGGACCCGCCAAGGTCAAAGAGGTCAATTTAGCTAAGGATGGGGAGACCCCACGACATGTCCTTATAGCAAATGACCTGACTGAGCAAGATGAAGCAAGTCTCGTTACTCTCCTACATGAGTATATAGACATCTTTTCTTGGTCCCTAGAGGAACTCAAAGGGATAGACCCAAGTGTGGTGACTCACAACATATCCATGTCACCTGACTCAATGCCTGCCACGCAGCGACCATATCCCATGAATCCAAAGCATGCTCATGCTATTAAGGAAGAAATTGAAAAAGTGATGAGATTGAGATTCATCTACGAAATTGAACACACGGACTAGGTCGCGCCCATAGTCATAGTCCTAAAGAAGAATGGGAAGATTCGAGTGTGTGTCAATTACAAGAAGGTAAATGAAGCTATGAAGAGAGATAGCTACCCATTGCTGTACACCGAGCACATGCTCAAGAGAGTAGCTGGCAAAGAGGCCTACATTTTTTTGGATGGTTTCTCTAGATACAATTAGGTGCAAGTGCATGCTAATGATAGGCATAAGACTGCATTCACCACTGAATGGGGAGTCTTTGCCTACATAGTCATGCCTTTTGGATTGACTAATGCGCCAACCACTTTCCAATTTGACTGATGTGTACAATATTCAAGGACATGTCGAGAAAGAAGTTAGACGTCTTCATGGACAACTTGTGTGTTCACTCTACTCGACTAGAACACTTAGACCGGTCTTTGAACGATGTTGGCTATACCGTCTCTCATTGAACCCCTTGAAGTGCCAGTTCTGGATGAAGCATGGATGTTTCCTAGGACACATGGTGTCAAAGAATAGCATTGCCATAAATTCCTCAAAGATTAATGTCATTGTTGATCTTCCACCCCCAACTGATTACAAGGGTATTCAATGCTTTTTAGGATATACAAGGTATTATCGACAGTTTGTGTTAAATTATGCATTGTTTGCTAGACCTCTATAAAAGATGTTGATTATATTCAAATGGAGGAATGCCAATGTGCATATGAGGAACTAAAAAATGATCTAACTACAACACCAATACTACGAGCCCTAGATTGGATACTCACGTTTCACGTGCACATCGATGCTTTGAAATTCGTCATAGGAGTTGTGTTGTGCCAACTTGGTGAGCACAATGTGGACTACCCAATGAGCTTTGCTAGTAGACAACTTACTGAGACCAAAATGAATTACTGACAACGGAGCAAGAGGGCTTGGCCATGGTGTTTTCCGTAAGGAAATTTTGACATTATCTTCTGGCTACGCCTTTACTTTCTTTGTTGACCATCAAGCCTTGTTGTACCTGGTTAACAGACCATGCATTAAAGGACACATTGCTAGAAGGGCTTCTTCTGCTTTTGGAATTTGATTTCTTCGTGATAGTGTGTAAGGGGAAACAACATTACATGGTTGACCATCTATCTTGCATCCCCACAGGAGAAGCGGTTGGACAAGGCATTATGGACAAACTGCCAGACGCGCATCTATTCCACTTATCCAATGAAAAAGGTTTGTTTAGATCTTACATGATGCCATATTGGACAGATGGCATAGTTTAAGTGCATCACAACACAATATTCACAAGCTAAATACATCATTGTGGCCACCAACTATCTAACCAAATGGGCAGAAGCACGAGCTAAGAGAAAGAATGACGCTAGGACCACTGCTGAGTTCCTATGGGAGCAAGTGATCTCATGATTTGATTGTCCCATCAAACTAGTCAGTGACCAACCTTCATCAATGAAGTAATAGCTCACCTCCTCTCCTCCTTCCTAATCATCCATTGAAAATCCTCACCTTATTACCCACAGGCAAACGGTCAAGTTGAATCAACAAATAAAATCCTAGTAAACGTCCTGACCAAGGTCGTCTTTGCTTCATGCAATGATTGGGATAACAAATTGATGGCGGCCTTGTGGGCCTACCACATGGCTTACAAGATGACAGGCCCCCTTTAGATTGACATATGGTACAGAGGCAATCCTTCCCTTAGAATTCTTCGTACCAAGACTCAAGATCGCTCTTCAAGAAAGAGGGGATGGGAAGGGTGCATGGAAGGAATGCTTGATTGAACTTGAATGCTCAACAGAAACCTGGCTTCTAGCCACCCATGCACTCATATGCAAGAAGGCAAGACGCAAAACCTAGTTTGACAAGCATGTCAAGTAGTGCAGCTTCAAACAGGGTGACTTAGTACTGCTATACTCAGTCAAAGAACATAAGCAAAAGCTGAAGTTTCGGGGGCTAGGACCTTTTAAGGTTTGAACCATCAGTCGAACTGGCAACGTCGAACTAGAGACCCTAGAGAGTGAGGGCATAGGCTTCTTCAATGGCAGCTGCATAAAGAAGTATTTCCCTCCCACGCACCCATTGCATGATCCCCCAATGCTAGCACCCCCTGTCCACGTACGTGTAGGCATTATCGCCGAGGTGGACGGTGAGGATGAGGAAGCAATACCACCAGCTTACCTATGCATGATGCTCACTAGTAAACACACATGCACCATCAATGCATTGATTGATGATGGAACTAATTTTAATATCTTGACTCATGACCATTGGACCCAAATTGGCAAATCTCAATTGCAACCCACTAATGCTAACATTAGGAAAAAAATGAACTCTCAAATGGGCCCTTAACAATAATATAGTTTAAGATGTGGGCCTTTTGGATTGTCCAATAGGAAGGCTAGATATTGACATCCATGGAGGTTGAATCTTCTCTCTCCAAATCTTGGGTTTTCTATTAAAAAAAGGGGTAGTGGGGGGTTTTAAAAAAGGAAGAATGAATAGTACACAAAATTTGAGTTCCTCTCATCTCATATTTTTTCCCTTTTTTTTGGAGAATTTTCAATTTCGGTTTTTTCCCTCTCACGAAATTAGTTTGACCCAATAGTTAAGAAATAGACCACTTTCCCTCTCTTCTCTATACTCGTGAATTTTCATCTCCATTGAAGCTCCTTGTTGAGAGTAATTAGGGTTTTGAGCGTTCTGCTTACCTCTGCACTTTCTTCTCCATGCAACTCCAGATTTTGGGCAAAACACAGGTGCCCATCTCTCTTTGCATTTTCTCTTGTTTGCTATTTTTTCAATAGGGTTTGATGTCGTTTCTTATTGTTATTATTGTATTATTGCAGAGGTTGTTTGGGGCAGGAGACAGAGGTGCTCATCTCTCTCTCTCTATATATATATATATATATATATATATATATATATATATATATATATATATATATATATATATATATATATATATATATATATATATATATATATATCCTTTCTTTTCCCCCTCTCTCTATGTGTTGTTTATCTTTTATGTTGTGTTTTCAATAGAATTTGATGTTGATTCTAATTTTTGTTTTCTTGCAGAGTTTATTTGGAGCAAGAGGCAAAGGTGTTAATCTCTCTCTCTGATTGGTTTTTTTTTTGTTGATATCTTTTCAATACAACATAATGTTAGTTCTAACCCTTGTTGTTGTTTTATTGTAGAGATCATTTTGGGTGACATTGCATAAGTGCTCATCTCTCTCTCCCTCTCTCTTTCTCTCTCAGTATTTCCTCTTTTCTATTGTTTTTTCAATATATCTTCATAACACCATATTGGAGAATATGGGAATTTCCCATAAGTTTGGGACACATGGTCAAATCTTTGGATTTTTCATAACTTGAACACTATAACTCCAAATCGAGTGCTCTATAGCTCAATAGATTCCATTTTTCAAGCGCTTTCCAATGATAGGTCACATCATATGGTTTTGAGAAATTTATGGGCATGTTATCTGGGTGCCACCTTTTTAGTATTCGAAAAATGTGTAAATACTAACTCTTGCTATTGTCTTTTGTAGACATCAATTTGGGCAATATTGGATATGTGATCATTTTCTTATCTCTCCCATGTACTCACACACTCTCTCTTTCTTCCTCTCTACATTATCCCTTTTCTACTATCTTTACAATAGGGTTTGATGCTAGTTCTAACTTAAGGATCAATTGTTGTTGTAACACTTAACACAATGTAGAGCATAGATTCTGCAGCTCAATTTACAGGTAAATCTGCCATATTTTGTGGTGCCAAAATTTATTCATTTAATTAGTGACTTTTATGTTTGATGGGATTGATGTTTTCTTATGTCCATCATTTGTAGTGGGTTTTGATTAGCAACGATTCAATCTTATCTTCAGTAGATCAACTTATAGGTAAATTGATCATATTTTGTATTGCTTTTATTCATGCAGTTATCTAGATATTTTTTGCTAAAAGGGATTCATGGAAGTACTTTTGTTAAAAGGGATTCATGAATGTATTTTTTTGTACATGCAAGTATTGTATAAGGTTTAGGTGAAGCACATAATTCTCGATTGACTATTTTGATGTGGTGAGTGATTCCTTTGTGCTGGATGATATGGATCTACTCGAATGCGATGGTTCAAAAATAGTCTGCTTTATTGGTCATATGTGTCCATTTGGATCTCCATGCCAATTGGCAATGATCCATGAAACTCTTGTATCATATCATCCATATAACACACAATGTGTTGAGTCTTAGAATATCTCAGGTGTCAATCCAATGTGCCTATTAAGATTTGCATGCTATGTAGCTGCTATCCTTGTAACAATTACTCTATAATACCCACATTTCATACAATGTATTGAGTCAAATCAGACTCCTCTTCATTATAATAAAAATTATTTTGGCAAAATTCTTTGAGTATTCTTGTGCTATTCTTTTCATTATATTTCATGTAAATGGTATGATTAAAGTGATGCCTTGAAATTGAATCTATACTTTGTGTTGATCTATATATCCACATGCGTTTCGATATCGATGTTTATGTTTGTTTACAAAAGTGTAAACATCTCTTAATGCCATGTTGATTTGTATGGCATATTGGTGATTACTAGATAGACTTAAAATGCTTATTATTTAGGAGTTAATACATACTTCTTTACATCTAATGCGTAGGTTATAATGCCTGAGAGAAGAACAAGCATTCTCTTAATAGAAGTACGTAACAGAAAAGATGAAGAAGGGAATTGGATCATTGATACGTATCGTTACTCGTCTTGGGTACATATGTGTCCAAGTATGAAGGGAGATTTCAGGGTGAAAGCATCTACAATTGGATACGTATCATTACTCGTCTTGGGTACATATGTGTCCAAGTATGAAGGGAGCTTTCAAGGTGAAAGCATCTACAATTGCAGATGTATCAAAGCACTGGAAGGGTAAAATTTTAGCTCTCAGACAAAGGAATGTTGATTCTCACCTTGTAACAAAGGCGTTTGTACAACATATATTCATGCAAAAACAAATACATATTGTGCCCACTGTGCCCTTTCAACGAAACATTGCAAACAGTAAGTATTTGCAACTCATTGAGAATGAGAAATTTCATGATACCTATGTAACAACTTGTCTCCTATTTACAGAAGTATACCCTTTGGATTGCTGTGAATGGCAAAACGCTGAGAGTTTCACTGGTTCTTTTAAGTGTTACCACCTGAAATTTGGTAGATTGCTCTTTGAGGGGTGTATAGCTAAGCACCTCGCAGAGGACCTTTTTTTTTCTACGACTCCAAGTACATATTGTCCAAGGGGAGTCGAGAATATGGAACCCTTGAGTCTATGCACATATCGAATCTCAATAGCATAGAATGGCCATTGTGTAATAGTGACATTTTTCACATGTGTAGCACAAAAATTTCAGTAGACATATTGAATTCTATGAAGCCAAGCACCGGCTCAAAGAATGTACATCTAAGCTGGTTCATACCGATTGCAATCTTTGCACATATGTTTAAGGAATGTAAGGGTTTGAGATGTACCAAAAGCATGTACGTCATAAAAAGTGCATCAGAGGATTATGTAACAAGGATTCTAAGCAAAACTTGGACATAAGAAATAACTCACAGTCCTGACATAGTGGAGTATCGAGTCACAACAAGGGACATGGCTTTCACGTAAAATTTTTCTCTCTTTGTTGACTATTATCTTACTTTGGGATGAATTAGCTAGCTTTCCTTTCCAATTACAGGTACTTTGTCACATGACGGACTTTATGCCTAGTGTTCAAATATCGTAGATGGAGGATGCTCAAGGGTAAATGGTTATGCCTTTATCAAGACATGCGTAAAAGTGTAGTTGTGGATGTTACTATCATTTGTAAGGGTCGCGAGCCCCAAGTATTGCAAATGGAGGATGATTGGCCCTTGAGTATAATGCGCCAGGAAATTACAATGTTAATGTAGAATCCATCTGTTAGCTTCTATTTTAAACTAGAATGGCAGGAAAATTCGAAACTAAGCTAAGGATACTATTACTAGCGGAAAGTGTGTGGCTCCACATATTTTAGAAATTGTAGAGTCTCCCTAAAAATCCCAACACCACAAGTTGTAATATCCAACACCTATAAATTTTTGGATTTTTTTGGCCAATAGAATATTGTCACTTGCAAACTTGCAATATTTAAAAATTAGGTATTTATGCAAAATCATACACTTGTTATACACTTTTCACATCAACACATTTACATATGCATGTAAACTTTACACAGATGTAAATAAAGACATAACTAAATATCATATGCGAACAACCCTTAATGGTTTAAAACTTAAGGTTTTAAAGGTAGAACTACTTTAGTTCTTGTTTCATTGTTTCATTTCACACTTTCTCTCTTTATCTCTTTATATCCACCACATCCCTCCTACTTGCTATATGGATGCTTGCGCACTTTGATGAGTGGATCCACAAGACTATCTTTGCCAACCAGGGTGACAAGATATTCTAGGTTTTCTCTAAGAACTTCAACCTTGAAAGCGTGCTCTCATCACTGGATCCCCCCCCTTCAGGTTTTGGAAGACTTTGTGAGCACCATTGCTACTACCTGCATATACTCCATCGAGGGATTCAACATGACTTGGGTGCCTCTAGAACAACTCATGGTATTTTAGGCTGGGAAGAATCACCAAAAAGTGGTGAATAGGTGTCTGGCCCATGTGGATCCTTCACACAGAGTATGCACTATTCCCATGGGCAGTGCACTAGGTACATCACCTTTGGTTCTTGTGGACTGTGAGAGGTGTAGGAGAGTCGCAGTGGAGCCGTGGCAATTAGCCGAGGGGAGCTTCCTTATGTTTGTGTTACGAGGCACTATGCCTATATGTTATGGGATCTCCCTCTAAGGATAAGGGAAGGTAAGCGTTGGACTACATATCAGCTACAAATGCATAATTAAGTCTATCTAGTGTACATCGATGTATTATAGATGCTCTTGGCCTGCAAGGCTATGTGGTGGGGTTGTCTATTGTATGCATGAGGTTTGGCTAGTGCCATAGCCAGTACCAACCCATTTTAGGTCCCATTAGTGGTGCGTCTTCCAGGAGCCACCAACAAGTGGTGGTTCCAAATCAAGGGTTTCTAGGGACCAAATAGTTAGTTTATGTCCTCTAACAAGAACCGTGAACCCGAAATACAAAAAGCGGAATGTGTTGAGAGGACTAGACGGGGATTGGAGATTGTAAGGCATTATTCTCTTGAAAAGAAGCAGTCTGCTACACATAAGCGGTAATGGTTCTAATAACCTAAGTGACATAACTAGCCCTTTGAGTGCAAGTGGAAGTCTTAGTACTTCCCCGCTTCTAGCCAGTTAACCCACTTCAAGTGGGGGTGTAGTTTTACTTACACAAACTCCTGTTGTCAATCCAATTGTAGCCATGGCACAACCCATTAAAATTCCAGCAGGGACACCGGATTTACCGACATTAGAAGCACCTTTGCCTATCTTCCATGGGTTAGCAACAGAGGATGGAGAAATCCATATTAAGGAGTTTCAAATGCTCATGTTTGACTATCGAATCCAAGATGAAGGACACCTAATGATGTTCTTCAATATGACATTAAAAGGAAGGGCAGCAGCATAGTATCACGGTCTAGAGTCTGAAACCATAACTAGCACTGACCAATTCTTCACGGCCTTCCATAGAGAGTTTGCTCCTGAGAGGGACGGACAATATTGGTTGTGTCTTGAATGTAACACGCCAAGAGCCAAATGAGAATGTCCAGGCCTATGCCAAGAAGCTGAAGCAAGTTCTTTGCAAACTTAATACTTATATTCCCATTCCACCGACTGCACAGTTGCAATATTTCCTACATGGATTAGATTTCAATATCCAGGTGCAACTGAGTAGTGTTGCTTTGGCCAACATTGACAATGCTATTCCCCAAGCAGAAGGAGTAGAGTCGTGCTTGCAAGCGGCTTATGCAACAAGGATAAATTGAAATGGTAATAATTTGGCACTAACCAACGGGAGTCAAGGGGACCCCATGTCAAATGCGAATGGCAAAGGGAATATCATGCTGAATCTGCCTATGTTACTAGCTCCTCCCAATAGTATGACTATGCCCATGGCTAGTTAGATGGGCCCACTAAATGGTAGAGGCCAACTAACGAATCCTAATGTTGTCCCAACAGGTCAGTGACCAACTCCTAATCAAGTGATTAGGTCGATGGGATGACAGACAGATGATCGTGGCTATGAGTCAAGTGCCTCTAATGTCTTGAGCGAAGTTAAGGACATGATGAAGCATTACACCGATATGATTTCTAAACAATATAGACAAATAGCTGTGGATGTTAATTTTATTAAGAAGTAGCAGAATTTGATAGGTAGTCGACGCCCTGAAGAGGGTGCCCCCTCAAGATTCAGCTGTAAGTGGTGTGGTGGCCAACATTTCCCTAGGAGTTGTTCGAATGTCAAATGCAATATTTGTAGAAAGTCTAGCCACTTAGCTGCTACCTATTGGAGTAAGATTAGTTCTCTCCAACAACGGAGTAAACTGCCAGGTCCAGTTAACCATCGCATACAATGGAATAATCTCCAGCAAGATGAAGGACCAAGACAAATACCCAATATGCAGGATTGGTTCAATCATGCTGAAATCGCACATATTGGGTATATTGTAGAACCTTTGGGTATAACATGAGTGGGAGAAGATTTGTTCAATCATGCTGAAAAGCATTGTCCTAGGGTTTCAACATATGCAGATGGAATATTAGTAGAGCATGCCATCATGGGCACTAGAT
The DNA here is from genome assembly GCF_053477565.2 of Lygodium microphyllum. NCBI lineage: Eukaryota > Viridiplantae > Streptophyta > Polypodiopsida > Schizaeales > Lygodiaceae > Lygodium > Lygodium microphyllum. The sequence continues at coordinate 36,099,632 of NC_141162.1, read as the reverse complement.
CTGTCGTTAATATCATGAGTTCAGACTTAAATGGAGAGGCTAGGTCTCGAAATTCAAAAAGACGGCTCCACACTTCTTAGGATGGCAGATGACAGTCTAAGACAACCAGAAGGTTGCATCACTAAAGTCCACATTACTATTGCAAGTGTGGAATGCTATTTGGACTTTAGGGTGATAAGGTTTGCAAGACGTCCTAGCTATCAAGTTTTTCTAGGTAGGCCATGGATCTTACGGACTCAGGCTATCAAGTCGATATACTCAGTGGTTGAGTGATTTTAGGTAGAGGTGCCAATCGTGTAATAGTGGATGCTTACACTAAGTCTCCTCAAAGTGAGAGAGCTCCTTTATTCTCTACTAAACTAGAAACAATAAATGATCCATCTGGTAGTGAGATGTCATTGAAGCGATGGATCTAAAGAAGGGTCCACTACAGAGGACATTTATTAGATAACATTGAATGAGCCGATAGAGCCTCAAGATCAAATAAGAGATACAGACGTTATTGACTTGGGGACCTTGGTACGCCTAATGATTCACGGCCAATTAAATTAGGTTCCATGCTCAATTCGAAAGAGAGAGAGGACTATGTGTCCTTGATTCAGGAGTTTTGTGACATCTTTGCTTTGGGGCATTCCCCCCAGTTTGGCTGTGCATACTATTCCTGTAAAGGAAGGCACCCTCCCTATATGTTAGAAAGTAAGGCATAAGCCTTTTGAATTAAGGAACGGGTTGTTTAAGTAGCTACAAAAGTTGCGAAAAGTGGGTTTGATCTTCCATGTTCAGCATACTAAATGGCGTTCACTAGTTGTGATCAGGAAGAAGAAGAATAATCAAATCCGGCTTTGTGTAGACTTTATAGAGTTAAATTTTGGATCAATTAGCGGGTAGGAAAATATATTCATTCATGGATTGCTTTGAGAGGTATAACCAAATGGAAATTGTTGAGCAAGACAAGCTTAAAACAACATTGATTACTGTCTTTGGTACCTTTGCGTACCATGTGATGGCATTTGGTTTATGTAATGCACCTGATTCATGGCAATGAATAGCCGACAAGACCTTTGGTGACATCTCCCTAGAGGAGTTGAAAGTATTCATTGATGATCTGGGGGTACCCACCACAAGAGAAAGGTAATTGATTATTTTGCAGAAGTGTTTTGAGTATTGCAGACAATTTTGCATAGCTCTCAATCTACGAATGTGTGTCTTTGGAGTGCCTTATGGGCTATTGTTAGGCCATGTGGTTAGTTTAGTAGGGATTACGACTGACCCTGAAAAGATCAAGGTCATAGTCGTCATGAGTCCGCCACGTACTCCAAAGGAAGTACATAGCTTTCTGTCATTGGTAGGGTATTATCAGAGGTTTATAAATGCCCTAGCAGAAAGAACATTGCCACTGACAAACCTATTGTCTTTTAACTGTTTGTTTGCATGGAGTGATGCTTTCAAAGTATCTTTTGACGATGTGAAGCAAGAGCTTTTCAAAGCACCTAAAAGGGGCGACATGTTCTACATATTTTCAGCAGCCACCATGTATAGTATCAGCTGCTGCTGCTTATGCCAAATTTGGGAGGAAAAGTGGTACCATCTGATAGCCTTTGCTACTCAGAAGTTGGGCATATAAGAAATTAACTACACTTATATGGAGAAGTTGTGCCTTACGATGGTATTTGCGACCAAAAAGTTTAGGCACTACATTCTTTATGAGAAGGTGGTTTTGTATACGAAGGCGGAAGGGATTCAATTGTTGCTAAATAGGTTACAGCCACTTGATCTTTTAGCAAAGTGGTTAATCACTTTGCAGGATTTTGATTACGAGATCAAGAGCAAGCCACCAAAGCTACATGGCATTGTAGAATGTCTTGTGGATTTCGGAGAGCCAAAAGAGGTCTTGGTTGAAGGAAGTGATATGGAAACATTTTTTAAGATTGACACAGCATCTATTCCCTCGTGGTATGCTGCTATAACACACTATTTATCTACATGAGAGACTAGAGCTACTCTATCCCAATCCGAGAATAGGAAAATTAAATAGCAGGCATTGAAAATTTCCTTGATGGTAGGAACACTATATCGGCAGGGTGTTGATGATATCTATCGTCGATGTGTGATGCCTGACAAGGTTCCATTTATCCTGGAGGAGTGCCATGACTCCACTTATGGAGGGCACTTTGCTAGACGGTTGATGGCACAAAAGGCTTTAAGAGCTAGTTATTGGTGGCCATCCATCTTCCAGGATTCATTCGAGTATGTTAAGAGATGTGATACATATCAAAGACATGACAATCGAGAGAATAGGAAGCAACCACTTATGCCTATCATGGCTATCCTTCCATTTGAGAAGTGGGGCATCAACTTTGTGGGTCCTATTTTCCCGTCATCTACCACTCAGAAGAGGTACATTATAGTAGCCACTAATTACTTTACAAAGTGGTTAGAAGCACGGGCGACAAGGCAGGATAATTCAAAAGAGATTGCCAATTTCCTACTTGAGTAGATTATTTGCCGTTTCGGTCCGCCAAAGGAAATAGTATCGGACCGTGGAACCCATTTTTTGAATAAGGTAATTAAAATCTTGACTGAAGCATGGAAAATCAAGCATAACAAGACGACCCCCTATAATTTGCAAGCCAATGGACAAGTTGAAAGTACCAATAAGCAGCTTGTGGGTATCCTATCCAAGATATTCTGTGAAAAGAAAAGGGATTGGGATACAAAATTATATGTGGCAATTTGGGCATATAACACAACGTTTAAACGAGCCATTGGCCACACCCCATTTAAAATAGTTTATGGGAAGGAGTGTGTCTTGCCCTTAGATTTGAGTTGTCAACCATAAGATTCACAATCAATCATTCTTTGGGTGATGAAGATGCCCTATTTGAGCTGTTTATGACTATAGCCCACTTGGATGAGCTTACATTGTAGAGTTTGTTACACCAGGAAGTGGCTAAGCATCGAATGAAGCAGCTACATGATCTAAAAGTGAAGAAATATACCCTTAAGAAAGCACACTTAGTTTTATACTACAATATGCATAGGGAGCTATTTCCAAGAAAACTGGAACCTAGATGGGATGGCCCTTACAAGGTAGTTAGGATAGGTAAAAATAAGTCCATGGATTTACTAGGTGATCTACAGGGAGTGGAATTTAAAAATAAGGTTAATCTTAATAAGATTGAACCTTATTATTTTTGAGTATGCTAACACGCTAAATGCATTGCAGGTCCATGCTAGGGTTGATTTGAGACCTGCAGGAGAGCTTAAACTGGTTAATGGGGCTGTTAATCCCTTATTTGGAGCACCCATATCTAGAGCAAAGATATCATCAGGGGAAGCTTATCTGGTGAAGTAAAGGATACAAAGTGATTGAGCACAAAGACTGTACGTTTTGTGGAAGATCAAAGTTTTCTGCCATCACTGTTTACAAATATTGACAAGCATCCCTGTTGAGTTTAATGAAGAAGGTGGGATGGAGCCGTCAGTTCATCCTCTAAATATGTTGAATTTTAATTATCATAATTATGAATAGGGGAGTTCTTGATGGGCTGGCTGTGTAAATCCATTGTGGATGTACGCGTTATACTTTGATGGAGTTTCCTAGGGCCCTCATAAAAAAGGGAGTGTTGGAGTAGTTATCCGAGATCCTTGACGTAGAGTTACAATGAAATTAGTTGCTTATCTCGGGGTAGGATTTACTAACAACATGGCAGAGTATAAAGCCTTGATTATGGGACTAAATATTGACAAGAAAGGTGGTATTCGGCGGTTGTTAGTAAAAGGGGATTCCTAGCTGATCTATAATCAACTCAATGAGAAATACACAGTTCGGAATCCCATCCTTCATATGTATTATCGAACTACTATGACCCTACTGGATGAATTTGAGAGCATATCTCTTCAGTTGATTCCATGTTTTTGGAATCAATTCCTAATTTGGATGTCGCTATTGATAATGAGACAGGACCTGGTTGTTTGTGGGGAATTTTATCAGACCACGTGTTATATGGCAGGCGATGGTTGATATGGGCAATACAAAGAGTGGTCGAGGCCCATCTACCACTATTATCCTAGACCCATAGGTTGATCAGACGACATGTTATGCATATGCCTCTTGCTATATATGCAGGAGGGATGGGTCACAACTTGATGCATTTAGTTTAGGGCTAAGAGCCCTAATTTTCCCCCTTTGAATGGAGCATATTTTTGCATATCTACCTTATTCCAAGGAGGAATGCGTAGGTGTTGTTCTGTTTGATTTCTTTAGGCCAAGAGGGCCAGTTGCTTTAAGATTTTAATGATTGATTTCTTTAGGCCAAGAGGGCCAGTTAGTTTGTAGTAAAATGTGTTATTTCTTTAGGCCAAGAGGACCCTATGTCTGTTTGGTGCAGGTGCGTTTAATGGTTTGATGTTTTAGTGATTACATCATATAGGTTGATGAAGTCGGTCAAGGGAGCCTTTGCTGTGTGGAGGAGCTTTTTGTGGCCATTCTAGGTAGTTTCGTCCCCTTTCAGAGTCTTTTTCCCTTCAGCAAATAATGATACATGTGTATGTAAGGGTGCTTTCTTTTTGGGTGTTGGGGGCCAGCAATCAAGGCATGAAGTCCCAGGTTTTAGGTTTTGTATGTTTGGGGGAGGTCTGAGTAGTTATTGCCTCCTGTACCAGCATTGTCAAGCACTGAAAGACCTGTTTTAGATGGGAGTTCTAGTGACCATGTTCTACTAACATGCTAGGTGGATGTTCTAGGAGGTCCTGTTAGTGTGGGGCAGTTAGAGAAGCCTACTAAAAATAACCAAAAGGAAAAAACCCTAAATATCTAAAAGAAAATCTATGAATATACAAAGGTGTGTAAAAAGGGGTTCTAACCCCTATATCAATAGAAAAGAAAGGAAAAATCTTTGAGCAGTTGTTTATCGCCTTGCGAAGGCCTGGTAGGTTCTTGGGGACGAGACAAGACCCAGTGCCGAGGCAACTAGTTGAAAAGAAAAGCAAATAAAAGAATGTTGAAGCGAAAATAAAAGTGAGCGTGAGAAAAGGATTAAGTGTCGCCTTGCGAGGGCTTGGTAGATTCTTGGGTACCGGGACAGGACCTGAGGCCGATGCCTTGTTCTCCTTGGGTCACTACACTTAGCTCCATCCTTTTTACACACCCAAGTATGGAAACCTAAAGAAAGATGTGCCAAAAACCGATACTACTTTTTGATCAGGCTATAGGAGTCCTTGCCTCATAGGAGCTCCTCGTTGAGTTGTCCTTAGTTAGATAGGTAGTTCAACCACCACTTAGGATGACCTCTTTGATAGTTCTTTTTGGCTTGGCTGTGTTGGAGCAGTTGGTTCGTGTCTAGCTTTAGGCTTTTCTATCAAATTATGCTAGGCCTACTCCTCATGGATTTCCTGCCTTGGTTTTGTTAAGGGTAGGGTGAGAGTTGTGATGTGTTTTGTTGTGTATCTATTTTGTATCAAGTTGATACTCTTTGTGGTTGTGTTTGTGTGTAGCTCTGTTTGGGAGATTTGATGGGTTGAGTTGCCCTATCCCGTGGCCGCCAATGAGAGGTGATTTTTGATTCCAAGAAGTGCTTAAAAATAGCCAAAAAATTCGAATTTCAAGGGAAAAATAGACTTCGTCGAAGGCGGTAGCTACAATCAGTATGATTTTAAGTGGCATGCCCCTAAAGTGCTTTAAAGACCCACTGAGTGATAGTTGGGGAGTTTTCATAATTTTTTCGACTGTCGGATGAGACTTTAGGAGATGTTTGGAAGTGGGGGACTTCGAGACGGCGGGCATGCCGAAATTTTCAGCTTGCGATTCTGACGCCGAACAATCAAATGGGAGTGCTTGGGGTCCAAAGCCCAAAAGGGGAGGTGTAAAAAGACTTGAAGGCTAAGGGGGTTTGACCCTTGGGGTCTCCACCCCCTGAAAATTGACGAATTGGGGGGGGGGGGGGGGGGGGGGGGATTTTTTTTCATGAAAAAAAAACGTGAAGGTGACCTGCATGGTGACGGATTTCTTAAAGGGCCCCCTCATGGCACCTCCATACACCCCTATGATCTGACATCACCAGCTTGATACACTCTTTCTTCACCTTCCATCGCCAGTCTTCGCATGTCTAATGGCTGCCCAAATGAAGAGAACCAGTTTCAGTCTTTCTCTATCCTCCATCTCTCTCCTCCAAAAATGGTGCTTCACATGGCAAGAATCAAGAAGAGAATGCGATGACGCAACATGAACCGGATTGCTCCAAGATCAAGAGGAGGCTGAGGGGAGATGTTCAACATTGAAGATTTTTTGCTGGTCGGTCTATTGGTAACCCAAAAAAATAATCAAAAAACCCGCAACACGTAAGCAGTATGCGTCATTTTTTCAAAGAAAAATTGCTGCTTTTTTATGTTTGATGGCTGAAATGGTATTCATATGGAACAAAAATTTGTTTGGATTTTGATTGCATTATGATTGAGGGCTATGCATAAAAGGAATGTAGATCAGTAATGATAAATAGTCACAATAATTAAATTATAGCCCGAAAAGCATCTTTTTCGAGTAAAAATGAAGATTTTGTTAATATGCATGGGATAAAATTCTGATAAAAACCATTTTTCAGCTATCATAATTAGTCACTAATCATAAATTGGAAAATAATCTATTTTTATACACAAATAAATAGATAAAAATAGAAAAAAAAGATTTTTTACGTTATAAAAATCTAAAAAAATATGATTCATGGTTGTGGCTGTATAACACAGTTGAGGCAAAAAATTTGGCTTCAATTTGGCTTTTTTAGGTGTCATAGTTCATGGTTTTTTTGTTTTATGTGAAAACTACATGCGAAATAAAACCCTACACCTATGCAACGTAGCACAACCTAAATGTCAAAAGGAAAGGGTGAGGTTAAGAGAGTAAGAGGGCTAAGAGGATGTGAATCTTTGAAATATGTGATTGTGCATTTCATTTAGAATTGTGATAATTCAATTTAAGAGGCTAGTAGCACGAGAAATCGGTGCTAGTCTCTATATATCGAAGCATACATTTAGTGAAAATCATGAAAGGGCTGTTTTTCCACATCACAAAGTGTTGATTTGATGAATATTGTTTGTGAACTAGGATCATATGCACTATGCATAACACATGCCATGGTATCAATCCTGGATTGCATAGCAATTGTCTTCCTAGGATATGACTCATATGTGGAGTGGAAAGGAACCTAAGTTGTAGGTTAGTCATTTGTTTTCTAAGGTAATTATTTGGTAAGGACACATGGTATCTCTTGGAATACGTTCAAAATGAAAGAGTGGAGTTTTTATCGTGTGTACTTTTTGTTGAAGCGATGCATCTTGGGGCCAATCCCCGAGGTGTAGGAGAGTCGCAGTGGAGCCGTGGCAATCAACTGTGTGGAGCTTCCTTATGTTTGTGTTACGAGGCACTATGCATATATGTTATGGGATATTCCTCTGAGGAGAAGGGAAGGTAGACGTTGGACTACATATCAGCTACAAACGCATAATTAAGTCTATCTAGTGTACATACGTGTATTGTAGACGCTCCTGGCCCACGAGGCCGTGTGGTGGGGTTGTCTGTTGTGTGCATGAGGTCGGGCTAATGCCATAGCCAATGCCGGCCCATTTTAGGTCCCATCATATATTTGCTATTTTTTAGCTTACCATGTACAAAGATGGTTTCATTGGTCGAGTAGGTGGCAAACGGAAGGGAGGTTTAGGCAAGGACTCTGCCTTGGGCCATTACATCAAAGACCTCACCTTTCCAAAGTTCGTTGTGTTCCACCACAAGTTCTTAAGGGACAATGCAGATTTCTCTCTTTTTGCATTGAAGACCCTTCAAGATATGTTGGAGGGTATCCTATTAGGTGGAATGCAAACAAGATAATGTTTTTGGAGAAACAATAAGCTATGACAATTTTTAGTCAATGCCTTGGTTTCCACAAATTACATGCCAAATATCATTTAGCGTATGCATCATTCGAGCTTATGAGTGGGATCAAGGATCCCAATATGCTTATAAAAAATGAAAAAAGGTGCTTGCTTAGAAGTATATCAATTCCAAAAATTGATCAATAGTCTTTAAATGAACTAGAGCAACAATTGCAAGACGATGTTGTGCCATCTTCAAAGAGGCCATGAGTAGAGGAGTGAGTTTCATTATTGTATACTCAAGAATAGTGGTTTTTCGAAAAAAGTGAGTTGTATATTTGTTATGTAAAGTGTTTATTCCAAAAATAGATAATTGATAAGTGTTCCTATATGTCAAAATTTCTACAAACACCTCAAGTATTTATGAGGAACCATTGATTATGGGTATCCAAGTTTTTCCTTTCCTTTGTCTAGTTTGTTTCCACATAGTATATTTAATTGATGCATAAAAAATCTCCCATGGTTCTTTTCTTCTTTGTCTCTCCAAATGTTGCATTGCTTTGTTGATTTCATATGTTCTTAGTGCTTCTTTTCTATTAGCTCTATGGACAATATTTTTGTATGTCCATTGGTGTAATTCTTCTAAATGGTTGGCTTTTTCTACTCCTCCACCATGTCTCATATGGCTAAAATAGTTGGCACACGCTTGACGATGGTTTCTACATACCTTCACACTGATAAATTGCCATATTCCTTGGCAAACCAAGGGGTGTGGTTATATGTAATTTGCTATCAAAGCATAAGAAATGATTATAAATTAGTGCTTCATGCACTTGCAATTAAGTAATTATACTTTATTAGATATTATGAAGATAACATACCATGTAGTGGGTAATGTTGTCCATGCACTAACCATTGACTTTCTATATGTACCCTATTTTTAAAGGCCAAAATAACTTATAATCCATGTAGGCTGATCAATGAATACCTTATTTTGATGCTCTTTAGCTCAAGTCTTTAGAATCTTCAATGAGTTCACTTATGGTACCTACGTGAGTGATAAAATGGCATGATAGTTCCTTATATGGGCTTCAAATCACTAGGAGGTGGTTGAATTTCCCCTTAGGTTGGCTAGTTGCACCCCTTTGGGATCCTTGATAGTGAGGGAGGGTCACCTCTCTTTTTTCCCATTATCTTCCCTGGCATCCACCTTTTTCCACAATGAGAATATCCATAGCGAGAGCATACTAATCTATAAAAGTAGAGATTATATGCATTTTTGAAATTGAAGCTTTCAGTCTTTAATGAAGTGCATAAATCAATCAAAAAGATGGAACTGAAATGAAGAGTGTGGCTTACCGTTACAAATCAGTGACTCACAAATTGCAATGCTTACCCTTTTAAAATTATTTCTTGGGCATAATAAGTTACAATTTATAAATTAGGGTTTTTAATGAAAGCATATAAAAATTGAGATATAATTGCAATTGAAATGGATTTAATGCTAAAATTTGATCAAAAGGCTTTAATCAATCTAAATAAGCATTAATATTGATTATGGTTCATTAAAAGTCTCCAACCAAATCATAATTTCCCATCAACAATTGGATAGGCTTGAAGGATTGGATAAATAGATATTTCAAAGATTAAAAGGAGTGGATTACCTCTTGAAAGATTGTAGAAGATAGATGATTCAATGAGAATCAAGCCTCAACAACATCAAGTAGAAGATAATCCAAATTGGTCCATAATGCTCCATAGTCATAATCTTCATGAATTAGTCTAATATAATGCTTGTAGAGCATGAAAACCTTGCACTAGAAGTGTCTTCAACCGCTTCAAATAGTCATTGATAAGAAATTTGAGATCTATGCATAAAATCCCTAAAATGTTGATCCATAATGCCTTGAGATACTCAAATCCCCTTCAATGTATACAATCTTGGCCCCATTATTCAAGTAGAATGACTAAAGAAGAGACTTGAATATTGGGGAATATCAAATTTTGAAGAAAATAGAAGCTACAAGTTTGAAGCTATGGCTCTGTGTTATACTTTGTTTCTGGAAGAGAAGAGGGAAAAGGGAGCCAAATCTAAGGCCAAATCACTTGGAGAATATAGATAACTTGTTGTAGATGAAGTATTTGAAATAGAGGGAGAGAAATGTCTACCAAGGTCTATGTGTGATGCAAAAAATCAATGCAAATTGTGTTGAAAATCATGGGGTTGTCCCTATTGATCTCTACCAACAAGATTAACCAAACGTGGACTCTACTTGTTTGCTCATGACTCAAAGATCAATTGCCCCATGGTTAGAGAGAAAGATATGGCCTTTACAAAGCAAGAGAAGAAGAACAATGGCTGTCCATCATGGGAGCTTGAAAAAAATCTTGCAAGAAGAAGAGAGAGAGAGAGAAAGAGAAAGCCTTTTGCTTGGATTGACGGTCTAAATGGGAAAATCTTGGTTAAAATGTGACTAGATGGATCAAAGACCGATGCTTTGATACCACTTGCTAAGAAGAGGAATAGAGAGGGGAGAGAAGAGTGCAAAAGAGAGAGAAAAGAGGAGAGAGATATTAATGAGGAGAGAGAAGTACTAGAAAGATATGAGAGAGGTGAGAATAGTCATGAAAGCTGAGAGAAGAAGGCAAGATGAAGAGATTGTGATCTTGTATTAATGAATGGTAAAAATTTACAAGTCTCAACACCTTATATACTTATGCCAGTGTGACATGCTTTTATTTAATCAAACTCATTAAAAATGATGTCTCTTCCTAGTTTCTTACACTCTTCATGAGTACCTTATTGAGTGGAGAGATTTTTCCAAAGAGGATGCCACATGGATCAAGGAGTCCATCCTCAGGAGAGACTACCCCTACCCCAAGTTTCTCTCAAGATGAGGACATCTTGATTTCTAAAAGGGGAAGAGGATGTACTAGCCCCATTAATATGTATATGTTCTTTTCCTTTTTTCTCTCGTGTACACCTCCCCCTCCCCTCACGTGCAAATCATCTCTAGGGTCCATGCTTGTCAAATTACTCTCATGTGTACACCTCCCCCTCCCCTCATGTGCAAATCATCTCTAGGATGTAGTAGCCCCATTAAAATATATATGTTATTTTCCTTTTTTCTCCCATGTACATCTCCCCCTCCCCTCATGTGCAAATCATCTCTAGGGTTTGGGCTTTTCAAATTACCCTCCCAAGCCATGTAAAATTCCCTCAAGGCTCATCAAACCAACATCATCAACCATGGACAATTTTCGAGCTCATCAATGCCTTTTTGACTACACATGATTCTTCACACGTGAAGGAGAGGACAAGGGAAAAATTGTGTAAGCTTTAAAACCTTAGAGTAAGAAATAAAATGAGATTAAGATAGGATAGGAAAGGAATAAGAGGGGGTGGCTTGTATAGGCTGTCATTTTGATTGTGCCTCCCTCCTCTCCCCATTAAATATTTGTTAATAATTAAATTATTATTAAACCTTCTCTTTTCCCCCCTCTTTACCTTTTGATAGCCACTATCAACTCACCCCACCCTCCCCCCAGACAAAAAATGGACCCGTCTTTTTTTTTGAAAAGTGCATGTATAAAATAATTATTCTATTAAGTACTCACCCCATCTTGACAATCCATCATTCATTCCATCCCCCCCCTCCCACTTCAATATGTGTGTGTGTACATATTAATATAAAAACAAACCCTCCTCATTCTCTCTCTATCAAATGTGTTCTACCCTCTTCTCCTTCTTTTTTTTGTGAAGAAAAGAGAGAAAATGACATTTCTTCCCCCCCATTTTTGAAAAAAATAGAGCTTAAATGTGCTCTCTTTTTCTCTTCTTTTCAAGAGAATATATATTTTTTGTATATTCCTCCCCTTTGACTAAGATGTCACTCCCCTTTTCCATTTTTGTGAATAATTTTTTTGAAAATGACTCTTTTTTCTACCCAATGGATTAAAAGTAAACAAAATTTCCCTAATTTTCAACTCACCCTGACCCCCTAAAAATATCTATGTATTTATCTACAATTGCAATTTCCTAAGCAACAAAAAAATTACAAATTTTCCGATAGATGACACATCAATCTCCCCCTCAAAACCCCCCCCCCCAAAAAAAAAAAAATCTATTCTCCCTTTTGCCACCACAAACACCTCAACATTGACAAATTGGATGGTACTAATTGTAGCTATTGGAAGGCACAGATTTGGCAAGTTTTGCTATAGAAATTACAGATTAAGTCATTGGGACACAAGGGTGTAAAGCTTGAATGCTTTGATGCGGAGGATTGGGTTGAATTGGATGAGTTATATAAATCTACAATCATTTTCTCATTGTCTCTAAAGGGCAAGCTGCATGGCAATTTGGAGGTAGGTGGGTTATGCTAGTTAGAGAGGGACCAAAAATAATAATCAATGAGTGTGAGAGATTGAGAGCATGAAGAGGGTGAAGATGAAGACTCTCTCAACCTAACATATCCCAAGATGAACTAGTGTGACTCATTTCTAAAACCCATTTTCTTGTCTTATCCAACCCCATTCTCTTTTCTCTATACCCAATGCCCCCACAAAAGAAGTTTCACATGGCACAATCATCCAACAAAGTGTGATCTTTGAATGTGGATAGTCTATCGAGACAAACATGGCCAATGACACTAATGCATCAAATGCTTGTAACCAGGTATTTTCTTTTTATTTCTACCCCATACTTTTCAATTATGGAAAAGAGAAACAATTATACTTGAGATCTTAAAATAGTGCACGAAAAGAATGGTTGCATTGCTATTAGTAAATTCAATAATATCTTTTAGAAATTATTTTTTCTAAATGTCAGAATTGACAAAAGCTAGAGGATCCGCATATCTTGAGTTGCTTATTCAATTTCTCATAAAAATAGCCCACATTAAACGTAAGAAATGTGAATAGAACAAATACTAATTTTTTATTTTCATCGATTCATAACTAGATATATTAAACATTTTTAATCACTCTTGGGTTGCGACTGAAAAGGAAACCCATAGAGATAGCATTACTAAATTTATTTTATAATTAGAATTTCATCCCTAAAGAAGACAACTCATAGAGATAACATTACTAATTTTATTTTATAAAACTCATATTTAAGGCTTGTACATACACAAGACCATATCATTGCCAGTCTCAACCTCCTAACCTTGGGTCCTATAAATCAAAGCTTTTATAAACACCTCAATTTCACATTACATCTATAATCACAAATTATCATTTCAAATGGAACCCTAAAGCACAAATAGAAGTCAACCCCATTTTCATGATTAGAATCATACCTAACAAAAAGGAAGAATGGTTGCATCCATCCATTAGTTAAATAAAATGAAGTCTAAATAACCTATAATTATTATTAAAACCCCTTATAATAGGCATAAGTGATATAAAGTTAGGATTATTTGCACATGACAAAGTGTGTAAAATGGTAAAAATGTATAATTCCAACCCACCAATGGGACACATTTATTTTATTAAAGAATTAAGTAGTGAAATTTTTGATTGACTTATTGAGTTTGTTAAATTAGAAAAGTGGCATATTACAAAAGGAATACATATCCTTTTATCATTAGATAAATAAAACACTATTTGAGAATGATTGATTGGTTATTGCCTTGGGTTTTGAATTTGATTGCGGTGGTCTATGCCTTCAAATTGATAAAAACTTTTACTCATCCCCAAATCATTAGCAGGTTTGAGTAGTTTATGCTCTCCCAAAGGGCAATTCCTAGGGCTTAGCTAGTTTTGTTTTGGCCCCCACCTAAGAGCACTCAAGTCTCATATAGAAGGTTCCCTCCTATGGAAGTATGAAACCACAAGGGCTGGTAATAGCATTGTTGGTCCTATTATAGAAAAAAAATCCGTGCATGTATGATGTGGTGAGTATCAAGATCCTAGAAATTTTGGGCCATATATCACTCTTTTGAATAAGAGAGTGGACTTTTGTACCTAGCTTTATGAGAAGAAATACAATGTAAAAATTGTAAATATTAATACACATGTTTTGAAAGGAATGTATTCATTGTTTTTGTGTTGTGCTTTAAGAAGATGTGAAATGAACCTAATGATAAGGAAAATTAAGAAAGCTACTTTTCAATGTTAAATAGTCTGCTAGTATGCTATGTTTGGAAAACTAAAGAAAATCACATTCAAATGGGAAATGGATGATCGTCTTTCACTTGTGGAAAATGATTGATGGTTGTGTGAAGTTGAGTACTTTACAAATATGGAAAGTTAGGGTAAGAGCTAGTCATTGACTTTTTCTAGAGTCCCCCGCTCTTAAAACTAGGTCATGCGCTATTTTAGGGGAACAAACATGAGATTTTGCATTATCGGCAAAGGGATAGAGTTCAACTCCCCAACCTCTCTCACTCACTATAAACCAAATGTGGTGACCCACTCTCCATCTCGATAAATTACAAAGTGAACATCCTAACCAAGCAGTGCTAGAGTGCAAGTAGAGACTATTAGGTCTTAAGAACCTTAAGGTTGATCCTTGTGGGTTGAGGCCATGTGCTTCATTATAAGGAAGACCCAAGGTTACCCAGTCATTCCCATTGTTTGTGTGGAGTGCGGATGATGGCGGCAGCTAGGATAGAACCTAGATGATTACCAAGTGTTACACTCTACATGAAGCAATAGGTATGTTACATAGATCAATGCAAGTCATTGATTGGTGACTTGTAATTAGCAACCCTTCTAAACATTTTAACTAAATTGCAATGTTCCAACTTAGAGAATCTTATTAAAATAATCATGTTAATATTTATATGAATAAGATTGTATATTCAAAGTGTCCTCACTTTGCCCTTGGATTTAACATGGCCATGAATAATTTCTCACTTAAGTTTGTTTTGTGAGATATCCTTGATCTAGAAGTTACATTATACTTACTCTATTTGGCAAGATCTTTACCAAAAAAGGAGAGTTGTGCTTCATAATATTTTCCTTATAGGTCTCAAAAAGCTTTACATAGTATCCTGGTATGGGAAATGTTCTAACTCAACTTCATAGTTATGTGAATGGCTGGCTACAACTACAGGATTGGGTTAAATGACTCGAGTAACATGCCGATAAATCCATTAAGTTAGAGAAATTGTTCCTCCTTCTTGGTGGACCATAGGATTGGTATGGATTTGATTAAAGGTAAAGAGCTAGACTAAGGGAAGTCTTTCTATCCAATGCAATTTCCATAAGTCATACTCTATGTGACTCATTAAGTCAACATGGATGGAGTAATAAGTAGATGCCATACCCCAACCTTAGTATTAGGTCAAAAAATTTGGATTAAACTAGTGGGTTGGAGGGATACAAATTTGTTCCATTACATGGACTATGTCTTCTCTCAAGGTGAAGCTACATTGAGATCCCACCTAATAGACTACATGAAATATTTCATGAATTCTTGTAGCTCATCCTACAGACAAGCAGGGAAAGTGAGAAACATAGTTTCTCAACATAGCATATTACTCATCCCTCACAATAATCCATGATTTAATTTTCTTGTTATATTATATCATTTTTTCGTATAGACCCTTTCCATGGTTTATGACTGCATTTTGTTTTTCTTATGACAGTTTCCCTTTTGATCTTAATCTTACTAGACCATCGCCCATTGTGATTCCACCGTTATGGATTTGAAGTCTAGATTTGTTTCCATGGAGATTAACAAGTTCCAAGTACTCACTTTTCCTAGTCACATTATTATTTTGATAATTTGAAGATTTATTCCTCAACCTCTTCTATTGATCAAGGTTCTCTTTTTATTAGCTTGCATTGACACCACACGTATCATACCCATTGCCAAGGTAATATTCAATAGTCCCTCAATGTTCATTTTTATGGGAGCTTCTCGCTCAACCGCCAAGGCTCACAAACAGCTCATTGTTTCAATCATTTCAAGCCAAGTGCAATGGCTACCTCTCACATAGTTGTACGTGCTCTCACACCTAGTGGTGTAGTGAGCTTACATCCATGCTCTATCATGTTGCCTCCTCGCACAAGCACTCCGGTAGCTCCATGATCCAAGGTGCAAGTCTCGATCCTCAAGCTCCAAGCTCCAAGCTCCAAGCTCCAAGCTCCAAGCTCCAAGCTCCAAGCTCCATGATCCAAGGTGCAAGTCCCGATCCTCAAGCTCCAAGCTCCATGCTCCATTTCCATGCGCAAGACAAGATAAGAGAAGATAAGAGAAGGAGAAGAGAGGAGAAGATGGAGAGCTTCTCCACCATAGTCCCTCACCCTCACACACACACTCCCTTACACTCCCTCTCTCAAGCACAAGCTCAAGAAAGCAAGAACAAGCTCAAGAACCATAGTTTTACGGTGCAGTGCCACACGGGATATCTGTGCCAGTAAAACTAGGAGTTGGGTCAAATTGTAGGGAAGCATGTGGTGTTGCCCCACACTTGAGGACCCAGTTTTTGTACATGGGAGGTGATGTGGGTGTGACTTAGGGAGACAAGTCTAAGCGCAAACTCCTTAGGTGTGTCGTGCCCTTGATGTGCCCTAAGTGTAAAGTGGGGGGACACGGAGGGCTAGGGGATTAGGCATGGAGCCAGCTGACCAAGGCCACTAGACACATCTAACTTGAGAACCTAGTGTTTGTGGTACTCATATATTACATGGGAAAGCTCTCTATTCCTTTCCTTTTTCTTTGTGTGGGTCTTTTCTCTATTTTTTGTTTTATTTTTTGTATTTTTTTTCTTTCTCTTTTTTTAAGATACATTGGGTGGGAGTATGCTAAACATCATCTTGATGCTCCTCAGTTTGAGGGGGCCTAAGAGATTTTCCAAGGAATGCATGGCTTGGCATGTATCCCTTTGCTCTTTTGACTATACTTGTGGCCCCGGAGTTGAACTTGGTTCTTGTACTCGTTCTTTCTCTTTTTTATCTAATTCAAAATAATCAAGCCTTTCTTCTTGGACCAATTCTAGTGGCTCTTGTTGAGGTGGTTGCATTTGTTGTTTTGGCTCCCCAAGCCCTAGCAAGGAGAGTTCCTGTGTGGTTAAGCCACTTGAGATTAGGTGAGCACATTGCTCCTCTACTCCCAAGCTGGTGCTAGGGTTCGGTGCCATGGCATGGAGTCCATATTGCAGCACCCTCCTTGTTGGCTCTAGTTTTATTTTTGGTTGTTCTAATATCTCTTCTTCCTCTCGACTACATGACATTCAATCCTGTGCTCTTAAGAATGCATGTTGTTGTCCGACATTCCTATCTTGATAGCTACAACTTTTATTTCTGCCAAGAGGAAAAAAATGAAGGGGAGCTACGGAGCTCTACCCTGAGACCTACAGACCGCTTATTGATAGCGTTTCAAGCCGAGAGGCCATGGCTACCTCTCACATAGCTGACACACAATGCCTACCTTACGGGTGTAGTGAGCTTACCTTGATGGTGGATTGAGTTCCCTCCTCTCTCTTGCACTTCGGTAGCTCCACAATCCTTGCAGCAAGCTTAGGCAACCTCAAGCCCTCTCCATCAAGCTCCATCCTCCATAGCCGCGTGAGAAAAGAGAAGAGAAGAGAAGAAGAGAAGATGAAGAGAGAAGATGGGGAGATTCTTCTCCACGATCCCTCACTCTCAGACACTCACTCCCTCACTCCCTCACTCCCTCACACTCCCTCAATCCCTCACTCAAGCACAAGCAAGAAGGCAAGAAACAAGAGAAGAAAAAGAAGAAGCTTTGGCCACACACAAGAATGATCTTCTCATTCACTTTTGAACTTTATATACATGCCCTACTTTTTGGGCGGTCATCCCTACTTTTTACATGGCCGGCCATTAGCCTACTAGGCCCTCTTTTCCTATTTCCCACCGTTCTAACTTATCCCATTCCCAACTAGTGCATACAATTTGCACAAGAGTGAGCCTAGCATTCTTTTACAAGGATTCGGGAGTGCTTTCACAATTAATGGTGCGCTTTTACTCTTTTCTTTTCTCAAGGCGACATTGAGGCCTTCTGGAGAGGTCATCATTCAAATTTTTCAGTGTCTGACTTACATCTTCCTTTGTCCTGTGCACTTTCAGTTATCTCCTTTTTCTATTTTTTTGCTCCTTTGCTCCATTTTCCCGTTCCTTTGTGCTGCGGTAAACATTACCCCCTCCTAGCTGAGTGCCAGAGTCCCATGGCGCTGTGGTGGGGAGTAGTGGGGTAATTGGGGTTGTTGCTAAGTGGAACTGGTGGGTAGATGACCACAAAGGTGTTGTGGTGAATGAGAGGTGATGGAGTTTGATTAACGATGACCAGGAGAGATTCTGGCATGCTTTAGACTTCATGAAGATGCTCGGCATTTCTCACACAATTGTAGCTCCCATTCTGCGACAGTTGATAAAGGTTTTGCATGGGCATCTCTAATCATTTGGAGAATATGAGGTTCCAAAATCTATGCCAATGGTGGGTCCATCACTGAGTTTTTCTTTTGCTTGATTTGGTTCGGTCATGGTAGCCATCAACAAGTAGATGGTCGGCTACATCAAGCATGTTGGTCCATCCAACCATCAGAGTATGCAAAAGCTCCTGAAGTTGCTGTAGTGGTGTCTTGTCCGACTCAGGGAAAAATTCCTGGTCATTAGGGGATGTCATGGATGGTCTTCTTTAGCTGGGTAGCCATTCACTGAGTCACGATCATAGCCTATAAGAGAAAGTTGTGCACTCCCTAAGGGGTGTGTCTGTCTCACGGTGTAGTGTAAGTGCATGTGTAGTAGAACTAGGAGATGGGTCTAACCTTGGGTAAGCCCTTGGTAATGTCCCACACATGAGAACACAGTTCGTGTGTTGTTGGAGGTGCAGTGCAAAACTTAGGGTGACAAGTCTGGAAGTCCTGCCCTTGATGTGCCCTAAGCGTGAAGTGGGGGAGGGGCTAGGTGTAAACCCTAGGTGTAGTGAGTGAAGTGAGCCCTCCTGCTTTTTTCTTTTCTCCTTTTCTTTTTCTTTTCTCTTTTGTTTTTTTTGAAGAATTACGTACAAGGAAGATGTCATGGCTAATGCCTATCACCTTCAGCTGGATTACGAGGCGGTCGCAAGCATTGGGATAGGAATGCACGACTTTGTAGATATTCTTTAATACCGGCCCGGGCCTTCAAAGGTGTGGATGACAAGAAAGGATGATTGCACCTCGTGAAGCGGGTATCACTCATATCCTCTAATATTTCTAGGCAAAAGGAGGGAAGTAGGGTTGCCCTCATCATTAGTCTAGTCATGGCTCTACTATCTATCCCTAGGTTGATGTCAAAAAAGAGTGGAGGGAGGTGGGCTTCCTCAGCTGTGGGTCTCTGCATTAGTAGGAACTTGATAAGCCTAAGATAATTACAGGTAGTTAAGAAGGCTGGATCTGGGCAAGAAGAAAAATCTGCGAGGAAACGGTTCATAGATGGGAGGAGATCCTCTAACCTAAAGACTAGGCATTCATTGTGGCTCCGGGCATTAACATTATACATCTTAGGAAAGTCAAAATCCCCATGAATATTTTGATCATAGTCAACTCCATGCCTACAGGGGTAGGCATGTAGATGGAGTCGTTGCATTCTTTAGGGAGCGAGCTGTAGAAGGTTGTCTAGGCGTCAAAATTGGTATCCCAAATCCTCCTCCGCCACTTTGGCTGTGCCTCGTAGCCTTGGACAGTTTTGGGAACCCTGTTTACCTTGTCTTGCTAGTAGTCTTCAGGCTCTTGCCTCCATATGGATATTATGAGGCTTCTTTCCTCTATCCACCTGTTTGCAAGATCATTAGCCAGATCCTTGATCTTGGCTAGAATACCTAGAGGCAAAGCACGGTCCAGAGAGCGTGGATAAGCAAATGAAAGTTCAAACAGTCTCGTCTGGAACTCCTATTGATGCCACATGACCAATTCCTGAGGCCAATCGATAGGATGGGGATCCCCCCGTAGTGGCACAGGCTCTTTAGGGAATTGTGTTGGTAGTGATCGTGCTCTGTGTTGGGCTTCCTCTGCTAGTTCTTGTCTTCTTCTTCTGGCTGCCACAATGCTCTCGGGCATATGGGCATCTTCGAGCTCTTCAGGCAGGAGGTCTGTTCGAGGCGGACTGGGCATTCTTTATTGCTCTTCTTCAGCATCCTGCTCAAAGTTTTCGGATCCTCTTCAACATTCTACTCGACAACTAATGGAACCGCTTGTGGTGGTGGTGGTGGCTGCTCATGCTCTTCAAACCCAAGTTCCTTAAGCTCAATAGTGGAGAGGCCGGCACAGTGTAGGTAGTGAAATTGCTTCTCTTTTATGATTCCAGTGCCTGTTGGAAGCTCCCGTTCTTGAAGGCCATACTTTAGTGCTCGAGTGGTCAGTTATAGCTTCCTTCTTACCTTCTCCACTGAATCATTGCCCTTCGCTTGGGTGATGTGTAGTACTGTGCTGAGGAAGGCTTGCCTTTATGTGTTGGCACATGCATCAACAGCTTCTGCCCTGGACTTCGCAAGCACTCTCTTGCGCTCAGCCTCTGCCAAGCGTTCTGTTAAATCCCTAACTCTTTCAAAATTGTTTCTTTCCCACTCATTGTCTTTCTCATCCATCTTCTTTCTTCCCTCCTCTAGCTCACTTGCCAAGGTTGTCACAACCTACTGCTGCTCATTCGTTAAGAACCAGAGTTGGTTCCTTTCCCTAGATTTTCGAGCCAGCTGTTCTTCAGTAATTTCTTTTGCCTGATTTGCAATGTTGAATCTTTTTTCTACCTCAACAAATAGCTCTGACTTTTCTTGCACAAGCTGCTCGTGACTTTGGATCTCTGTGAAGTGCAATCTTCTTTGGGTGAAGGCCATGGCCATGAGGGCCTCTATGTCTCCCTTGGTAATCTCCAATGCATCTTGCAGTCGTTCTGTCTCATTCTGCAGCCTTTATGCTTCTGCTGTGGGAACTCTCGGCCTTTCCTGTTCTAGGAACTCTATTTCCCTCTCCAATCTGTCTTGTTCTTCAAGTTTATACCATAGCTGAAAAGTTATGGCATCTTCTTGTTGCTCACTTGGCTCGCCCTCCTAAGCTTCTATCTATCTGTACCTTTCCAGTTTGGCAGTTCTCTGTTGCAAGTCAACATATTGCTGCACTAGTAACTTCAAGCTTTGTTGTTCTGCCACCAGCTTTTGCTCTTCATCTTCCAGCCTTTGTCTTAAGCAGCTCTCATTATCCTGGGCTTCCTTGGTCTTTGCTTCCAGCTGATCTTGTAGAGTTTTCACTTCCCTTCTTCGGTCGGCTCCTTGCTTTGAAACTTCTAGTCTTAAGGCTGCCGAAGTTTCCTTTTCTTTCTCTAACTCCACCAGGGCTATCTTCTTTTCTTCTTTTTCCTTGTCCAATTGTGCTAGAAGCTCAGCCACATAAGCATCATAGTCGGCACTAGATGGCATGGGAGTAGGGGATGTAGTGGTTGATGCCTCTAGCTTTTGTCGTTTTGGACCTTGCCTAGACTCGGCATCTGCGGCAAAGCGGGCCTTTTTGCTCCGGCTTCTAGTACAATTTCAGCCACTTTACTGACAAGTAGCTACATCATGTTCATCAATTCGGTCGTGTCTAGAGAGGGTGTGGGTTGCGGGGTGGTTGTGGTTGTGGTGTCGGTTGGTACCGGCACAAAGGAGGAAGGTAGGGGGTGCAGTAGGGACTTGCCCTTGCCTACAACTATTGGGGCCGTTTCCACACTACCACTTGCTTCAGCTTCATGGTGGGGACTCAAAGGATCGATCTCTCCTCCCCCATGGGTTTCTTCGACAGATCTATGAGTGGCCTCTACCAACTCAGCAAGTTCTTTCATTCTTAGTTCTTCGGCTTCCTCCTCTGCCCTTCTTTGCCTCTCTTCTTCTACCCTCTTTGATTCTTCTCTAATTTTTTTGAGTTCTTCCTCTTCTTTTTTCCTTCGTTCCTCCTCCACCCTTCTTGACTCTCTTTGAGCTCTCTTCATCTCAGCTCACTCTTCTTTGCTCAGTCTTTCTATCTTCTCCTTCTGGCTCTTGTCACTCTTCTTTTGCTCCCGTGGTTTAGCCGTTGAGTAGGTGGTACCTCCGGCTCTCCTTTCTCGCTTATTGTCTTTTCACTCGAGCCTTCTTCCTCGTGGTGAGGTGAGCTTTGATGCATAGCTTGCTCTTCATCTACACCAGCATCCTTGATAGCCTCCTGGATGATTGCTATCAGGACACCGCCATATCTGATTGTGGAGGCTTTCGAGGCAGGCTTTTTCCTTGTGGATTGTGCAGTAGAAGCAAGAGACTCCCCACCAACTAGTGCTACGGCTGGAGCCAGGAGTGTATCTGAACTCTTGCTAGTTTTCTGCACAAAACTGTTCCAATCCACCTCCTCTGAAACTCCTGCAGCGATGCTCTCTAGTAATGGCACCCCGATTCTGTTCATTAAAGTGTTGTATCTCTATCCTGAGAAAAGGGTGTGGACCATTTTAGCTTGCATCTTTGTTGTGGGGTCTGGAATATCAGCCAAATTGATTCCATCCACTGTGTGCATGTCATCTTTTTTGACTCCCATCATGATATATACATCTTTTCTTGGGTGCCTCTCCTTCTTGGACACAAGCCCCAGGGCTTTCTTGACGATAGCTACATTAAGGGGCACTTGCATCCTTCTTTCCTGGTCACCAGTCCTTATTGTGACCGTGCCACAGCTCCTACCTTCATCAAATCTCCTTAAAAAGTCAACGCACATGCTGTTATCTACAGCCTGCCGACCTTTTTCACATACTTTCGGAGGTTGCATTTATCCATCAACTCCTTCACTGCGCCAGCTCTTCTAGGATGGCATTGTCTAAATTTAGGGCATGTTTGAACATGAACTGGCTAAATCCACGTGTCTCAACACTGATCCCATACTTTGTCAACTCCTCTTAAGTGAATGGAAGTTTATCCCCCTTTTCTTGTCCTACCATGGTAGGTGCTTGTCATTACACCATGCCAATATTAGCATTATCAATTGACTCATCACTAACAAAAACCCAAGAAAGAATGCGTGTGACAATTTTCTGTGCTGCTTCAGAGGTATAAAGCTGGGAAATAATTCAAAATCAACATCTATTTCCTCCTTGCATTCTTTCCTATTTAAATTCAGTTGATCATTTTCATCCATCACTACACCTTGCTACATCACTTGGCTCTCACTTTGCTCCCCCCCTCCCTTCCTCAGTTTTAAAGGAATCCTTCCTAGGATTAGCAAGTGAAGAAGGAGGACTCACATGGACTTTGTGGGGTGAGTTACTTGGCCAACAGCGAAGTATAGAGGTTAGTGTTATATTCAAGCTAGGCATGATAATCAAGTTCACATGGTCGTATGGAAGCTTGGGTGATATAGGTCAAGACATCATGAAAGATGTCCCCGGAGTTGAGGCGGCTAGCAACGTGCAGTTCCTCTTCTGTAAGAAATTGGTCAATGTAAGGGTGGGCTAACACATGGTCATCCAAGTGTATGTTGCGTGTAATGACCAAAACCCTAAATGAAAGAGGTGCCACATAAGTAGGGTCGTGTTCAATTGTTTTGATTTCCCTTCTTTGCTCAGCATTGGTCATGATGCGGCAGCCTTTTTTTTCCCATTGGAGTCGCAAGGCATACCACAGTTGTAAGAACAAAGAATCAGAGCTGGCAAGCTGCGTGAGCTCCTCCAGTTCTTGTTCTCAGGTGTAGAGCGAGCAGGCTTGCGGTACGAGGTAATTAGTCTTCTGAGAATGGCTTGCTCCTTTGAGATTTCTCCATTAGTGATTAATTCGGCGGCAATTTTGGGGAATTTGATGGTCATAAATTTGTAGTCTTCCCAAGTGCATGGCAACGCACGAACATCAGAAGCAAGGGGTTCATCGAGAAGTCCTAGGTCAAGCCTCTCATAGCTCCTAGCGAATGTGGTGAAGGTGTTATCTAACACCTTGATGCATGTCACTACGTCATCTCCCGAGGTCTCAGCAAGATCCTTGGCCAATGAAAGGAAAGATCGTCTTTCATACGAAGGCCTAAGACCTATTGGTGGTAATGGTGCAATTGGAATGGACAGTGGTGACTCCGCTGATGGCGTCACACATGGGACTTTGCACTCAAAAGCACTTTGAGATACTGTAGGGGGCTCCAGTGGCATAGGAGGTGTGTTGCACTCTATCTGAGCCAACATGGGGGTGCTCAACTCCTTTGACTTGGATAATTCTGGGGCATCTAGATTTGGACAATAAATGAGTTGGGATTCATTAATCACAACCGATGCTAGTCCAGCTTGCTTTACAGCTTGGGCTCCGTGTGCGCATGCCTCTCTAGCTGGAGTGAGGTTGCTTAGAGTTGAGCCTCTTGAATGTCCACTCTTAGGCATCCATATCCAGGGGTTGCCCTCATAGTATCCTTGTGCTCACAAGAGATCTTTGGGGATCCATTGCGGCATGGTTGTGCGCCTATGTCGATAGCGTCTGAGCTGCCTCTTAGGCTGTGATGACTGATAGTTTTTGCTTTTAGAAGCACATTTCTACGGTTTACAAGGAGGTGGCCCTTATCGTTTTGGCACCCATATGAGCGTGGACTCCTTGGCCTTGTGAATGGCCTTGGTGGGTTTCGTTCTAGCAATTTGAGCGTGGGGTGAGATATCATAGCCCTTCTCCCTAGGCTTGGTCATAGGCGTGGTTGTAGGGGTCTCTATCAGTGGCTTTGCAATTGTAGAAGGATCAAGATAACCCTTACTAGAAGTAGTCACTATGCGCACATTGCCTATAGCAAGATGGATGCGCTCTAGGTTATAGTCCATATTGCAGTTTGTCTACTTTTTAAAAGTGCGACCTAGTAGTGACTTATTACCAGCCCCTTTAGTGTTTGGCAATACATAAAAGAAGACTGGTATACTTTCAGACTCGATAGAGACAACCACTTTGCATTTTCCTAAGAGTGAGTAAGTGTTGCCCCCAAATGGGCTGAGTTTAGAATTTGTGGGCTGTAATTTAGGTTGACCAATACGTGTCCACTGGTCATGCATCAAGATATTATAGTCGGCACCTTCGTCGATCAAGGCATCAAAAAAATACGACCATTCTGCAGTGACCGTGATTCGTTGGTAGGCGGGTGCAACTGCTTCTTCATCTTGATCTGTCAGTTCGGTAATAGTGGCCACACTAACGTTGATAGGGGCTTCAAGCATAGGTGGCTCGTGCAACGGATGGGAAGGAGGATAGTACTTTTTCATGCGACTGCCATTGAAAAAGCCTATTCCTTCACCTTCGAGCGTCTCCAATTCAACATAGCCTGTTCTACTAATTGTATGTACTCGGAAAGGTCCTATCCTCGAAATTTCATTTTCTATTTGTGACCCTTCATAGAGTATAGTAGAATGAGGTCCCCCTGATCAAAGTTGTGTTGTTTGATATGCTTGTCAAATCACATCTTTCTTCGTGCCTTCTCACAAATCAGAGCGTGGGTGGCTAAGAGTCGAGTCTTTGTGAGATGCTCTAACTCCACTAAGTGGTTGGTCCAAGCGTCTCTTCCTTCCCAACGCTCCTGGGCTGCTATCCTTAAGCTAGGGACAAAGAACTCTAAGGGTAGAATGGCCTCCGTTCCATAAGTCAGCCTAAAGGGCGTATAGCTATCTTGTAAGCTATATGATAGGCCCACAAGGCCGCCATTAATTTGTTATCCCAGTCACTTTGTGATGTGGATACCACCTTCATAAGCATGTTGACTAGGATTTTATTCGTGGATTTTGCTTGGCCATTTGCTTGAGGGTATTAGGGCGATGACCTTTTATGAATGATTAGGAAGGTCGAGAGCAGGTGGGATATCACTTCATTAATGAAGTGCGTGCCTTGATCACTTACTAGTTCAATTGGACAACCAAAACGTGAAAGGACCTACTCCCACAAGAACTTCGCAGCGGTTCTAGCGCCATTCTTCCTAGTGGTTCTTGGCTCTACCCACTTTGTCAAGTAATCAGTTGCCACAATGATGTAGCATGCCTGGGAGTTACTGTGCCGCAGGACTGATAGGTACAATGAAGTCAATGCCCCATTTTTCGAAGGGCTATCGTGCTATTACAGGAGTCAACTCCATCTTATCCTTGCGCACATGACCCTTAGTCCTCTGGCACTAATCGCAGTGTTTTACAAATTTAGCAGCATCACAGAATAGGGTGGGCCACTGTAGTTGGGATTATAGCACCTTACAGGATGTTGTATCCCCACTAAAGTGTCCTCCAGCTATTCCACCATGCGCTTCTCTCAATACATCATGCATCTCATACTCACACACGCATCTACACAACAAAATGTCTTGTCCTAGCCTATAGAGTTGGATGGCGATCAGTTGGTATGGCTAGATCTTTAAGATAAGTCTCCTTAGCCTGGATTTCTCAATAGGTCTCTCAGGTAGACCATTCTCTAGCACTTGAACTACATCATCGGCCCAATATGGCGTCAGATCGGCTCTAAACAAGTCTCTTTCGCTAGACAGGCCAAAGAGATGAGGATCCGATAGGTCGTCAGGTATGCCAAAGAGATAATGCCTAAATTTCTTTACAACAGACACCATGGCTAACCCTTCCCTTTCTGTAGTGGAATAGTTCATCTTCGTTTCAGTGAGCTACATGCTGGAAAAGCTCATGGGGTAATCTAGGTTATGCTCACTAGGCTAGCATAGAACAGCTCCAATAGTAAACTTAGAGGCATCTATGTGTACATGAAATGTTATGCTCCAGTCTGGGGCTCGTAAGATTGATGCAGTGAGAGCCTTCTTCAACTCTTCATATGCATGTTGGCATTCCTCAGTCCACTCGAATACGATCAGCAACTTGTACAATGGTCTAGCAATCAGTGCGTAATTCAGTATAAAGCGTCGATAGTATCCCGTATGGCCTAAGAAACATTGAACGCCCTTGTAGTTAATGGGTGGTGGTAGGCCGATAATGACCCTGACTTTTGAGAAGTCAGTTGCAATGCCGTTCCTTGACACCATGTGCCCTAGGATACATCCGTGCTTCACCCAGAACTAGCACTTTAAGGGGTTCAACGAGAGGTTGTATAACCGACACCGTTCAAAGTCAGCTCTCAACTTTTCTAAGTATTCGGCCCAACTAGAGTGTACGCATAAGCCATCTACAAACACCTCTAACTCGCATCTAAGAATATCCTTGAAGATGGTGCACATTAATGGTTGAAAGGTTGCAGGTGCATTCATTAGCCCAAAGGGCATAACGATGTAGGTGAACACCCCACTCCGTGGCGAAGGCAGTCTTGTGCCTATCGTCAGGGTGCACTTGCACTTGATTATAGCCAGAGAAGCCAACTAGGAAGCTATAGGCTTCTTTTCTTGCTACCCTCTCCAGCATGTGCTCGGTATATGGTAAGGGGTAGTTGTCCCTCTTCATAGTGGCATTAACTTTCTTAGTAATTCACGCACACTCAAATTTGACCAGTCTTTTTCATAACGATCACTATAGATGATACCCAATCTGTGTGCTCAATATCATATATAAATCCCACCTTCAAGAGCTTATCGATTTCCTCCTTCACTGCATAGGCGTGTTTGGGATTCATAGGATAAGGTGGTTGCTTTGTTGGCACTGCATCTGGAACCATTGGGATATTATGGGTCATAACCCTAGGATCGACTCCTTTAAGTTCCTCCAAGGACCAGGCAAACACGTCGACATACTCTCGTAGGAGAGCAACAAGTTTAGCCTCCTCATCCTTGGTCAAGTCGTCAGCAATGAACACAAGTCGAGGCTTCTTGCCTTCCCCTGCCAAGTTGACTTCCTTGACCTTGGCGGGTCCCTCAATTGGCTCATTGGTTTGCCCTTGTCTCTTTGCAGAATCACCATTCTATCACCCTTCTTAAACTTTGTGAAGCATTTGGGGAGATCCTACGGCTTCTTTTGTCTCTCTGCTTCTGAGTCCTTGGTTCACTTCGTGGCCTCCTCCTTTAGCCATCTGTGTCTTAGGTGGACTGGCAAGTCCCCTTTGGTGCATTTGACCTTAGAGGTTTGGCGTATCTCGAGATCACACTCCGTACTAACTTCTGACTTTGAATTAAACTCATATCCCTTTCTTGAGGAAGTAATTTTGCTAAGGGGTCGTAATTCAATAAGTGTATCTGTCTTAAGCACTGGAACTACCAATGGTTGCGCCACTCCTACCTGCTCGTAATCCATGGCTCCTATGTGCTCTAACCAGGATCTATCACACTCCATCCACATGACTCCTCTTTCATTCCAGCCTACCCTTTCCCTTCTAGGCCTATAGTCTGCCTTGATATGTTCGATAATTCTCCCTTCAGTGTCATATTCTATCATGTCTAACTCTTCTTTACTCTTGTCTCCAATAGAGCGGCAATCCTTATACTCCTCATCATCAAAGTCTTTCCCCTCTGACTGCTCGTCATCCCCCAAGCTTTCCTTTCCAATCTCCTTTTCGTCAGTAACTAAAGCCCAATTTTACAATAGGTTTAGATCATGAATTTTGGTCCATTTCCACTCAGGCTTAGCCAAAAGATCACTTAGGGGTTTAAGATTGGAAGCCATGTTGCCCTTCAGTTTATCGGTCAGGTACTCTATGATTTCCTGAAGCTTGAGCTTGTTGGTGGGGATATGGAATGAGACTGGTTTCCCTGGGTTACGTGAGCTTCCTGCCATCATGCAGAGTGACACGATGGGCTCCCTTGCTGGCATGCTTGGGGATTTAGCAGCTTGCCTATATATCTCTTCCTCATCTGAGAATGGTAGGTCAATGGCTGCCAAGATGTGCATCCAATCCCACTCATCCTTAGGGCAAGGGATGTACTTGGTCAATGACCCATAGGGTTTGCTTGCCTGTGCATCACCTTTTAGCATGGTTGAGATAGCATCAAGGTCGGCTGGGGTAGTCCTCCAAGTATCCATCTCAACCCTTACCGCTTCTATTCTATTCCCCAAGAAGATGAGATTGTTACCCAAATCTTTAATCACTTGAGCGTTCCTCATCCAGGGTCGGCCTAGTAGTATGTCGTAGTCCACTCCCTTCATGACAATGAAGTTCACAGAAAACTACACCCCTGCAACCTTCATTGGCCAGTTCTTTAGGACCTCGAATGGTCTGACCTTCATTCCGTTGGCCAATGTGACATTGAACCTAGCCGTTTCCACGGGTGGGTTTCCCCAGGCCTGTAAAACTGTGTGGCTCAAGACACTGACACCGGTGCCTGTGTCTACGATTCCTTTTCGTGTTACATCCCCCAAGGCTAAGATAGGTAAGACTACATGTATCTTGGTGCCTTCCCAAAAAGCATTGATGTGCAGTGACCTTGGAACTGAGTGTAGCGTTAGGCTTGGAATTTGCGTGACTACGTCGTGCTCTTGCAAGTCAGCGGCAGTGTGCTCCTCTTTTCCCTCCACCCAGTGCTTTAATTCTTGCCATAAGGAAGGGTGCTGCTGAAGCAGATCTCCTAGGCTCAAGGTTACTAGTGTGGTTACTAAAGTGGCAAGGAGGTTGCTGGTTGGTTTCCTTCCTCCTTGGTCAGCACTCTTTGACCATATGTCTTAGTTAGCTTGCTAACATGCTTCTTCCTGCTGGTCTTGCCTCTATGGCATCTCATGTGGTGTGGATATGTTCCCCGATTGAGGTCGCAACGGTGAAACGGGTGTACTCACACTAGAGAGATCTTCAATTTGGTCTTCCAATATGGGCTCTACATCCTTAAGGTGTTCCTGGGCGTCCTTGACCCACTCCTTGACTTTGGCTATAGCCTCGAGTTGCTGTTTGGGGTGGGGGTATTCCCCTACCTTGGCACTCCCTAGTTCTGTTGTCTTAGGAGCTGAGGTCTCTGCCTCTGCATCTGTGACCTTCTTACCTGTCACTAGCATTGTAGCTTCGTCAGTCTTAAGGTTAATCTTTGTGTTTGTTCTCTTTCTTGTTCTCCTCCGGCTTTTCTTTCCCAACGAGGCTGCATCCAGGTTACTTGGCCCAGGCAATGAGATGCCTACTTGTTTTGTCTGTGCTCGCATCATGACATGTAGTGGGATGGGCATATTCTCACTGTTAAAGGTCTCCACACTGAACAGCCCCAAGGGTACTGAGGGCACGTTGGCAGAACTAGTTGATGGCTTCCATCTAGGACAGTTAAGAAATAGGTGTGTGATTCCACACTCGGTGCATCAAAGGTTAGGTTTGTCCTTGTTTGCTTGTTCCCTTTCCAAGTAGCATGATGAAATATGGCCTGGATGACCGCAACTCCAGCATGAGATTAGATCTTGGCTTGGTCCTCCAAAGCCTCTGCCTCTTCCTCCACCTAGTGCCATCATCAGTATTGGTTGGTAGTCCATCAAGATTGGATTTCCTTCCTCATCATAGGATATGTATGGGTTCACGCAGGTCTCCTCTACACTAGGTTCTTCCACATAGTGAACAGGAGCGTCACTCGGTGGATGGGTCAAGACCTTGATGCTATCTCTTGCGTCATTTGGTGCTGGAAGCGCCAACTAGGCTCCCCTGCCAAAGAGGTTAGGTGGCTTGTTGCCTAAGTATGGAGGGTTGTATTGCTGCGCATATGGGAATCTCCTTGGCAGTCTGCAATATAATGCGTCATGACCGAACCTACCACAGTTTGAGCACGGCCTAGATCTAGGATCTTGGCACTTGACTGGGAGGTGGTTATCGCCACAGTGTATACACTGCACATGCGACCGCACAAGTTTCCTCATTTGGTCTTGCAATCGTGCAAGCTCCATTCTCACCTCAGCCAGCTCCTGGCCTTGGTCAACACTCTTTCCCTTATCCTGTATGCTAGAGTTCTCTCTCTCTCCTGAAACTGTTGACCGCTCTGGAGCTCTCTAACTTGTACTGTCCCAACTGGTGTTCCTCATGCTTCACTCCCTAAGCTGATCGTCCACCCTTATTGCCTCTTCAAAGACTCTAGCTAACACATCTCGGTGTAGAGTGGAGTTACTAGCCAAAGCCTTGTAGAGCTCCTCGCTTCAAATTCCATTTATAAATACGGTAGACACAGCCTTCTTGTTAGGTCGCTCATTTGCAGGGATCCTCTTGAAGAGGCTACGCACATGAGTGGCATAGTCCTTTACGTCTTCCTTTTCCCTCTGATTGACATTCATCAACCGGACGATGATATTGTCAGAGTACCCTGCCTCAGAGAATCTCTTGATAAAGAGGTCCTTAAGACGGGCAAAGTTCGTGTACTCAGCTGCATCTAGACTAGTGTACCAAATTCTCCCCTTATCACCTAAGCACAGACCCAAAGCTTGAGAGCATTGTGCAAGGTCCATGAGACCGTTTGCTTCGCAAACTTGTTCAAATTGCTCCATGAAGCTATATGGTCATTGCTAGGCTCATACTTGTCTAGCTGCTTTGCTACAATAGGGATTCTAGATTGCCCCTTTGCCCCTTGCGTGACCCCTAATCCCGAGAGTAATGCGGTGGCCAAGGCTGTTGCGCTCTGCTGAGCAGACATATTGTCCATGAGCCGCTTAGCTACGATTTCACTCAACGATAAGTCAACCCCTCCTGCTCGTTCTCTCTCTACATTTGGCCCTACCTTGGCTGCACCAGCCAAGGCTAACACACGTCGGGCCTCATACATGTCTACATCTTGTTGGAGTTTCCTAGCCTTCTGTTGGTGGTTATAGGCAATTATGCTCTCTAGTGCCTTTCTAATCACATTTCTTTGCTCTTCTAGGCTTGCTACCACTTCCTCTACTGGTTTTCCCTGAACTACCATCCTAGTCAACAAGTCGTACTCATTGACTAACTCCTGTACTAAGACTGGGAATTCTCCCAAGTCCAATCCATCCTCTCCTTGTCCACCTCGTGATCCTGACATTGCTCCCACTTCCAGCTCCACAAGGTCGTCAATCAATTTGAGTAGCTTCGATCCTCTATGTTGTCGCCTTCTGGATCTTCGTGTCCTCTTAAGGTCCTACTGATGGGGCTCTCACCCACCCAACTATGTTTTGGGATCTTCTCCTAAAAGTGGGTTCCTTGAGGTTATTATATCTCCTAATGAATTCCTTGTTATTGAAAGCAGTTGTAAATCTTATTCACAAGTTGTGCTTCGTGCTTTCTGGCGCTCAGTGCAAAAACAATCTTTTTCTTTTCTTGTAGCGCACCTTTGGTGATAAAGTCAAAAGTGAGGTGCGGATGCAGGAAATGGTCAATGCAAACTCCACTCTTCCCCTCACGTTCGTTGGTTGGTTACCGAAAGTGAAGTCAAGTTCTAAATTCGGTCCGCTCAATGTCTAGCTAGTTGGGGTGAATCCTTGGTTATCCTGTCTGGTCTCTGGCTTCTAAGGGCTAAATTGGGTTTCCAGAGGGGGTCAAAGATGTGAACAGGGTGGCCAGGACTGTCAGGCAGGTTCAAAAACCCTCTATTTTAAGTTCTGGTGAAGTGGTCCAATTCTGGGACTCAGACAGGGTGGTCCGATTTTGGGAAGATAGGGTGGTCTGATTTTCGGACTCAGACAGGGTGGTTCGATTTTGAGAATCAGACGAGCTGGTTTGATTTTGAGGTTGGTCTGATTTTGAGACTCGGATAGGGTGGTCCGATTTTGAAAATCGGACGTGCTGGTCTGATTTCTACTTTGGTTTGATTTCCTCGAATAGGGGGGTCCGACTCCTGCGATAGGACGACTGGTTCGATTGTGGCGCTAGGACCAATGGTCCGATTCTCACACTAGGAAAAGTGGTCCGATTCTCACAGTCGGACGGGGTGGTCCGATTTTGGTACTGGGTCTAACTGTTGGAATCGGATCAGACGGGTGGTTCGATTCTCGCAGTTGGATAGTCTGATTCTTGCAGTCGGATGATCTGACTCCAGAAATCGGGTGGTCTGATTCTAGGACTTGGATGGGCTGGTCCGACTGCGTAGACAACAGCCCGTGGGTTGCGCGCGATGACTCAAGCTCAGCGCCTACTCCATGGAATCATCCAGTGCCTTCCAAATAGGTGCAAAACACTACAAGGAAATGCTAGACATACCTAAAATCACAGTGGTGCTCAAATCGAATGGCACTCCAGAATTTGTGCCCCTATTTCCCTATTTCTAGCAGTAGTAGCAGAACCCTTTCTGTTTCCCTTCTTTTTCCTATCCTAATCTTAACCTAATGCAACAAAAATCAAAAATACAGATGGAGATGGATGGTCCTACTCTAATATTCAATAGCAGATCAAAATACTTACTTGCTCCAAGGATTAAAACCTCCTAAATCTCCTAACTATCTCGAGCACCGGTTCGGGCTACAAACCCTACTTCTATGCTCAATTCGATGTGCATGGTGCTCGAGGCTCAATTCCGTCAGTCCCAGCAACAAAACCAAAATGAAGGGGAGCTACGGAGCTCTACCCCGAGACCTACGGACCACTTATTGATCAAGTGTTTCAAGCCAAGCGGCCATGGCTACCTCTCACATAGCCGACGCGCAATGCCTACCTTACGGGTGTAGTGAGCTTACCTTGATGCTCGATCGAGTTCCCTCCTCTCTCTTGCACTCCGGTAGCTCCACGATCCTTGCGGAAAGCTCAAGCAACCTCAAGCCCTCTCCGTCAAGCTCCATCCTCCATAGCCGCGCGAGAAAAGAGAAGAGAAGAGAAGAAGAGAAGATGAAGAGAGAATATGGGGAGCATCTTCTCCACGATCCCTCACTCTCACACACTCACTTCTTCACTCCCTCACACTCCCTCAATCCCTCACTCAAGCACAAGCAAGAAGGCAAGAAACAAGAGAAGAAGAAGAAGAAGCTTTGGCCACACACAAGAATGATCTTCTCATTCACTTTTGAACTTTATATACATGCCCTACTTTTTGGGCAGTCATCCCCACATTTTACATGGTCGGCCATTAGCCTAGGCCCTCTTTTCCTATTTCCTACCGTTCTAACTTATCCCGTTCCCAACTAGTGCATACAATTTGCACAGGAGTGAGCTTGGCACTCTTTTACAAGGATTTGGGAGCGCTTTCACAATTAATGGTGCACTTTTACTCTTTTCTTTTCTCGAGGCGACGTTGAGGCCTTCTGGAGAGGTCGTCATTCAAAATTTTCAAGGTCTGACTTCCATCCGGGGCTCCTTTTCCTTCCTTTGTCCTGTGCCCTTTCGGTTATCTCCTTTTTCCATTTTCCTGCTCCTCTGCTCCATTTTCCCACTCCTCTGTGCTACGGTAAACAGAGGCATTCGCTCTTGGAATGGGCCAACTTGTAGGCTAAATCTTTAATTATGTTTTTGCAGAGCAATCTCCTCCTCCTTGTGTTACCTTAGTTATTCTTCATCCTCTTCTTGCCTTTTCATGTGCTCTTCTTCTAGTCTCTTCGATTCCTCCTCCACCCTTTGTAGCTCTCTATTTTTCTTGGAGGTTGATCAAGGTTTTCTTATGGGGATTTTGAGAGTGATCTTTTTCCTCTCCCCTTGGCTCAATAATTTTGAGCCTTGCTGCTTCACTAACTTTTATCTAGCTCAGGGCTTCTTGTTATTGAGATGGTTGGTCATTCTCCTTTTCATTTTAGTAACTCTCTCCATGTTCTCTTATTGTTCCTTGTGGACTTCATCTTCCTCATGTTTTCCTACTGAAAGTGAGATGGTTGGGCTTGCTGGGGTGGAAGAGCGATGCTCCTCTCAGATTGGTGGTCACGGCTCCAAAGTCTCCTCTACTACTTCTCTTTCTGCCTCCACCAGAGCTTCCTGAATGATGGTAGTTAACACTCCTCCAAATCCTATAGTCAAATCCTTGGAGGCAAGTTCTTTTCTCTTGGACTCTGCTATGGTACCTGGAGAATCCCTTCTGGCACCCTTGATGCTATGGCTAGTACCTTTGCCGATGCTTGTATTGTCTTTCAAACGACATAGGCATTCCAATTTACCTCATCCAAGGTGTTGGTTACAAGACTCTCCAACAATGGTATGCCTATTTTGTTCATGGGAGCATTATATCTCTGGCTTGAGAAAAGGGTGTGGACTATTTTAGCCTACATGTGAATGGTGGGGTCCAAAATACTAGCTAGGCTGATTGTTTCATTTAGTGTAAACCTTCTTTTTCTCCATCCCTAGCATCCCGTACACATCCTTTTTTGGCCCCTTTTCCGGCCTTTGTGCTTATCCCTGCACCTTCTCCACAATTTCTAGATTAAGGGAAACTTCCATCTTTTCCAGCCCCTTTTTGGCCCCTTTTCCGGCCTCTGTGCTTATCCCTGCACCTTCTCCACAATTTCTAGATTAAGGGAAACTTCCATCTTTCTAGAGGTTTCACCTTGCCTGATGGTCATCGTGCCAATGTTCCTTCTTATGTGGAAAGCTCTTAGAAATTATATGCATATGCCGTGGTCGATTTTCTAGCCAACCTTCTCCATGTATCTATGGAGATTGCATTGGTCAACTATTTATCTCACTGCACCTTCCTTGTTCACCAATTCTCTCAAATTATTGATGCTATGGTACTTTAGTTGGTTATATACTTGTGTTTTAGTGGCCAATTGGTACTTGTTGTGCTCTTTCTCTGAGAATGGGAGTCGGCCTACCATCTAGAGTTCTTGTTATGGCACAATAGTTTACAATTAGCTCTTTTGAGAGTAATTTTTGCAAAAAAGAAAAAAGTTTAAGATCAAACATTATGGAATGGTGTGATGTCCTAGTATAAAGGAATGGAAACTTTTTATACTTCAAGCAATCCACACATTCCAAGCATGAATTCCATAAAAGATTTTCTTCAAGTACAAGTTCCCTTTATTTGTCCTTTTTTGCTTTTGAACCTTTTTTTCTTTTGAATTTTGATTTGAAGTTCTAAAGTTCAAGTTATGTTTTCTTTTCCACCTTACCCCATCCCCTTAGGAATGATGAAATTCCTTCATAGGATTGGAGGATGAAAGGTTAAGGGCATGAAGCACTTGCTTGCATAGAACTGTGGATTATACTCTAAGTGGGCATGATTGTCCATGTTTTGAGGCCTAATGCCTATGTGTGTAATGTAGGTTAGGACATTAGTTAAGAAGTCTCCAGATTTCATTCTACTAGCAACGTGTAATTCTTCCTCAGTCAGGAGAGTCAATCCAAATAGGGATGGACCATGACATATGACTCTAAAGGCCATTTTCACGTGACGGTCAAGGCTCTAAATGAGGTGGGAGCCACATAGGTAGGGTCATCTTAGCGGTTTTGATTGTGTGTCTCTACTCGGCATTGGTTATAATTTGGTAGCCCTCTTGTTCCCATTTGATATGTAAAGCATAACATTTTCACAAAAAGGAAGAGCCAAAGTCGGCTAGCTTTGTCAGCTCTTCTAGCTCCTGGCTTGTTGTAGAGACTTTGTATCTGCTATTTGATGTGATCAACTATTGTTTGCAAGATTTCTCTCAAGAGATCTCATTGGCAATCAATTCCTTGGATACCTTGTGAATCTTGATGAATAGAACTCATATTCCTCCCAAATGCATGGCAAGGAGTGTATTCCCATTGCTAATGTCTCATCGAGGAGGCCTAAGTCTAGTCATTCTTCATAGCTCTTGGCTAGTGTGGTGAATGTGGCATTCAATCATTTGATTCAAGTGATGAGGTCATCACCCATGTTCATGTGGCGAGGTTCGAGGCTAAGACAAGGATAGATCTACGCTTATAGGAGGGTTTGAGGCCTATGGGAGATTGGGGTTTGGCAAGAGTGGATAACTTAGGAAGTGATGTGTGCGTTGTTAATTGGTCAATAGGGTATGTAGTGGCCATTTGTGTGATGGGTTGGTCTTGGGGCTCAAAGAATGCATTGCTTTCCGCTTATGGAGCGGTTGGGACACTAGGAGTGTCAGGTTGAGTTGATATAGGGGCAACTAGTTGTGGTTTTGGTTGATAGACATGTTGGGGCTCGATGGGTTTATTGGTTCCTTTTGGACCAATTGGTTTCTCAATCCTCGTTGGCTTACCATTTGGTGAAGATTGACTAGAGGTCCTGGATTGAGGGATAGGTGTACCTCGCTCATAGTCTTGGGCAACCAAATCTAGGTATTGCCTTCGTAATAGCCTTGAGCATACAATAGTCTTAAGGCACCCATCAAGGCTTGACCATTTGTCTACTTCAGTAGTGCTAGCTTTGGATCCTAGGCTTAGGGAATGATATTATGTGGTTAGAGTTCACAAAATTTGGCTTCTAGGTGGCTGCGGTTTGGCATTTGGGTACCCATTTGAGTTGTTTCTCAGTGGTCTTGGGTGTGGCTTCTTTAGGTGGTAGAGGCAGTTTGTCTTGGTAGGGTGGGACAAGTTAAAACTCCCCTACTTAGACCTTCCACTTGGTTCCTCTACCAATGGCACTACAAGCTATTGCAATGGAGCCACGCTACCCTTCCTGAAAGCCGTCACTATCTGAACATTGTCATTGTGGCAAGGTGAATGCGTTGTGAGTCATAGTCGACATTGTAGTGTGCTTGTTTCTTGAATGTGCATCCTAGTAGCGATTCCTTACCATTAACGGCCTTTGTGTTAGGCATCACACAAAATATCATAGGTAGGCTTTCAAGCTCAATAGAGACCATTATTTTGTGCTTTCTCAGCAGTGAGTAGGAGTGCCCCCCAAATCCAAATGGGTTGAGTTTTGCATTAGTATCAATGAGGGTCCAATGGTCATGTGTAAGGATATTATAGTCAGCTCCCTCGCCAATAAGTGCATCAAAGACATGTGGCTTTTGGGTAATCACCGATATGTATAGGTAGGAAAGTTATATCATTTTCTCATTCCCATCCTGTATCTCAATGATAGTGGCAACTCTTACATTTATAGGGGTTTCTAGCATTAGAGGCTCCTATAGTGGATGCATTGGTGTTGGTTGATTACTAGAGCTCCTATCCATCATGCAGAGAGTGGCACTGATGGCTGGATCCTCCTCTTTGGCAGTAGTTGAGATTATGTGACTTTCTGGGACTCACCAACTACCCCGGTAGCTTGTTTATAATCCTCATCTTCATCTGAGAATGGCATATCAATGGTGGCTAGCACATGCATTCAATCCCGCTCATCCTCAAGGCAAGGGATATACTTTATTAGTGGCCCTTATGAATTATTAACTTCTATGTCTCCTTTCAACATGATGGAGATTGCATCTAGGATGACCAAAGTGGTCTTCCAAGCATCCATCTCAACTCTCATGACTTTCCATAAGAACATTAGACCTTTACTCCAATCTTCTATCACTTGTGTATTTCGCATCTAGGGTTGGCCTAGTAGGATGTCGTAGTCCACTCCCTTCATAACTATGAAGTTCAGTGAGAACTGGACTCCCACTATCTTCAAGGCTAGCCTTTTAGCACTCCAAATGATCTGACCCTCATTTCGTTAGCCAACGTGACATCAAACCTTGTGGTCTCCACATATGGGTTACCCCAAGCCTAGAAGATTGTATGGTTGAGCACATTGACTCCAACTCATATATCCATAATTCCCTTTCTTGTAGCATCTCCTAATGCTTTGATAGGCAAGACTATGTGTATCTCTGTGCCTTCCCAAAATGCATTTACCTACAAAGACTTAGGCATTGAATTCAAGGTTAAGCTTGGTATGTGCATTACTGAGTCGTGGTTAGGAAAAGTTGGTCACTCCAAGCTCGTCATGTCATTCTACCCACTACTTCAACCCTTGCCATAACGTTGAGTTCTACCTAAGTAATTTTCCCAAAGGCAGAGTCATGGGGGCCGATATCAATGTCATGAGCAAGTTGCCAACCGCCTACTTTTCATTAGGCTCTACACTCTTTTGCCAATGATCTTGGGCAGTATGCCCACCTGTGGCATCTAGGCTCTGCCTATACGATGCTACTATGTGGGGTGTGGATGTGTCTCTTGATCTTAACCGACTAGGCAAGAGTGGTGTGCTCATGCTAAAGAGCTCATCAATTTTGTCTTCAATAACAAGTTCTGCATATTTTAGGTGTACTTGGGCTTCTCTCACCCAGTCCTTGACCTTATCAACCACTTATAATTGGTGCCTCTCAGATCGGGATATTCTCCAATCTTGGCACTTTTCTTTCTCCTATCTTAGGAGCAGACGTCTTTGCTTTTTCATCCGTGACTTGCTTTCCCCTTGTAACATGGTGGCACTATTTGTCTTAAGGGTAATCTTCATCTCATCCCACTTTTTTCCTTCTTCTACGGCTTCT
Organism: Lygodium microphyllum; assembly: GCF_053477565.2. Taxonomy (NCBI): domain Eukaryota; kingdom Viridiplantae; phylum Streptophyta; class Polypodiopsida; order Schizaeales; family Lygodiaceae; genus Lygodium; species Lygodium microphyllum. Next base: position 36,060,704 of record NC_141162.1, on the reverse strand, counting down.
CTTTCCATCAAGTGTCTCAACTTTGAATAGTCTCAATGGTATGGATGGCATGATAGCCAAATCAGTGGAAGGTTTTCACCAAGGGGACTTGGCATACAAGTGTGTGTGATCCCACACTTAGGGCATCTCAGGTCCACCTTGTCTCGATTGTCTTGCTCCCTTTTGAGGCATCAAGATGAGATGTGTCTTGGGTGACCACAAGTCCAGCATCCAATGAGATGTGTCTTGGGTGACCATAAGTCAAGTCCAGCATTCGATGGATTCCTGCTTCTGTCCTCCTAGACCTCTACCTCTTCCCCTACCCAGCACCATCATTGTCACTAGTTTGAAATCCATCAAGATGGGATTATCGTCTTTGTTGTACAAGATGTAAGGGTTTATGTATGCTTTGTCCTCATTCGTCTCCTCTACATAATGTATCAAAGCATTGCTCAATGGTTCGATGGGTCTAGGTAGTCTAGGTATCCCTGTGGGGTTGATATCCATCCTAAGGACAAGTGGTTTAAGATGAAGAGAGCCCTAGTATTAAGGGTAATCTTCATCTCAGCTATCCCTATGGAGCCCCCTCCCGAAAGGCTGCAGTCTATACCCTAGGTAATAAGGCTGATTATATGGTTGTGAGTATGAAAATCGCCTTGGTAATCGGAAATACATTACATCATGGCCAAACCTACCACAATTGGTACAAGGTCTGGATCTAGAATCCATACACTTGGTCAAAATTTAGTTTCATTTTCAGCAATGCACGCATTGCACATGTGAGGTCATGCAAGCCTTCTCATCATCTCTTGCAATCTAGCCAACCCTAGCTTCATGTCTACCAACTCTTCAGGCCCTAGTCAACACTCTTTCCCTTATCTTGCATGCTCTAGTTAGATCTCTCACCAATGGTTGTAGCCCTTTTTGAGGTTCTAGAGACTATGATGTATTGGGTTGTGGGTCTTGACCTCCTCTCCTTGACTAGGTCATCCACTCGTATGGCTTCCTTGAAGACCCTAGCTAGCGCATCCCTTTGCATGGTGGAGTTTCTCACCAAGGCCTTGTAAAGCTCTTCGCTTCATATGTGGCTTATGAACACAGTGGAGACTGCTCATTTGCTAGCTCACTCTCTCCGGGATGGGATTCTCTTAAAGAGACTCCACACATGGGTGATGTAGTCTCGAATATCCTCCTTGTCCTTTTGACTTACATTCATCAACCTAACGATGAGGTTGTTAGAGTATCCTGACTCAAAGAATCTCCTAATGAAGAGACTCTTGAGGGTATTAAAGTCATTGCATTTAGCATTGTTTAGACTAGTATACCACGTCCATCCTTTGTCTCCTAGGCAAAGTCCAAAATCTTGTGCATATTGAGCAAGTTCCGTGAGGTCATTAGCCTTGCATATTTGCTCAAACTACTCCACAAAACTATATGAGCCATTGTCAGGTTGATACTTGTCAAGTTGCTTAGCAATCACACGTATCCTAGTCTAGCTCTTAGAATTCGTGGTGATTCCTAGTCTTGCTAACAATGTAGTCGCTAAAGCTGCTCCACTCTGCTCAGCAGTTGTGCTATCTAAGAGTCACTTCGTTTGAGAAGCTTGCTTAGCATAAGATCAGCTTCTAGTGTTCTCTCCCTCTCAACGTTTGGTCCTATCCTATTTTAGTTGGTGAGTGCTAAGATACATTGAACCTTGTGCATTTCTATATCTAGCCTTAGCTTTTGAGCTTGCTGCTCTTAGTTGTAGGCAGTTATACCTTACAATGCTCTCCTTGCCAACTTCCACTTTTCCTCAAGATCAGCTATAGGGTTCTTAGGAAGTTGAAAGAATTTCAAACCCTAAAGAGTTGAAGGCTTCTTCTCAAGGCCCATCTTGCTTGAAGTCGAAAGGAATTCAAAGTCCTTAAGTAACTATATGAATTATGTGACAGACCCTAGTTCAAATGAATACGTAGGGTTTCGTTGTAGGGAAGCCAATGTCCCAAATTGCAATCAACATTGCAAAGATACTCCTTCATTCAAAATAATGAGGAAATTAAATTAGGTTATCTCTAGAAATCTCAGATGATAACAGGGATAAAGCCGAGACTAGATGCTATCGCATCAAATCGGAATTTCCTTTGGGGCGGCAGAGAGAACAAAGAATTTTCGAGCACATATTGTGCACTTCTGCTTGTGTTTGTACTTGAATTGATAAGAAGAAAATATTTCAATTTGGATTCAGGTTGAAACACCTGGGAAAGGCATGTTAAGCACACCCAGCTAGCTGCCAATCCTATCCAAGGGGGTTTTTGATAGCCACGTTAGGAATGTGGACCGAGCCCGTCGTGAGAGGTCTCTCCGTAGAAACGTTTGTTCATAGGAGGATGCTTGGGTGCGAGAGGGGGCTCTGTGTTTGTAAATCCCCTTCCTCTAGGTCCTACTCAGATGGTCTATGTGACTCGGGAAGGAATCTCGAGGCCCTATTACTAGTGCAAGGGCGGAACTTGGAGGAAAATACTCATCCTTACAGATTGCGGGAATTGTCCTATGGACAGGATTTGTATCTCAATTGAAATTTTAATATAAAGTTTACTTTCAAGGAATTTTTCTTATCTGTTTTCATGTCAGTGCATAAAATTACATAAAGGAGCATGTGACTAACGGGTTAATTAAGGAAGTTGCTTGTATGTGTTACCACTAATGTGTCCTTAGGTAAGTAGGAAACTAAAGCTATCAAGGAAAGCGGGTGGGCGGAACCCCCAATGGGTCCGTCCTACGATAGGGTGGTCCCAGAGAACTGGAAGGCTTCTCAACGTTCAAATCGCGAGATGACGTATTGACCTTAGATAATGTTCGGTAGAATCTTGGCTCATATCGTTTTAGGGGACCAGAATGGGACTTTACCCTACGGGTAGAGAGGTCGAGTGATGCATCCCTCTCGTTTTCCATTCTCTTTTAACCAAGTGCGATATAAGTCCGCCTGGGTTTAGATGCTCTACGCAAAGTAGATCATCAATACTAGAAGCACGCAGAATGACATGACCATTAGAAACCCAAGAAGATTCAGATCTAACAGGGTTGGCCATTACATTTCGTTGTGGAGTAGACTCAAGAGTTGCTAATCGAAAAACCATGTGACATTCCGTGGGAGTGCCAGGCAACATCTTTTAGATCAAACTCTTGATAGACTACTAAAACGTGTCGCGTGTCCCAAGCACATTATAGTTGGTATCAAAAAAAACCAATAAAAAACATAAGCAAGATAAGAGTAAATCAGGTAGAGTGAATTAATGTTTTCACTAGAAAACATTTTTTATTTCTCATGTGAGGATTGTTGTTGCATCCACACCTACGAGGCGTGGAGCAGATTCCTCATATTTCATATCATGTTTGGGACTCCTATGAGCTCCTCAAGCTATCGTCGAAGAACCAACATGATGGGGATCTTGGATCACCTCAACAACCCGTTGTTTGTGGAAAGGCATTGGACTTGGAGTGCAAGTTGCTGCTACATAGATGCCAACCGGTTTGCTTATCTTCAAAACAATTTGAAGAGCCTAAAATGGTTGGAGGACTTGAAGGTTATCAAGTTATTCATCTTCCATGAGACACATGTGAACTCGATCCTACACATCGGAAGCCGGGAGGTAGAACAGACACGCTACATCTATGAAGAGGTGGTCAAAGTCTTGCCGGTAGATAGAATTAAAATAATGGAGTGATGCGAACATCATGGCTATCAGAAGATGGGATTTCTTGAACTTCCCATGACTTATCACTTCCTAAGAATCCATTCCCCAAAACCATATTACTACTCTGTCCTTGTAAAAGAATCCAATAAGGACTTGTTCTCCTACATTGATGTATCTTTTGACCAGTTATCTAGCCTATCTCTATCTCCCCCGAATGATTGTACTTGAGGCTTATACCTCTTTTGAATAAATGAGAACTTTATAATTACTTGACTTGTTGCACAGTGTTGAAGTATGTGTGATTTAATCAAAATCAGTGCATTGAGACAAGTTGTGAAGAGATGTGTAAATGCAATTTTAACGTGAAAATTTTAATCAAATCAGACACAACCCCAAATGCAAAATCAAGATCGTGTTCCAACACTAAGCCCGACACAAGCACAAGAGAAGAAGTTTCTTCTCAAACAAATCAAACCACTAGAATTTGATGGGAAAGGGAAGACTATTGAAGCCGATGTTGAAGTATGGATTGAATCCATGGAGGATTACTTCAATGTAAAAGAAACAGCACTTGCAAACTAGGCTATGATTGCCAAGCTCAAGCTTATTGGCAAAGCTAGGCTCATGTGGAAGTAATGGTGCAAGGACCAAGCAATAGCTGAAAGAACAGTAACTTGGGATAAACTCAAAGAAGCACTGCAAGGGAGATATATGCCACCGGTATACAGGACTTAGAAGATGAACGAGTTCTTTAAGATAAAGTAGTTTGTTCTATCATTGGAGGCATACTACTCAAAATTTGTCTCCTTGCTAAAGTATGCCTCGACTATGAGCATATCCCAACACATTTCCAAATTTTGCAATGGGTTAGATGCACCAATGAACACCCGATTGGAATCTATGCGTCCTACAGATTTACAAGACTCACTGATAAGAGCAGATCCCATTTTCCAAGAAGTTCAACCCAAATCCAAGAATAATAAATCTTGGTCTTATAAAGACCAGAACTAGGGAACGACAAAATCCCAATCTAAAATAGTACAAGGACAAGGTCAAGGATAGTGGAAGAAACCAAAGGCGAATGCAGTCAGTGACTTTGTTCCTATAGAGAGAAATAAATATTCTATCCCAAGGATAGACGAGTTACTCAATCGCCTACAAGGGGAAAAAATATTCTCAAAAATTGACTTAAGGTCAGGGTATTACCAAATCTGCATCAAGGATGAGGATATTCCAAAGATAGCTTTCAACACTAGATATGGTCATTTTGAGTTCACAGTAATGTCCTTTCGATTAACCAATGCTCCTGCAACATTCAATAGGCTAATGCAAGATATCTTTAGACCATACCTTGACGAGTTTGTACTTGTTTTCTTTGATGACACCCTAGTGTACTCCAAAGAAGAACAAGACCATGAACCTCAACTTCACATTGTCCTTGAAATCATGAGGATGCACAAGCTTTATGCCAAAAAGAAAAAGTGTGACTTCCTCAAACGACAGATTGAGTATCTAGGCTTCATTGTATTAGAAAAGGGAATCTCCATGGATCCTGCAAAGGTTAAAGATGTACAAGAATGGCCCCCATCAACCACTATTAAGGAACTGCATAGCTTTTTTGGTCACAGGATGGTATAGAATTATCATCAAAGATTATGTGTTAGCTACGGCACCCCTCATAGATCTACTAAAGAAGCATGTCGCCATAGTGTGGACAGCCACTACTAAATAAGTAAGCTTCAACCAACTCAAACATAGCTTAGTGACAGTGCCAATTTTGAAACTCCCAGACTTGAGCAAGGAGTTCGAACTTGCTACATATACCAGCTCACTTGCACTAGGTTGTGTACTAATACAAGAAGGTCATCCCGTGGCATATTCCTCAAGGAAGTTAAAAACCCATGAGAAAAATTATGCTACTCATGACTTGGAAGTGTTGGCTATCATCTAGAGGCACTACTTGCTCGGCAACAAATTATCCTTGGTCACAGACTACAAGAGCATCAAATGGTTCTTCTCCCAGGCCCGACCTCAACATGAGGCAACACCTCTAGATCGAGGTGCTACAAGAGTATGACTTTGAAATCAAATATAGACCTGGCAAGGAAAATGTGGTTGTTGATGCCTTAAGTCATAAACTGTTCCTCAACTCTCTCATTATGGAGGAACCTTCGATGGTCGGATCACTAGCCACCATGGTGTCAATGCTAGGCAACCCTATCCTTGAATTGGCTAGGAAGGACTCTAAACATGACCCACAATATTAGAAAATGATAAAGGAAATCCTAGAAAAGGACCAAAGTCCCAAACTCAAAGTTAAATACCAAGAGTACTCTGTCTATGAAGGCCTAGTCTACTTTAGGACAAGACTATATATTCCTTTGAGTCAAAGACTTAAAAAATGGATACTCTGGGAAGCACATGATTTCCCTTTCTTTGGTCATCCAGGATATGCCAAGACCCTCAGCATGGTTAGAAAGAGCTATCATTGGGAAAGACTTAAGCGAGATATGTTCAAATATGTCATAGAATGTCTGTCTTGTCAACGCATCAAGGTAGAGCATGTGAAGATGCCTGGAAAGCTACAACCTCTTGACATCCCTCAGATGAAGTGGGAATTTATCAACATGGACTTTGTATTTGAGTTACCTTCTGTGCAAGGAGGATATAACTTAATAATGGTGATAGTAGACATGCTAACAAAGGTTGCTCATCTTATTCTAACAAAAACCAATTACAAAGCTTTAGATATTGCAAGAATTTTTGTAAAAGAGATTTTTAGGTTACATGGGGTACCTAAAAGGATCATCAGTGACCATGATTCTCTTTTCACATCTCATTTTTGGAGAGGGATATTTGAAGCTATTGAGACTCAGCTATATTTTAGTGCGGCCTATTATCCTCAAACTGATAGCCAAACAAAAAGGGTGATTGAAGATATGCTTAGAGCATATTGTTGTCACGAACCCAAGAAGTGGATCCAATATCTACCCTTGGTGGAGTTCGCCTACAATGCTTCCTTCTAGCAAAGCATTCAAATGACACATTTTCAAGCATTGTATGGGCATGATTGCCGTTCTCCATTAAATTTCTCAAACCCTACTTTAAGGGTAGAGGCTTCCAAGAAGATGCTAGAAGAAATGGATGAACACATTAAGGCCATTAGGCAAGACATCAAAGTTGCCAAGGATAGGCAGAAGGCTTACGCGGATTTGAACAGGCAAGAGCGGCTCTTCAAGGAAAGGGATATGGTTTTCATTCGTGTACGACCCAAGAAGAGTTCCTTATCCTTGGGAGAATTTAAATTGCTTAGCCCAAGGTATTGCGGGCCTTACAGGATCCTCAAAAGCCTAGAACCTAATGCTTACAAACTTCAACTCCCTAAAAATGAAAAAGTTCACAACGTATTTCATGTTAGTCTACTAAATAAATATATGTCTAATCCTAGCCATGTACTGAGTGATCAACATATTGTAATGCCTAGCCAAGGAGTCCTTGAGCTGTAGCCAAATAAAATCCTAGGTACTAGGGAAAGACAGTTGAGGAGTAGAAACCTTAGAGAATACCTTGTCCAGTGGAAGGATTATCTTGAAGAAGATACTACATGGATAGATGAGAATTCTCTTCATCAACAATACCCACGGTTACTCTCGAGATGAGGACATCTCGATTTCTCTAGGGGGAGAAAGATATGATACTTCCATACAATTAAAAATTAGTTGGTTAGTTCAAATTTTAGTTAGTCAATTAATAAGCTAGTAAGGTTACTAACTAAAGACTAACTAAAGTAAAACTAACTAACAATTTTTATTTAATTAAAATATTAAAAAAACAAGAGTTATAATCCGATATGTTTCCCAGATTGACAAGGACTGTAGCCACCCTTTACAGAAGTTACAACGTGAACAAGAGTTATGAGCCATATTAATCACTAGTGTTAATGTGTATAGTATGGATGGTCCAAAAATATTAGATTTTTGAGCAAAACTAGCATATTTTAGATATTAATTATTGTAAATATCCTTAAAAACTATGGAGATTTCTAGAACAAGATGTCATGTTTAAAAAAAGCAATTGGTTTTTTCAGCTTATTTTGGAGATTTAATACAAAAAAAGAAGGATTGGAGAAATAGTGTGCATCGCGATCAGTTTATGGGCAACAAACAACACTTCGAACAGGGAGGAGTGAACTGGAAGATTTCTAATCAAGTATCTTGGAGTTTTACCCTCCTTTCGGAACCAATGGAACTATCAAAATTGTGATTTGAGCATTATATTGTTGATTTTTCTAAGATCCCCTCCATAAAGAGCTTTTCTTCTCAACCACAACCCTTCGTCTCTTGTTTAGCTATAAATATGAGGCATGGGGAGCAGTTAGAGAAGTACAAGGAGACCCTAAGAGGCTGCAAGAGAGAGGTAGAGAGAGGGAAGTAGAAGAATACCAATCCAAGATATTTTGAGAGAGAGTGAGAGAGAGAGAGAGAAGTTACCCCGAGAGGCTACGAGGGAGAGAGTTAGCTCAATTCCCCCTATCTCGGTCTTCGACTAAAGCCATCGATTAAAGCCATCTTCTCTTATGATCTCTCATTTCAAATTCATTCCTCCTTCTTTATCTCTCAAATCCACTTACGGACGATGACCCCCAAGTAAAAGATCTTTCCAAATGCTAAAACTCCCACCACAACCAACGGGACCACAACTGCAGAAACCACATCTCTTATGAATTAGGTGCATCTTGTTGTATTAGGAAAAAGAAATTGGGAGAAAAGAATTTTTGCATTAATTATAGTAACTTAATTGAGCATATTTTGAGATCATGAGAGTACTAGAAAAATTTTATTCATCGCATTCATCTCAAGTGATCGATTAAAATTGCACTTAGAAGTCATTAAATTGCACATAAATTGCATGGAAATTTCATGCTAATATATATATGGAAATTTTCAAGAATATGTATTAAACTACAATTAAGATAAATAGATTTTATGCATCTGCATCCATTTTCTTGGTTGAAATAATAGGAAATTTTATTACGTCTCATAAAACATAGATTGAACTTATGATAGAATACGTAGGGTTCCTAGAAAGTTGAAAGAATTTAAAACCCTAAAGAATTGAAGAATTCTTCTCAAGGCCCATCTTGCTTGAAGCTGAAAGGAATTCAAAGTCCTTAAGTAACTATATGAATTATGCAACAAACCCTAGTTCAAATGAATACGTAGGGTTTCGTTGTTGTAGGGAAGCCAATGTCCCAAATTGCAATCAACATTCCAAAGATACTCCTTCATTCAAAAGAATGAGAAAATTAAATTAGGTTATCTCTAGAAATCTCAGACAATAATGGGGATAAAGCCGAGACTAGATGCTATCGCATCAAATCGGAATTTCCTTTGGCAAAGAGAACAAAGAATTGTCTAGTACATATTGTGTACTTCTGCTTGTGTTTGTACTTAGGAACACCTGTTTGGAAAAGGAGTCATATAACAAAGGAAGTGATAAGAAGAAAATCTTTCAAATTGGATTCAAGTTGAAACACCTGGCTGGGAAAGGCATGTTGAGCACCTTTAGCTAGTTGCCAACCCTATCCAAGGGGGTTTTTGATAGCCACGTCGGGAATGAGGACCGAGCCCATCGTGAGAGGTCTCTCTATAGAAATTTCTATTTGTAGGAGGATGCTCGAGTGCCAGTGGGGCTCTAGCTATAAATCCCTTGCCTCTCAGGGTCCTACTTAGATTGTCTATGTGACTCAAGAAGGAATCTCAAGGCCCTATTACTAGTGCAAGGGCAAAAACTTGGAGGAAAATAAGACGCATCCTTATGGATTGTAGGAATCGTCCTATGGACAGGATTTGTATCTCACTTGAAATTTTAATATAAAGTTCACTTTCAAGGAATTTGTTTGATTTGTTTTTGTGTCAGTGCATAAAATTACGTAAAGGAACATGTGACTAATGGGTTAATTAAGAAAGCTGCTTGTATGTGTTACCACTAATGTCCCCTTAGGTAAGTATAAAATTAAAACTATCAAGGAAAGCGGTTGGACGGAAACCCCGACGGGTCTGTCCTACGGTAGGGTGGTCCTAGAGAACTAGGAGACTTCTCAACATTCAAATCGTGATGACGTATTGGCCTTAGATAATGTAGGGTAGAACCCTAGCTCATATCTTTTGAGGGGACCGGAATGGGACTTTACCCTATGAGTAGAGAGGTCGTGATGCATCCCTCTCATTTCCCATTCTCTTTGAACCAAGTGCAATATGAGTCCATCTCGATTTAGATGCTCTGTGCAAAGTAGATCATCTGAAGACTACTGACGCTAGAAGGCCATAGAATGACTTGACCATTAGAAACCTAGGAAGATTCAGGTCAATCCTAACATGGTTGGCCGATACGTTTTGTTGTGGAGTAGACTCGGGAGTCACTAATGGACAAACCCTATGACATTCTGTGGGAGTTCCAGGTGGCATATTTTAGATGGACTACTAAAATGTGTTGCGACCCAAGCATGTTACATTGTCCAAGTGGACTTGTGACTCAAACTATCCGAGTGGTAGCAGGACTCAGATGATTGTGGAATCCATCCGAGTGTGGCAATCGAGGGTCCAAAACGATGAAAAATCACTTAAATAATCATGGCACCTATCCTAACATTACAACTAGGATCAAAAGCATCAACACTTAGAGCATACATGTCGGGCTCAAGGATGCGGGAATGCGAATCGATGAATGAATCTGTGCTCCTGCCCTATAGCTCTCTCTCTCTCTCTCTCTCTCTCTCTCTCTCTCTCTCTCTCTCTCTCTCTCTCTCTCTCTCTCTCTCTCTCTCTCTCTCTCTCTCTCTCTCTCTCTCTCTCTCTCTCTCTCTCTCTCTCTCTCTCTCTCTCTCTCTCTCTCTCTCTCTCTCTCTCTCTCTCTCTCTCTCTCTCTCTCTCTCTCTCTCTCTCAAGCTCTCTCTTAACTAAATGCAAACAAAAAAGCTCTCTCTCTACTCTCTTGGCTTCTCAAACCCTTTCTCTCTTGTCTTATTACTTCCCCCTTCTCTCTCTTTGCTATACTAATGCCTTGAAGCTCTCTTTTCCATGTTTTTTCCCTGTCTTGGGCCTTCTATTACAGTAGAAACCCTTGTATGTGTTTCTCTATTTTCCTTGTTTTTTCTTACCTAAATGCATCCCAAAATCATAAGCAGCCACTTACATAATCCAACCTACTTAGCCAAATCCAAAAAACTAGAAAAACTTACTTGCAAAGGAGATCAAATGCCTCTTCAACTCCCTTGCTTCCTACCTATCCCAAGCATCGGTTTAGGGAAAATCCTACTTCAATGCTCAATTTGGAGTATTCAAGCACTCAAAGCTTGAATCTGTTGGTTCTGGCAGTAGAATCAAAAAATGGGAGCTTCTCACTCGACCGCCAAGACCCACAGACCGCTTATTGTTTCAAGTGTTTCAAGCAAAATGCAATGGCTACCTCTCACATAGAGGTGCGCGCTTTCTCACCTACAAGTGTAGTGATCTTACCTCCATGCTCGATCGTGTTTCCTCCTCCCACAAGCACTCCGGTAGCTCCATGATCCAAGGTACAAACCTAAGCAAGCTCAATCCTCAAGCTCCATGATCCATTTCCACGTGTGAGACAAGAGAAGAGAAGAGAAGAGAAGAGAAGAGAAAAAGAAGAAGAAGAGAGGAGAAGATGGAGAGCTTCTTCACCCACCACCACAGTCCCTCACCCTCACACACTCACTCCCTCACACTCCCTCTCTCAAGCATAAGCTCAAGCAAGCAAGAAGAAGAAGAAGAAGAAGAAGAAGAAGAAGAAGAGAAGAAGAGAGCTAGTTTTGGCTACACACAAGAATGAGTTTCTTCATTCACTTTTTGCCTTTTATACAAAACCCTAATCCCCTTTGGACACCCATCCCTTTTTTACACACTCGGCCATTTTAGCCTAGGTCCTCTTTTCCTATTCCCTTCCTATTTGCATTATGTCTTCACCCATGCCTGTCTACATTTACAAATTGCACAGGAGGAAGCCTGACAATGCTCTTTTACAAGGATTTAGAGTGTGCTTTTATATTTAAAATGTGCCTTTCCACTTTTGCGCTTACCTTGAACTTTTAAGGTTTCCCTTATGCTTTTGTCCTTTTTTCCTTCTATTCCTTCAATCAAGCTGCCTTTTTCCACTTTGCTCTACGTCTTTTTCTTTCTTTCTTTCTTGCACTGGGATTAACATTTTTCAATCATTTATATCTTGATTCCACTAGAATTCTTGGACTTTTCCAACTGGGAGATCCTTAATCTACCTCTTGGAATGAAGTATTTGGTCTCGACCCGAGGATTGACCTAAAGGGACCTAATAACCTAATGGTCTTTAGGAGTATTCTAGTACCCAATGTTGGAGATCACTTTGCAATTGGCCAAGGTTTGGAATGGACTAATTGAGTTCCCTAAAACTATGCTTAGTCTAGATCTAAGACCTAAACCTAGGAAGTCATCATTCAACACTGGTCCTATTTTTCATTGGTTGCAAAGTTTGATGGCCTTATGGTCTTCATTACACTTCTTAAGAATCCTAGGTTCTAATGAGATTTTCAACTCATAATTTGATTAGTGCACCTATTATATATATAATTCTACCATCATGTAGATGGATCTTTCAAAACTACGAGTTGTGATCTATAAGACAATGGTTCATGTTTTTCTTTTTTATATGTTCTTTAAGTTTGTATTGCAAGGACACGAGGAAAGACTTATCACCTTCATAGTACATCTGTGAATTATAAGAAGTTTGGATCTATGAGCATAATTACTTGTTTTAACTATATATCTTAATCATTTTTTAGTTTTATTAGATGTTACTAACCAATAATTGATGTCTTTGTAATGTCTAATTCATTTGCTAAAAATTCTTAGCAAAAATTTGGAATTTAGCTAACCATCCTAGGTATCCACACTATTTATCCCATTTACTTGACTAGCTTATAACTTTGGATTATATATAAGGGCTATCAAATTTCTCACTTCCCTAACCATGGATTATTATATAACAAATACTTTCTTTCAAATGCATGATACTTTAAGCTATTACAAATTAATTTAACTAGAAATCATTTTGTCAATATTAATACTAATATTGCAATATCACTTTAATTAATTATGACTAGAAATTTCTATTCTTTAATCACTTTTCAAGACTTTATAAACTAGGAGTTACTTTCGAAAGAGAAGAGCGACTTTATGACATTATATAAAAGAAAACAATTGCATTATCTAAATTTTTCCATTACTTATCCACCCATCCATTTAAAAATATAATAATCTAATTACTAATTTTTAGAAAGGAGTTCCTAATGATAAAGCCTTTTTCTACAGAAAAGACATCATATCCGAGCTATATTTAAAATTTCATCAATAACCTATATTTATGAGTTTAAAGTTCTGCATTTGATATGTCCTATGTTTTAAGAGCATTTTCATAGAAAAAAATTAATTAAGAATATACATTTATCTTCAATTTTATTTGTTTGTAATAACCATAGAAATAACATGTGAGGAGTAGCTGGACTTTGTTTGCATTCATGCTTGCATTGAGATTGGTGGTTAGGTCATATGTCCAAAGTTTTGCTACATTACTTTGCTTATATGGAGGCATCACAAAAAAGGAGTGAATGGTTAGAAATTAAGAGAATAGGGTTGCCTAGATGTGTGCTCTCCTTGGTAGGACTCAACTTAGGTACAGCTTGAGCGGATATCACTTGCTCAGTCTCATTTTCTCTCTTCACTCACTTTCTCTCTTCACTCAAGATCTATCTTCGCACTTCTCTCTCTCTCTCTCTCTCTCTCTCTCTCTCTCTCTCTCTCTCTCTCTCTCTCTCTCTCTCTCTCTCTCTCTCTCTCTCTCTCTCTCTCTCTCTCTCTCTCTCTCTCTCTCTCTCTCTCTCTCTCTCTCTCTCTCTCTCTCTCTCTCTCTCTCTCTCTCTCTCTCTCTCTCTCTCTCTCTCTCTCTCTCTCTCTCTCTCTCTCTCTCTCATCATGGCAACCATGTAGATCGAACACAGAAATATAGATAAAGCCCCGTCAAGGGGACACAAGTAAAAGAGGAGAAATGATGAGAACTAATAGATGAAACAAAAGGCAATGAGGTGCACTTCAAGAAGTAGAGGATCCAATTGGGAAGTCGTTGTCATGCATTTTCGTGTAAATTGAAAACCCCTATTAAAATATTAGGTTGGTAGGAATTTTTGTGCTTAGTTGTTTACATGACTATTTGCCTTGTTGTTTTTTGAAAGCTAGATTTTTGTGTCTAATTAGACTAGGAATTGTCTTTGGCATTGCTTTTGAATCTTTTGTCCTGGACAACTTGATTGTCTTGGTTGAGACTTTTATTTTCTTGGACAAATTGGAGCTGGATTCTGATTGTAACTATTGGACATCCTAAATCATGTATACTTTCTTGCCAATATCTTTGCACATCATAGGAATTATGGATTCACGAGCACTTCACATTGCACTTGTTAGATACACTGCACTCGAGGGTTGTCTCCTGATTTTTTATATTACTTCCATGCCATGGGTTGGGTTAATGCACTATTGCACCATCGTTGAGTACTAGCACAACATGATGCCCATTGCAACTATATGCAGTAAATTTTAGATGCACCTACACTTGAGAGAGCACCTTCATTGTGCATGCACTATTCTTTGCACATATGAGAGTTAGAATATTCATGACTAAATTAGGAGTCTTAGGTTGAGGGGAAAATGTGGTTGGGTGAGTTTGAGGGTCGTGAAGGACTCCTTCAATTGAGAGATGGGATTTGTATCTTGGTCAACATCATGAGGACCATTATTTCCTAAGTATATATGAGATTTGGGTGGGTGGAGAAAATTCAAAAAAATTATTATTCCACTAAGTGATGAGAGATTAGGTTGAGGATCTTAACTTAATCAAGGAATTCTGTTAACGTCTTGCATGATGCATGAGCACTTATGGATAGGCTAGTCACTAATCCTTCAGTGTATTCATCTTTTCACCTATTGTATTGATTATGTGATTGCATGGCATGGGTTATGACTTGGCATTTCTTCTCAAATCATGTGTGATTGAGCATGGATTCTATATTCAAAAGCATCTTTTTACCAAGGCACAAAGCATGGAACCAAAAGCAAGAAAACAAAAAGTGTCTATTTTTATTTGAGTGTGAAACAAAGGAGATGGTTCTGTGCCTTTGGGCCTTTGGGAAAGCATAAATTGGATGGTCCTTGCACACAAATTTTTTATGCTTCCTAGTAAATGTTCCAATATTAATTCTCTATGAGTAGCATGGTAGTTCCTTGGGGCTATGGATAACTATTTTGAGTTTCAAGACTATATGACAACAAATTATTTTGAGCTTAAGTATCTTGGGTTCAAGCACAATGGTATTATCACAAAGATGAATGGAATATCGTAAGGGAATGATCTACTAGCATGTGAGGTCTTGTGGGCATTGGCGATACAAGACTACATTTACACATCATGGAACAGAGATATACATCAAGGTATATGCATAGAGTGATGAATGCCCATGATTAATAGAATGCAAAACTCTCGAACATGGACTCTTATGGAGGGAAATATCAATGTGGGTTGGTACGAATAGCATGTGACATAGATCAATGGAGGGGGCATGTATGAATATGTGGATACAATTTTGCTAAGGGTACTAGTATAATGAATGGTTATGGGATTTGTGCCATTAAGAAGTGTGAGGTGCCCACCCATCGGCTGTCTAGGCACGCATTTAGTGGTCTATCAAGAAACAAATATAAGCGTCGCTGCGCGGCACTCCCATAGAATATTCCGGATTTTGTTGCTTAGGGTTTCTCGAATCCGCCTCGCAACGGAACGTTTACGACCAAACCCACTAGGATCGATCTGAAATTTGGGCTCCTAGTGGCCAAGGTCTCCTAACAACATTCTAGCTTCGGATCTTGGACATCCTACTTTACGCAGAGATACCCAATCAAAAGCAGACCCATGTCGCACTTGGTTCAAAGAGAATGGGAAACGAGAGGGATGCGTTGCTCAACCTCTCTACACATAGGACATAGCCCCATTCCGGCCCCCTAAAATGGCATGAATCGGGTTCTAACCTACCAATACCTAAGGGTCAAATGACGATAAAATCTTGTGAGAAGCCTCCCAGTTTTCTAGGACCACCCTGCCATAGGACAGACCCGTTGGGGGTTCCGCCCACCCGCTTCCCTTAATAGCTTTAGTTTTCTAATTAGGTCCTACCACATTTATGTGTGACACTTAAAGTCAGCTTCATTAATTAAGCATTTTACGGAACAAGGTTCATTTGCATAAATTATATCACAGATACAAAAATAGAGCAAAGCAATCTATTGACAAACAAGAGTCAAACAAGTTCCTTAACTTATCTTCAAGTTAATCTTTGTCTCCCGCCCATACAGGAGAAATTATGTGTCGCTTCTGTCCAACAGAAGTATCCCTTTTGCCCTGCAGAAGTAACTGGTCCAATTCACATGGCACCGCAACTCAATCCTTTATCTAGAATAGGATCTCCCAACATGGCCAGACTTTGGGGGCCACGGAGATCTTCAACTCCATTCTAGACCTAGCAAGGGGTGTCTAGAGCTCCAACTGACCCACAAGCAGTCTAGGAGTGAAACATCATTCCCGTGGTTGGCCTTTTCACCACTCGAACTTCGGCCCATGAATCAAGCAGTGCCCTCTCGGGTTAATCCGCGGTGCGATCATGGAGGTGATCCACCTGTGCAATATATCCTTCCTTAATTAAATCCTTTAAGAATCAAGCACAAACAAGGCATTCAACCCTAATATCATTTTCCAAGAAAATATTCATTTATTCCCATGGCGACTTGTCATCACAGACCCTTGCTGTGCATTTACCATAAATCACAAGCACTTGGAATAATCATCCAAACAACAACTAACAACCAGTTGAATGTAAAAGCATTTAGGATGTTGTTCGATCAACCAACAAAACCAATTGCATTCTTTTCAACCAATGCAAGAATAGATGATTTAACATTTCCATCATATATTTGCTCTCCCCCTTGGGATCTAAGAGCAATACTATGCAAATGTGTTCTTAACACTTCCTTCCTTTGGCTAGGGCATATGTTAAGGGTTCAAACACTATTCATGATGTAAGTTTTATAGGTCACTTACCTTGATTGATAACCCAACCCTAGATTTGGATTGGCAAAAGTCATCGTTATCCAATAGATCTCAAGACATCTTAGTTTTAACCCTTACGATTAATTTCTTGTATTTAGTCAAGTCATGAGGCAACTAGAAAATTATCCTCATATATCAAACATATTATAGGCATAATGTGTGAATACTTAATAAGATAAGTGCGAGATGATCTCAAATAATTAGACTCCAACAGGCCTTGCATTGAGCTAGAATCTAGTTTTTCTTAATATTTGGGCTCTTAGGCTAAGTACTTTTGAAGTATCTAAACTTTAAACAAGTACTTTCTATTCATGATTATCAATGTCAAATTCTTTTAGTAATTATGCTATTTTTAACCCTTGACTATATTTTAATCTAGCACTTGTATGCACAACCTTTTAATGTAGTTCTTTTGACAACTATGCCATTCATAACCCTTGACTAATTCTTCCTTGTAATTGCTCTACCAGCAAATAAGTCATATGTAACTAGGTGCAATTATCTTCCCTTGATATATGCACTTCACAAACTCCATCTTTCGAGTAGGTGAGATGAAATTTATCCTTTCCCATGACCTATACTCGTGCATCGTAGTATGGGGCCTAACGTATCTCATACGAGAATCAAAGCAAGCATCTATCACTTTGAAAATACATTACTTACAATTGGAACCGCAGTTGGATTGACAGTGATGCCTTTGCCCGAAGCCTTGTTGCTGATTGCAGGATTGTCATCTGCATGCAACATTCTTCGCTTGGAGGCCATCATCCGCAAGTAGACTCAAGAGATTAAGAAGGTGGAATAGATTCAAGAAGGAAGAGAGTAAGAGAAGATGGTTAAGTCAAGGTTCGAGATAGAGGGAATTGAGCTAATTCTCTTCCTTGCAGCCTCTCGAGGTGACTCTTCTCTCTCTCTCTCTCTCTCTCTCTCAAGCTCTCTTTCAAGCTCTTCCTCACAATCTCTTGGAGGGGTATCCTTCTCTCTACCTCTCTCTTGCAGCCTCTCGGGGTCTCCTTATTATTTTCTATGCCTCTCCCATGCCTCATATTTATAGTGAGTTAGAGAAGAGGACTTGTGGTTGAGAAGTGGAGCTCTTTGTGGAGGGGGATCTTGGAAAGATCAGTGATCTGATGCTCAGATCATAAATCTAATGGTTCCATTATCTCCGAAAGGGGGGTAAAACCCCAAGATACTTCCTTAGAAAGCTCTTAGTTCACTCCTTCTTCTTTTCTCTGTTCGAAGTGCTGTTTTTTGTTTGTGGATTGTGATCGCGGTGCGCGCGATTTCGCAAATCACTTTTCTTTATTTTTCTTTTTATAAATTCTCCAAAACTAACTAAAACATCACTTGTCTTTTATTTTAAATGACATCCACTTCTAAAAATCTCCATATCTTTTTTTGGATAATATACGTGAAGGGTGGCCACGGTCCTTATCAATCCAAGAAAAATATCGGATTTACGACTCTCAATTTTTCTAAATAAAATATTTTTAATTAAATAAAAATCCTTAATTACTAATGTTAATTAGTTTTTACCTTAATTAGTCTTTAGTTAGTAACCTTACTAACTTATTAATTGACTAACTAACTTTCGAACTAACCAACTAGCTTTTATTGTGCGGAGATATTACATCCTCCTCCCCTTAGAGAAATAGAGATGTCCTCATCTCGAGAGAAACCGAGGGTATCATTTTGGAACCTGTGGGTTATGGTCCCACCATGCTTTTGTTGTGTTACTCTGATCACTCATAGACATGCAGTTTTTTGAAAAAAAACAACCTATTGTATTTGATATATCCGAGTCTTGAATGTTGTTAGGAGACCTTGGCCACTAGGAGCCCAAATTTCAGATCAATCCTAGTGGGTTTGGGTGTAAACGTTCTGTTGCGAGGTGGATTTGGGAAACCCTAGGCAACAAAACCCAGGGCAGCGATGCTTAGATTCGTTTCTTGATAGACCGCTAAATGCGTGCCTAGACAGCCGATGGGTGGGCACCTCACAGTTGGTATCAGAGCGAAACTTTGTAATGATACGTGATTGATTAATGTATGGTTTGTAGACATATCCTAAACAAAATAATCTAAGCAGTATGACTTGATTGTTAGGCACCTTCTGCACCCACGAATGTTGACATGCAAGAGAAGAAATTCTTTCTCAAGCAAACTAAGGCACCCGAGTTTGATGGATAAGGGATAGACATTGCAACAGAGGGAAAGATTTGGATTGAGTTGATGGATGACTATTTCTTTGCTTCGGGAACTGCCTCTACCAATCAAGCAATGATAGCCAAACTTAAGCTAGTTGGCCAGGCTCGGTTATGGTGGAAGCAATGGTGCAAAGATCAAGGTATTTCTGAAGCCGCTGTTACTTGGGTTCAGCTGAAAGATGATGTACGTGGACGATACCTTCTGCCAACCTACCAGACTTTGAAGATGAATGAATTCATCAAGCTAAAGCAGCCAGAATTAACTTTGGAAGCTTACTACTCAAAGTTTGTAATCCTACTAAAATACGCACCACCTATAGATATTGCGCAGCAACAAGTATCCAAGTTTTGCCATGGCCTAAACACTCCTCTAAACCACCGTCTTGAAGCAATGCGTCCAATGAACTTGCAAGACCCATTACTCCGAGCGAATCCAATCGTCCAAGAATTTAAATCGGGAAATTGTAGTAAAGATGACTCTCGAGATCTGGGTAAGAGATGCCATACATGTGGAGAGATAGGGCACATCCGTAAGAGATGTCCCTACCGTCAATGTTTCCATTGCAATAAGCTAGGACATGTCCAAGCAAATTTCCCTGACTTAAGTCTAGAAGATACAGAGCCTCCAAGAAAACGAAGCTACACAAGTGCAGTCTTCGGATATATAGAGGAATCAGATGAAGATGAAGACTTATAACCTACTACACCACTTCAGGATTATTAGAAATCCTAGAAATTTTGTCGACATGAAATACAACTTGTATCGGAATAAACTTTACTCTTGTAACTATATTAACTTGAGTATTATGAGTTGCATCTATATTTTGAGCCTAGAACTTGCAAATGATTAGAGATACTCTAGCAAGGAATGATAGTTATAATGTGCAATGAATTTCTCTTAAGTCATTTCTTCTCAACTAATATAGATTGGGTCTTACCAAAATGTCGAAGCTTGGAAGTATTCTTTAGTATTACAAGCAAAGCCAATTGTCCATGGAGCTCAGTCCCGAACTAAGGATAGGACAATCTAGGAATGTAGTTTACAAGATAAAGGACCACTCTAATCTGCTAAAAGAATCCTAGGACACTTTGGTCTAAAGAAGAAAATCCTGCCAAGGACAACCAAGAACCTTGTGACTGCAAGTGATAAAGCTCCACGTTGTTTCTATTGCAGGGAGTTAGGTCATTTCAAAAGGGAATGTCAAAAGCACCCTAAATAGCGATGCTGCGAGTGCCACAACATTGGACATAACTATATCAATTGTCCCAATAGAACTCCAAGAGAACTTGAGCTTACAAGAAAAGAAGTTGTACAAGCTCCAATGATCTAGAATATACCAAGTGCTTAGGAAAAACCTAGAAGATATCCATGAGATGTAATTACAATAAATTTTCTCTTGTAATCAAAAACTCGGAACATTCCCTGGGAGTGCCAAGCAGCAACACTTAGATTCATTTCTTGATAAACCGCTAAAAGAGTGCCTAGGAAGCCGATGGGCGGGCACCTCACAAGAAGGATAGACAAGCAGCACTATTGTCCATATATAGTAGGAGATCATAGTGAAAAGCCCCCCAATAAGTGTTTTCTGACACAGTATTCAATAGAAATTGTGATTCTAGAGGTGGCCAATGTTGTTGAAGGCTTTAAGGAGCTAGTATTCAAGTGGTGGTAGAATTATTGTGAGGCTAGTAAGCAAATTGGAGGGAGGATCTTGTTGTGCTAAGGAGTTAGTTTTTGACAGGGGGTTCTTTCCATCTCATTGCCATGATTCCTAAGGATAGATTAGTTGATGAGGAACTGGTTTCTTGAGTGAAGCATAGTGATTGAAGGGTTGAGATGAGTATCATTTATATCTACTTGGTCTAGGTAGAGCCATGTTTTCAAAACAAGGAACAATTCTAAGACAAAATAGGTGCTTAAATGGGGAGTGCAACATGATAGGCAACCATGATGAAATTGGTATGTGATCAATCTATTTGCCAATTGCTTCACATGTGTGTTTGCTATTGCAACTATGTGTTTGAAAGAGAATCAGCTATTTGTCTGGAGGATCTGCTAATTCCAAGAGGCGATAATAAGCATGTTTAGCACTACCTCATAAGGTTCTAACTACTAATGTGTTGTGATCTAAATCTATTATGGCAAGTTTTCATATGTTCCCCCCAAGGTCTATCTCTATGAAGAGAGGGGAATGTGTTCAATTATTGTGAGCCAGCATGTTGGAGTACATGGCTTTTTTAGTAGATCGGCTTCTTGAGCTAAGGTCGCTTGCTTTGTGAAGTACGTGTGTGCAAAGTGAGAGAAGAGTCACTCGCAAATTTAAGTCAAAGATGAGAAGTTTGGGAAAATTAGATTTTGTCAAATGATGAGTTTGGCTATTCAAATATCTAATTTTTTCAAAAAGAGGTAGGTGATTTTTTCATCAAGATTTTTGTGAAGATAATTTATTGCATTGAACTCAAGACCTCAAAGTCTGTTTTCTATGGAAGAGCGTGTTTTTTGGTTTGTACGAGTTTTGTGATTGCAAGAAGCATTGGTGTTGTCGTTATGCTCATGTTTGGTAAATTTATTTTGTTGAGTTCAATACTTTGACAAAGTTATTCAATTTTTTGACACTCCTTTTCTCTCATGTCTTGATGTTGTGATCTCCTCTCTTCATCTTCTTCTCTTCTCTACTCTTATCTTGTCTCGTGCAGTTATGGAGGATGGAGCTTGTTGGAGAGGGATTGAGGTTGCTTGAGCTTGCCTCAAGGATCGTGGAGCTACCGGAGTGCACGGGAGAGGAGGGTACTCGATTGGGCATCAAGGTAAGTTCATGATACCCCATAGGTAGGGAAGAGGGCACGTCGGCTATGTGAGAGGTAGCCATGGCCGCCCGGCTTGAAACACTTGACCAATAAGTGGTCCGTAGTTCTCACGGGTTGAGCTTGAAGCTCCCTTCATTTTGGTTCCATTGTCGGGACTGACAGAATCGAGTCTTGAGTGCCGCGCGCTTCGAATAGAGCATAGAAGTAGGGTTTTCAGCCTGAACCAGTGCTTGAGATAGATAGGAGATTTAGGTGGCTTGATCTTTGGAACAAGTAAGTATTTTGGTTTGTTGTTGAGTAGGCAAGTAGGCAAATCAACCTCAGCCACTATTTTTGATTTTTGTTGCATTAGGATAGGATTAGGACCAAGGAAACAGGGAAAAACAGGAGGGTTTTCTGCTGTTGTATAATAGGCTGAAACAAAAAAAAGAATGGCAAAAAATGAAATCTAGGATTAAATGCTAGTAAGAGGAGCAAGGTTAAGGTGAATGCAGACCTGGGCAGGGCAATAAGACGCCAAGAGTGACAAGGAAGACCTCACTTTGCATTTGAGATATTAAGGAGAGCTTGAGAGAGAGACTGTGAGTGCAAGAGCATAAGGGATTTGATCAGGTCATTTCGCTATCGCCCAGCCATCCCAGGTATTCCCTGACCTTCTCTGAGTTGTGCTTATTGGATCTAGAAAGTTGCAGCTTGTGCCAGGACCCCCACGCGTTGCCTTTATCATTCGCGCTCCCACTACTGTGCTGCGGCAAACGCAGTCAGACCAATCGGACCACACATCCAGTCGGACCACTAGTCCGACTCGAACACACCACCTTAGATTCGGACCACTTGGTCCGATCGGACCAACTAGATGACCGACCCTACTAGTCAGGTCCTGCCATGTGGTAGTAGATCCATTTTGAGTAGGACCCATTTATAGGCCCAAACCACTCAGTCCAATCGGATAGTCCAACTCCACTAGTCGGACCAGAACCAATTCCAGTCGGACCACCTGGACTCGGACAGTTCCCGACTCCTAGAGTCGGACCACCAGGAAAAAACATTGTAGACTGGTAAGTGAGCCACCTTCTCAGGCCAAGGCTGCTCTGAACCCATCCACAGATATCCCTGAGTACTGGCCCCAGCTCTCAGAAGCTAAAGATTGGAGGAACCACACCTAGGTAGCCTAGAGTCAACCTCTAGTAGTAGCAAGCCATAGAACAGACTAGACTTAGAGCTAAAACTGACCCTCAGATTCCAATCCGGCCTTGATGGAGTGTAGAGTGTGCAGCATAGACCTAGGACAATACTCACAGGCTTAGGAGTCACGCAAGGGGCGAGAAGCCACAACAAGATCCCTGTAGTGGCCAAGCAGCTAGACAAGTATAGCAACGGCCCCTATAGCTTCGTGGAGTAGTTCGAGTAGGTTTGCAAAGCTAATGGTCTCACGGAACTTGCCCAACGCTTGCAAGATTTTGAGCTCTACTTGGGTGATAAGGGAAGGACATGGAACACCAATCTAGACGCAGCAGAGCAAATAGACTTCAATTGCCTGAAGGATCTCTTCATTAAGAGATTTTCAGAGATGGGATACTCAGGCAACCTCATGGTCCGACTGATGAATGTGAGTCAGAAGGACAAAGAGGACATAAGAGACTACGTCACTCATGTATGTAGCCTATTTAAGAGAATCCCTACCAACGAACGACCAAACGAGAGAGTGGTCTCTACCATCTTTATAAACGGAATCCATAGTGAGGAACTTTACAAGGCACTGGTAAGCAACTCGAGCTTGCAGAGAGATGTGCTCGCTAGGCTTTTCGATGAGGCAATAAGGGTAGATGACCAGCTTAGGGAGAGAAGCACTAGAAGCTCAAATCGAGATGGCTCTAGCCAAAGAACCACAGAGAGAGCCCAATCTATAGTGAGAGATCAGCCCTTGACATGCAGCTTGACATGCAGGATAAGGACAAGGCATGGCACAAGACCAAGGGTTGGCCGAAGTTAGGATGGAGCTAGCATGATTGCAGGAGCTAGTAAAGAGACCCACTAGACTGCATGCCCAGTGTGTGCACTCTGGAGGCAACCACATCCCCGTTGAGTGCCAAAACCCAAGATCCAGGCCTTGTGCAAATTGCAGCAGGTTTGCCCATGACGCAATGCATTGCCGATTGCCAAGGAGGCTTCCTTACACACAGCAATATAACTCACCATACTATAGAAATAGGCTGCCAAATTTCTACAGAAGAGGAGTCCCATTGGCCCTTCCAACACCTAATGATGCAAAACCGGCCATCCCTAGATTAGAGATCAATCCCACGGGCATACCCAAACCACCTAGACCCTTTGTGACACATCCACTGAGTGACACTCCCATCCACTACGTGGAAGAGCCCAACGACAAGGAGTCATATTTGAACCCTTACATCTCATATGATGAAGAGGGTAATCCAGTCCTCATGGGCAATCGACCAGTACCAGTGATGGAATTAGGAAGGGGATGGGGCATAGGTTTTTTAGGGTCAACCCAAGACCTAGTCACATGCTGGGACTTGTGGTCACCCTGGTCACATATCGACATGATGCTCAGAAAAAGAGCAGGCTAATAGGGAGAGAGCTGATCTCAGGTGTGCTGAGTGCGGCTTCACCCATCTCTTTAGGGAATGCCCTAGACAAAAGCCATCCTTGAGCTCAGGCAATGTACCATCAATACCTTTGGGGTTGTTTGGCATTGAGATATTTGACAGTGAGGATACACCCATCCCGTTGCATGTCATGACATGTGCACAAACGCAGTAGGCCGGCATATCACTGCCTGGGCCTAGCAACCTACACGCCGCCTTGATAGGGAAGAAGAGTCGCAGGCGGAGTACGAAGAAAATCCATGCTAAGATCACTCTCAAGATTGATGGAGGGATGACTCTAGTGAGTGGCAAGAAAGTAACTGATGTTGAGGCTGAAACCACCGCTCCAAAAACAATAGAAAAAGGGAGTGCCAAGGTAGGGGAGTACCCCCGCCCAAAGTGCCAAAATTAGAAGTGATTGAAAAGGTCAAGGAGTGGGTAAAGGAAGCCCAAGAGAACCTAAAGGACGCTGAGGCCATCATAGAAGATGGAACTGAGGATTTTTCTAGTGTGAGCACCCCAGCCTCACCCTCTCGACCAAGGTTAACAAATGCGCCCACGCCATGGGTAGCACTACCCAGGAGAAGGTTGGGAGCCACTGGCCAACAAGACACCCCAAGCCAATGGGCTAGAGGTGCGGGAATGGAGGGGAGGCAAATGACGAGTAACCTTCTCATGACATTAGTAACCACCCCAATAACCCTGAGCCTAGGAGACTTGCTTAGGCAGCATGTGACTCTTTGGCTAGAACTAAAGCACTGAGTGGAGGAGCCAACGAAGCAGATTGTGGCTGGCCTACATAAGCATGATGTAGTCACACAGATACTGAGCTTGGCACTGCACTCGATACCTAAATCTCTACATCTAAATTCTTTTTGGGAGGGCACCGAGATGCATGTGGTGCTACCTATCCTGGCTCTAGGAGACATAACGTGGAAAGGAATCATAGACACAAGCGCAGGGGTTAGTGTCTTGAGCCACACAGTCTTGTAGGCCTGGGGAAACTCTCCCATCGAGACTGTCAAGTTCAACATCACACTAGCAAATGGAATGAAGGTAAGGCCGTTCGGAGTTTTAAAGAATTGGCCAGTGAAGATTGCAGGTGTCCAGTTCTCTGTGCACTTCATTGTGATGAAGGGAGTGGACTATGACATCCTGCTAGGCTGACCCTGGATGAGGAATGCACGAGTCATCGAGGATTGGGGCAATGGTCTAATCTTCTTAGGAAATTGGAAGGAAGTAGTGAGGGTGGAGATGGGTACCTGGAAGACAACATCTATTGATATGGATGCCATCTCAGCCACATTGAGGGGTGACACGCAACCAACCATGTCCTATGGGCTGCAGACCAAGTATATACCATGCCCTAAGGATGAGCGAGATTGGATGCAGGTCCTTGCAACCATTGATCTCCCATTCTCAAATGATGAGGAGGAGTGCAAGAAAGCCGCACAAGCCATGTGCATGCATGGGGGATTCACTAGTAGTAATAAGGAGATGTCACCTGCATGCAAGAAACATATGAAAATACCCCTTATCTACCCCTATTTATGGGGCCTTACCTTATAAAATGTACCTTCCTTCCCTTAAATAACCCCCCTCGCTTACACTCACATGGTACCATATGGTAACCCCTAGTGGACCCCCTGGGTGTGCATGCTAGATGAGGAACAATCAATACCACTCTACATGGTGACAGGGAGTGCGTGTGGTCAGCCCAAACCTGTCAC
This sequence comes from Lygodium microphyllum, assembly GCF_053477565.2. Classification (NCBI taxonomy): domain Eukaryota; kingdom Viridiplantae; phylum Streptophyta; class Polypodiopsida; order Schizaeales; family Lygodiaceae; genus Lygodium; species Lygodium microphyllum. The sequence continues at coordinate 36,034,492 of NC_141162.1, read as the reverse complement.
TTTCCATGTCCCAAATAATAAGCTAGAACTCCAGGAGACCCTAGAGTATTTGATAGGCAGATTGGAGGGCAATCCTTTCGCTAATCTCTTGCCCCTCAGAAACTTCCTGGGTGAGCACAAGTGGAAGTGAACCAAAGTTCACAACCTGAACTTGCTGTACAATTGGGCTCTAGTCATCGATGAGGAAGAAGCTAGAAGGGAGGACCCAAGAGATGACGGGAAATCAGGGAGTGATGGTTCTAACAAAGAATATGAGGATTGTTCCTCCATTAGTGAGGAGAGCGAGGAGGAAATGGATACCGTGGAGTACAATACTGATGGAAGGGTGATAGAGCAGATAAGAGCAGACTCCAGGCCCCAAGAAAGGAATGCATATGAGATCAAGAGAGGATTTATGAGATTGGATTGCGATCGCTCTTGGTTGGAATGCATAGGGGCAGTGGATTATGAGCAGGCTGGAATTGCCCAACCACCAGTGGTACTTGTGTTTAGGACAGACACACCTACTGAACTATGACCACCCGAGGAGACTCCTTCCTCCACGAGGGCTGTGAGTTCAACTCAGAGTTGGAGGTCAGTACGGAGAGCGACCCTGAAATATCCACGCCATCCAAAACCAAACACTCCAAGGGGGACTTACCAGTCCAGCTAAGGCACAATCGGCTAAAGGAGGAAAGAAGGAAACGAATAAAAGAGTTAGATGCAAAACAACATAAGAAACCTCATGACCCACCCAAACGCTTCACTAAGTTCAAGAAGGGTGATAGAGTGGTTGTCCTGCTAGGAGCAAAGAGGTAGGGCCAGACCAATGATCCTATTGAAGGACCTTCCAGAGTCAAGAAAGTCAACCTGGTAGGAGAAGGAGAGAATCCTTGACCGGTATTCATAGCAGACGACCTGACCGAGGATGAGGAGGCTAACCTTGTTTCTCTCCTACGAGAGTACGTGGACGTGTTTGCATGGTCTCTGGATTGAACTTAAGGGGGTCGACCCCGGATGTGTGACCCACAACATTCCTATGGCCCCTAACACTGTTCCTATAAAACAATCCTCTAACCCCATGAATCCAAAGCATGCCCATGCAGTAAAAGAGGAGATTGATAAACTCATGAGAGCGGGATTCATCTACAAAATATAGCACACGGACTCCACACAGGTGAAGCCGCTGGACAAGGAATAATGGACAACCTTCCAGACATGCATCTATTTGGAATGTCCAGTGAGAAGGAATTATTCAAGGATGATTTAATGCCATACTGGGCTGACGATGTCGTCCATGTGGTCGAACACGATCTACCCAAGAGACCCATCGAGAAGACCAAGCTTAGGAGGCTTATTGTGAAGATCCAACCCTATTAGCTGATTGCCAGCCAACTCTATAGGTTGGGGCAAGATGGGTTGCTACACAGGTGTGTGTGCGAACATGAAATGCGAGACACGTTGAGAGAGACACACGCCGGAATCGCTGGGGGGCATTTCAATGGAGACACGACAACCCACAAAGTGCTGCAGTCTCAACTATGGTGGCCCACTCTATTCCATGATGCAGCTAGATTTGTCAAGCACTGAGATGAGTGGCCAAAGGATCAAAGTCCCCACGCGGAAGGACAAAATGGAATTGTCCTCTATAATAGCACAACGACCTTTCAAGAAATGGGGCATTGACTTCATTGGACCCATTAGTCTTGCGGCCCAATATTCGCAGGCTCGATATATCATCATAGCAACTGACTATTTGACAAAATGGGTTGAAGCAAGAGCTACAAGGAAGAATGACGCAAGGACCATAGTGAAGTTCTTATGGGAGCAGGTCATCTCGATATTTGGTTGCCCTATTGAGATGTTGAGAAACTAGGGCACCCACTTCATCAATGAGGTGATTGCCCACCTGCTATCAACCTTCTTATTCATACATAGGAAGTCTTCACCATACTATCCCCAAGCCAATGGCCAGGCAGAATCAACGAATAAGATCCTGGTCAACGTGCTCACAAAGGTGGTTTCCACTTCTCAGAGAAACTGGGATAACAAGCTCATAGTATCTTTGTGGGCCTATCGAACAGCCTATAAAATGGCTGTGGGACAAATGCCCTTCATCAAGCTGACATACGGAAACAAGGCTATCTTGCCTTTAGAATTTTTTATCTCTAGCTTGAGGATAGCGGTGCAGGAGTGTTGGGAAGGGAAAAAGGCTTGGACTACCGTCTTATCAAGTTGGAACACCTCACTAAAACTAGACTCATCGCCACCCACTCTCTAATTTGTGAAAAGGTGCGAAGAAAGATATGGTTTGACAAACATGTCAAACAACATGATTTTGACCAGGGCGACTTTGTGTTGTTGTATTCTGTGAAGGGACATAAGTAGAAAATGAAGTTCTAAGGGTTAGGACCTTTTAGAGTGCATACCACTAGTAGGATGGGCAATGTCAAACTTGAAACACTAGAAGGCGAGGGCATAGGCTTTTTCAATGGTAGTCGCATGAAGAAGCACTACCCTCCCACACATCCTTTACATGAGCCCCCTGTGATAGAGGCCCCTATCAATGTCTGCGTCGCAACCATCATCGAGATAGAGGATGATGAGGAAGTTGTTGCTCTAGCTTATTTACGAATCACAGCCACATCCCAAAAGACACATTATTTTGATGCTTTGATCGATGAGGGAGCGGACTTCAATGTCCTGACCCATGCTCATTGGACCCTCATTGGTCAACCCCAATTGCAACCAACTAACACTAAACTTAGCCCATTTGGGGGAAAATCCTATGCACTCCTTGGGAAGTGCCAAGTCGTTGTCTCTATTGAGTCTGAAAGTTTGCCAATCATCTTCTATGTGTTGCCCAACACGAAGGAGGCAGGCAAGGTGTCACTGCTAGGGTGCAGTTTTAAAAAACAAACCCGTTGTTACATCGATTACGATTGGCAGCGTATCCGCCTCACCATAGGAAATGAGTGCATCGTGACAACTTTCAGCAAGGGCAGTGCGGGTCCCTCCAAGACCGGCACTCCACCAATAGAGATTTCGAGAGCAAATTCCTATATGAGAGATCTTTTATATAAAGAAATAGGTGCTCTAAAAGTATGAAAGAACATTTGGTATGTTCCTTCCCAAAGCCAAATCCTTTCTTTTACAAGGGAAAAATGCAATAAGAAAAAAGATATTTTAATGATAGTGTGGGCCAAGTAAGCCAAACCATCAAACAGATAATTAAGGAAGTTTGCATTTAGCAAAAGTTGATATCCTTGTAGCAAAAGTTTCCCAGTGAGATATGCAAGCATGCTCGCAACAATTATAAAGAGTTTGGCTATGAAAAATGTGGTTGCTCTCCCTAGAATCCTTCTAGATCTTCTTCTAGGTGGTGGAGATTCAACTCCTCCTGTTGACATTGACACAATCCAAATTCATATAGATCCTCACGGCATTCTTCTCATCGATCTTTCCAAGATCAGTCTTACAAAAAGCATAACTCTTATGGAAAAAAATATAGACAATACAAGAGACGCTAGAAGATTGAGACCAAGAGTGCTAAAAACTTGAGGAATAAAGCATGACATCTCTCCTAATAGTGGTGAAACCTCAGACACATCCATGTGTTTTGATAAGTCAAAGCAACCATTACCATCAATGGTTGCTTGCAACACTTAATCCATTGTCGACAAAAAGAGAACTTACATTGACCAATCAAGAGTTGATACAACACTATCACAATAGGTTGACAAAACTATACCAGTCACATCTGAGGAGAACCATGACACAATAGCAACAAAGCCTCATGAGAAACATGAAAACCCCAAAAACAGGAGCAATCCTAGTAGTAACCAATCTTTCTCATTTAGGCCTGAGCCCCTAGCTATGCTAAAGCCTAGGCAAACTCCCAGAACCTTGCATGAGATAGCAATTGAGCAAGCCCTCATTGAACATAGAACTATCACAAAGTGCTTGACCAAGTTGGATGCTAAACTCAAATTTTACACGCGTGCCTACGTCCTTGAAGACATGGGCACATTCCCTAGGGAGCAGCTTGAGGAATATTTATCATATCCACTATCTTTGGAAGAGAAAGAATATCTTAACGAGCACTATGACAAGCTCCTACATGAAGCATGCAACTCATCTCTGACTAGGAAGTTGATGAACTACGCTTAACTATGATATTCAACGAAGTATGTTGCCAACCAAATCTCTTAGAGATAGAGCAGCTAAAGCGACAATTAGAGGGTCAAAGTCAATTTGAAAAATGTTGGTTTGGAAACTTCACTACAATGGACGAACTTGGAGCCCAGATTATGAGAGTCTTAGAGGAGCGACTATTGGCCCAATGGCAGTCTCAAAGAGAACCGCCGACCTATGTGGCACCAACTTCCTTTTGAGTACTGATTACCATTCGGGGTATGGACTTAGATGGAACTAGCCAAGAGAACTCTTTGATTGATAAAATTTTCATTGAGGAGGAGCTACATGTTGATAGTAGACTTGGATAAGGCACCATGCTACTCGATGTTGCAAAATATTTGTTATTATTGAGTAGGCTATCGCAATTACTAGATACGTATGCCACACTCCAGTACAATCCTGAGTTCTACAATTGCTTTTTATCCTCATGAAGTGATATGGATTCTTAAACATATATATAAATAAATAATATGTCTTGTCACTGTGTTTAAATAATGCCAAAAGAAGCAAAGTCAGCACACACAGAAGCAATGATGATATGCATCAAAGTCAACACTATGGGATTTAGATAAGTGATGTCTCTTTGAGTTGCACCTATTCATTATGGTTGAAGCATATGACTTGCATGTACTCTCACAAGTTGCCAAGTGAATGCAGGACAATCGCCACAAGTTTCTGTATAAAAGCATTCTATGTGTCCAAGTCATTGTAAGACCACCAACTCCACAAAGAACCATTATGGAGAAAGCGATAGCAATACCAAGAACAAAGAGCATGACAGAAGCCTCGGTGGAATTGCAAAAAACACACATTGCTTAGCCAAACTCTACATGCAGGGAAAGATTAAGGTGGCAAGCTCCCGTTCATGGCGGAAGAGCAAGAAAGTTTGATTTGATGGTAGAAATGAGGGGTTTTAGCCAATTCACATTCAAGCTTACCCTAAACCTAGAAGACGCCATCATGGAGGAGCCAGCCATAAAACAACTCCTAGACCAATGCAATCTACAGAAGTATGTAGAGAAGGTCTGTCGATTACAGCAAGTGCACATAATTTCTGAGGAACTTCGATGCCAAAATAAACTATGGCATGGTGACGGTAAGAAGAGGAGAAGAAGCTCTCCAAGTAGAGGTGGAATTGAGCCTTGTGATGGTGGAGAAGACCTTGGGTTTAGCCAATAGTAGGACTGCCCAAGGAGGGATGTGTATAACATGCTGGGGGGTGATCCATCACCAATCCAAGAATAAGAGGGAGACAAAGTCCATAAGGAACAGTAGGACAATATGGAGAGAGTTACTAATAAAAAGGAGAATGACCAACCATCTCAATAGCGGCAGAGAGCGAGAGGACAATCCATGATGAGCAGCAGGGCTAAAAAATTGTCAAGTCAAGCGGAAAGGAAAGATCACACTCTCAAAATCCCCATAAGAAGAACTCGATCCACCTCCAAAGAAAACAGAGAGTTGCAAAGGGTGGAGAAATCAAAGAGATTAGAAGAAGAGTGCAAGCAAATGCTAGAAGAGGAGGAAGAACGACTAAGGCAAAAGGGAGGAGGAGATTATTCTAATGAAGATGGAATCAAAGATTTAGCTTACAAGCTAGCACATTGCTGCAACATGACTCCATGCCATGACACCGGAGCCTGACATTAGCTTAGGAGTAGAGGATCAATGTGCTTCCCTAATCTCAACTGGCTGAACCTCACAGGAACTCTCTTTGCTAGGGCTTGGGGAGCAAAAACAACAAATGCAGCCGCCTCAACAAGAGCCACTGGAGCCAGTCCATGAAGAAGGGCATGACTCCAAATTAGATCAACGAAAGAAAGAATGAGTGCAAGAACCAAGCCCTCTCCATGGCCATGACAAGTATAGTTAGAAGAGAAAAGGACTCCATTTCAAGCCATGCATTCCTTGGTAAATCTCTTGGACCCCCTCGAAATGTAACTACTGATTGAAGAGCATCATGATGATGTCTAGCGTGCCCCCTCCCAATGCATCTCCAAAAAAAAAAAAAGAGAGAAAGGAAAAGAAAAAATAAAACAAAAAAAAACCCACACAAAGAAAAAGGAAAGGAACAATGAGCTTTTCCATGTATATCAGAGTGCCACAAATACTGCACCTAGGGATCCTTATGTTAGGCATGTCTAGTGGCCTTGGTCAGCTGGCTCCGTGCCTAACCCCCTAGCCCTTCCTATCCCCCCACTTCACACTTAGGACACATCAAGGGTAGGACACACCTAGGGAGTTTGTGCTCCCCTATTGTTAGATCTATCTCCCTAAGTGACACCCATAGCATCTCCCCTGTACACAAAGTGGGTCCTCAAGTGTGGGTGTAAGAAAGCAATCAACCATGGAATGAAATCTAACTGAAATTGAAAATTAACTAAGCTACAACAAAGAATTAACAAATCTATTGCACCAAGACATCCTCATCATGTATTAATGGTTGGGAATTCAAGAATACATGACGGCCATGGCTGAGTACTTCATAGGCTAAGAAGAAGCTAACTCCAAGAAGTGGTAAAGCCAAGATTATTGAATGATCAAAAGATGTCTTGCCTTTGGCCTCTAGTCCCTTTTATTCTAACTCCCTTTCCAAACTTAAGGGCTGTTCACACATGTACACATAGGCTAGGGCTCAATTTACAAAGGCTGGAATTAATCCAAGGTGCAAATATTAATGTTGTATTTTCCTTCATGACAAACCATCCCGTCCTGAAGATGGTTTTGTCCTCAAAACCAAGAAGTAATGGACTAAATCCAAGTCAAGGATGATAGTAATCATGCCCATTCATCTTCCAAGTGATAAGAAAGCACTGTCCATGAAAAGAAGACCTTTTGCATGCCAAACTGTGAGAAAACTGGCTGCTGTCCAAACAAGGCTGATTCACTAAAACTGCCATAACTTTTGATATATTGGTCCAAATGAGGCGTATGAGGTGTAGAAACGAAGTATACACTCCCAAGCATCACCCCATAACATCAGAATCAAATTTTGATGAAGTCAGGACAGTTTTATTGTCTGCAGAGATTTCATACAGCAAACTGTCTCTGCACAGTCCTGCATACTGCATCATATATCATCCTGTAATAACCAAGGAAAGTTACTGACATAAGTGGATGGTTGCCAAGAAGACTCTTCAATGGGCAAATTCTTCCACTTAATGAGATACTCAATGAGAGTACGATTTCTGAGAACTTTCTCTCTCTTTCTAATAATGCTTTCAGGTTCATATATGATCAGTCCTGCCTCATCCAATGGTGGTAACTCTTCCAATACTTGTACATCGGGCCCAACATACTTCTTCAGCTGTGAAACATGGAATACATCATGTATTCTAGTAGAAGATGGTAGCTGAAGTTTATAAGCAAGCTCTCCAATTTTGTCCAAGATCAAGTATGGTCCATAAAACCTATGAGCAAGCTTATTGTTCCCACCCTTTAATGAAGCATAATGCGTCTTGGGCACTTTGAGAAATACCCAATCTCCAACCTTTAAGTTTAAATGTCTTCTTTTCTCATCTGCATAGACCTTCATTACCTCTTGTGCTTTCCTTATGCTGTCCTTGCATTGCCTCATAAGCAACTCCATTCTTTCCAACTCTTCCTTTGCTTGTGGGTTGATGTCTTCATGGAATAAAACTGATGGAAGTTGGATTTTATACCCATAAAGAGCTTCAAACGGAGACATCCCAATGCTCATGTGGTGCGTGTTATTATAGCAAAATTCAGCAAGGTGGATCCAACGATCCCATGAAGCTTGTGTGTCATGACAATAATGCCTAAGGTATACTTCCACCCAATGATTGACTCTCTCCGTTTGCCCATCAGTCTGAGGGTGATAGGCCGTGCTAGGAGTGAGGAAAGTACCCATAGATGAGAATAGACTTTTCCAGAAGTTGCCCATAAACTTCGAATCACGGTCTGATACTATTCTCATAGGCATACCATGTAGTTTGAACACACCTTCCATAAATTGCTCGGCGACTTGCCTTGCTGAATATTGGACTTTAGTTGGGATAAAGTGGGCTGATTTGGTCAATCTATCAACTATCACATAGATACTATTCCATCCATGACTGGTAGTAGGCAATCCCGTTATGAAATCCATGGAAATATCTATCCATTTGCCCATAGATATGGGTAAAGGCTGAAGTAAGCCGGCTGGTAATAGAGTGGAATCCTTATTTTGCTGACACTCCAAGCACTGAGATACATACTCTTTAACATCTTTCCATAGACCTTTCCAATAGAAGCTTTGATGAACTCTATCAAACGTCTTGAAAAGGCCCAAGTGACCAGCCATTGGCGATGAATGCATCTCTTGAAGCACCTTCAGCTTGAATTTACTGCTGGGAATCAAGTACACTTTACCCTTAAACCATAAGAGGCCATTATGCACTTTAAAATTAGGAAATTCAGCATCACACCCTTGCTGTAATTTCTGTAAAATATGGGCAGCATGCTCATCAAGCACATATTCCTCTTGAATGTCTTCAATCCAATCCTTATAGATGGTAGACACAGTAGATAGACTGCATGCCCACATTCTTGATAACGCATCAGCCACCACATTATCCTTGCCAGCCATGTATGATATTTCAAAATCATATGATTGCAAAGTGGGCCAACCATCTCTTTTGCTTGGGAGAAAGATTAGGCTGTGAGAGAAAATATCTCAAGACCCTATGATCGGTTTTGACTTTGAAGTGTGTCCCATAGAGGTAGTGGTGCCATTTCTTGATTGCATGTAAGATAGCAAGCATCTCCTGCTCATAAACATGCATCTCTCTCTCTTTGTCATCAAATTTTCTACTCTCAAATGCAATGACACCATGCTCCTATACCAAAACTGCTCCCAAACCTCTACCACTGGCATCTGCATAAATGGTAAAAATCTTGGAGAAGTCAGGGCAAACTAGTATGGGTGCTGAAACAAGCAATTGCTTCAGCTCCAAACCAAGGAAACCTCTTAATGAAGTGGCATTGGTTGGCATAGGCCATTCTTTGACGCACTGAACATTCTTAGGATCCACTTTGATTCCATCTTCTCCCACTATATGACCCAAGTACTCAACTTCCTTTGTCATAAAAGAGCATTTAGTGGCCTTGGCAAACAGTTTGTGTATCCTCAATATGTCAAAGACCTCTTTTACATGCTACAAATGGTCTTCTTTATTCTTGCTATAGATCAAAATGTCATCAAAGAATACCAAAGCTGTTTTAAAGAGCAATGGCTGAAGTATCTTATTCATGAGAGACTGGAATGTGGCTGGAGCATTTGATAACCCAAAAGGCATAACCATAAACTGGTAAAGACCCCTCTCCGTCCTGAAGGCTGTTTTAAATTCATCCCCTTCCTTCATGCGTATTTGATGATATCCCGATCTCAAGTCAATTTTGGAGAACACATTGGCATCCTTCAATTCATCTAAGAGATCATCTATTCTAGGTATTAGATACCTATTCTTGATAGTGACCTTGTTGAGATTGCGGTAATCAATGCACATTCGAAAGGAGCCATCTTTCTTCTTCACAAGAAGGACTGGAGAAGCAAAAGGTGATTGGCTTGCCTTAATGAGACCCATTTCCAAAAGCTCTTTGACTTGGCGTTCTACCTCTTCTCTTTCCACTTTGGAGAGGCGATATGGTGGTTTGTTGATGGGCTTTGTATTGGGCAGCAAGTCAATGGGATGATCCACTTCTCTTTTGGGAGGAAGAGAGGTAGGTGGCTGAAAAATATCATCATATTCTTTCAGCAATTTGCAAAGACATGGGTCCATATTGTTGGTAGGAGAAGAGGGCTGATCCTCTTCAATCTTGGAAAGAAGAATGGTGAACATACATGCCTTTGCATTTATCTCTTTCTTAACCTTCTTAGGGCTGATCATCTCCATTCTTTTCTTTTCAACTCCATGTAGTGTTACTTGTTGTCCACACCATTTAAACTCCATTTGCATGTTGTTGAGATCCATGGTAAATCTGCCCAAAGATTTCAGCCAATTGCAGTCAAGTATTATATCAATGGGACCCATTTCTAATGCAATTAGGCTCACCGATGTAGTGCACAATGGGGAAAGGGTGATAGGTACATTTGGACAGCATTGATTGCTCTTCTCAAAATTTCCATTTGCCACTTGGATTTTGAGTGATGTAGGCATTTCATGCGTATTCAATTTCAACCCATTGCGTGACTTAGCATTAATGAAGCTATGTGTACTTCCCGTATCAATGAGTATATGAGCGGTCCTTCCCTTGATTTGACCTTTAAGGCGTAGGGTATTATCCCCTCTTGAACCACTCCATGCATCACTTGATATGGCACATAGCGATGGATGTAAATCAGTCCATGAATCATCCAAATAATGACCGCCCGGGTCGAAAGGAAACCCATCCATCGGATCATAGAACTCATCATGGACATTCTCTTCATTTTCATGCGCCTCTTCTTGTGTTGTTGTGACATCAAGCTGAGCCAAGCTTCCTTCAATAGATTCAACATCGGAATCATCCTCAATGATCATGCTAATCTTCATATTTTTGGCCTTGCATTTGGACTTATGATCGGGTGACCATTTCTCTCCACATTTGTAGCATAGTCCTTTAGCATACATATCTTTGAGCTTGTCATTCGATACATGTTTGCCTTGAGTAGGGGCTGAAGTTTTGGCACTTATATCAGTCCTCTTTCCATCAAATCTATTTTCAGCATTAGGTCTAAAATTACTGCTTTGTTTTGACCCAAAAACAGTAAGAAAAGTGGGTATCTTGCTGTAGGTATTGCTGAAAGTATTTGATGGCTTCCCAATATGCTGAAAATCAGTTTTAGCATGCCCATAATGGCCTGATGTCCTTGGGAACTGCATAGGCTGAAAAGAATGCCCTGTTTTTGGCTGAAAACCCTTGTATTTCTACCCATAACGTTCAGCCAATTGAATGGCAGCTTGTAGGGATGTAGGATTCATGGCACCAACTTCGGAAGAAAGAATAAGTTCCAAACCAAATATGTATTTATTCAACTTGGCACTATCGGAGACCGCATGAACATACATCGAAAGGTTCAAAAACTGATTTGAGTACTCTCTAACCGAGAGACCACGTTGCTCAAGTGCATACCACTTCTTCTCTAACCGCTCTTTTTCAATAGGGGAAACAAAGACTTCAATCATAGCATTTTTCAATGCATCCCAAGACAAGAAGTCATGTCCCATCCTCGCCATATATCTCCACCAAGTGTGAGCATAGCCTTCTAGATGAAGGGCTGCAAATTTTACTTTGGCATTCTCGGGCCTTGGGTAAAGGGAAAAATACATCTCTAACTTGTCAAACCACTCCTCCAACTCCGTGGGTGAAGGGTTCTCTCCCTTGAAGTTTGAGATAATTATTTTCTCCTTGTACTCTCTCTCATATTGAGGAGGTTGTCCATTATGGTGCTGCTGCCCACTATGGTGTTGTGGCCCAAAAGAATTGCCAAAAGGTCCTTGCCTAGGATATTCATTATTTCCATGCCCTTGTGCATAAGGAGTTTGCTGTCCATAATGCATACCATGACTTTGTGGCTGGAAATAATGTCCTTGAGGCTGAAAGTATGTGTTGCTCACATTGGGAGGTTGTCCATGGTTCCCTTGAGGTTGTCCATGCATAGGTGAGTTGAAAGGTGGTTGCTGCCCATTATTTTGCTGATTCCAAGCATGATTTGACATGGGACTTGGCCTATTGGGCTGGACTTGAGTAGAGAAATAATGTTGTGGCTGTCCAAAAGCATTTGGGGCTGAATTAACATGTCCATGTGGCTGCCCATAAGAGTTTGGGGTTGAATTAACATGCCCTTGCTCATAGCCACCAACATTTGCTTGAGGGTAAAATTGCTTGTAGAAAGAGTTGCACCCATGGATATCTTCATCATGCTTTGAGTTTGTTTGCACTCTCTCTTGAGGATCTTGCCCATGTGGCTTAAAGTGACCCTTTTGTTGATGGAATTGTGGCTGAAGTGAAGTGGGCTGAACAAAATCCTTAGCTTTAGATGACTCTCCAACTTCAAATTGACCTACCACCTTAGGAGTAGGTGGTTTAGGTGGTTCTTCAGCCATATGAGGATGTGGGACATTAAGACCAGCTGTAGGCAATATTTTCTCACCAAGAAGTGCTACAAGCTTGTCAATACCCAACCTCATACCCTCGAAGCCTGATTTCATATCCTTTATGTCATTTGACAATTGTTGAAAACTGTTTGAATTCATTGAGATATGAGACATCTCTATGGGTTGATTGGTAGGGGAGTGGGTGGAACTTGCATCGACCTCTTCGTTCTCATAATGCATTCGGTAAATGGCATCTTGAGAAGTGTCATGTTCACCCCTTTCCTGTTGATATTCCTTCAATTCTTCATTGATAGTATCCAAAACAGGGTCTCTCTTCTTATTCCTAGCCATAGGTTGATTTCTGTCCTGAATTTCCTGCAGTAGAAAAACTTGATTATCTTCACTTCTAGAGCTCCAAATTACGAGGTCTTTGGCTCTGTTCGAAGCTTGAAGAGCCCTCTATCCAAAGATCTATCAAGTGCAGAAAATGGATGAGTACAGAAATTTCTGTAAGGGATTTTCTGTTGCTGTCTGAAAGTTCCTGCAGGCAGTGAATACCCTGTTCTAGTCAATTAATGTCTTGTACCATCAATACCAAGCATGTACCAACTTTCTGTAAGGGATTTTCTGTTGCTGTCTGAAAGTTCTTGCAGGCAGTGAATACCCTGTTCTAGTCAATTAATGGCTTGTACCATCAATACCAAGCATGTACCAACTTTATAACCCTGTAGGAGAGTCTCATACATCTGCCCATACTGAAAATGACCTCTGTAACCAGTAAAATGGCTGTCTAACTCAATGTAGACTGCAATCTTTAATGAGGGTATGCATACATACTCTGTCCCAAACTTTAATGCTGAACCATAGTGTCTTTACCATAGGATGCATACATTTTACTGTAGCCATATGTCTTCATATATTTGCCATACATTCATGAGTACCATACATTTGCCAATATCTCAAGAACTCACTGCCCATAAACTCATGCTGTAGGCTGATTTCAAGTGCCTTTGAGATTTGTACATGCACCTAAACTTGAAAATGCGTGGGATCCGAGACCCGAGGGGTTTGCAAAGTTCCCTCTCGGGCCGGGTTGCGCTCCCCTTCAGGGTCCTCGTCGGTAGGGGAGGGTCACCTCTCTTTTGTCCTACCAACTCGCTCGGCATCCACTTTTCCTCGTGGGCATGTACATGGCAAGTGAATTCTAGCTCTAAAAATCAGTATGATATGCATGGAATAGGAAGGAAATACAATTGCCTTTCATTTGCCCTTTCATGGTATGCAAGATTGGAATTGAAAAGGCTGAAATGTAAATGAGAAATGGAGAGGTATCTACCTCAGTAGTGACTCACTGCTTACAAAGCTTTTCTCACTTACCAATTGGGTAATGATTTTCTTATGATCAAGAGGCAAAATAGGCAATCAATTTCATGTCAGGATTAGGCAATAAAGATTGAGTAATGAAGCTCAAGAAATTATTGATTTTAGTGAATGAAAGTAGATGGGTAATGCTCATTCATTATGGAAGAGTTTGAGACATTTAGAGATGGCCATTTCAGTAAATTGAAGAGGTTTAGTAAAGACAATGACTGACATAACCTATAGGCTTCATGTAATGCATTAGGCTATGAATGAAAGCTTCATTAATCCTCTTATTTCTCTTCAACAATTGGAAGTGAGATCAGCAATTGGATGTAAAGAGAAATTAAGAGTGATTAGAGTACCTCATTTGATTGATTGGAGAAGAGTATTGTTGATGGAATGACCTTCAATCCATAATGCTTGACATAGGTGAGTTGAGCTTGATAATCCTTCTAAAATCAGTACAAGAGATCTTCAATCTTCAATAATAATCCCTTCCTTGATAAGCTTAAGCTTCATTAATCCCATGAAAGCTCCATGACTCCATGAATGCTCCAATTTGCTCCAAATGAGGGTTGATGAAGACCGATTACCTTCTCTACTTGAAATAGGTTGCAATAGGTAATAGAGAGGTCTTTAATGTGTCCAAGAGATCCCAAAATTTGAGAGGGAATGCCAAAATTTAATGGCATAAAAGCTTCATGCTGTCCATTGAATACCTAGACCTCCATTGGCTTCAATCTCCTTCAATGTTGGTCCAATGTTGATGGATTCTTGAGGGGAAATGGTTGAGGAAGCTTCAGAGATGCTTTGCCCACAAAAGCCCCATGATTTGCTTCAAAAATTTCAGGAATCTTTGATGCTGTCCCAAACTGCCATAGCTAGGGTATAGCAATGCTTAAAGGACATCCTATTTCTGAAATTTTTCCACGCAGTAGAGGAGTGTGTGCAGGCGGCGCAAACAGCGTGAGTACATACTCATGTACAAAAAGTCCACGATGATGCTAAGTAGCTATATTAGCTACTTCAATTGAAGCTCTTGAAGCAGGGAAGAAGGTCATGTAATCCATTCTCATGATAGGAGTGAGAAAGAGAAGATCTGATCTTGTCTTGGCCATGGATTCTTGTGGATAGCTTGAAGGAAAAGAGAAGAAACCCTTGTTTCATGAAAAGTAACTCTAACTTTTCCTTCCTCTAAGTCCTGTAACCATTAGTTTGTCCACTTACCCCAATTTTTGGCTCAAATCTTGATCATGTCCTGCTATTTTGGCTGGAGCCCTCTATTTCTTCCATTGGTAATGCCAAGAATCACCATCTTCATCCCTGTTTGTAGCAGACCTTCACATGTAACTCCGGTTTGAAGCCTTCATGTCCTGTCAAGTCCTGTCACTCAAATTCCTAACTATGGTTTGCTCTCTCTAGCCTAGGAAACTGAATCTAGTACGTGAAAATGACTTCTGCAAGGATCTAAGCTACTGCTCTGATACCAATGTAAGAAAGCAATCAACCATGGAATGAAATCTAACTGAAATTAAAAATTAACTAAGCTACAACAAAGAATTAACAAATCTATTGCACCAAGACATCCTCATCATGTATTAATGGTTGGGAATTCAAGAATACATGACGGGCATGGCTGAGTGCTTCATAGGCTAAGAAGAAGCTAACTCCAAGAAGTGGTAAAGCCAAGATTATTGAATGATCAAAAGATGTCTTGCCTTTGGCCTCTAGTCCCTTTTATTCTAACTCCCTTTCCAAACTTAAGGGTTGTTCACACATGTACACATAGGCTAGGGCTCAATTTACAAAGGCTGGAATTAATCCAAGGTGCAAATATTAATGTTGTATTTTCCTTCATGACAGTGGGACAACACCACAAGCTTCTCTGAGGTTCAACCCAAATCCCAGTTTCAGTAGCATGGATACCATGCAACACTACATAGTGAGATAGACGCACCCCTATGTAGTACACTTTCTTTTAAAAAAAAGGTATAATCAACAATGGCAATCAACCACTGACATTGAAGACCCCTACTACCTAATCACAAATCTAATATCGGCATCAATGAGATCAATTATCCTACATCATGTTGAAAAAAGCACAAATAATATCTCAAGAAGCCTTCAAGTGTACTTCTCCTCGCTTCATCCACACATTACAATGAGGAACCAGACTAGCAGTCTTCTAACTATCTAATATCTAAGTATGCATGCACACTCACATAATATCTGCACCACAATCTATACATAGTTTGGGTTCTCAAGTGCAAGACAATACTCTCAGTTGGGACTTGTCTTCCAAACTAATAAAACTATGTCGTGGACGATAAGAAGACTCGCACTAACCCCTAGGGAGTGACCATATGAGAGGTTTTCAATTACATGTATTGAAGACTTCAATGAAAGTACCGTTAGCTCTTCATCACCACTCAACTTTGAACTCTTTTCCTTTATCATCATGCAAGCCCACCAAAGAATCGTCACACGTAGAATCCCCAAAACACCAACACTTGTGATAACCATGAGTGCAACTCCCAACAAAGAATAGCCCTATCACCAATTACAACAACCTTATCACAAGCCAATCATGCCAACAAAGTACCACCAACGGCCTTCATCCACACCACCATCAAAACTCCTCCACGGTAAACCATAGCAGTCCCTCCCACCCACGTCTTCGGTGCATGCCAAACCCTGCTACCTACAACAGAGAGTGCCATGGGACTGACACTCGTCTAGGGTAATGTTAACCCTCAAACAAAAAAGGTGAAAAATCGAGAAAATCTAAAGTAGAAGACAAGGCCAAGGCAAAAGTGAAACAAAAGATGAAGGTATGCCAATAAAAATTTGGAAACACAAGAAGTGCAAAAAAGTCACAAATCAAGGAGAGAGACCTAGAAGAAAAAGCACAAGTCAATACTTTTGTAAAAGAGCACAAGCCTCACCGTGATTTATTTGTTCTGTCTTCTTGCTCAATCACTTTGTATCCTTTGCTCCACCAGATAAGTTTCCCCTGATGGTATCTCTGCTCCAGATATGGGTGCTCCAAATAAGGAATTAACCGCCCCATCAACCAGCTTTAAGCTCTTTTGCAGGTCTCAAATCACCCCAGCATGGACCTGCAATGCATTTATCCGTGTTAGCAGACTTAGAAATAATAAGGTTTAATCTTATTAAGATTAACCTTATTATTAAATTCTACTCCCTGCAAATCAGCTAGTAGAGCCATAGACCTATTTTTCCCTATCCTAACAATCTTGTAGGGGCCATCCCATCTAGGTTTCAGCTTCCCTGGAAATAACTCCCTATGCGCATCGTAATACAAAACTAATTGTCCTTTTTTAAAGGTATACTTATTTTCTTTAAGGTCGTGCAACTGCTTCATCCGACGTTTAGCTACCTCCTGGTGTAATAAGCTCTGCAATTTCAGCTCATCCAGATGGGCTATGGTCGTGAAACGTTCAAAGAGTGAATCCTCATCTCCCAAAGAGTGGTTAATTGCAAACCGTATGGTTGGCAACCCGATTTCGAGGGGTAATACACACTCTTCCCCATAAAGTAATTTAAATGGAGCATGGCCGGTAGCTCGCTTGAACGTTGTATTGTACGCCCATACCGCCACATACAACTTCCTATCCCAATCTCATTTCTTCTCTGAGACTATTTTAGACAAGATACCCACAAGCTACTTATTAGTACTTTTGACTTGCCCATTGGCTTGCCGATTATAAGGGGTCATTTTATTGTGCTTGATTTACCAAAGGCTTTTGATCACTTTATTCAAAAAGTGGGTTCCACGGTCTGATACTAGTTCCTTCGGTGGACCGAAACGGCAGATAATCTGCTCTAAAAGAAAACTTTCAGTCTCTTTTGCATTGTCCTGCCTCGTCGCCCACGCTTCTGACCATTTTGTAAAATAATCAGTTGCTACTATAATGTACCTCTTCTGGGTAGTAGACGACGGGGTGATAGGACCCACAAAATCAATGTCCCACTTTTCAAATGGAAGGATAGCCATAATAGGTGTAACTGGATGTTTCCTATTCTCTCTGCTGTCATGTCTTTGACAGGTATCACATCTCTTAACGTACTCAAAGGAGTCTTGGAAGATGGACGGCCACCAATATCCAGCTCGTAACGCTTTCTGTGCCGTCAACCGTCCAGCAAAGTGCCCTCCACATGCAGAGTCATGGCACTCTTCCAAGATGAAAGGAACCTCGTCAAACATCACATTGGCGATAGATATCATCAACACCCTGCTGATATAGTGTTCCTGCGATCAAGGAAAACTTCAAAGCCTGTTGTCTGATTTTTCTCTTTTCTAATTTTGATAAACCAGCTCCAGTCTCTCCCGTTGATAGATAATGCGTGATAGCAGCATACCAAGATGGAATAGAAGCTGTATCAATTTTAAACATTTCTTCAATATCACTTCCTTCAACCAAAGTCTCTTTCGGATCCCCGAAATCCACAAGGAATTCCACAATACCGTGCAACCTCGGTGGCTTACTCTTAATCTCATAATCGAACTCCTACAAAGTGATTAACCACTTTGCCAAACGATCAGGTGGTTGTAGCTTGTTCATAAGCAATCTAAGCCCTTCGGCCTTCGTATAGAAAACTACCTTCTCATAGAGGATGTAGTGCCTGAATTTTTTAGTCGCAAAGACCATCGCAAGGCACAACTTCTCCATGTAGGTGTAGTTAATTTCTAATATGCCCAATTTTCGACTAGCAAAAGCTATCGGATGATACCACTTTTCCTCCCAGATTTAGGCTAAACAGCCAGCTGATACTATGCATGGTGGCTGCTGAAAATATGTAAAATACCTCGCCTCTTTTAGGATAGTCATAGACTCCTCGAAAGTCAAGACGATTGTAGACCTTCCCCCTCCAACCAAGTTCAAGGGATTTCAATGCTTCTTAGGCCAAACAAGGTACTACTGGCGGTTTATATTGAGCTAAGCATTGATTTCTAGACCTTTGTACAAGCTATTGATAGTATTCAAGTGGACTGAAGAATGCCAGCAAGATTATGAAATGTGTGAGCTAGCTCAACTTTATCCCCTATCTTAAGAGCCCTAGATTGGTCCATTACCTTCGCACATTGACACATCAAAATTATCCATGAGGGTAGTGTTATGCCAACCTATTAAGCATAACCTTGACTATCCATGAGCTTTGCTAGCATACAACTCACTGATATAGAAATGAACTATTCCACAATAGAGAGGAAAGGGTTAGCCATGGTGTTTGCCATCAAGAAGTTTAGACACTATCTTCCATCAATACCCTTTATCTTTTTTTTGGATCATCAAGCATTGCTCTGTCTTGTGAACAAACCATGTGCAACAAGATGCATTGCTTGATGGTTACTTCTACTTTTGGAACTTGACTTCTTTGTGGTAGTGCTCAAAGGTAAATAATACTATATGGTAGATCACATGTCCCACATACACACAGGTGAAGCAGCTAGACAGGACATCATTGATGACCTACCAAATGCACATCTTTTTAGAATGTCCAATGAAAAAGATTTGTTTAGAGAAAACCACACATTGTATTGGGAAGATGATATACTCCACATCCTAGAGAATGGATTGCCCAAAATGACCCATAAAAAAGCTAGATTAAGGAGACTAATCTTGAAAATCCAACCCTATCAATTGATGATCATTGGTCCATTGTATTGATTAGAACATGATGGACTCTTAATGAGATGTGTCTGTGAACATGAAATTCATGATGTGCTCACGAAAACACATGGCTGGATTGATGGAGGACATTTCAATGAAGACACCATAGCACACAAGGTGCTCCACTCTCAATTGTGGTGGTCGACGCTATTTTGTGATGCAACTAAGTTTGTGAAGCATTGTGATGAGTGCCAATGGACCAAAGTCCCTATTCATAAGGACAAAATGGAGTTAACTCTAGTGATTGCATACCAACCATTTGAGAAATGGGGAATTAACTTCATTGGTCCAATCAGCCCTGTGGCACAATACTCACAACCCAAGTACATTGTTTTTTATGTAGACTATCTCACCAAGGGGATGAAATCTCGATTAACTCACAAAAATGATGCTAGGACCACGGCCAAGTTCCTTTGGGAGCAAGTAATATCACGATTTGGTTGTCCCATAGAGTTGGTCAGTGAACAAGGCACACACTTCATCAATGAAGTGATTGCTCACTTGTTATCCACCTTCTTGGTAATACACAAGAAGTCCTCACCATATTTCTCTCAACCTAACGGTCAAGCTGAATCTACAAACAAGATCTTGGTGAATGTCCTAATAAAGCTAGTTTCTACTTCACGTAGTGACTGGGACAATAAGCTCATTGCAACTTTATGAAAAACTTTATGGGCATATAGGACGGCCTACAAAATAGCCATAGGACATATCCCATTCAAATTGACCTACAAAATTGAAGTGATTCTACTAGTAGATTTCTTTGTTCCAAGCTTGAGAGTAGTAGTCCATGAGAGATGAGAGGGCAAAGAAGCATGGACAAATCAATTGGTAGAGCTAGAACACCTATCTAAGACTTGTCTTATTAGAACCCATACCCTAATCTATGAAAAGGTGCGAAAAAAGAGTTGGTTTGACAAACATGTCAAACAACTAAACTTTAGGCAAGAAGAGACCTACTCTTGATGTACTCTATCAAGGTACACAAGGAAAAAATGAAATTCAAGGGATTGGGACCTTTCAAGATTCACAATATCAGTAGAATGGGCAATGTGGAACTCGAAACCCTAGAGGGTGAGGGCATAGGCTTTTTCCATGGAAGTCGCATCAAAAAGTATTATCCTTTGTCACATCCACTTCATGAGCCTCCACTGATAGAATCACCAATGAATATGAGGGTTGCAACCATCAGTGAACTAGAGGAGGAGGATGAGGAAGTAGCAACACCAGCCTACCTACGAATAACCATGACCACTCAAAAGGCATACACTTTTGATGCACTAATTGATGAGGGAGCTGACTCAAATATCTTAATGTATGATCACTAGACTGCCATGGGTCACAACCCTGAGTACAACCAACCAATGCAAAACTCGACTCGTTTGGGGGGCAATCCTATCCACTCTTGGGGAAATGCAAACTAATGGTTTCTATCGAGATTAAGAGCCTACCCATCATCTTTTATGTGCTACCTAACAAGCAAAGTGTTGGTAAGGAATCACAGTTGGGTCATGTGCTCAAAAAATAAGTTCCTTGTAATGTTGCACCCACCTTGCCATCAGCAATGTTACAACTCCTCAATTTCCTAGTCCATGGTCAGGACTTTGCTCTTTTCATAAGATGTGATAAGGCATTGTTTGCGTGCTTGCTCAATGGAAAGCTCGATGTTGGCAATGAGTTCTTCGGCTACCTAGGAAGCTTTGACAAATACAAATTCAGATTCCTCTCATGAGCAAGGTAGTGTTCTCACTTCCATTGCTAAAGGATCGTCCAAAAGACTTAAGTCTAGCCTATCATAGCTTTTAGCAAGCATGGTAAATGTGGCATCCAAGCATCTAAGGCAAGCAACTAAGTCATGGCATGTATTCTCAGCTAAGTTTGCAACCAACGTTAGATGGATCTCTGTTGGTAAAAGGGTCTAAGGCCGACAAGTGGTTGTGTGAATTGATAGTGCAATAGCTGAGGTTGTGGCATTGGTACACTAGGCGTGGCCAGTGCAGTGGTACACTAGGCATGGCCACTGCAGTGAGTGGCATGCTACTAGATGTTTGGGTGGTGGTTGGGGTACTAGCATAGTAATGTTGAGGCAGTTTAGGAGTAGCAGCAGCAGTTTGGGTGGTGGTTGGGGTACTAGCATAGTAATGTTGAGGCAGTTTAGGAGTAGCAGCAGCAGTTTGGGTGGTGGTTAGGGTACTAGCATAGCAATGTTGAGGCAGTTTAGGAGTAGCAGCAGCAGTCTGGGTCGATAGACTTGTTGAGTTTCAATGGGTTTAGGTTTTGAAAGGGAAATGGGCTTTGCAGCCAGAAGCTTGATTCGTCTTGATGCTTCGTGTGGTCAATCTTGAGGGCAGCATTTGAGCAGTGTCCTTGGCCATCTTGGTTTTAGGTACCCAAATCTAAGCATTACCCTCATAATGTCCTTACGCTTGCAATGAGGTCTTGGGGAACGTTCGTCGATGCTTGTAGCTTTTTCTATGCCTCCTAGGTTTTGAGTGAAGGTTCCTAGCCTTGCACGCTCATGGTTGGGTGCTCTAGGTGGTGGTCTTGGATGTTTTGGTATCCATTTGAACTAGTGTTCAAGGGTTTTAGCTTTGTGGTCGGATTTTTGTTGGTGCTGGTGCAACCCCCTCCTTATGCTTGATGGTGGGTTTCTCTATCGGTGGCTTTGCAAATTGTGATGGAGTCGCGCAGCCCTTTACTAAAAGCTATGACGATTCATGTGTTTTGTCGATGGCCAGGTGAATACGTTGTGATTGGTAGTCGACATTACAGTGGGCTTGCTTCTTAAAGGTTCATCCTAATAGTGACTTTGTGCCTACATCTTTCGTGTTTGGCAACACATAAAAGATCATGGGTAAGCTTTCAGACTTGATAAAGACTGCAACTTTGCACTTTCCCAGAAGTGCATATGATCGGCCCCCAAATGGGCTAAGTTTAGCCTTAGTGGGCTATAACTCTGGTTTTTCGATTTGAGTCCAATGATCATGAGTGAGGATATTAAAGTCAGTGCCCTCATCAATTAATGCATCAATAGCATGTGTCTACTAGGCTCTAATGGTCATGCATAGGTAAGTCGAGGAGCTACGACTTCCTTATCCTCATCTTCAATCTCTGATAATGGTGGCTACTCGTACATTGACAGGGGCTTCTATCATGAAGGGTTTGTGTAGTGGATGTGTGGGAGGGTAGTACTTCTTTACGCGGCTACCATTAAAGAAGCTTATGCCCTCACCTTCTAGGGTTTCTAGTTCTACATTATCGGTTCAGCTTATGGTGAGAACTCTAAAAGGTCCTAACCCCCTAAACTTCATCTTATGCTTATGTCCCTTGACTGAGTACAATAGTACAAAGTCACCCCATTTGAAGTCTTGCTGCTTGATGTGCTTGTCAAACCAGCTCTTACATCATGCCATTTCACACATCAGTGCATGGGTGGCTAGAAGTTGAGTTTTTGATAAGCGTTCTAGCTCAACTAAACATTTCGTCCATACTTTCTTTCCCTCCCATCTCTCTTGAATAGCTATTCTCAAGCGAGGAACAAAGAATTCTACAGGTAGAATTGCCTCATTTCCATAGGTCAACCTAAAGGGAGTCTGTCCCACAACATAAGGTTGCCATTAGCTTGTTATCCTAGTTGTTGCACGAAGCAGAGACTACCTTGGTCAAGACGTTTACCAAAATCTTATGTGTTGATTTTGCCTAGCCATTCACTTGAGGGCAATAGGGTAAGGATTTTTTATGGATAATCAGGATGGTGGACAGGAGATGAGCACTCACCTCATTGATGAAGTGCATGCCTTGATCACGGACAAGTTTGATGGGGTAGCCAAATCAAGAGATTACATGCTCCCATAAGAACTTAGCAGTGGTTACTACATCATTCTTCCCGATGGCTCGACTTTGTGAGATAATTGGTGGCAACAATGATGTACTTGGCTTGTGAATATTGAGCCATGGGATTGATAGGCCCAATGAATTCAATCCCCCATGTCTTGAATGGTTGTCTTACAATGATGGGACTTAGCTCCATTTTATCCTTGTGAACTGGTACCTTGGTTCATTGGCACTTGTTACAGTGTTTCACAAATCATGCCGCATCTCGAAAAAGTGTGGGCCACCACAGTTTGAGACTATAGCACCTTACGGGCTGTCGTATCTCCGTTGAAGTGTCCTCCTACAATTATGACGTGTGTCTCAACTAGTACGTCATACATTTCATGCTCATACACACATTTCTATACAGGGGTCTAGCAATCAATGCATAGTTTAGCACAAACTGTTGATAGTACCCTGTATGGCCTAGGAAGCATAGAACTCCCTTGTAATCAATTGGGGGTGGAAGATCAACAATAACCCTGACTTTTGAGAACTGAGTGGCAATGCCGTTATTGGACACCATGTACCCTAGGATGCATCCGTGCTTTACCCAGAACTGGTACTTTAAGGAGTTTAATGAGAGGAGATGATATAGTCTGCATCATTTCAAAGACTACTCTCGAAGCTTGTCTAAGTGTTCCTTCTAGGTGGAGTGAACACACAAGTCGTCAATGAAGACCTCTAACTCTTTCCTAAGCATGTCCTTTAATATTGCACACATGAGCCTCTAAAAAGTAGTAGGTGCATTAGTTAACCCAAAGGGCATGACTATGTAGGTAAAGACACCCCACTCAGTGGTGAAGGCGGTCTTGTGCCTATCATCAAGGTGCACTTGCATCTAATTATATCTTGAGAAGCCGTCCAGGAAACTATAGGCCTCTTTGCGCATTACTCTCTCGAGCATGTGCTCTATGTATGGCAATGGATAATTGTCTCTCTTGGTAGCATTGTTTACCAGAAGTTTTTGAGAGTGTTTTGGATTATATTGATTATGTTTTGGAAGCTCATGATGATTCTTAGTGGAAATATGAAGCTCTGTGATGTTCTGATAGGTTCTATTGAGGTTTTGATTGGTTATGATGCCTTCTGCATAGCTTATGTTTTGTTTTGATTTTCTTCTGTGTATGAAGCATGGTGAAGGTTGAGGTATTTTGAAAGCTTATTGAATATTTTTTGATAGTTTGGAATGGTTTTGGTATGAGTTATGAGGATTTGCTGTTCTTTGATGACCTCTTGTAACCCTCTGTAGACCCTTTGTAGAGCCTCTGTCTTTGTTTTGTCTCTGCTCTGCTCCTATTTTGTTTTGTTCTTAGATCTTCTGTAAGTGTTTTGTAGAATGTGTGTGTGACTTTGGGAAAGTTTTCTAACTTTTGGAAAGGATGAATCTAAGTTCAAAAGAGCTAAAACAAATGGAAGAAGCAACTGATGAAGACTGAAGAGAAGACTGAAGTGACAGTGACAGTAGTGAGCTATGAAGAGACACTGTAGTGGCTCTGGTGCCCTTTCATACCTCCCATACCTCTTGGGAGGTGCATACACGACCTAAGAAGGATTATTAAGTACCATTATTGAGTATTGTAGTAAGGAGATGATATACTATTGAGAGAGAGAGAGAGAGAGTTAGAGATAGTCAATTCTATCAAAACAATGTATCTTTCTATGAGAGATTGAGAGAGAACTATCAAGACATTGAAGATGAATACTATGTGATTGATTTACATTAAAAAATGGTGTATTATTTTATGTTCTTGTTGGTTATGATGGATTCTATGAAGATGTTGAAGATTATGGTTGATTCTATCAAATCCGTGGGAGATATCTACTATGATGCTGCGTGAAGATGAATTGTAACGTGCCCGCTCCTCAAATCGCGGGACACGTCTTAGCAGCCCATCGAGAGATATATCCAGAAGATGCCACTCGATACTCCCAAGGAATGACATGGGGTTTGCCAACTAGGGTCTCTCGAGTCTGGCCCGCAATGGAACTAATCCGGCCGTTCCCACTAGGATCGGACCTGAAGTCCGGGTTCCTAGTCAACATTGTCTAAGGTCATAAACCGACTTTTTCCTAACATTTCCTATTAACATCTTGTTTGAGGAAAGCTCTTGGCTAATCGAGACCACCCTTCTGTAGGATAGACCCATTGGTCACATCCACCGTGCTTCCCTCGAGGGTTGTTTTAGTTATCTAATTACCTATGATACATAAAAGCAGCTTCCTTAATTAACCCATTAGTCATAGGTTCCTTTACATAATTTAGGCCACAGACACGAAGACAGGCTAAAACAAGATCAAACACTTTCTTAACTTATCTTCAGATTAATATGTGTCTCTTGCCCATACAGGAGAATTAAGTGCTATTTTTTGCCTCCGTAGAAAAATCCTTCCGTCTTCTGGCAATAAAACCCGAAGGTTTATCCTTCCAAGATTCCACCTTGTAACTAGTATCAAGGCCTCGAGATCCCATCTCAAGTCACGTAGAACACTTGTGTAGGGCCCGAAGGCATTAGGATTTACAGCCAAATTCACAACCCCCTTGGTTAGGGTTTGGCAGTTCGCGGGGGGTAGCTAGCGCCATCCTTCCTTAATTATTCCTTTAGGAAATCAATCACAGCTGAAGCACCCAACTTACAAACAATTACTAGGGAAAACGTTTCTTTTTTTTTCCATGGCAATTAGTCATCTCAGACCCGGCCATGCAATCATCAAACACACCCCATTTGGGTTAACATCCAAAACCACATTAACAAACAGTTAAATGCACAACCTCTTGCTTCAAGGCATCGCAATCCCATTGCATGCATAGTCAGAATTTAACTTGGATGTATCAAAACACTTGCTCAAGGGATTTACAACCTTTTCAAACAACCAAGCATAACTTGGGTCAACAATCCATTTAGGGTTAGGTCACCAACTTCAATTAGGCTAGGAGCGTATCCATTTGCGATAGTCCACAGCAAGATCGATAAAACAATCCGTAGGCAATTATACTTATTCCTAATGCACCGGATCTCATGAAGGTCTAGGTTTCTATCCATCAGACTCTATCATTTCATGTGTTTCTTTTAGTCATGATCGCGAAGCATGATTTCTAAGTGACTGTTCATGCACTAAATTGGTTTAAAATCTATTCTTTTATGTGAAATAATGCGAAAACCTTATCATTTTATATGTGTAAAAGCTATAATTTTGTGCCTAAAATCTTGTGCGAATTCCAAATTCTACCGTTTCGCACATGCAACTTAGCTCTTAGAGTAAAAAAACCCTATGTACGACATCAATCCTTTCATCCCTTCCCTGAGAAATAATTCCTAAATTAATTTTTAATGCTTAGAACTTGGGCTTGATTCATATGTGCTGCGTTGGTCGTTCCACTTACCCTCCATCATTAACGGTGGCTTGGGCGCCTATGTTTCTCGCGACTTTCTTCTTGGGAGCCATTCGCCTCAGGGAGATTAGGCAGTCTGGACCTTAACGGTTTCAGTCAGACACAATTGGTTGGGAAGACCACCGGATGTGGTTCGTTTCCAGGAGAGTGGTTTGGGTGACTCGTAGGGTTACCCCCTTTCTCTCTCCTCTACCTCTCTTCCCACTTCTTTCTCCTTCTGCTCCTTCCTTTACCACTTCTCACCTCTCTTCCTCTACCTCTTCTTCTTCTTCCTCTACCTCTCTCCTTTCCCTTCTTCTTCTCCTCTCCTCCTTCTCTCCCTCTTCTTTCTCTTCCTCTATCTCTCTCCTACTCCTTCTCTTCTTCTACTACTTTCCCTCTACTTCCCTCTTTCTCTACCTTCTTTTCCTCCCTCCTTCTCCTTCACTCCTTCTCCTTCTTGCTCTTCTATCTCCTTCTTCTTCTCTACCCACTTCTTCTTTCCTCTTCTCTCCCTCCTTCTACTTCTTATCCTCTCCTTCTTCTACTTCTTATCTCCTTCTCCTCTACCTCTCTCCCCTCTTCTCTCTTCTCTCCCTCTTCTCTTCTCCTTCTTTTCTTATCCTTCTCTTCTTCTCTTCCTCTTCTCTCTCTCCCTTCTTCTTCCTCTTCTCTCCTTCTCCTTCTCTCCCTCTTCTTCCCTTCTCCCTCTCCTTCTCCTTCTCTCTCTCCTTACCCCTTCTTCTTCTCCTTCTCTTCCTCTCTCTTCTCTCCCTCTTCTCTCTCTTCCCTCTTCTCTCTTCTCTCACTCCTTACCCCTTCATCTTCTCTTCTCTCTCCCTCTCCTCTTCCCTCTTATCTTCTCCTTCTTTTCTTCTCCTTCTCTTCTCTCTTCTCTCACTCCTTACCCCTTCATCTTCACTTCTTCTCTTCTCTCTCCCTCTCCTCTTCCTTATTCTCTTCTCCTTCTTTTCTTCTCCTTCTCTTCTTCTCTTGCTCTTCTCTCTCTCCCTTCTTCTTCCTCTTCTCTCCTTCTCTCACTTTCTTCTACCTCTTCTCCTCTCCCTCTCCTTCTCTTCACCTCCTTTTCTGCTCACGGATTGGGGGGGGGGGGGGGGAGGGGGGTGCTGACATCATGCCCAAGTGGGGGTGGCACCTGCACAGGCAATGGAGGGGGGGTGGGGGACTTCTGCAGCAACAGGGGGGAGGGGGGGGGGGGGGGGGAGGGGACTCTCCGATGATGAGGAGGAGGGTGGGCTTTTAAAGGGGGGGCGCATCTGAATGCCGCCACCTAGGCGGCATGCCCCTCCCCTTCTTCCACATCACTCCCTCTCCCTCTCTCCCCGACGTACTATGTGATTGATTTCCATTCAAAAATGGTGTATTATTTTATGTTCTTGTTTGTTATGATGGATTCTGTGAAGATGTTGAAGATTATGGTTGATTCTATCAAATCCGTGGGAGATATCTACTATGATGCTGCATGAAGATTTGATGTTTTCCTTGTTTTAGTCATTAAAAGAATGAAACAAAAGCTTGTTGATGTTACAAGATAGATTTTCTTATAGTAGAATTCCCTTTTCCTTGGTATTCCTCTCGAGGCTCCATGTTTTTGGTGCGCAGCCGTGGAAACTTGCCATCAACAAGCATCAGAAGAGGCTGAAATTAAAGAAATGGCATTGCCAAGAAGAGAATAATTCAATGGATGTTAGCAAAGTTCCTTCTTCCACTGAAGAGTTGGAGATTCTTTGCCAAAAGTTCATCCCACAATGGCGGAAACATATTACCATCATGATGCAAGCTCTATGTGCTGGACTATTTCCTCTTCCTGTTGAAGCAGCAAAAACTTGAATCTTGGTGGCAAATTGTTTGGGAGCAAACTGAAGAGAAGAAATAGAGAGAATGACTATCCATGGAAGATTTGTCATTCATTGAGAAGTTTCCAGATATCATTAAGTGGGAGATCGTGAAGAAGTTTCAAGAGTCGTGGTCTTTGGAGGTTCACAAAAACCAAAAAGAAAAGAGTTGGAATTTGTTCGTGGATGCTCAACAGTAAGATACATGGGATGCTTGGTATTCTGTTGTCCAATTAGCAACCCACTGGAAGTTGGTAGATAGAGTTTTCTTTACAACATACACTATTGAAACCATCAGAAGCTGGCATTATTATAATGATGGCACAACAACGATCCTAAGAAGAATGAGTTTTAATACTTTCAGAATGGAATATCTCCCCCTCTGTAGTGTCTTGAAAGTTGAATTCAGAGATGTTGAAAAGAAGGAAGTAGAAGAGATATTGGCAAGATAATCCTCTAGAGACTAAAGCCCCTCTCTGATTTTATTATGTTGAGTACAGACCAACTGGTTGGAGCCAACCCCCTAATGAATGATGCAATCAAAAGGCAAACATTAGAACGAGTCCAGAGGTATGTGAGAAGAGAGAAGGCAAGAATCAAGGCTGAGAACGAGCTTGTAGCAGAAGCCTCCTTTGGTGCCCTAAAAGCAATCTTTACAGAAGTCCCCATGACAACTCAAGGTCCCCTTCCTAGTTAGGTTCGTCCTGGAAATATTGATGACACGCCAGCAAATGTATTCCCATTGCCAATTTTTAAGGGAGAGTACAATGAAGACCCCGATCTACATGTAGCGAAGTTTATGGTAGCATGTGTGGCTAACAATGCTAGAACCCCTAAGCATTGGTTAACGATATTCCCCACCACTTTCAAGGATGCGGCGTTTCAATTGTATAAGAGACAAGCAGCAGGAACTTTTGGCACATGGGATGCCTGAAGTTGGCCTTCCTCACTAAATTCAGGCATGAAGGTTTTGAAGAGCAGATGCGAGAGGAGTTCATGAACCTAAGTCAGTCCTCTGGAGAAAGAGTAGAAGCTTATGTCTCGCGAATGGAATCTATCCTGAAGAGATGGACTAACCATCATTTGGACGAAGGTATCCAGAAAGGAGTGTTCCTCAGAGGCCTACAACCAGAAGTTTGCAAGTTCATGGATTTGAGGAGACCAGTCAATTTGCAAGCTGCAGTGGAAGGTGCAAGATTGTAGGACGAAGTTAAAGCAAGGTTGTCAATGACTCCAGGAAGAGGAGTATTCCCTCCTCCCATGCCAGGAATGGTATACCCACCAAATGCAGTCCCAGGGATAGTTCCCTACCCCTATTCCCAGATGCAAACAGTGTTGCAATATAGTGCACCTAATCCACAATGGTCGGCGCAGAGGACAGTGCCTCAAATGATGGTTCAACCACAACAACAGTGGCCTCAAACAGTTCCTCCAATGGCGACTCAACGACAGTGGAACCCTACTAACTAGAATCAATAACCCCAAGTCTCAACAAGAGCTCTGAATCAGAACTAGAACAGAGGACCCTCTAGATCAACCCAACCTGTATATGCAGTAATTACAGAAGCTTCCCAGAATCCTACTACAAGTACTTCAGGAGGTGAAAATTTGAAGGACTACTTATCCAACTCATTTGCAAGTATCAAGAAAGAGCTTATGGATATGATTACAGAGTAGCTATAAACTCTAAAGGTGAATACTACCAATATATCCACTCTTGCGGGAGCTGGGAGAGATGTGATGCGTTCTAATACATGGTGCGAAAAGTGCCATCAAGCGGGACATTTAGCCACTCAATGTACTCGAAAACCAACCATTCCTGGAGCCTTCTGTTCCTACTGTTTGAGGAAGAACCATACAGAGGATATTTGCTCTCTGAAAGAGATGCACAAACAAAGACAGAAAGATGAAAATGCAAGATTCAACTTGCTAGAATTCAAAATGACAACGCAGGACATTGGACCAAAACCTAGGGAGTTTGGTCCTAATTTCGGTCCAAGGAGGTTTCCCTCTCAAAGTTACAGAGGACGATAGTCTGGCGGTGGTCAGAGATCAGAGGTGGAATGTTACAAATGTGGAGAAAAGGGTCATATCTCACCAAATTGTCAAAACCCTAGAAGATCTATGGATTACAAGCCCTTATGCAGCCGATGTAAAGGAGAAGGCCACACTGCAAAGGACTGTCCAAGTCTAGCCCCTATCAAGGCCAATGCCACTGATAGCCAGCAAAAGGCACAAGAGCCTGCCTCCAATTTGGTAGAGTTGGAAGTTGTCGTTATCACGTGTGCCAAGAAGAAGAAACCAATTGTCCAAAAAGAGAACAACTCCCCTACCAAGACTGTGAAGTTCAACCTATCAATAAAGGGACAGAGCAGTACAAGACAGAATAGTGCAGTACAGAGCACTAAAATGCCACAGAGAGTCACAGAGACAGTCCGAGAAATAGGACCAGAGGCCCAGGAGATAGACGATGTAGAAGCACCTATAGAAACAAAAGAAGTGCCAATGCTGCCATTGCTAGAAGAAAAAGGAAAGATAAAAATGAGTGTAGCCCCATTCCCGAGCAGGCTGGAGAAGCTCATGGATCCTATCAAAGAATATGACTTGGTAAAAGACCTAGACACCTTTAAACCAAACCTAACCTTCCGATAGTTGCTGATGCTATCTCTTAGTTGCCAAAAAAGATTCAAAAGAATCTTGACAAGAAGACATGGATTAAGGATTGCTCCTTCAACAACGACCAAGACCAATAAGGCCCTAGAACCTGTGAAGGAAGTAGATGTGGCTAACGCCTTTCTAGATCATGGAACCCCAGAGACTAGTGTATGGATATAAAGATGCTTTATTTCAGATGCATTGATTGATGGAGGCTCATCAGTAAACATAATGATGGATCTAATAATGAAGGACTTAGGCTTGCAAGGAATGCAACCTACATAGTGGCTTATCAGATTGGCAGACCAAAGTAGAATTAAATCGTTGGGCATCTTCCCATACGTAAAAACAACCCTTACAAGAAGAGACTATTGGATGACATATTTGGTGGTCAAACCAAATTCTTATGGGACCTCATACCCTCTACTGTTGGGAAGACCTTGGCTTTTTGAAGCAAGAGCCAGGACGAACTAGTTCAAAGGAACCCTAACCCTAGGCAGAGGACCCAATAAAGTAGTGTTGAAATTGTATGGATCACAAAAAGGCAATGGATCCACATCCATCGAAGTCATAACAAACTCCTCCAATGAAGTAACAGATGGTACATCAGGAGACGAAGAGGGTGTTAAACATATCTTTCCCAAGAAAATAGAGGCACAGTCCCTAATAGTGGGCACTGTAAGCCAACTACCAAAGGAAGCAAAGTCTTTGTCCATGGGAGAATACCTCCTGCCTCAACTCGAATTGACTTCTGAAATCACCTCTGACAGCAAGATAGAAGAATGGATATACTGTTCTCCCTGTTACATGGTAGTCACGCAAAGTCAGAAGCAGAGACAATAGCTGAGATAGAGGCAGAAGCAGAAGCAGACACAGAGGTGGAGGATCTGTTTTTCTCCTACAGAGCCTCTACAGAAGCAGAGACAAAGCCTCTAGAGGAAGAGGATGAAAATGATGAGGAAGAAAACGAAGCAGGTTATGAAAGTGCAGTTGAAGAAGTTCCTCAAATAGTAGACGATCTTGTTGATATC
Organism: Lygodium microphyllum; assembly: GCF_053477565.2. NCBI lineage: Eukaryota > Viridiplantae > Streptophyta > Polypodiopsida > Schizaeales > Lygodiaceae > Lygodium > Lygodium microphyllum. Next base: position 36,002,392 of record NC_141162.1, on the reverse strand, counting down.
CCTACAAAGACCTCAAAGGTTGAAGATCTCATGGTGTTGGATGGAATGACTATGGTTCCATTTGGGTTGACCAATGGACCATAAAGTATGCAGAATCTGCATAAGCAATGGATCAAAGGTACAAAAATTAAGTTCACCAGTGGCTCCTGTCGCCTTGACCATTCATTCTGGAGAAAAGATGATGATGATGCCCCTTGTCAACAGAAGCCAGAGCCATCAGAGCCACAGCTTATAGAAGGTCCATGCTATGTGACATTCCTAGACGCATCCTCTGAAGATGAATCCCTAAGTCTAGAAGAAATCACAACTCACATAGAAATAAACAAAGCTATGATACCCTTCTAGCAATCTCAATAGACAAATGAGTCATCTGTTCAGAAGGAGGACACTAGTTCTAGTGGAACATCAAATGATGACACTACTCCCTTGAAGGAGTTAGACCTCTATCCAGAAGCAATTCGTGGGACATTTATCCATGAAGTGGAAGGTGAAAGGCAAGTGACGTTCCTGGATAATGAGGATACTGAATGCCACCTAAAAGTGGGCCTCAATCTTCTAGAAGAAGAACTAGTGGTCATGTGAGACTTACTAAAGGAGAACTTAGACATGTTTGCTTGGTCGTACAAAGACCTAAAGGGGATTGATCCCATAGTATGTTAACATCACATTGACCTAGAGCTTGATACCAAACCTGTGAGGCAGAGACAAATGCGTATGAATCCTAATTATTCTACTTTGGTAAAGGCTCAATTATTGAAGCTACTTGAAATTCAGTTCATTTATCCCATGGCTAACAGTGAATGGGTTTCACCCATTGTGGTTGTACCCAAGAAGAACGGGAAACTTTGAACATGTGCAGACTTTTGAAAGCTCAACTCGAAGATAAAGAAGTCTCATTTCCCTATCCCTTTCACAGACCAACTGTTGGACATACTGGCATGCCATGAGCTCTATTCCCTCTTGCATGGATTCAGCGGATATAACCAAGTCCAAATCGCAGAAGAGGGCCAATCCAAAACAACCTTCACAATAGAATGGGAAACCTATGCCTATAGAGTGATGCAGTTTGGGCTCTGTAATGCTCATGCCACCTTCCAACGAGTAATGATGGCTTCCTTCCAAAACCGTCTGCATGATTTCATTGAGGTGTATCTCGATGACTTCTATGTCTATAGCTTAATACGTGAGCATTGGGGACACCTAGAGCAATGCTTTGACAGATGCCAAGAGTATGGGATTTCTCTCAACCCTGACAAATGTGTCTTTGCCGTCTCATCAAAAGTTCTTTTGGGCCATATTGTCTTTGCACAAGGGATTGCAACAGACCCGACGAAGATTGAGAAGATTGCCACCTTGACAACACCAACAAACCTCAAGCAACTGAGAGGATTTCTTGGCCATGTGGGCTACTACAGAAGATTTATTACACATTTTGCAACCAAGGCAGCCCCTCTACACAAGAATTTAAGGAAAGATGTAGATTTCCTTTGGATTGATGATGATTGCGAAGAAGCCTTTAATACCCTAAAACAGTGCCTCATCCAAGCACCTATATTGCAGCCTCCTGTCTGGATGAAGGAGTTCCATGTGCACACAGATGCATCAGTTGAAGGGCTAGGTGTTGTCCTATGTCAAAAGGGACCCTCTAAATTAGATCAACCAATCTATTATGCAAGTCAAAAAGTAACAACTTTCGAGCAGAACTACACAGTGACAGAGCATGAGTGCTTAGCAATGGTGTTTGCACTGGGGAAGTTTCGACACTATCTACTATCAATGCATTTCAAGTTCTATGTGGATCATAAAGCCATGTCCTTCCTAATAAATAAAGCAAATGTCAAAGGATGACTGATGAGATGGTTTCTCCTATTCCAGGAGTTTGATTTTGAAGTGGTCACTAAGCTTGGGCGTTTCCATGTCCTAGCCGATCATGTATCACGGATCCCTCAAACTGCAAAAGAGGAATAGGATGATCCAGACCTTCCTGATGCTTCCTTGTTTCTAGTCGAAATAGTTACTCCTTGGTATGCAGACATAGCCAACCTCCTGGCAACTCAACAATATCCTCCTGGCATCTCAAGCCGTGAGAAGAAGAAGCTTTTGTTAGAATTAGCCCCCTACACCTTCCTAGGCGGTGCACTGTACAAGAGAGGCAAAGATGAAGTGTTGCGAAGATGTGTTGCATGAGACGAAATCGGCATAGTATTGAAAGCATGCCATGACGAACTATGTGGTGGACACTTCGCAGGAGAAGCAATAGCCAAGAAGGCTCTTTTAGCGGGATACTGGTGGCCACCCTCCACAAGGATGCACATGATTACTACAAGAGATATGATGCTTGTCAGCGAATAGGGAAACCCACCAAAACAAGTGCCATGCCAGTGCAAACTATTTTTCCCCTAAAGCTGTTCGAGAAGTGGGGGATTGATTTCGTGGTCCCACTGATCCGCCTACCAGATGGAAGTAGAATAGATATATCCCCAGATGTACGCATTATGTCACAAAGTGAGGTGAAGCTAAAGCTCTGAAGCGGGACGATGGTAACATCATAGCCCTGTTCATGTACGAGAATATTATCACTCGTTTTGGCAGTCCTCTTGAGCTGGTAAGTGATAGAGGTACTCATTTCCTTAACAAAATCATGAAAGAGCTGACAGAACTGTATAAGATTCGCCATCGCAAGTTCACTCCTTACTACCCTAGAGCCAACGGCCAAGTTGGAGTCACCAACCACATCCTTTGCTCGATCTTGACAAGAACAATTGTCGCACATCGTCACAATTGGCACGATTGACTTACAGAGGCCCTCTGGGCATACAGAACCTCCCATAAGGCAGCTACAAGACAGACCCCTTTCCAGCTAGTGTATGGTACAGAAGCCATCTTCCCTATTGAACTGGAATTGCCCTATTTACGAGTGGAAGTTAAAGAACGCTTGGGAGATGATGAGTCATTGCAACACCGCCTCTTGCACTTGGAATGTTTAGACAAGATTCGAAGGATGGCCCTGCAGTGCATGGAAACCACTCAAGCACGACGCAAAGCCTATCATGACAGATTCATCAAGCACAAGGAGTTCAAAGAAGGTGATCTTGTCTTGGCCTATGGTTCGAGATTTGGCAAGCTTCAACAACGGTGGATGAGCCTGTACAAGGTACTTGCTGTCAACCCTAATGGCTTTGTCTAGGTGCAAACGGTTGATGCCTCTGATGATCCCTTCCTGATTAATGGCTATTACTTGAAGAAGTATTTCCCTCCCTGGGGATCTTGACAATCATAGTCGACCGACTCTTTTCCCTTTGGGCGTCGAGCTATACTCCTTTTGCTATTTCTGATAGCCATCCTGTTTATTCTGATGAGGTGGCCTCATTTTGTTATCCCCTCTCACAGAAACCCCCCACCCTTACATTATTCTCTTCTCGTCTGATCCAACAACGGTGGCGAGGTTGGTCCTGACACATGGTATTTCTACTATTCTCTTTATTAACAAAAAAGAAGAAAAGAAAAGAAAAAAAAAACAAAAATAAACAAACTGTTATGGGAGAAAATGAAAAAATTCCCTGTCATAGCAGGCCTCATTCTAAGAAAAGGTGGAAACACCCTTGGGTGGGAAGCTGACTGTGGAAAAGGTGGTAACACCCCGTAGTTCAAGATAGCTGACTCATAAGCAGAACCTTTCCGCACGCAATTTGAAGCCGTCTCCCTTGGTGCGCTATCTCTGCAATATCAGTCTGTTTGCCCTCCTTAATAGACAAATTTTCATACAAATCATTGAATTACCAGATGTGTTAGCTATCTCCCTGGGTACGCATCATCTTCAACACTCTGATAACAACAATAGCCGACACGATCTTCATCACCAACCCCTTGAGTGATGCGAGCTTTCATCCTAACAGGATAGGGACATGAGTATGGGTTGCCTTATATATCTATCAACAAAGTGTGAGACAGAGGGTGGGGTGAGTGACCAGTCTTTCCCTTCAAATCAAATGAGAGACAAGATGTGTGATTGGAGTGTTGCACGCACGGGTTGGGCATCTCAATGCACAACGCACGATCTGTTCCTGTGCATTGCACCATAAGGCTCCATGGCCTTCCTTCTTGCACTGTATGCTGGCACAGGGCGGGATGCACTGTTACACCATCAAATGCGCACAAGGCATATAACCTCTGCACAAGTGAATGCGAGGATTACTTCAATGGGTTTCATGAATGGGCTGCCCTATGTATCTTTCAACAAAGTGTGAGACAGAGGGTGGGCTGAGTGTGACTGGTGTTTCTTCTCAATCAATTCCGAGAGTTGAGATTGAGGGACACTACAACAATTGGAGTCAGGTATGTTTCCGTTTTCCTATGCACACATGGGACGGGTCTTTTCCATCAGCACATGACATGTCACCTTGTTCTATGCACTGCACTACAAGGCTCCCTGGCCTTCCTCCTTGCACCTATGCCAAATGGGTGGAACGCACACCTGCACTATCAATTGTGCACACTGGCATACTCCCTCCCAATCACTTTTCCCTTGTTCAATTCTAAACTGGCCGTGAGTTATGGGATTTCATGCTTATGCATTGAGCGATGTGCGTCATGGGGTGAGCGATTGTTCTATCATCCTCTTGAGTGCACATGAGCTGAGAGTTCTATTCTTTGTCATCGACACTTAACTCGACAGACTTTATCGACAAAACTATCTCCTTGGGTGTTGTTGCATGGTTCCTGCCATGTTGGATGTGCTCTATGGCGCGTCCTGGTCCCTTTTGCCTCCCGCCGACGACGGTTTCAATATTTCTACATCAACACCGGCAGTTTTCTTCAACCATCTACGACATGGGCCAAGTGTTCCTAACCCTATTTTCTATTTGCAAGTGTATGTTATGTCTTAAGTGTGGGGACACCAACGTCCAGTCAGTTGACAGGTCCGTGGCCGTGTCGATCAATCTACTCTAATCAATAAGGTCTTAAGTGTGGGGACACATCCCTACACGTCTGATGTGCATATATCATTACCTAATCATGCGTATCTACCCCATACTAGTTTTGTTCTGATGGGGTCCCTTTCTCCCCCACCCACCCTCGTACCCCCTGTCGTTGAGGCCGTTTCCCTTATGGTTGCTTTTCTTGCGCATTTTTTTCCTTTTCTATGTGAAAATCCCCTACGTTTACCAAACTCCCGATCCAACCTTATAGCCTTGTTCGTCCCTTCAAATGATACACTTTTTCTTTTTACATCCCCTTGTTCTGGTTTACTATTTTTGCGTTATTAATTTTTGAAGCTTGTCCCGCACAATTAGATGTATTTCCATACAAATGCACCCTTATAGCTTCAAAATAGTGATCTAACATACCAGTCATGTCCTATGCCTTCCCCTGGACATTTTTCCTTTTACCCACCTATTATTCTAATGTATAGTTTGACCGTAATTAATTTTTGTACGGTTTCGTATCTTTTTCATGCGTGTTTTTGATCTTTTTCCATGTGACCCTGCCCTATTCTCCTTCGAATTCAATGCAAACTAGATCGCCTTGTTCGGCCACCCTTTTTGCACAATTCTCCTTTATCCTCTGTCCTATTTCGACCTCTCAATTTTTTGTTATTAATTTTTATTGGTGTTATCAAGCTCCATTTTATTATTTTTTTCCATGTGAATGTCTCTTAACCCCATCCCAACTGTAATTTGATGTGACAACCTGGAAGATTCTATAGGTCCTGACATTTTTTCTTTTTTCGGCCCTCCCTTCCGGTGCATGGATCATTCCATATTAATTTCCGAATTTCGTTTCGGATATGCTTTTTGGGGTTTTTCCATGTGAATGAGTCTTAACTTCGTCAGAACTGTGTTCTAACATAATAGGCCTATCCGATATAACTTTTCTCACCATTTTCCTTTTTCTCGTGTTTCATTTCGGTGAATGGATTCTTTGGTATTAATTGTCGTATGGGTTTTCACGCCTATTTTTTACCTTTTTCCCATGGGAATGCCCTGATTTGATCCTGGACACCCTGTTGTACTTTTTCACAGTTTCCTCGCCTTCCGACCCAGTTTTTCTTTTTACAGCATTGCGTTCCGATGCACGATTTGAGCATTATAAAATTTTCTTTGTTTTGCCGTGTTCCCACGAGATGCACATAGAAACACTCTAGTCACACACCCCATCGAACGGAGTATGTATGTCTGTTGAACAAGTCCCAAGCCTGACATGGTTTCAGAACACAGGTGCATGTTCTAATGTCTTAGCATTACCCTTTTCTTGTTAGCATCCTCTCCTAAACGAAGCCCCTTAACTCAAAGTTAATTGTCACCATTCTTCCTAAAAGTAGGCTACTTAGCTCAAGTTAACTCGGGTAACCATCCAACAAACAATCACCATGTCACCGTACCATTATAATGGCATATGCAATGCTAACAAACCTCCAAGACATATTCTTACCAATTTAAGGACCAATTGATCGTAGGACCCTGGCAATCCTCCACAGTAAAACTACCATTTGATGTGGCCTTCCTTGTCCTCACCTATATTGAGGAAAATAAGGTCCATTGCAACATTGACACCACAAAGTTACCAATGCCCTCAATGCAGCCTTGAAACTAAGAATACTTCATAAGGGCTTGAGTATTTGCGGACTAAGAGTTCTTGCTAGGAACAAGACTAGAAATACCTCGTATGTATTTCACACCCCTAGTCTTGACCAATTGACATATGTTAACTTATTGATTGATGTTGTCCAAAAAGAAAAAGAAACAACGAAAAAAAAAAGACAAAACCCCACCCACAATACTAATACCAACAAACCCCCACAACCCTAAACATTTAAACACACAACATAATCACAACTAAAAACCCCAATACCCAAATACAACATTCACAAACCAAACCAAAAGTTTAAAAAATAAAAAATAAAAACACCAAACAAATAAACAAAAAACCCACCCAAAAATTAAAAAATGGAAAAAAAACACAAAGAAACAACTACAATTTAACCAAAAAAAGAAAACCAAAACCAACCCAAAAATAAAAAAAACAAAGATGAAAAAAAAACAATACAAAACCAAAACAACAAAAGAAAAGAAACCCTTCTCCTTTTCTTCTTCTCCTCCCCTTCCTCTTCTTCTCCTCCCTCCCCTTCTTCGTCGCACCCCCTGTGCGCCCGTGCGCATGTTTGATGCTATTGCGCCCTTGGCCCGTCGCGCCCCCTATGCGCCCGCCTGTCATCATTGCACCCTTGCTCATGTCACCACGTCCCAATTGCCGCCCGCACCTGCGCCTCGCCACCTTTCTTCCCACCCTCCCCCTCTTCACTACCCCTCCTACCCGCCACCTCCACCCTTCTTCTCCATCTTTCTCCTCCTCTACAACCAAATTTTGCACCCTTCACCACATTTGGGCCCCCGCTACATTTGGCCCCCCCACCAACTTGGCCCTTTCCCCCCCAAATTTGGCACTCCACCAAAATTTACACCCGCTAAATTTGGCCCCCATCCCCTAAAATGGCCCCCTCACTAAGCCCCTTTCCCACCCCCCCACCTAAGCCCCCTTTCCCCACCCCTTGTTAGGCCCCCCTTTCCCCCACCCCCTGTTTAGCCCCCTTCCTGCGCAGCCGTCAAGTTTTTGGTGTGGGTTGCGGGTTTTCATCGCGGTCGGTCACCTGCCATTGTGTGTGGTCGTGGTGTTGGTGGTTCTTGTGGGCATTCACACGCAAGGATGCATGTCCGAACTTGTCCATCAGGTGGTGCGTGCTCAGTCGTTTCCACACAGTTGTTCACACGTAGCCTGTGTACCTATTTTAAATTTCCAAACCTGATTAAAAACCCGAGAAAACACCTTAATCCTAAAATTTTCTTTAAAAATCATAAAAATTTCAATTAAAAACAAAAAATAGTTGAAAAATCCTTTACCAAATTGGAAAATTTTTTGGCTTGTTTTCTTGGTTGAAATGCAAAAAAATTAAATTGTAGATAAATTATAAATATTAAAAATCCTTCAAAATCCCTTGAGAATTGAACGAAATTCATTAAAAAATCAATAAAAATCAGACATAATTTCAAAAAAAAATCAAAAATTTCCACCAACTCATCTAAATATTTATAGAATGTTTTATACGTTGAAATTGCTTTGCCAAATGATCAAACTATTATTTTAAGGTAAAAATGGTAAATTTAATACCTAGATTCATGGAAAAATCATTTTCAATTCCAAAAATAAGTTGAAAAAGACTAGATAAATCCAGAAACATTGTTGAAACTTGATGGTCTGGTTTTCACTCATGGCGGATTGTTGAAACCTTACCATAAAAATTTATAATATATTCATGTGTCTCATTTATCCAATTTTAACCATTTTTTAAAAAACAAACAAACAAACATAACCTTGCCTCGACATGTCACATCATTTTTAGTTCGTGATTTTTTCCTTTTTGGACTACTGACTTGCATCTTGGGATTAAGACGTGTGTATTCCATTTCATTGCATACACATATACCTACTTCCAGGTATTTTTCTTTTTTTCTTCCTATTTTTTATTTTTCGCTACCCCAAAATTCATGATTAATTCTTAAAATGAATCCTAAACACCACCATGGCACGCACGCTTGCGCCAAACACACCTTTTTCTAATAAATTAAAATCAACCCACCATTCACTTTGCACGCACTACATGCGCGATTCAGATGCATCATAATTTTAAATAAAAATGAACCAGCCGTCACAAAAATGCACGCGCTGAAAAAGAAGAGCGCTTCAGACACATCAAATTTTTAATTAATGAATATGCATTTAGAGACTTGAGTCAGGGTATCAAAGTCCGGGGTCTGTAGTTTTCTTTTTTGCTTGATACGGGGTCTCGAGTTCATGTTTGTTGCATAGCATGAATCTTTCGGTCGCATATGTGTAAGGGTCATGCCGAATTTTTTCTAGGATATGGATTGTTTGGGATGGTCAGTCGGTTAGTCACGCCTTTGTGTGCTTATTCTGATCGATTTCTTTTTTATCGATATTTTGTTGTTTTGCAAGCATTCATTGTGATTGTCTGTGTGTGTGGTGCGTGTGTATATTCCATCTGAATAGCGCCTCAAGCTCCTCCTCCTATTTAGGATGTCCCATTGATCAGTAGGGATTATTCTTCCCTACTGACAAAGGGTTGGATCTAAATAGTTGCTTCACTCCCTCTAATTCCAGACGATCCAACTCTTTATGATGATTTTCTCGTGTCATATAGTAAGAAATCGGGCTTGGTTCGTGGTACTTCCATGGTCCTGACACCTAGAGGGTTAGGGAAGGCTTTGTCTCTTCCCTACAAAGGAGAACCCTTTGTCACAGCCAGACAGTTATTCTCAAATGAAGAGATCCTCAAGCTGTTATAGAGGTAGACTAAAGAGGTCCTTGATGTCAAGAAGGTGCTTAACTCTGCAGGAGTGTCATTCTCAATGATCACTGATCCTCTCTGGAAGCTAGTCTGCCAATTTCTCCAAGACAGGTTCATGCCTGCCAAGACGCCATCTCACTATTTGTCAAAGGAGCTCTCCACAGCTTCCAGATAGATGAAATGTTCCAGTGCTATTCTTCTAATGTGGCTACTTGCCCTAAAACTTTATGGCATTCAATGATTGATTATGTAGTCCTGAATCAACGATAGAATACAACCTCTACTCATGTGCAGAACACTAACCAACTGAGGGTGGATCTTTTAGCTTATCTTTCCAAGAACTATCCATTTGATTCATCCTTCTTTGGTGCCTACCATCGATGATATGTTTTAGGTCCCTCTGTTCCTAGCTTATTGTATTATCAACAAATGGCTCATCGCTATGATGCTTATTTTTCCCTTTATCAATCCAACTCAGCAGCCATCTTACCTCTCCTTTTCCAACCTCAGGCTTTTTCTAAAATTCTAATCTTTACCTATTGTTATTTCATTGAAGATCGAGTCTTTTTCCCTTCTCTGCCTTGTCCTTCCCCATCTATCCATATACCTTCTACTTTTTCTTCTTATCAATTAACACCTTTCCCAATTGATTCGTCTAAATTTTTAGCTAATCCTTCTTTAGCTTATTCCTCATTTTATGATTTTTCCTATCCATCTCTTCATCCTCTTTTACTCATTCCTCTTCCATCTCCTACTACTTCTATTTCTCAACCCCTCAGTTGGTTAGTGGGTATGAAGGATTTGATCAGCAGATTCCAAGAAGAAGAGGATGGAGCTCAACTGATTCTCTCATGGGACCACAGATTAATTGGCCATTAATTCCAGGAGACTAAACAATTGCTAGTCAAGCGTACCAAAATTATCTCCATTTTTCCCAACAATATTCACAATCTCTAGATCCTTCAATGAGATTAACAGCCCATTCTGCTTGGTACCTAGCATATATGCAGCCATAACAATCAAAAGGCCATTCCCAATCTTTGTATGAATGTCAATGTGAACATTGATTCCCAACAATTGGATGTCCTATATTTTCATACCCTTTGTTTACCTCGCAGATATCTTGTTTTGCTAGAACGGATGTGTTGCCTTCAATTCTTTCATAATCCTCCAAAATCTTTTGTAGATGAGTCTTTATACATGGATCGCTTTTGTAATCATCAAGCTTTCAAGAGGGATCATCTTCATGGATACCCCTGAATGTATATTCTATGCTTCTTAATGATATATGTTTTTGGAGGTGCCATTCAGATGGTTGTTTTGTGTTTGTGATGTATTCATTTGTATGTGATGAGTTCGTGCTAGTTAAATAAGTTGTTCGAGAGCTCTCTTTTCGACTATTGACAATGATGGTGATGGTGGATGGCAAGCCTATGATGCAAAGCTGGAGAACCTCTTATATCCTTTACAAATTTGTTATGACTTTCTATTGTTTATAAGATGTGTTAATGCATAACGATGTTTTCCTTTAGTTGTATTCTTTCTTAGATATAGGTGATAAGTTGGGGTCGTGCTTGGTGATTATTGAATATACTAAAGAAGATCAAATTGAGCTCTTTACTGAACTTACATTCTTCTTTTCCTTAGGTCACGAGGACGCTTCCTTTCTAAATGTGGGGATATGTTGAGAGTGGAAAAAGACTAAATTTTTGACTGATTTTTGTTATTTTTGAGGTCTGAATGGTTGATTTTTGATGGATTTTGAGTGATGTTTGGTTGTTTTTGGAAGTGTTTGAGAGTGTTTTGGATGATATTGATTATGTTTTGGAAGCTCATGATGATTCTTAGTGGAAATATGAAGCTCTATGATGTTCTGATAGGTTTTGTTGAGGTTCTGATTGGTTTTGATGCCTTCTGTATAGCTTCTGTTTTGTTCTAATTTTCTTCTGTATGAAGTATGGTGAAGGTTGAGGTCTTTTGAAAGCTTATTGAATATTTTTTTATAGTTTGGAATGGTTTTGGTATGAGTTATGAGGATTTTCTATTCTTTGATGACCTTTTGTAACCCTTCGTAGAGCCTCTGTCTCTGCTCTGTTCCTGTTCTGTTCTGTTCTGTAGATCTTCTGTAAGTGTTCTGTATAATGTATGTGTGACTTTGGGAAAGTTTTATAATTTTTGGAAAGGATGAATCTAAGTTCAAAATAGCTTTAAAAAATGGAAGAAGCAGTTGCTAAAGGCTGAAGAGAAGATGAAGTAACAATGACAGTAGTGAGCTATGAAGAGACACTGTAGTGGCTCTGGTGCCCTTTCATATCTCCCATACCTCTTGGGAGGTGCATCTATGACCTAAGAAGGATTATTAAGCACCATTCTTAAGTATTGTAGTAAGGAGATGATGTATTATTGAGAGAGAGAGAGAGAGAGAGAGAGAGAGAGTCAGAGATAGTCAATTCTATCAAAACAAGGTATCTTTCTATGAGAGATTGAGAGAGAACTATGAAGACATTGAAGATGAATACTATGTGATTGATTTCCATTAAAAAATGGTGTATTATTTTATGTTCTTGTTGGTTATGATGGATTCTGAAGATTATGGTTGATTCTATCAAATCCGTGGGAGATATCTACTATGATGCTGCGTGAAGATTTGTTGTTTTTCTTGTTTTGGTCATCAAAAGAATGAAACAAAAGCTTGTTGATGTTACAAGATAGATTTTCTTGCAGTAGAATCCCCTTTTCCTTGGTGTTCCTCTTGGGGCCCCATAGTCATGTTAATACCACTCTAATAACTTGTCAATAACTCTCCAATTTCATGCTAATAACGTTAAAAATAACCTTAACTGGGTAAAACTTGCTATGTTGATACACACAGAGAGATTTTCTAGTATCCCAACAGGCAAGCAACATGCCCGTTGAGGTTTGTAGATAGCCCAACAGATCCAAGAGGCTAAAAGGATATCCCAACTGGATAAAACCTTTAGAAAATCCACTATATATAAAGGACCTTGAATGCATTTCTCACTTTTTCAGCTTTCGATGAGTCTCCTTGGGGAGTGCATCCTTCCTGGGAAAAGAAATCTTTTATGAGACAATCCTGAGAGTATCTTGTGCTTTGAATGGATGGCTCTAAGAATACTTTCAATGAGCCAAATTCCATTCTTTGCATAGGGGTACTTAAAAATAAGAAAGCAAAGTGTGTGCAAAAAAGATTAGGTTACTTGTTCCAATAAGATTAAAAGGTAATGCTTCATTGTTTGCTAGTCTTGATCCTTGTTTTTAAACAAATAATGGGGCAATCACAAAGTGCTTCATATCTTGGGTATTTGGTCCTCTCATGGGCTACATGTATTCTAGATATGAAACATTGGGTTAGAAAATAACAATTAAGAATGTGTGAACTTTTTTTAATGGGCAAACTTCCTAGCTTGGGCAATGTTAATTCATGATATAGTAATTGTTTGATACTATTTAGACTATATTGTCCTTAACCAAGCAGAAATTAGTTCATTGGTATTTATTTATCATTAGTTAAAAAATGTGATTTAATATTATGCTTATTATTTGTAAGTTGTGTACACCTTGTTTATTGAATAATTATGTAATATTACAATATAAGTATGTGTACACAATATGTATATATATGTCTATGAATGTTTGTGTTGTATAAAAGCTATGAATGTTTCAAGTATTGTTACATGTTTATTTATGTCTATATGTATTCTTAAACTACAAAAGAAATCAATGTTCTCATCCTTATTGCATCTTTACTTACCTTTTCTATTATTCTTTCATGTCACATGAATTAAATTAGACAAAACTTTATCGTCAAAATGACTAGATTTTGTGAGTTGCATAGAATCATCAAAATGATATAGGAATAGTACTTGCATGTGTTGTGGATGCAATGCATGATGATGATGATTCACTATCATCTACTTTGGGTGATCTTAATACTGAAAGGGATTAAAATTTATTTGTTAATTGTATGTATGTACGGAAGCCATTTCTAGACTTTGATGAGTTAGTCTCTCTCATGATCATTGAAGAGATTAACATGCAGGGTGAATCATTAAAAAAAGTGGTGAGTAAGTCCAAGCATTCTACTCCAATTCTTGAAGGAGACATGGTAAGTCCTCTTTAAGAGCTCATGGTATGGGACATGTTGGTGATAACCAACAAAACATCAGCTCATCCCCAGAAACCTAATAGGTCTTCGGAAGGTGATGAACATTTGCTCTTTTGATTATTCTCTTTATGTTCTTATTTCAGGGGCTAGGATTTGGAACGTCAAAGAACCAAAAGGGTACAATTTCTTTCAGCCACTTGAAACCATTCTCGTATCATTACATACAAGGTTAATTAATTGAAAGGGATGTAGGAGATGCGGGAGAGAAGAGCACACGCAATGTAGGTGCTGTCAACAATGTTATGATAGCCTCATTGCACTTTCACATATATATATGAATAAAGAATATGGGCGGTCACTGTACACGGGTAGGCCCAAGGGCCTTTTACCCCAACAACCTCCCACTAAAAGGCCAATGGTCCAAGGAGTGAAAAAACAAAAGAAAAGAAAAGAGACAAGGTGAGGAATCATGACATCTCACCCAATGCCCAATCGAAAAGCGAGCTGTGCAATAAGTGTCAGGAGTCTTCGAGTCCAAGACATCCAGGAGGCAAGTGATCCCGCAGCTCCATACAATGGAGCAATCCAGCACAACTCATGAGTGCAAGGCTATACATCATCATCATCAGAGTAGCGCATAGCATCAGCATGGTGCATACAAGACAGCGGAGAGCATCCAAACTCTCCAAAGTCAATCACTGAAAGAGGGCCAGCATCCTGGACACAAGTGAGACGAGGTCTCAAGACAGTATGCGGCCTTTGTGAGCGGAAGACTGACATACGGCTGTAGAATCAGCCATAAAGCGCACTGGATGCGCATTAAGAGGCTTGAGAGGTGTTTGCATCTCATAAAAGATAGTGTGATGGCTGCGTAGAACCTGTTGGGCATCCAAATCCCAAAACCTGTAAGCCGTAAAGTCACCATCTCCATAACCAACGAGAAGACATCTGCGTAACATAGGCTCATGTGGCATACTGATAGTGGCCTGGTAGCCAAATATCCTCAAGTGATCATAGGAGGGTCTCATGCCACTCCATGCCTATGCAGTGTAATACCGTCCAAAGTCAAGTACAGCGTCCTATTAACCAAGTAGACTACCATCATAAGGGCCTCAGCCCAAAAGCCATAAGACAATCCAACTGTGGTAAGCATAGCAGCAACCTTCACCTGTAAGGTCAGGCACATGCCATGAGCAATCCCATAATATCGTGGGCATAAGAAGTGAATGCCATACTGCTGACAATAGGACTAAAATCTGGGAGAGAAAGAAAAACTCTCATAATCCATCTGCATGCATCTAGGCCTGCTACCAGCGGAATCCATAAACCTATCAAGCATAATTGCGGCATCCTCAACCTGTACCAAGGGGAAAGCCCAAACACAATGGGTTGCATGATCCACAAAGGTCACAAAATGCGAAGCTCCCACCAAGTGACTAGGAAGGCATAGGTCCATATATTGCAACATGGACAAGATCTAGAGGAGCATGCCTCACATGATCGCCATAAGCCAGAGAGGCTCTGCAAGGACCAAGAGTACAAGAAGTGCAAGTATCAAGATCTGCATGTGACATAGTAGGCAAAAAAGTCATACGAGATAGGATCTCCATCTCTCTGTGGTGCATATGGCCTAGGCAGTAATGCCATAACAATGCATGTGGTATCTGAATAACTACAACCATAGAATCTCCCACATGAGAGACATGCACTGGGTAATGAGAACCATTTCTAAAACCTCTGGCCAAAACCAAGCAACCACGATAGATCTTCCATGACCTATCCTGAAGAGAAACAGAGTAACCAGCATCATGCAACTGACAAATGGAGATCAAGCTCTTACTGAACATGTAAAACATCCCTGAGCATAAGAGAAGTCTCATTAGGCAAAGCAATATGTATGTCCCCTATACCAGCAATGGCATAAGACTGCTCAAGGCCCAAGTCAAGACATCCGTCAACCTCCCTGTAAGAAAAGAACCTCGCTCTGTGAGGGGTAACATGACGAGATGCCAAACAATCCAAAAGCCAAGCATATGCAAAGGCCTGATCACTGAGCAAGTAAGCTGTAGGGAAACTAGATGACAGGAGTACATGCTCTACTGCATCATGATGGGTAACCACATGTACCTCACCACTAGTAACAGTGGTAACACCCACTGCATCTGTTGTATCTCTGACTCTCTCCTCAATGTGAGTCTGTCTCTGTCTCTACTGCTCTCTAATCCGTCTAAAGCATTTTCTTTTAACATGCCCAAGCTTCCCACAATGGAAGCAAACAACATCCGAAGAAATAGAATGTGTAGAAGACGACGAGGAATCCAAGTCATCAGGAATAGGGGTATCCATATCCACGAAACTCAAAGAATCTAGGGTTGTCCCAACATAGGGAACCTACTCATCAAGATGACTATCGACATAAGCACAAGTGGCAGAAGCATGCAGCTACAAGGTCTCATCCTTCCGTAACGAAGAGGGGAACATAGAGGCATCAAGCAAAGATGCATAAGATGCAGAAGCTCCCACTTGAACAAGAGTCGTAACCAAATGCATGACATAACCAGCCACAATAGTGTAGAAGCCAAGACATCTGTCAAAAGAGCATGTGGCTTGTAGCCATAAAATCATCCCAGAACCATACGCAGATGCATAGCTCTACAGTACATCATGCCATCGAGGAACAACCAAGTCAAAACCAAGACCACGCAAGCGGCAATAAATCTTGCAAGAGACAAGCTCCAGGAAAAGCCCAAATATCTATACGACAACATCCAAAGAAGCAGCTCTAAAAGGTATATGACAGTAGACCACATGCATAGATGTGCATAGACGGGCAAGCATACATAACATTTGCTCTCTAACATGCACGGGCAACAAGAGCCCAACTAGCATAGAGACTAGGCAACAAAGGAGCATAAAAGCCATAATTGTAGCCCAAGCACTGGCAAGTCCACTAATCAACCAAGTAGGCCGCAAAAAATCCAAGAACCAGGTGAGCTATCAAATTTCAAGATCCAACCACCAAGACAATGGAGCAATCACTGCTCAAACATAAGTCTCCATCACCCAAACATCAAATATCTAAGAAGATATCAACGGAGCATCATAGGCCAAATAACATCCAAGCTACATACGAAACAAGCCAACCAATGTCAAACTGCTCAAGGGAATACTCAAATGAGTGTCGAGATGAGGCTCAAAAAACTGCCATCCACAGCCAACCAAAAAGCATTCACTACGACATCATAACCCATACTGGGTAGCCTAGGCATAAAAACCATGTCATGACATTGAAATGCCCGCTGCAAGGAAGTGACAGTGAACCATAAAATCGATCTCTAATCTCAGCTCAAAAAAAAAATCAAAGCATAGAAGAACCATGTGGTATCATCCAAATACATCATGACATCATACCGAGTAGCCGGGAGCACCTCGTGACCAATAGGCATAACCCAACTGTAGCATAAATAGCTTCAGCCCTGAAGTTTCCAGCAGCAAATAACAGTCCAAAATTGAGTAAAATAATTCTCAAACCAAGCTCAAATCAAGCGCCAACTCATAGGCATACATTCCTAGACATGTAGGCACCAACCGGGCATAATCGGGCATCAAATGCCAAGACCTGTAAGCATAAAATTGAAGTAACAGTTGGCTGCCCTGTTTTGGACAGATCTGGGACTATTCAAAACAAACAATGGCTGAGCTAAATCAGTTCCAAATGCATCTCACATAAGAGGCATAACATCCACAAGTGATCCGGTATCAATAGACATCAGTAGAAGCATCACATAAGCCATAGGCATACAAATACATGCTGTCTCAGACCTAAAATCTATTGCAGAATATTTTGTCATCTAAATTTGGCAGATCCGACATCACCATCGCATCCGGAGCGTGCCAAAACCCCAACTTAGACTCTTACCTTGCCTGAACTGGGTTCTGAATGCCCGAGATATGACGAAAAGAGTGATTTTTGAGCCATTTTTACAAACAGGCGCAAATAAAACGTGAGTATTCTGCTGTACTTGAGGGGCCAAATTCGGGTTGGTAGGGGATAAGCAAGAGCCCAATGAAGGCCTACAATAGGCCTACACAAGCCTAGGACAAGTCCAAGCAAGAGGTGAAGAGAACAAGCTTCAATGATGGAAGCTATGGCAACCTTGCCGTTCATGTCAAAGAATGGTTGAGAATTGAGTGAGAAGCAAGCTCTCATACCTCGTATAGATGCCGGGAAGAGCTCACGAAGGAGTGGATCTGATAATAGTTGAAAGGGCTGCAGGAGACGCGTGAGAGAAGAGCACACACAATGTAGGTGTTGTCAACAATGTTATGACAGCCTTATTGCACTTTCATATATATATGAATAAAGAATATGGGCGGTCACTGTACAGGGGCAGGCCCAAGGGCCTTTTACCCCAACATTAATATGAGCCATGTAAGCTTTCAATTCTCCTTAGTCTAAGTTGATGATGATCAGCGCCTTCCCTTACTCTTGTTCCCCTCGCAAGTGTTGCTAGTGGGTCATACCACTC
This sequence comes from Lygodium microphyllum, assembly GCF_053477565.2. Classification (NCBI taxonomy): domain Eukaryota; kingdom Viridiplantae; phylum Streptophyta; class Polypodiopsida; order Schizaeales; family Lygodiaceae; genus Lygodium; species Lygodium microphyllum. The sequence goes on along the minus strand of NC_141162.1, from coordinate 35,984,373 downwards.
TCAAACAACCGGGCCTACAAATTGTTTATTTTATGGTTTTGGCCTCTAGAGGGGACCACGCCTTGTGCTCAAGCATTTATCTTGAGTCGCACAGGGAAGGATTCATACGCTTTCTGAACATGCTCTACCTTATGCATCAATGTTTTAAATAAAACAAGAAATCTACATTTCCTAAGATGGTCTATCAGTTATAGCAATATGATTTACTAAAATTTTAAATTTCTAAGCATAGTCTTTCATATACATACTATTTTGATCCATATTCTTAAATTTCCTTTAGATATCCCTTAGAGGTTTGTCTTTATGGAATCTTCCCAAAAAGGCATTCTTGAGTGTATCATAAGTCTAGAAGCTAGCCAAACCATAGCAAGTAAACCAATCCATTGCATTATCCTACAGTGTGGCTACAAAGTGTTTCTTCTTAACCTAATCATCATACATTTGGTCAAATCCGCTAGCTATCCATCTGGTCTCAAATTGAACAACATGGCAATCAAGATGGAAAACAAGATCCTACTTCTTTTCACTTGAAAATTTGGATGCTCAAAATTTGGGATTTTGAGATGGTTGTTGAGAGATTTTTCTTAGTCTAGCTCCAATACCTAAAGGATTGAATACTAAATGTCTTTGTGCAACTGGCCCAATTAGGGTAGTTTCCAATAGAAGGACATCCCATAATCTTTTCCTAAAATCATTAGGAGGGGTTTGTATGTCCACTTGTGGTTAGTGATTGAACTCTTCTCCTAATGCACTTCTAGATGGAATATCCTTTGGTGGTGGTCCATCCTCTAGTACCATTTCTTCTACCTACACTTCAATTTCTCCTTCAAACAAGAGACATTGAACCTTCTTAATTATTCTCTCAATTTCCATTCTTAGGCTCTCCTAAGAATCCAATCCATCTAATGACGATGTTGCCTTGATATAAATGCTACCCACCCAAAATGCTTTAGATATCATAGTTGCCATTATAGCCTTGCACTTCCATAGGCTATTCATCCAAATTCCTCTCCTTCACACTTGATGCCTAAATCGTGAGTGTATCATAACACAAACTAAGTACGATTGCCAAAGTGGAATGGCCTAACTTATCAAATATCTTAAAGACAACAAAACATATCCACACCTTCGATACATAGGAATATCTACATTTTAGCCTACATATTTCTTGAATTAGAAAACATCAACGAATTTTCCATTGACATAGGATTTGAGGTTGCATCATCCATGTCCTATGATAGGCACTATCATAAACATATCATTATATGAGAACTAAAAAGGCATGAATCATGATGCATTAGAATTGGACAACCAGCCTTTTGCTTAAAGGTAAAGGGTTGTTTTACATCAAACCATATATAAGCATAAATACTAATTTTTTAAAGTGTTTAATTAGAGCCTTGACAATATTACACTTAGAATTTGTAATCATAGCATAGGTTCGTAAGGCTATATTACACTTATAGCTATAGCCTAGGCTTTCGAGGCTTAATAGATGAATAGTTTCTATATTATATGATTCATAACCCAGTTGATAACCTTGTAAAGAAATCCCCCTCCCTGGGCCCCCCCTCCTATAAGGCAACAAGGACAAAAAAACCTCATGTATATTGAATGAAAATTTCCCTTGGTAAAAAAAATCATTTGTAACATTGGATTCCTTTATATTTTCTTCAACTTGTTGTGAAGTGTTTGACTAATGTATACATTGAATTTGTTTCTTGTAGAAGATGTTTAATGTCTCATGTAAAGGTTTTGGTTTTGTTAAGCTACTACTACACTTTATAGTTTTCAAATAAAATATTATTACTTGATGATGTGATTTCTCCATGACATGGTTATTTCATACTATCAATGGTCCATAACCTTCAACAAAGTATGTTCCATGCTTTGCTAAAATATTATTCATGTGAACTCAAAACTTGTTAGAATGATGAAAAGATATAAAACTTACAAGTTGAAGTTTTAAAAAATGGTACCTATTGTTATGTATGCTTTTAAAGTTGCACATAGCCTCCATAAAATTCCATTCTTTAGAGGAGTTCTTCACATTTGTTAATGCACATGTTTGGATTAAGAATTCTTATCTCTATATACAAAGTACAGATATGTGTTCTTTCCAAGAAAACTTGTAAGATGGTGTGACATGAGTGGTGATCAAAGAAAATCTCTAGTCATAACCCAAAGACACGAGAGAAAAGGAGTGCCTGAAAATTGAATAACTATGTCAAAGTATTAAACTCAACAAAATAGATTTACCAAACATGAGCAAAATGACAACACCAATGCCTATTGCAAAAATCACAAAACTCATTTTTTAAAAAACACTCTCTTCCAAAAAAAAAAACTTTGATGGTCTTGAGTTCAACGTAAGAAATTCTCTTCATAAAATTTTTTATTAAAAAAATCACCAAACTCTTTTGAAAAAAATATATATCTACAATAGTTGAATTCATCTTTTGACAAAATCTCCTTTTCCCAACAAGTTTCAACTTCTCATCTCCAACTTAAATTTGTGAGTGACTCTCCTCTCACTTTGCACAAGCATACTTCACAAAGCAAGAGAAGGGCCCTTAATCCTTCTCCCTCCTTATAAAGTTTTTTCCTCTCTACATACATGTTATGAGTTTTCAAAAAGCTTAGAGATTTTTATCTTCATTTTATGTTTAGGTTTTTTAAAAGCCTTATGCTTTTGGCTTGTAGGCTGCCACCTCTATTGTTCATGACCTGTCCAACCGGGTAATTGTATTCATAAACTTCATTCTACAACGCGCTAGCTTGAGAAGCTGACCTACTAAAAAAGCCAAGTCCTCCAACACACTTGCTCATTGTTGTTGAACACATGCTCCTCTCTTCATAGAGATAGACCCTAGGAACATATGAAAACTTGCCATAATAGATTCAGATCATGATACATTAGTAGTCAAAACCTGATGATACAGTGCTAGAACACACTTATTATTGCCTTCTTGGAATAATTAGATCCTCTTGACAAACAGCTAATTCTCTTTCAAACATGCAATCGCAACAACAAATGCACATGTGAAGTAGTCGACATATAGGTTGATCAAATGCTAGCTTCATCATGGTTGCCTATCGTGCTACACTCTCCATTCAAGGACATGTTTTGTCTCAGAATTGTTCCCTATTTTGAAAACATGGTTGCTACCCAGACCAGCTAAATGTACATGGTACTCGGGTTGCCCCTTCAATCAATACTCTTCACACAAAAAACCAGCCCCCCTTCCACTAATCTATCCTCAAGAAACACACCGATGAGATGGAAAAAAGCCATTATCTCTGTCAATCAACCTCCTCAATGCAACACGATCCTCCCTCCAATTTTATTATCAGCCTCACAACAATTTTGTCACCACTTGAATACCAACTTCTCAAAGCCTTCAAAAACATTAGCCACCTTTACAATCACAATTGCTATTGAATAACGTGTCAGAAAACACTTATCGGGGGGATCTTTACTACTATATATGGACGATAATGCTCCTTGTCTATCCTTCTCAATGGAATAGATCAAACAACCATTCATTATATTGGTACTCTCAACAAAATTGTATCCACATATTCACACATGTCCCCATCCACTAATCTATGCCACATGCTACTAGTATCATCCCACATTGGCATTGCCCTCCATAAGAATCCATGCTCAAGAGTTCTACATTCTATCAATCATGGTCATTCACATGATCACTCTACACATATAGCTTGATGTATATCTCCCTTCCATGATGTGTAAACATAGCCTACAAGACCTCACATGTTAGTTGAGAGCGGAATTTTGGTGCCGGAAAGTGCTTAAAAATAGCTAAAAATTATGAATATCAAGGGAAAAATATCCAACGTCGAAGGCGGCGGCTCGATCTAGGACGATTTTAAGCACCAAAGTGCTCTAAGGACGCCCGGGCAACACTTGTAGATTTTTAGTAATTTTTCCATGCGCCTGTGGCGGTCAATGGAGCTATCAGTCAGTGCGGGATGCCGAGACGAGCTCACAGAAATTTTCAGATCGCAATTCGGACACCGTATGCGAGAGAGCCGGGAAAAGGGCCAAAAGGCCGGGAGGTGCCCAAAAATGAGAAGTGAAGGGGTGCCTTTGTGAAGGGGCACCCCCCCTTCCAAAAAACGTGATTGGGGGGGGGGGGGGGGGCGCATGCTGCAGGAGGCGCCGAAAAAAACGCCCCCCCCCCCTCGACAAATCGTGATGAGGGCTTGAAAGCAAGCCATGGCAGCAACTACAGCAGGCAACTACTCTCACTCCGCGCTCCGTATCGCTTCGGTCTACGCGAGAAATGGCAGCCTGTAGAGGGAGAGAGAAAATCAGTCTTTCTCTCTCCTCCCTCTCTCTCTTCTAAGGGGGAGTTCATGTGGGAAGAGAAGGGAAGGAGAAAGAATGGTGGAGGCTTGTCCGGCATCGATCGGATTGCTCCACGGGCTGGAAATGGTGACTTCTGACCTTCATGAGCATGAAGTGCTGCTGATTTTCAGATTTCAGCCATGGACATGAAACCCGAAACACGCAAATAAGCGGTAATTCAATTTTTTCAAAGGAAATTTGAGATTTCATGGCTTTTGATTGATAAAATGTTGTTCATGTGGGCTAAAAATTGTTTATGTTGTTGTTTTCCATGAGTACTTGCTGTTCATAATCAGAAAATCAGAAAACCATACATCTTGTGACTCAAAATAATACACTAAAACACGTAAAATACGGAAAATCAAGGGAAAATGATGTTTTTGGGCATAAAAATGGAAGAACAAATAGGAACACCAACTAAATTTTCATTTTTGTTGCAATAAGGAACTAAGGGCCACATCCCATAACCTATTTTGAATTTTCAGTAATAAAATAATGCAAAAAATAAGGAAAAATACAAGGAAAATAGAGAAAAACTACAAAAAATAGGGGAAAAATACATTTTGGGTGCGGAAAATTAATGAAAATTAAGAACAATGTTCGTGAATGTTTGTAGGGACTGAAGCATGAGGATTTGCCTCAGTTCAACCCCACCTTCTTGTTCTAGTGTGTTTTTCCGCTTTTTACACATAAAATGATGGCAGAATGCCTTATAAATCTATACAACAATGCAACATTTGATCGATGGGAGGGTAGAGTGGTTAAATGTGTCTAAATGCAGAGTAAAATGATGAAAAGATTGCTAGTTTTTGTTTGCATGCCATATAGGTCGGTGAATATTTATAGAATGAGAGCCTAGTAGCACAAGGGTTTCCTCGGTGCTAGGTTCGTGCAACGCCGCATAAGAACGGTAGTTGAAAATCATTGAAAGGATGTTTTCCACATGTGCATAATATTGATTTTATAATTGTTTGAGCACTTAGCATCCACACTATGCATAAATCATGGAAATATTTAAAGGTATCAGAAATTCTAGATGCACAGCAATTGCTTTCATTAGGACCTTGACCCACGTCGAGTGAGAGACAGAATACCCTAAGCCATAGGCTAGTCGTGGGGTCTAGGGGAAAGAGAAGTAAGGATAATGGTACATTTCTGTATACAATTAAATGGTACCTTGAGTGGATTTTGTGCGAAATGTTTATATGTTGAGCGACGCATCGAGGGGCCAATCCCCAAGGTGTAGGAGAGTTGCAGAGGGGTGGCGGCATTCAGCCGTTGGAGGACCCCCTATGTTTGTGCTTCGTGCCATTAGGCAATGTGTAAGGGACTCCCTCTGAGGAGTAGTGGGTGAGAGAAGAGCGGACTACAAACGACGTAATACAAACGCAAGATGTCTAGGAAGGCAATGTGTGTGTCATCAACGCTCCTGGCCACGAGGCCGTGGGGTTGTTGAGCGCGTGAGATAGAGGTCCGGCTAGTGCACGAGCCAGTGCCAGCTCATTCTAGGTTCCATCAGTGGTGCGTCTGCCGGGAGCCACTTAAAAGTGGCAGTCCTCGAATCCTGGTTGTCTAGGGACCAACTAGCAGTTTATGCCAAAGGATACTATGACTAATCCATTATTTATCGATAAGCATCGTCTAGCAGAAATCCAAAAGCAAGAGAGAGACGAAAGAGCTAGGCGATATGCTGAAATTTTTAGAAGATATTCCCCTAAGCGTAGCGGTGCTGAACCCTTACGAGGAAGTGGATCTAGTGGCCTTGGGGCCACAAGCAGTAAGTTAGGATAAGGTGGAAGCCCTAGTGCTCCCCTTTCTTCCATAAGCCAGTCTACATCAAGTGCGGGAGGTGTAACCCCACCTTCCCTTATTCCTAGTGCAAATCCAATCCTCGTCATGGCGTAGCCTATTGCAATCCCAGCAGGAACGATGGATTTGCCGGCTCTAGGTTACCCGCTACCCATTTTTAATGGGCTAGTTGAGGAAGATGCGGAACTCCACATTAGGGAGTTTCAAAAGCTGATGTTTAACTGTCGCATCCAAGAATAAGGACATTTAATGATGTTCTTCAATATGACTCTCAAAGGAAGAGCCGCTATATGGTATCATGGTTTAGAAGCCGGAACCATATTGAATATTGATTCATTTTATGGAGCTTTTCGAAGGGAGTTTGCCCCTGAAAGGGGTGGGCAATATTGGTTGCGTGTACTCAACGTGACCCGCCAAGAACCACACGAGGATATTCGTGCTTATGCGAAGAAAATAAAAGAGGTTTTCCGTAAGTTGGACACCTCTATTCCTATCCCCGCAGCTGCCCAATTGCAATATTTCCTACATGGTTTGGACTTTAATATCCAATTGCAGTTGAGTAGTGTCCCCTTGGGGGATATAGATACTGCCATTACACGAGCACAAGAGGTGGAATCCCGACTACAAGCAGCCTATGCTTCTCGAGGCAATTCGAATATGGGTTTAGTATTGGGAAACAATGTGGCAATGGCCAATGGCAGTAGTGGCCAAGGGATAGCGATGGCTAACCCTAATGGGAGAGGGAACATGATGCAGAATGTCCCTTTATTACCAGCTCCCCCTAGCATGTTGATGCCTACGGGCAGTCAAATGGCTTCAAATGGTGGAGGCCAGGCGGTCAATTCTAATACCATGCATGTGGCTCAACAACCAGTGCCTAATCGAATTGTTAGGCTGATGGAACGACATGGTAATGACCAAGGCTATGAGTCAAGCGCTTCCAATGTTCTTGGCGAGGTTAAGGACATGATGAAGCATTATACCGACATGATTACGGAGCAGTATCGGCAAATAGCCGTTGATGTCAACTTCCTTAAAAAACAACAAAATTTGATAGGAAGTAGATACCCAGATGAGGGTGCACCTTCGAGGTTTAGTTGCAAATGGTGTGGTGGGCAACACTATCCAAGAAATTGCCCAAATGTTAAGTGCGACATCTGTGGAAAATCCGGCCATTTAGCAGCTACTTGGTGGAGTAAGATCAGTTCCCTCCAGCGAGGTAGTCGACAACCAGGGCCTGTTAATCATCGTGCCCAAGAAAATGATTCCCAGCGAGAAGACGGGCCTAAACAAATACTTCAACGACCAAAGACTACAGTGGAGGAGCTACCCAGTGGTAGTGGGGTTAGTTCGATTGAGGCTGTACGCATTAATGATGCTGAAACCTCTAATCTGTGAGCTGTTCTTACAAGAGGTCAAAAGGGTAGAGAAGCCGACAAGGATAAGCCTGTCGACGGAAACCCTAAACAAGGCGACAAAGGAACGCAAGTTTTGGATCCTGCCATGGAAGGGGGACCTTTGAAGCCCGTGGAGAGTAAAGCCGATAAGGAACCACCAAAGAAGAAGGTGAAAGTTAAGAAAGAGGCAATAAAGCCGGTTCAGCGACCTAAAGAGCGGATGGTTTGGCGTGAAAAGCGAGCTCTATCGAACTATCATGAATTCGATTTGGCGAGATCTCTTTGTGAAGTCAAGCCGGATGTGAATGTCTTACAACTTATTAAGCTTTCCCCAGGAGTACGCAAGGAATTTAGAAAGATCCTACGTACCGAGTATATCGTAGAACCTTTGGGTATTGCGCGAGTTGGTGATGACTGGTTCGAGCATGCTGAGAAGCATTGCCCAAGGGTTGCAGCCTATGTCGATGGGATATTAGTAGATTATGCCATTGTCGACACAGGATCATCTGTTAACATTATGAGTTCTGAACTGATGGAAAGGTTGGGTCTTGCGATCCAGAAAGATACCTCCACAATTCTCAGAATGGTGGATGATAGTTTGAGACAGCCAGAAGGCTGCATTACTAAGGTCCATGTCACTGTTGCAAATGTAGAATGCCTGTTGGACTTTAGGGTGATTCGTTTTGCAGGCCGGCCAAGTTACCAAGTATTACTCGGACAACCTTGGATCTTGCAAGCGGACTGCCAAGTAGATATACCCGCCGGTCGACTAATATTCGGCAGGGGTGCCCAACGTGTGGTGGTTGATGCTTATCCTAAGTCTCCGTAGAGTGAGAGAGCTCCTCCATCTTCTACAGAATTGGAGACATTAGAAGATTTATCTTCTCAGACATCATTGAGTGGTGAGTCCAAAGAGGGATCCACCACGGAAGACATCTATCAGAACACTTTGAATGAGCCGATAGAGGGCCAAGATCGTATAAGAGATGCAGATGTTATCGAGCTAGACCTTGGTACGCCTGATGATTCACGGCCAATCAAATTAGGTTCTATGCTCAGCACAGCAGAAAGGGAGGACTATGTGGCCTTGATTCAGGAATTCCGTGATATCTTTGCATGGAGTTATGATGAGCTGAGAGGCATTCCTCCTAGTCTTGTTGTTCATACAATTCCGTTGAAAGAGGGCAGTCATCCTGTACGGCAGAAAGTAAGGCATATGCCTTTCGAACTGAGGGACGGGCTGTTTGAAGAGTTACAGAAGCTTCGAAAAGCGGGTTTGATTTTTCCTGTGCAACACACGGAATGGTGTTCGCCAGTTGTGATAAAAAAGAAGAAGAATAATCAAATCCGATTATGTGTAGACTTTAGGGAGCTGAATAAGCAAATAGTTAAGGACTACTACCCGTTGCCATTTATTGACCAGATTTTGGATCAATTAGCGGGTAGGGAGATATATTCGTTTATGGATTGCTTTGCAGGATATAACCAGATGGCAATTGCAGAAGAGGACAAGTTGAAAACAACTTTTATTACTGTATTTGGTACTTTTGCATACCATGTGATGGCCTTTGGTTTATGCAATGCGCCTGGTTCGTGGCAACGAACAGCAGATAAGACATTCGGTGACATATCCCCTGAAGAGTTGAAGGTGTTTATTGATGACTTAGGGGCCGCCACCGTGAGAGGAAGGCAGCTGATCATTTTAAGAAAATGCTTTGAGCGCTGTAGACAATTTTGTATCACTCTAAACCCACGAAAGTGTGTTTTTGGAGTACCTTATGGTCTCTTGCTGGATCATATGGTCAGTTCGGTAGGAATTGTGACAGACCCCGAGAAGGTCAAAGTTATAATTCCCATGGGTCCACCACGCACTCCGAAGGAAGTTCATAGCTTTCTGTCTTCGGTTGGTTATTACCGTAGATTCATAAACGCCTTGGCAGAAAGAACGTTGCCGCTTACAAATTTATTGTCCTTTAGCTGTTCGTTTGTATGGGGTGACCCTTGTAAGGTAGCATTCGAGGATGTGAAACAGGAGCTAGCAAGAGCTCCCGTTTTAAAAGCACCTAAAAGAGGTGAGGTGTTCTATATATTCTCGGCAGCCACCATGTATAGTATCAGCTGTTGTTTAGCCTTAGCCACGCAGTGCTTCAGACTTGGGGAAACCCGCCTGTCAAAATTGCTAGGTTTAATGTCACACTAGCAACGGTATGAGAGTAAAGCCATTTGGGGTACTTAAGAATTTGCCAGTAAAGATTGCAGGCATCCAGTTCTCTGTTGACTTTATAGTCATGAAGGGAGTGGACTACGATATCCTATTAGGCCGACCCTGGATGCGCAACGCTAGAGTTATCGAAGATTGGGGTAACGGCTTGATCTTCCTCGGCAACAGAACGGATGCTGTAAGGATAGAGATGGATACTTGGAAGACATCACTGGTCGACCTAGATGCCATCTCTGCTATGCTCAAGGGTAACAGGTCAAGAGAAGTTGTATCTAGCGATGGTCTTTGGGACCAAGAAATTCAGGCATTATATTCTCTATGAGAAAGTCGTGCTTTATACGAAGGCGGAGGGACTTCGATTATTGATGAATAAGCTACAGCCGCCTGATCGTCTAGCGAAGTGGTTAATCACATTGCAAGAATTTGATTATGAAATCCGTAGTAAGCCACCAAGGTTGCAAGGCATCGTGGAATGTCTTGTGGACTTTAGGGAGCCGAAAGAATCTGTGGCTAAAGGTAGTGACATGGAGTTGTTATTTAAAATAGATACGGCATCTATTCCCTCCTGGTATGCTGCAATAACGCATTATTTATCGACGGGAGAGGCATGATCCGATTTATCTAAAGCTGAGAGAAGGAAAATTAAGCAGCAAGCGTTAAAGTTTGCCTTGATCGCATGTACATTATATCGGCAAGGGGTTGATGACATCTATCGCCGATGTGTGATGCCTGACGAGGTGCCATTCATTTTGGAAGAGTGCCATGATTCTGCTTGCGGCGGCCATTTTGCTGGATGGCTTACAGCACAAAAGGCTTTAAGAGCAGGTTATTGGTGGCATGCCATCTTCCAGGATGCGTTTGCGTATGTTAAGAGATGGGATATTTGTCAGTGACATGATAGTCGAGAGAATAGGAAACGACCACTCACCCCTATTATGGCGATACTTCCATTTGAGAAGTGGGGAATAGACTTTGTGGGTCCTATTGCTCCGTCGTCGACTGCGCAAAAGAGGTACATCATTGTAGCAACTGACTACTTCACAAAGTGGTTAGAAGCACGTGCAACAAGGAAAGATAAGGCTAAAGAAACTGCTAGTTTCCTTTTAGAGCAGATAATATACCGTTTTGGTCCGCCGAAAGAATTAGTGTCAGACCGCGGAACCCATTTCCTGAATAAGGTGATCAAAAGCTTGATAGAGACTTGGCAAATCAAGCATAACAAGACAACCCCATATAACCCGCAAGCCAATGGGCAAGTTGAAAGCACCAACAAGCAGCTTGTGGGCATCCTGTCCAAAATTGTGTCGGAAAAGAAACGGGATTTGGATAAAAAGTTATACGTAGCAGTGTGGGCCTACAATACGACTTTCAAACGAGCCACTGGCCATACCCCGTTCAAGTTAGTATATGGGGAGGAGTGTGTCTTGCCTTTAGAGATTGAGCTGCCGACTATTCGGTTTGCCATCAATCATTCTTTGAGTGATGAAGACGCACTTTTTGAGCGCTTGACGACACTGGCACATTTAGATGAGCTTAAGCTGCAGAGCTTATTGCACCAAGAAGTGTCGAAGCGCCGAATGAAGCAGCTACACGACCTCAAAGCCAAGAAATACACCTTCAAGAAAGGACAGCTTGTTCTATATTATGGCGCACGACGTGAATTATTTCCAAGCAAGCTAGAGCCCAAATGGGACGGGCCCTATAGGATCGTTAGAATAGGAAAGAATAAGTCCACAGTTTTGTTAGCTGATCTTGAGGGGATAGAATTTAAAAATAAGGTTAATCTTAATAAGATTAAACCTTATTATTTCTGATTGCACTAATACTATGACTACCTTGCAGGTCTAGGAGAGATCGATCAAATATCTGCAAGGAAATCGTGATAGAGGTTGACGGGTCGTCTGATCCCTTATTTAGAACACCCATATTTAGAACAGAGGTATCATCAGGGAAAGCTCATTTGGTGGAGCAAAGGATATAAGGTGATTGAGCAAGAAGGCGGGACATTTATTTAGGAGATCAAGGTCTTCTGCCATCACTGCCTACAAATTTTGATGAGCATCCCTATTGAATTCAATGATGATGGAGGGATGGAGCCTACAGTCCACCCGTTGAATATGTTGAATTTCGATTACCATAATTACGAGTAGAGTTTCGGATGGCGGGATATGTAAACCCTTTATGGACGTACACCTTGTACTTTGATGGGGCGTCCAGGGGTGCATGCAAAAAAGGAAGTGTAGGAGTTGTCATCCGAGACCCCCAACGACGCATTGTCATGAAGTTAGCTGCTTATCTCGGGGTGAATTTTACCAATAATATGGCCGAATACAAAGCCCTGATTATGGGTTTGAATATTGCAAAGAAGGGTGGTATCCGCTAGTTATTGGTGAAAGGGGACTCTCAGTTGGTTTTAAATCAACTCAATGGGACGTACATGGTACGAAACCCCATCGTTTGCATGTACCATCATACTGCCATAGCCCTGCTAGACAAATTTGATAGAGTGTCTTTTCAGTTGATTCCACGAAATTGGAATCAGTTTTGGCTAATTTTGCGTATGAAGAAGACCTCTTCTTTAATTGTGGTCCTTGTCCCGATATACCTATTGATGGTGAGACAGGACCTGGTCATTTGTGGGGTATGCTTTCTGAACATGCCCTCTTTGGCAGACGATGGTTGATCTGGGTGATGCAGAGGGTAGGCGAGACTCATCTGCCTTTATTATCTTGGACCCACAGACTGATTAGACGACATGTGATGCGAACACCTCTTGCGATATACGCAGGAGGGATGGGTCATAATTTAATGCATCTAGTTTAGGGCTACGAGCCTCTATTCCCCTGGGAATGGTATGCTTTGATGTCTATCATAGTTGTTTCCAGGAGGATGCTATGCGTAGTCATGTTTTATTTCATTAGGCCAAGAGGGCCGATTCAGTTTTGTAGCAAAGTCATGTTTGATTTCATTAGGCCAAGAGGGCCATTTCCCTGTCTAGTGCGGGTGCGTTTAATTGGGTTTTTGTTTTAAGTGTTGTGCTGGACAGGTTTTGTGATTCGTGGAATTTGGTGGAGCCCGGAGGAGCCTTTGCTGCGATGGAAGCTTCTTGTGGCCAATCCAGGTGATACCTCTCCTTTACGAGTACCTTTCTTTCCTGTTATATGTGTATTTGTACTTGTCGAGGGGATACATTTTTGTTGGGGACCGGCAACCAAGGCCTGAAGTCCCAGGTTTAGGCTAAGTATGTTTGAGGGAGGTCGGAGTAGTCATTGCCTCCTGTAAAGACATTGTCAGGCATGGAAATACCTGTTTTAGAAGGAAGTCCTAGTGGCCCTGTTCTGCTAGCCTGCTAGGCAGCCCTTCTAGGAGTTCTTGTTAGTAGTGAGGCAGTTAGAGAAGCCTACTAGAAGATAATAATGATGATGCCAAGAAACCCTGTACATCCGACAAGATGAATATAAATACGAAGGTGTGTAAAAAGGGGTTCTAACCCCTATCAAAGAAAAGAAAAGGAATGAAAATGTATAGGCAGTTGATCATTGCCTTGCGAAGGCCTGGTAGGTTCCTGGGGACGAGTCAGACCCGGGGCCGATACCTTGTCTTCCTAGGGGTGGCTTCTTGCTGGAAAATTAAAAAAAATTAATAACAAAACAAGGAAGGTTGGAGCGAAAATAAAAGTGAGCGTTAGAAAAGGATTAAGTGTCGCCTTGCGAGGGCTTGGTAGGTTCTTGGGTGCCGAGACAGGTCCTGAGGCCGAAGCCCTGTTCTCCTTGGGCACTACGCTCAGCTCCCTCCTTTTTACATGCCTAAGTATGTTCATAAAATAAACACCCTAAAAGAAGAAATGTACTGAAAGAAAATACTCCTTGATTAGGCTATAGGAGTCCTCGCCTTGTAGGAGCTCCTAGTTGTGTTGTCTTTAGTTGGTAAGTAGTTCAGACTACCACTTAGGGCAACCTCTTTGATAGGTTTTTTAGTTTGGCTGTGTTGAAGCAGTTGGTTAGCGACTCACTTCGGATCTTCTATTAGATGATGCTAGGCCTACTCCTTGTGGATGTCATGCCTTGGTTCTGTCCAGAGGGAGGGGGAGCATTGTGCTGAGTTTTATTATATATTTGTTTTGTATCAGTTTGATGCTTCTTTGGTTGTTTATGTGCAGATATGTTCGTGGATTCGACGGGCTGGGTCGCCCTATCCCGTGGTCGCCAATGAGAGCGGAATTTTGGTGCCGGAAAGTGCTTAAAAATAGCTAAAAATAATGAATATCAAGGGAAAAATATCCAACGTCAAAGGCGGCGGCTCGATCTAGAACGATTTTAAGCACCAAAGTGCTCTAAGGACGCTCGGACAACACTTGCGGATTTTTAGTAATTTTTCCATGCGCCTGTGGCGGTCAGTGGAGCTATCAGTCAGTGCGGGATGCTGAGACGAGCTCACAGAAATTTTCAGATCACGATTCGGACACCGTATGCGAGAGAGCCGGGAAAAGGGCCAAAAGGCCGCGGTCAAAAATTGGGAGGTGCCCAAAAATGAGAAGTGAAGGGGTGCCTTTGTGAAGGGGCACCCCCCTTCCAAAAAATGTGATTGAGGGGGGGGCGGCGTGCTGCAGGAGGCGCCGAAAAAAACGGCCCGCCCCCCCACAAATCGTGATGAGGGCTTGAAAGCAAGCCATGGCAGCAACTACAACATGCAACTACTCTCACTCCGCACTCCGTATCGCTCCGGTCTACGCGAGAAATGGCAGCCTGTAGAGGGAGAGAGAAAATCAGTCTTTCTCTCTCCTCCCTCTCTCTCTTCTAAGGGGGAGTTCATGTGGGAAGAGAAGGGAAGGAGAAAGAATGGTGGAGGCTTGTCCGGCATCGATCGGATTGCTCCACGGGCTAGAAATGGTGACTTCTGACCTTCATGAGCATGAAGTGCTGCTGATTTTCAGATTTGCAGCCATGGACATGAAACCCGAAACACGCAAATAAGCGGTAATTCAATTTTTTCAAAGGAAATTTGAGATTTCATGGCTTTTGATTGATAAAATGTTGTTCATGTGGGCTAAAAATTGTTTATGTTGCTGTTTTCCATGAGTACTTGCTGTTCATAATCAGAAAATCAGAAAACCATACATCTTATGACTCAAAATAATACACTAAAACACGTAAAATACGGAAAATCAAGGGAAAATGATGTTTTTGGGCATAAAAATGGAAGAATAAATAGGAACACCAACTAAATTTTCATTTTTGTTGCAAGAAGGAACTAAGGGTCATAGCCCATAACCTATTTTGAATTTTCAGTAATAAAATAATGCAAAAAATAAGGGAAAATACAAGGAAAATAGAGAAAAACCACAAAAAATAGGGGAAAAATGCATTTTGGGTGCGGAAAATTAATGAAAATTAAGAACAATGTTCGTGAATGTTTGTGGGGATATTGCTATGGCAACAAATGATGATATATGGCTACAAAAGTTATTGGGTGATTTGGATGCATATGTAGAGTGATTGTGACAACATGAGTAGCATACGATTGGCTAGGAACCCTATGTTCCGTGTGCTAGGACAAAACACATTAAAGTGCATTATCACTTTGTGAGAGTGAAGGTACTTGTGGGTGAGATTGACTTGGTATATGTTAGCACATAGAATCTGTTCTAGTTGACATCTTCACAAAGGTATGGAGTGAAGAGAAGCTTCAAAAGTTTCAAAGTTTACTTGGAGTTACAAAGATACAATTGAGCTTGAGGAGGAGTGTTAAGACAACAAGCTTTAACACCTGTGGATATTGATGATAAACCACTTATTTAGATAGTTCCACACATCTATACTTAGCATATCAATGGTCATTATGACTCTTCCATACCCACTAACTTATCACTTATTATATTTGGGTTCTTACACCTATCTATAGAGCTAGCATAGTTATGCACTGTTTGACTTAGTAGGCCACTTTCCTTTATATTGTATCTTATCTATAATTTTTGTACATTGTATTATGTGAGAAAGAAAAAAGAAAAACCAATTAAAAAATATTTTGGCCTCCATTCTCTTTCTATGTTCTTGAGTGAGCTTCCTCTTGTGTGTATGGTATATGTTTGGCGCCGGAGATTAAGCAAGTCTCCCAACCATATGTCCAATAAAGGCTATGACTTTAACTTTGAGTAGAAAGCCAACTCAAATAGTAACCCAAAAATCCCTTCACTGTCTACCAAGACCTAGTGCACCAAGGGGAATCTTCCAATCAACCTATAGTGCAAAACATTGAAGGAGAAGTGAAAAAAGATCACAAAAAGCATCAGTGTTGAGAAACCAAAAAAACCTCACGATCTTTCTAAACACTTTACTAAATTCAAAAAAGAAAATCTAATAGTGGTGCTTCTTAGAGCTAAATGATAAGGAGAAACTAGTGTGCGGATCATCAAAGTAAAGAAATTGATTTAGCCATCAAGAGTGAAAAGATTGGACCTCTTTTTATTGTTGATAGACCTTACTAAGCACGAGGACACTAATCTTGTGAGTATCTTATAAAAGTTCAAAGATGTGTTTGCTTGGTCACTTGAGGAGCTTAAGGGAATAGACCTTAATATTGTCACTCATCATATTCCCATTGTGCCAAATGCAATGTAAGTTAAGCAATGCCCTTATACAATGAATCCTAAGTATACTAATTTAGTCAAGGAAGAGAAAGACAAGCTCTTGAAAGCTATATTCATCTATGAAATTGAGCACATAGATTGGGTTTTCCCTATCGTTATTATGCTTTTAAAAATTTGAAAATTTTGGGTGTGTGTAAATTACAAGAAATTCAATGCAAAAAAAATAAAGAGAGAGAACTAGCCATTAGTCTACACTGAGTACATGTTGGAAAGAGTTGTAGGAAAGGAAGGCTATAGCTCCTTTGATGGATTTTTGAGTTACAACCAAGTGCAAGTTCATCCAAATGATAGATACAAAATAATTTTTCCAATCGAAATTTGTATATTCTCATACATAGGAATGCCCTTTGGTCTAACCAATAGTTTTGTCATTTTTCAATACTGAATATGCATAATCTTTAAAGACATGCTCCACCAATTTTTGGAAGTGTTCATGGACAATCTATGTGTACTTATCAACTAGGCAAAACATCCCGAAAAGCTTTGAGAAGTCTTTGAATGGTATAGGTAGTATGGTTTCTCTTGAACCCCTTTTAAAGTATTAGTTCTAGATAAAACAAAGATGCATTCTAGGGCACATAGTATCAAAGAATGACATTGCAACTAACTTTTCAAAAGTTACAGTCATTGTTGAATTCCCACCACCGACAAAGTACAAGGCAATTCAATGCTTTCTCGGCCACACTCGATATTATCAATAGTTTGTACTAAAGTATGTACTAATTGCTTAACCTCTATACAAGCTATTGGTCATTCTCAAGTAGACTTAAGGATGCCAACATACGTGCCTACGAGGCACTAAAAAAGGCTTTGAAAGTAGCACCAATCCTATGTACCCCAGATTAGAACATAGCCTTCCATGTACACATTGACACTTCAAAGTTTGTTGTGAGAACAATGTTATGCCAAGATGGAGAGTGCAGTTTGAACCATCCAATGAGCTTTGCTAGCCACTAGCTCATGGATATCAAAATGAATTATTCTACTACTAAGAGAGAGAAAGATTGGTGACGGTGTTTGCAGTGAAGAAATTTCATCATTATTTACTAGCAATGCCATTCACTTTCTTTGTGCAACACCAAGCTCTACTATATCTTGTTAATAAGCCATGTCTACTAGCTACATAGCCCAATGGTTGCTACTTCTCAAATTTGACTTTGAGTATGAAAGGAAAAACAACACTACATGGCCAATCATTTGTCTTGGATACCCACCAACAGAGACCCAGTAGAATAGGGCATCATAGATTACCCTTTTAATTCACATTTGTTCAAAATCTCTAAAGTGAAAGATATCATCTTTAAAGCTAACCTCACTTGTTATTGGGATGATGACATTGTTGAGATGTTGGAAAATGGAATACCTAACCAACAATAGAAAATTTTTGACTTCGCTAAGTCATAATCAAAGTGCAGCCATACCAATTGAGTGGCATACAATTTTATTAGTTAGAGGTCAAGACAGCTTGATGAGATGTTGCATCTATGAGCATTAGATGATGAAAGACATGATTCAACAAACATGTCAAATAATGTGATTTTGGGAAGGGTAACCTCATGTTTCTCTACTCCATTAAGGGACATTAGCATAAGATGAAATTCCAGGGCCTAGGCCCTTTTTGAGTGCATGCAAGCAGTAGAACCAACAATATCAAGCTTGAAACATTGGATGGCGAAGGCACAATCTTCTTCACGGGAGGTGAATCAAGAAATATTATCCCTTAGCTCATCCTTTACATGAACCCCTAACGGCATTATCTTCCATTCCCATTAAGGCTATTAAAATCATTGAGCTTGACTTGAAGATGAAAACCCCATACCCACAACTTATCTAAGAGTCACGTCGATGCCAAGGAAGTCCCCATATAATGAATGTCCTAACTGGTGAAGGTAATGATTGTAGCATTATGAAATATAATGATTGAATCAGCATTGGGCAATCACCTCTCACACTAACAAATGCAAAGGTAAATGCATACGGAGGATCTCATGCACTGTTGGAAATGATGTTGACCATCAAGACTAAAAGTTTACCTACTATCTTCTATGTGTTGCCTAACATTGAAGGAGTTGGTAATGAGGTATTATTGGGATGCCCATTTAATTGAGTAGCCAAGAGTGTAGTCAACTTCAAAATGTAACACATTCACCTAGAGTTACCCAATATCAAGATTATCATAACTTTTAGCAAGGATGCTAGCACTTCAACCACAAAAGTAGTGCCATTGATGCCTTCAGCATCTCTCAATTTATCTCTCACAAAGAATAATAATATTCTTCTCAAAGATATATTCAAGCTTAGGTAAACTATAGCATGGTTTGGGAGGCAAAGGTCCAAGTTGTGTTGCAAAAGAAGAACCATAGTCAAGGGAAAGTCTAAGTCACACATGACTGAAGGAATCAGGTCACTAACTGACCATACTATCTTACTGTAGTTGAGTCCAATAGACTCATTTATTACCACATGCATGGATGATGACAGTAAGGACTATAGCTATCTAACAAAGTTAGTGATATTGATGAGCTTGATTCTCAACACTCCCCCTCAAGCTCAAGTCAATTGTTGTACTCCAAGTAACTCTCTAAAGTGAACAAACTTATCTCTACCAAGGGATTTGGTAAAGATATTAGCTATGTCTTCAGTCTTCACATGAAGTTAATCTATCTGTCCTACAAGTACCATTTGTCTAATGAAATGATAGTGAACTTCTATGTGCTTTGATCTAGTATGATAGACTGGGTTGCTAGCCAACAATACACTACTCATGTTGTCACAATGCAATGTGACTTTCCTATCCAATTGTATATCCAAGTCATGTAGCAGTTTCAGAAGCCGAACTACTTCACATGTAGTTAAGGGTACACCTTTATATTCTACCTCTGTGCGAGAGAGAGCAACTATTGGCTACTTTTTATTACTCCAGCTAATCATATTACTTCCAATTCTGAAATTAGAACCACTGGTTGATCTTCTATCATGGGCACAACCCCCAAGCTCATAAAATAGCCCATAATTAGAAGTACCCTTCACATACTGTATAATCCTCTTGACTACATCTAGGTGAGCCTTATGTGGCTTTTGCATAAACTAGCTAATCAACCCCACTGAGTAATTGAGGTCACGATGGGTAATAGTGATAGATCAGGTTGTCCACCATCTGCTTGTACATGGTGACATTCTCTATCTCACTACCAACATCCAATACAAGTTTGACATTCTGATCTAGTGGTGTTGCCATGGGCTTACAATCCATCATGCCATACTTCAATAGCATATCCTATGCATACTATTTCTATAGCAGCCAAATTCCTTGAGGTGTAGACATGACCTCAATCCCAAGAAAGTACTTCAGCTCTCCCAAATCTTTCGCTTTAAACTCAGCCTATAACATGGATTTAATTTCAGCAATACCATGGTCATCATCTCTAATAATGATCAAGTCATCTATGTAAATCACCAAGAATGCATAACCTATCTTTATCTTCTTCATAAACAAACTATGGTCTACATGTCCCATCTGAAAACTAAGCTATTGTAAATACGTACTAATGTGAGCATTTCATGCTCTCATTGCCTATTTTAATCCATAAAAGGCCTTTTTTAGCCTACACATATGATTCAAGTAGTCAAGGTGTACATAGCCCTCAAGTTGTTCCATATACAGCTCCTCAATCAAATCTCCATTCAAAAATGCATTCTTAACATCCATCTGCCAAAGCTTCCATTCCTTAGACGCTACTAATGCAATGACTATTCTCACAATTTCCATCTTTGCAACCTAGCCAAAAAGTCTCCTTATAATCCAAACCATACTACTACGCATACCCCCTTAACAACCATCCGGGCTTTGTACCTTTCCAACGATCCATCTGCCTTGCACTTCACTTTGTAAACCCATTTAGGGCCAATGGCCATTTTTCCTTTGAGTAGACTAACCATATCCCATGTGTCATTTTCAACTAATGCTGGTTCCTCATCCATTGTAGCACACCAATTTTTATCTCCAACTACCTCGCTAAACTTCATAGGCTCTTTGTGACCCATCACTTTAGTCATATAGGCAAAATGTCTAGCTGAATACCTATTGTAAGTGAGCCTTTCAATAGGCTCTCTAACCCTTTCTAACCTTATTAACTGCAGTTCACTATGCGATTGCCTCTCATGAGGAGATACATACATGCTTTGCCTTACTCCAGGCATCATAACAAATGGTATATCCAATTCACTATCAAGACTGTCATTGCTAGGTGACTCGTATCCATGTAAGCAGGACACCAATGTCATCAAACATCTTCTCTTTGCCTTTATCTAATCCCCCCCCCCCCCCCCCCACTGACATATCATGTAGAACCATGACTACATAGCCATCCTATCCAAGGATTGGTAGTCGAAGACACATCACTTGTAGGTCCACTCATTGTAGTACTAGTGAAGAATAATTTTTAGCATGAGTATGATTGGCTATTCCATCAAAAACCGCTACATTTTTACCACCATACCATGATGTGAACTCATCAAATACTAGATCCCTAGTAATCAAAATCTCACGAATAGATGAATTGTAGCACTAATAGGCTTTTCTATCTTGTGCATAGCCAAGAAAGACACACTTAACAACTTTCAAATCTTACTTCTTTCTCTTCTCATTAGGCACATGTACATAAGTAATGTAGCCAAAGACTTTTAGGTTGCTAATATCTAGTTTGTAGCCGTACAATTTCTCAAACAGTGTAAGATCATAAATGCTAGCTATATGTATTCTATTTCAAGTCATAAATTGCAGTTACAACTGCTTTATCCCGACAAATTCTTTTCATTGAGTATAGCCCTTACAGCTTCCATAAGCACCCAATTTTTTCTCTCTATCGCACTATTCCATTATGATGTATAACTACATGTAAGATGCCTTTTAATGCCACAAAGCCTTTTAATGCCACAATTAGCCAACAAACTCCTAAGAAACATACTCACCACCTCCATCAGATCTCAAGCATGAGATATAATATCCAAATTTCTTTTTAGCATGTGTTTTGAAATCCTTAAAAACATCTAGCACCTCATTTTTATGCTTCGGAACATACAACAATGTATATCTACTAAAGTCATCAATAAATGCTACATAATATCTTGCATCACCAAAGGATGCATTATGAGCTGGACCCCATACATCCGAATGTGCCAATTGCAAAGGTCTAGAATTGTTTCTGACATATCTGACTAATGAAAACCTGACATGCAAAACATACATGTCCTAATTTTGTATACTTGAACTTTGGCAAGCCAAGTACAATCTCCTTCTGTTGCGTAGTTTCAGCCTTTGTATTTTTACAAACTGACATGCAAAACATACATGTCCTAATTTTGTATACTTGAACTTTGGCAAGCCAAGTACAATCTCCTTCTGTTGCGTAGTTTCAGCCTTTGTATTTTTACATGACTGATGCACTTATGCCAAGTTTCCACATCTCTAACTATTCCATTATCAAGGGCAAACATGGTGCCTTTAACTCAAGAATAGAAACATCCAAAGTGAACATCCTACTCTCTCTTTTACCTTTAGCAATCAACTTGCAACCATATCCTTCTTTAATAAAGTAGCCATCTCTATTGAATCTAACTTGTAGATTTTGCTCTACCATTTATCTAGTAGATAGTAAGTTCTTAGTAATAGAAGGTACATGCAACACATCATACAAACTCTTTTTCTTGCCATCATGCATGACTAACAGCACAACACTTGTATGCTTGATGTTATGCTATAATCTCGAGGCCCGCATACTAGTCTACGGGCGGAATCTTGGATTAATAATCCCTGTGGATTGTTGGATAGCCTTCGGGCGGATTGTGGATAAGCCTACGGGCTGGACTTTATGTATTTCAAAGATAAATATGATAATCTGTTAACAAGGAACTTGTTTGACATTGCTTTTCTATGTCAAGTGCTATGATTACGTGAAGGAACTAGTGCCTAACGTGCTAATTAAGGAAGCTGATTGATACATGTCCAACTAAATGTGTTAAGTAATTAAATAACTAAAACAACCTGAGGAAAGTGTAGTGGATGTGGCCATAGGTCTGTCCTACGGATGGGGTGGTCTCGATTGGCCGGGAACTTTTCTCAATCAAGATGGATAGCAGGAAGATTGTTCAAAGAACACGAACAACAAGAGCGTTGACCTAGAGTTATAACTGATCCCGATTTACGCTGTTTTAGGGGAATAGAATGGGACTATGCCTTATGGCAGAGAGGTTGAGCTTCGCATCCCTCTCATTTCCCATTCTCCTTGAACCAAGTGCAGCGTGAATCCGCTTCAGACCTGGCATTTCTGCGTAAAGTAGTTCACTTGGGTTCAATGTTAGTTGCCGTTAGGAAATGACCAATAGAGAAAACCCTAATTCAGGTCGATCCTAAGTGAGAATGGCCGGAATACTTCCGCTACGTGGCAGACGCCGAGAGTCCTAGATCACAAACCCCATAATATGTCAAGATTGTGGGAGAGAAGGAAGGAGTCTCACTTGAAGCTTTCTTGCTTGCACAATGGGGGAATACACACAAGGGTGGAGGCTGAAAACAGTTTTCCTCTTCTTAGTTGTGTAAGCCAAAAGAACTCTCATACAAAGAAATAGAAGAACCCTATATATGGGTCTCAAACCAAACTCAACTAACTAAGGTGGCATACTAACTGAGCCACGAACTAGAGTAGATAAGGATAGCTATCATGTAGCTATTATTCATGGGCGGTGTACCAACCGCGTCTGCAACTGACAAGTCGGTGACATAAATACACAACGGTCACCCTGGCGTATCACGAGTGGAGCTCGATATCTCAACACTCCCCCTTGAGCTCAATCCCAATTCCTGCACGCCAAGCAGGTCTCTGAACTTGCGCAGCTTCTCTGCGCCCAATGCCTTCGTGAATATGTCAGCTATCTGATCCTCTGTGCTGACATAAACTAGATCAATAAGACCTAGTAAAACCCTCTCTCGCACATAGTGATAATGCACCTCAATGTGCTTTATTCTAGCATGATAGACTGGGTTATTTGCCAAGTGTATACTACTCATGTTGTCACAATAAATGACAACTAGCCCATCTGTAGACTGATGGAAATCATAAAGTAGCTTATGCAACCAAGCTACCTCACATGCAGCCATTGCTGCACCCCTGTACTCAGCCTCTGTGCTCGACAAGGCAACTCTAGGCTATTTCTTGCTGCTCCAAGTGACTGCAGCACTCCCAAAAGAGAACACATATCCACTGGTAGATCGTCTATCAGAAATACTACCAGCCCAATCAGCATCAGTGTATCCATGCAACTGTATCTGAACCCCAGTCTCATAAAATAGTCCATACTGCAATGTGGACTTCACATACCTGAGTATGCGTCTAGCCGCATCCAAATGTGGTTTCCTTGGAGCCTGCATAAACTGACTTACCAATCCAACAGCATAGCTCAAATCTGGCCTGGTAATAGTCATATAAATCAAACTTCCTACTATCTGTCTGTACATAGTAGGGTCTTCCAGAAGCTCACATGCATCTATACTCAGCTTCACATTCTGCTCCAAAGGAACTGAAATAGGCTTACAGCCTGTCATCCCATATTTGGACAGCATGTCCAATCCATACTGCCTCTGCAAGAGCTGTATCCCACTTGGTGATCTAATCACCTCAATGCCCAAGAAATAACGCAGCTCTCCCAAATCCTTCATCTCAAACTTCTGCTTCAATAGCATTTTCACATGAAGGATATCTTCATCACTGTCACCTGTCATAATCAAATCATCAACATAAATGACAAGTAGCATAATATCTTTCTCTGTTTTTCTCACATAAAGTGAGAAATCTGCCTTGGAAATCTGAAAGCCAATAGTGACAAGATACTGTCCTATCTTGTCAGACCATGCTCTAGGTGCTTGCTTCAAGCCATACAAGGCTTTCTTCAACCTGCAAACAAACTCAGGATGAACAGCATGCACATAACCTGGTGGCTGCTCCATATATACCTCTTCTTGCAAATCGCCATGCAAGAAGGCATTCTTTACATCCATCTGATGTAAAGACCATCCCTTTGATGCAGCCATAGCAATAACTGCTCTTACGGTTGCCATCCTTGCAACAGGACTGAAAGTTTCTTCATAGTCAATGCCATATGTTTGTGCATACCCCTTGACTACTAATCTTGCCTTGTATCTGTTCATAGAACCATCTGCATTGTGCTTCACCTTATAAACCCACTTACAGCCAATTGCATTTTTACCTTTAGGCAAAGGTACCAATTCCCATGTAGCATTTGCTTCCAAGGCATCCATTTCTTCATCCATGGCTTTCTCCCATTTTTCTTTTCCCATGGCTTGCTCAAAAGAAGTGGGTTCTGGTTCCTGTATCACTTTGACCATATATGCATAGTGAATGGCTGTAAATCCATCATATTTCAGCCTATCCACAGGATACCTAGCTCTCGTAGACCTGCGCAAAGTAGGTTCACCCAGGTGCTCTCAAAACATCCCTGGTCTTCCTTACTCCAGGTGTAACAATAGAAGGAATACCCAACTCATCATCAATGCTCTGTTCTAAGCCACTGGATTCACCATCCACATAAGAGTGACCTGCATTCACATCAAACATGGGCTGATCAACCTTCTCTTTTCCTTTTCATGATACCTGCATACCACTATCTGCATTGCTTTGAGAAGATTCTCCTGATCTCAATCTGCCTGTCCATGGCGAAGAATGTGAACCACTGCTAGAGGACGCTCCAGGTCCACTAATATTTTGTGACTGCTGCTGTGAATTCTGTGCAGCATTACCATTTTGTGCATCTACATCATCAATCACATTTACTGGTTTATACCAGCTACTCATCTCATCAAAAACAACATCTCTGCTCACTGTAAACTTACGAGTAGAAGGGTTATAGCATCTATACCATTTTTGCTGCAGAGAGTAACCAATAAAGATGCACTTCTCAGCTTTTGGATCCAACTTGGATCTCAACTCATCTGGCACATGTACATAGGCAATGCAACCAAAAATTTTCAAATGAGAAATATCTGGTTTCCTACCAGTATACCTCTCCTCTGGAGTCATCCCATGTATTGCTGCAGTGGGAGTCCTGTTCATTATATAGACTGCTGTAGCAACTGCTTCAGCCTAGTAAAAATCTGGCAGGTCTTTTTCATTGAGCATGGCACGAGATACCTCTCCAATATGCCTGTTTTTCCTTTCTGCAATTCCATTTTGTTGTAGGGTATGACTGCATGAATATTGCTGCTTTATGCCATGCTCCTGCAGGAACCTTGCAAACTCATTTGAGAGGTACTCTCCCCCTCCATCTGACCTTAGGCACTTTACTTGCAGACCTGTTTCTTTTTCAACCATAGCTTTAAGAGTTTTGAAATGCCCAAAAACTTCACTTTTCTTTTTCATGAAATACACCCAAACTTTTCTGCTATAGTCATCAATAAAAGTGACAAAATAATGACCTCCTCCAAGAGATGCAGCTTTAGTAGTCCACACATCAGAGTGGATTAATTCCAATGGCTTCTCACTCTCTTGAACATGTCTAGGAAATGGCTTCCTTGCCTGTTTTCCAAACTGACAGGCTTCACATACCTTATGCATTTCTGCAACCTTGAATTTTGGCAATCCTGCAACAATATTTTGGGCCTGCATTGATTTAAGTCGCTGTACATTAACATGACCAATGCGTTTATGCCAGATATCAATATCTGCAACTACACCGGTCCCATGTGCAAACATTGCTGCACTCAATTCAGACATGTCTGCATCCAACGTAAACATTCTGCCCTTCTTCTTTCCTTTTGCTATCAAGCGACCTTTATTTTTCATATCCTCAACAAAGCATCCATGAGGATTAAATCTGACCTGCAAGCGCTGTTCAACCATTTGACCAACAGAAACTAGATTCTTGGTGATATTCGGGACATGAAATACATCGGACAGGTATTTCTTTTTCCCATCCTGCATAGACAAAGGAATTTTTCCAATCTGCACAATAGGATGTGCAGTATCATCACCAGTCTCCACAAATCCTGGTTTTTCCATTTTCCTTGCATCCTCCATCCATTCTGCATGACCTGTCATGTGGTTTGATGCACCTGAGTCAACATACCATACATCATTGCTTTCTTCTGCACTTGTCACAGAATTGTTCATGTGTTGCACCATGAACAAATGCTCATTTCTATCATCACCCTGTCTACTAGAAGATGCATAATTCCCTTGTTGCAGTTTTCCATTCATAATATCATTCTGCTTTTTATAGCAGTCTTTAGCCATATGACCCATTTTACCACAGTAGTAGCATTCAACATTACTGTTTGCATTTTGACCTCTTTGCCATCCACCACGACCTCTTTGGCTCCCCCTGCCTCTAGAGTTACCACGTCCTCCTCCATAGGACTGGTTTTCTTGAGTTTGCTGCATATTCTGATTTCTACCACGGCCTCCAAATCGGCCTCCTCTACCTCTGCCTCTACCTCTTCCAGCATTTGAGTAGAAGACAGCTTCCTTTGAAGTTCCTCCTGAAGAAGATGCACCACCATTTCTCTGCTCCTCAGAAATTAGAAGAGCAATCAACTCCTCAAAATCAGGAAATCTTTCACGAACTGAAATGGATGTCCGAAACTGTGCATAATCCTTTCCTAGACCATTCAAGGTCACAGAAACTAAATCATCATCTTCCACTGGCGACCCAATGGAAGCAAGTGCATCTGCAATCTTCTTCACCTTCATGTGGTAGTCATTGATGCTCATATTTTCTCTTTGCACATTATGCAACTCTTGCTTGAGCTGCATTTTCCTGGCTTGCGTATTTGTGCTATATATTTTTGACAGAGTATCCCATGCCTCCTTTGGCGTACTTGCATCCTGAATATGCACAATCATAGAGTCTGAAATACTGATAGACAGGCAGTACATAACTTTCCTGGCTCTCTCATGCCATGCTTTGAATGCCTGCATTTGCTGTTGATTGGGAACATCAGGAAGAACTGGTTCTTCTTCATTTCCTGCAACAAATTCCCAATATCCTTTTCCCATAAGGAAATTCTTCATTCTAAACTTCAATGCCTGGAAGTTGTTCTTGTCAAGCTTTTCAGTGACAATCTGTGAAAGAGAATCAGATGCCATTACAGAATACTGCAAAAAATTCTGTCACTGCAAAAAACACAGCTTCACCCTCACAAGGGCAAATCTGCAAAACTGGCAAAAGTGGTATTTGACCACACAGTCACTTCCTAGTGATGATTTTGCATAAACAAGAACCAAGGATGATTCTGAAACTCCCAATGTCTCTGCGCACAAGCATACGATGCAATTTCTACAGTAACTTTTCACCAACCTGTAGAACAGTGGCTGCACAGCATAAAACTGAGCCTTTTCCTGAGTGCGTGGTGCAGAAAACTTCCACCTCCAAAACAGGCCCCGAAATGGCCTCAAATCAAAAAAACAAGGTCGCCAAGGGCTAAAGCCCTTGCCCGCAGCATATACTGCCCTCTTGCTTCACCGCGAAGGGCGTCTCAACCTGAGACAATGCACTCCTGCAATTTCCGGCTGTGCTAACTGCAGAGATCTGCTCCCAAAACTGAAAATGAAAGCAACACTGCTCCTCTTACCAGAACACCGCGAGCTTGTCTTGCATTCTTGAGCTCCTTACCACGAACAAGGCTCTGATACCATGTCAAGATTGTGGGAGTGAAGGAAGGAGTCTCACTTGAAGCTTTCTTGCTTGCACAATGGGGGAATACACACAAGGGTGGAGGCTGAAAACAGTTTTCCTCTTCTTAGTTGTGTAAGCCAAAAGAACTCTCATACAAAGAAATAGAAGAACCCTATATATGGGTCTCAAGCCAAACTCAACTAACTAAGGTGGCATACTAACTGAGCCACGAACTAGAGTAGATAAGGATAGCTATCATGTAGCTATTATTCATGGGCGGTGTACCAACCGCGTCTGCAACTGACAAGTCGGTGACATAAATACACAACGGTCACCCTGGCGTATCACGAGTGGAGCTCGATATCTCAACATAATATTCCATGGGAGTGCCGTGCGAAGCTTTCTAGACATCCTTTCGGATGGACTGCTAAGACGTGTCCTGAAGATAACAGGTGGACACGTTACATCTTCTCCCTCTCTCTCTCTCTCTCTCTCTCCTTCTTCTTCTTCTTCTTCTTCTCCTCCTCCTCCTCTTCTTCTCTCCTCTCTCTCTCCCCCTCTCTTACTCTCCCTCTCTCTTCTTCTCCCTCTCTCTCCCTCTCTTCTTCTTCTTCTTCTTTTTCTTCTCTTCTTGTCCTCCTTCCCTTCTTCTCTCCTCTCTCTCTCCCTCTCTCGTGCTGCTCAGCACCCAGGCCCTTCCATTGCAAATACTTCCCTTACCTCTTACGATGGGGGGTTTATATAAGGGAGAGTGGATTATAATTGGGGGGGAACATGGGTAGAAGGTGGTGTGGTGGTTGCCTTACCCACCAACCACCAGTCTGTGTGGTGGTGTGTTGGCCAAAAGGGGGGGGAAAGGTGGCACACGTGTGCCCCTTCCCCCCATAATTTTCATTGTCATCTCTAGCATCCTGCTCCTATCCAGCTTCCTCCCTTTCACTGACTCTAGTCCCTCTTCCTATCAACGATGATAGGGGAGGGGTGGTAATCCAAGTTCTTGGATGATTGGCTTTGCTTGAATAACACATCTTGCAAGTCCGTTGGATGCATTGATTCAAGACGGTGGTTTAGAGGAGTGTTTAGGCCATGGCAAAACTTGGATACTTGTTGTGCAATATCCATAGGTGGTGAGTATTGTAGTAGGGTTATAAACTTTGAGTAGTAGGCTTCCAAGGTTAATTCCGGCTGCTTGAGCTTGAAGAATTCATTCATCCTCAAAGTCTGGTAGGTTGGCAGAAGGTATCATCTGCGTACAACATCTTTTAGCTAAGTCCAAGTAATAACGGCTTCAGAAACACCTTGATCTTTGCACCATTGCTTCCATCATATCTGAGCTTGGCCAACTAGCTTAAGTTTGCATATCATTGTTTGATTGGAGAAAGTGGTTCCTGAAGTAGAGAAATAATCATCCATCAACTCAATCCATATATCTGCCTCAACTGCGACGTCTATCCCTTCTCCATCAAACTCGGGTGCCTTAATTTTCTTGAGAAGGAATTTCTTCTCTTGCATGTCAACATTCATGGTTGTATAAGGTTCTTGACAATCAAGCCATACCACTCATGTTATTTCTATTTAGGATATGTCTATGAACCAAACATTAATCAATCACGCATCATCATGAACTTTCTCTCTGATACCAACTCTCCGTTCCAGACACGGCAAGGGGTGTCCAGAGCTCGAGTGACCCCGAGCAACCCAGGAGTGAGACACACTTTTTGTGGTTGACCTTTTCACCACTCGACCTTTGGCTTGTGATCGAGCAGTGCCCTCTCACGTTGAAATGCGGCGTGACCCTGGAGATGATCCACCCGTGCAAAATATCCTTCCTTAATTAATCCAATCAAGCAATCAGCCTAATATCATCTTCCAAGAACATTCCTTTATTCCATGGCAACTTGCCATTACAGACCCCTGCCATGCTTTTACCATCAAACGCAAGCACTTGGAATAATCATCCAATACACATCTCATAATCAGTTTAATGCAAAAGCATTTAGGATGTTATCTAATCAATCCACAAATAATGGTATCCTTTTCCAAACATTGCAAGAATAGTCGTGATAGCCTTTCATTGGGTGTTTGCTCTCCCCCTTGGGATCTGTGTGATTCCATGCAAAAATTACTTAACACTTCCTCCATTCAGCCAGGATATTGATCAAGACATGAGTTCTAATAATCCCTTACTTTGATTGATATAACCGAACCTTCTTCCAAACGAGTACAAAAGCATCAATCTTTCCTTTGACTTAGGGTTTCCTAACCCTTCAACCTTTGCTTGCCCTAGAGTTGTTGTTGCATCTGACCCAATCCCAAACATGATTAATAAACATAGCCACTATTAGATAGATTCCAAGGCACCTAAGTCCTCAATCTCTTATATACAATCACTCTGTTTTAATATAATTGGCTATCTCTGCCTCAATTTTCTCTCCCTAACATCAATTACTCTATTAAGTTGTAGCTCAAGGACTCCTTGGTTAGGTATTACAACTTGTTGATCATCAAGGATATTGTTAGGGTTAGCTACGTATGCTTTCAATAAGCTAACATGAAATACATTGTGGTTCCGACTTCTTACAAAATGGACTTGAAGAACTCTAAAATCATTAAATAGAGAATATCTCAAGCAAAAAAAAAAAAAAACTGAGGATCATAACATGCGATTTTTTTTTTGGATTGACAAGGAAGCCTCTAATTGTCTCATGAAGTTATTTGCCTCATGAAGTGCAGTTTTTGGGTAGTTGTAAAAACGTAACCTGATGAGGCATTTTCGTGTATCCTTCTTATCTATCTGATCATCTTTGATGTCTATTTTTGATGTAATGATGGATTTACTTCAAAATATGAAGGATTTGGCAGTTGATGCCATCATTTCTAGTGTATCTGTTCTATTTACAACATGCTTTATGCATTATGGTTCTTGTTCTCTTATTTGTAGTGCTGAGTAGAGTAGATCTATGTTATCATATGATTATTTCTGAGTTTCTGTGATTTCTGGGCATGATATGGAGTAATTGCTTCATGAAGTATTCTTTATTCTTTTATGCATTCTGCATAGAAAGAGCATCAACATCAACGAGGCAGAAAGACCATGAAATCTACCACAACCGGTCAAAGAACAAGTATTGCCAGAGATACGAGAGTGCTCGAGGTTACCGAAAATGCCACTACCACAATGGAACATCAGGTGTGGCAAATGCAAGCACAAGCAAGGGAAGAAATTCCCTATGATGTTGTACCAAATGAGATTGCTCACAACTTATAAATAGGCTATCACTTTCATATCGCCACATAAAATAATAAATTTTTTTATTAAGTACATAAAATGCTAGCTTTTACATTTACACTTACATGAGATGTCAGTTTCATCTAGAGAGCATATTAATACACGCACAAACAATTAATTGCTACCTATGATTTATAGATAGATTAATCAAGATTATAATTTGTAGAATCATGATGGAAATAGTTGCATGAGGTTATTGCATGAAATGCGTAAAGGAGATTAGGCGCACTTGAGATTAGTAAAATAAATCGATATATTTATTGCCCAACGTGACAATGGTTAGGAGTTAATTAATGCTTTAAAAATGAAAGTCTATTTAATGAATCTTGTAAATCATCTCATTGAATTATTGTCACAATATTTTTCTAAGTACCAACTAAATGAGATTCACTTATGTTGGGTAAGTTAGCCCTAAACAAGAAATTCGTATCTTGCTTAACAACGTTGAAAGATTTATACTCAACACTTCTTTATGGGAAGAAGAATCCTTGTTATTTTAGAATGTAAGGTTAGGGTTAAGGATCTACCTTGGCTATGTGAAGCTATGAACTACACAATCCCAAGTGTGGCACTGCCGTTCTGGTCCCACGGGTCCGCACGCAAAACCCGCACAAGAAACATGGCCCGCGGGCACCCAGCACCGCGTCGCGTCTTGAAACACACAGCAGAAGCCAACTCGCAAGACATGTCAAGGAAACACGCCGTCGCGTCACAGCATGACCCCGTCGCGTCACGTCGCGTTACGGGCCATTACGCCCCATGATATCCCTCCCGCATCGCGGTTTGCTCACAACATGCATAACGCGTTTTTCTAACTTGCACAAGGGTAACTTGGCACTTGGAGTCGCCGGATCGCGCCACGGAAGAGTTCCGGGCTCACAAGGATCCACACTCATCCATCTTGGAACACAGCGCCACGGGGGCGACACGGTTCATAACCCACCTTTCCTCATAAGAAGTCATGGTGACTCAAACTCGGAACAGGGAGCCTAGCTACCTCGCTCAAAATGAGAACCCTGCACGCCGGGAGGCTAAAACGATGGTTGCTCCACGAGGCACGGCCTACATGGAGGAGGTGGGGAGACATGGGTTGCCCTACCTTGGCTATGTGAAGCTATGAACTACACAATGGTGTGATTATCATTGTTTGAAAGGATTGTTTGTGTTTGCTA
Source organism: Lygodium microphyllum (assembly GCF_053477565.2). Classification (NCBI taxonomy): domain Eukaryota; kingdom Viridiplantae; phylum Streptophyta; class Polypodiopsida; order Schizaeales; family Lygodiaceae; genus Lygodium; species Lygodium microphyllum. The sequence goes on along the minus strand of NC_141162.1, from coordinate 35,951,779 downwards.
GAATCTAGATCTCCAATTAAAAACATTGACAAACAAGATAAAAGGAAAAATCATATAAGGCTACCCCCAAGTGAGTTGCAAGACCCTACTCCAAGGGGATCACGATTATCTCTTCGAGAGGCTTAGATTAGCTCCGTAGCAAAAAGGTCTTTTCGTAGGGATAGTCTCGATGAGCAATAGGAAATGTGGATGCCATTACTCCTAGAATCTAATGAGCCCCTTCGTGAGACCCATGATGGGATCCTAGAATCCTAATACTAGTTACAAGGAAGGAATCTTGGTGGACAAAATACCCTCGTGGAATTCTATATATCTTCTGCAGGATTAGAAAGATGGAAATTATAATAAACTTCCAATATAATAAAGGAATTTGTTTTTATTCAAGGGTTGTTTGGATTGTATGCATGTCCGTGTGAAATAAATTACGTGAAGGAACCTATGATTTAACGGCAAACTAATTAAGGAAGATGGTTGTATATCTTTCAATAAATGTAATGTAAGTAATTAAAAAAAACTAAAGATGATACCATCATCAAAGGAAAGCAGGTGGGCATGACCCCCGATGGGTCCCCATCCAATGATAGGGTGGTCCTGGTTAGCTAGGAGCCTTTCTAAATTGGCGATAGAAATAGGAAGATGATAAATTGACCAACTACTCGTTAGGTAGAACCGACTTGCATTGTTTTAGGGGGCCATAACAGTCGAGTAATCCTGTAAGAAATGGAAACTCAAAATTACTGATGCTAGTTGGCTGTTAGGAGACCCGTCTGATTTTAGGAACCTGAAAATTCACGTTGATCCTAATGTGTTCGATCGAAACTCTTCTGTTGCGATGTAGACTCAGTAGGGTCTAAGTGACAAACCCCGTGATGATACTCCAAGGGAGCACCGGGTGGCGTCATTTTGGAAAACCTACTGATGGACTACAAAAAGGTATGCCTTGGATTGAGACTACAGACACCTCTAGACATAAACTACAACATCTCCTCCATGCCCTCAGGATATCGAACTGGTCGATGGCATGTATTATGTCGAAATTTTGATCGCGCTCCCTCTCGCTCTTTTTTGGCCTACTCGTAGTAGCTAGCAAGCCACTTCTCCAAGGATGCGTGATGCAACATACAAAAACAATTCACTTTCTATTCCATGGCAGCATCCATCCTTTTTTCTACCCCATTTTCAACCACCACATCTCCATTAAGTCTATTATCATCCTTTAATGAGACCATAGCATATTGTTATCTAAATCCACTATTGGTAGCCACTTTGAATATATATACTAATACCTTCGACACTAGCCAAATGCTACCTTTTGGCTAAGCTCGTTGTTGCACAAAGCCCTTTAGGGTTTTCATGAAGTGCTCTAAGAAGAACATCCATCATATATGGACAAGTCCCGCAATCTCCACTTCATCTACGAGATGTACCAAGAGGTGAGTTTGTATCATGAGCATACTCGTGAGTAAATACTTCTCAAAGAGACAAACCATCTCCACTGCTCCCCACCTTGTGGATTCAATAGAGGATGTCTTGATCTTTTTCTATGAGATCCATTGCACTAAATTCAACAACCTATAAATCGCCAAGCATGTTTCTAGAGTGAAACACCTTGCAATCTTCGCGATTGGTAGTACGAACTATCAAAAATTTGAAGCCTTATGAACATCAAATAGACACTAAATAGTGAAATATTGAGGTTACTTGCTATCAAGATTAGGAAAAACCTAGCATATTTTATGCCAATCATGGGATTTTGGTCCTAATAGCTGGTTATATTTAGAAAAAGTAAACCTAAGAGAACGCATCATACCCATCGGGGTGCCGATAGACGTGATAATTTGCTTCACCATATACTCTCTTTTTTTGTGGACAAGACCCAAGAAGCACGAGATGGTTGCAAGCGACTATCAAAGTCCAAAAGCATCTCCATCTTGACTACCTCCTTCAAATCCATTCGTGCCCCTACAGTGTCTCTCTTTCCTATGATATGGTCCCATAATAAGCTACCTACATTCTCAAAATATACATGGGATAATAAATGGTTGATCTATAAGTAGGTTCAATATTACAACTCGTAGAAAATCGAGAACTGTTGCATTCTGCTTGGATATAACTCTTTGTGGACCATTTTCAACTCGTACCATCTTTGGGCATTCATTCATGATGGAGGTCATCCAAGAAAACCTTCCCTCAGTTCATGACCCTCCAGCAAGAAAGTGGTGTATCCCTGATACACCGTCTTCTTCATAATCAGTGACCTTTGGGAGTCCACACAATGGACATGCATGATAACTTGAGGTAACCAAACCTATCACAATACCCCTAGCTAGTCAACACAAACTTGAGCAAGCCATATTAGCTATCAACAATGAGAACTAAATCCCACTTACCTGAGTACTCCTTGAATCTTGAAAACTCATGCATGGTCCACATGAGAATGGCTCATATATTAGCGTACCATTGACCATCATACTTGCTTATGTCTTCCATAGTCACCCCCTCCTCCCATAAAATATTAAGCTCATCAACCAATGGATGGAGGTAGACATCCATGTTCTTGACTTTGTAGCATCTAAGAATGAGCAAGCTAAGGATCAGGTGTCCTTTATTCATAGAAACCCATGGCGGGATGTTGTATTAACAAGGACTACATACCACATACTATAAGAAGTTGAGTGGAGACTGAATGGATTCACGCCATCCATAGCAAAATCAAGCTAAAGCTTCCTTGGCTCTCATGCAAAGCATGGAAAGGTGTAGTCAATGTGGCTCCATGCAGGTGAATCAACTGATATTTGTTGGACTCGATCCATGGATCTGTTCTATGCATACCACATTGTCAAGCTCGCCATGCGTGACATATGAAACATGTGATGTATACGTGGTACATGTGGAAAGTGTTTGAGAACCTTCTGAGGGATGGTTTACCCTTTCAAGTCCTATCAATACCTATGAGGACCATATTTTGAACATGTCTCCATAGTCATGTAGTCTTCCTAAAACAGCACACAATCATTGACACATGCATGGATGTTGTTGTAGTCTATGCCAAGCTTTCGTAGCACTAATTGTGCATCATCACGGACTTGGGCATCATGTTTCCAGGTGGTAATATGTGATATTTTAGCAATGTGAAAGAAAAACAAAGCACCCTTGAAGAGCACAAAAAGCGTTTTTTATAATGGACTCAAAATCAACATAGCATAAAATGTACATGAACAACTCAATCACACTCGCATCACTCCACATGTACTTTACATACATACTTAACAGTGTAACCATCATCTTTAAGTGAGATACTTGGCACCTATCATACAATGGCATACCTTGCTTAAGCTTGGGGAGGAGGTAGTGGCTACCCACTCTGAAGAATTCATGGTTGTCCTCCTTCTTACAGCTCGTGGTCGTATGGAGCCTTCAATGTCTTGTGGCTCACAGCAGCAACAAAAAATATGCCCATGATGGTGAAATCAATTTCTCTTGGGGCTGTGGAATTCTTGCTTAAGCCATTATCGCATGACAATCTCAAAAATATTTGGCAACATGTTATCCGAAAGGCATTGAATCCCCATCAACACATGTAGTGGGGAGTCATGCATCTCATGAGATGGCCTTTGATACTAGTTGAAAGGGAAGTGGAACCCAGGAGGAAGAAGCTTGGTGATGAGAGCTATGGCGGATGGAGAGCAAGAGCTAAGAGAGAGAGAGAGAGAGATCAAAAGTGGGAACTCCAACAACCACAATGTGTGGCCGGGCCTTCCTTTATTCAAACTGTCACTAAAAGAATAAAGAATAAGTGATTGTGATGGGCGCCCGCCATCTGCAATGTGCAGTGGTGGGTACTGTCAATGTAGTAATACACGGGAGGCTAGGTGGAGGCGCCTTTACCCCCAACATACGTGAAGGCTGCTACAATCAAGAGAAGCAAGAGTCGGTCCACTAAAGGAGTTGCTTGCAAGCACGAGTATATTAAATATGGTTAAATTTCCAAAAGATTTTGGTACAACTCGATTCACCTGCAGAATGAGCTTCCCACAAAATGGCAAGGTCTTCTGCCTACTCCAAGCTTGCTGCTCATCCGACCAGGCGATCAAGCAAACCAGCAAAATTTGGGCTTCAAACTAACCCGAACACCCTGTCACCCTGTGATGCGCCCGGTAGAGTATAGCTTGGGGACCTCAAAATAACATGGACCTTGTGATACTCCAAGATCGTGGCAATCTGAAATAGATTATATATTGGGGAGCATCCATAGGAGAAGAAGAGAGAGACCAATAAACAATGGCAAGGGTTTGATTGATGGAGCTTCAGATTTCTAGATGCGCCTGTTAACGAGGATTGAAGAAGAGCTGTGAGGATTGCTCTTCTGAGTCTTCTGGGAGATGAGAGAACCTCCTGTGGGCACAACAACAACAACAGAAGAAGCACAAAGAGGGAGAGAGGCCTTCTAGCAGCAGCAGCTCCTTGTGTTCTCCTTCTTCTTCTTCTTTTGATGATGATGAAGATGAAGGATGATCCTTCTTGTCAAATGGACATCTGTCTACACAGATGGTGGCACACAAAAAGAATGGGCTGATCTCCTCCATGAAAGCTTGAGAGAAATACTAAAAGAAGGAGAGAGAAAGACTATTCTTAAAAAGTAACCAAAACTTTTCCCTCTTCTACTCCATTTACCGCTCTCTTAAGAAAATACCTTCAAAGTTGGCCAAAAATGACCCACGAGTTGCTAACTTCAGTCTTCCTACCACCAAACTTGGTCCAAGACTCCATTAATGCACCAAACCTATAGTCCTTGTGGTCCAAAATTCCTTGATAATTGCACTGCTACTCCATGTCATGTCTGTACATGTGTACCTATGGCTCTTAAATTTGTGTGACAAAAAAAAGATAACTGAATGGAACGTTGGCCAATTGGATCAAGAACCTATGGCTCTGATACCACTTGTCAAGAAGAGGACAAGAGAGAGAGAGAAGAAGAGGAGAGAGAGAGAGAGAGTGCAGAAGAGAGAGAAAGACTACAGGAGAAGAGAGAAAGAGTGACGAGGAGAGATAAATACTAGAAAAGGAGAGAGAAAGACAGAAAGAGAGAGGAAGAAGCCATGAAAGCTTGGAGAGAGAGGTGAGGATGAAAGGAGACTTGTAATATTATCTGATGATGAAAAATCAAGTCCCTAACACCTTATATACTAGTGAGTGTAGCTAGTATTTCCCATTATTAAATCCCCCTCCCTTACGAAAAGAGAGAGTGATTTAAATTAAAATGTTTAATCTAACTGAGAGAGAGAGAGAGAAAAAAAAATTGATTTAAAATGAAGTTTGATTAAAAAAGGGAGAGGGAAGAGAGAGAGAGAGAGAGAGTCTAGGCCACCTTACACATGAGAGAAGGGGGAGGGGATTTAATAGAGGTTTTAGTTTCAAAAAGGCAGGTAGGTTCAGGAAGCCCTCTGGAGGTTCTCCAAGCTTCCTAAACTTATAACTAAAATAATATAATAGTAAGATACCACCGTATTAATTAAAAAATACTTTTCTCTTTCCTCTTTTTCTCTCTCTCTCTCTCTCTCCTCTTTTTCTATTTCTTCTTATTCTTCCCTCTCTCTCTCTCTCTCTCTCTCTCTCTCTCTCTCTCTCTCTCTCTCTCTCTCTCTCTCTCTCTCTCCTCGTCTTAAACTTCTTCTTCTTTTGACTCAACCCTCTTACCATGGATGTGAAGAAAAAGAAGGTGTAGAGCTTCATTATCCCAAGTCCCAAGTTCCTTAACACACTTCTCACTTCCTCTCTTCTTCACTCTCAACAATGGAGACAATATGATAAAATAAAATAATGGTTTCTCAATATTTGTATTAAGAGAGCTTCCATAGCATGGATGCATCAAAAGGATGAATATAACTAAGACCTTCCACACCTTATATAGACCAAAATTAAGAATAGGTTTAGGCCCCTTCTCTCAAGTGGTGCTCCATTTGCATTCTAGGATTTGCATCGTTGTGAATTAGGTTTTGTCCCCCATTCACATTTTAGGATTTTGGCAACTATGAATTAGGTTTTGTGCCATCTCTTGGCCGTCTTATCCACTTGTGGGATCTAGGCTAGTCCTTTCCTAAAGCATGCTTCTACCTTAACTTAATTAAATATCGCCTATACTATTATAGTTGCATATTTATGTACGTAACCCAAACAATAGTTGTAGGTGCGACAAATACAACTCCAGGAAATAATATAATGTGCACAAGTGTAATGAGCCTAGCTCTCACAAAATAATACAACCATGCTAATGATATGTCCATAAAGTAAAAAGAATAATACAAGTGTCCAATGATACATTGGAGCATTCCAAAAAATAATATTATTTGTTTGACATTTTCTTTGTCCTTCACTGACTTTGCCTTTCACATTTCTTGTACAACCATGCTAGTGACGTGTCCATAAAGAGAAAAGAATAATACAAGTGTCTAATGATACATTAGAGTATTCAAAAAATAATATTCTCCATTTGATATTTGCTTTGTACTTCATTAACTTTGCCTTCCACACTTCCTAATAACATTATCCATGATTAGCATGGACCATATCTTTTGGAAAATCAATATCAATGATGTACAAAGAGATATACATTTTGGATTGTGTGTGGGTGCATGGGTCAATCACCCTCTACATTACATGAATGGCCATTCAAGTAGGTATTAAAGTGTAGAAAGTTGTCTTGTTTTCGTGATGGTTGTATGCATGATCGATGAAACTGATGTAAAAAAAAAGAACAAGAAGATTCAATGATGTAGATTATGTTTGTGATGATGGTGTAGACCTAGGAGGTCAACCTATAAGAAATCATCTATATAGCCTATGTTCAAAGGATATTAAGAAATAACCTTTTTTGACATGCTATAATGCCTTAAAGTGACCCCCTTTTACTTTGTTAAACTTAAGTAAATTTTTCAAATTGCAATTTAAAAATCCATTTTGTAAATATAATCCTATAAAATTTACCAAATATAGTACCCTTTTCAATCCTATAAATTTTACCAAATATAGTACTCTTTCTTGTGAATTCACATGGTATGTTATATGTTCTATAAGGGGGACCCCCTGGGGGTGTAGATGTGCCTATATATGTTAGTCACCATTATGATATCAAATATGTCTTGGGTTTAGGGTGCAACTTCAAACTCAAAACTAAGGAAGAAGACACTAACTTCTACATCTTAAAGTGCTCTACACAAAAGTACACCTAACAACTATGAGAAAAGAGATGCATGACATGTAAACAAACAAGAGGAGAGAAAGGTGAAGCAACCAAGAGCACACACACTCAATGAAAACTTAAGCACATAGAGAAGTAGGACTAAAATCTTCTTCTTCTTTGGCACAAAGGAACATATTCTACAACATGATAAAAGACTACAATGAAAGTACTAGAACATATATACGTGTGAACCTACTAAGGATAGATGAGGTGGTACAATAAATTTGCCACAATCAAGAGTGGACTATGTGGATATAGTCTAGCTATCGAATCAATGGCATGCCCTCCATGTCAGTTATCTAACTTGCCAATGAGTAAAGTCCATTCATATCACTAAGGCATGTAGTGGATGCTAGCTCATATGGAGCTTGACATCTCAATACTCCCTCTCAAACTTAGCATGAGCTCATGCACTCCAAGCATAGTCCTGAAGTACCAAAGGTTCTCAACTCCCAATGCCTTGGTGAATGTATTTGCAACCTAATCCTATGTACTAACATAAACCAAGTCAATATCACCTACTAAAACCTCCCACTCTCAAATGAAATGGGAATGAACCTCTATGTATTCGATCCATGCATGAAACACAGGGTTCTTGGCTAGGTGAATGCTACTAAGGTTATCATAGTAGATGATAACCTTCTTGTCTATCTACAGTCCCAAATCATCAAGTAGCTTGCATAGCCAAGCTACCTCACATGCTGCAATCATACCACCTCTATACTCTACCTCAATATTGGACAATGCAACTATAGGCTATTTCTTACTAGTCCAAGTAACAGTGCCACTCCCAAAGGAAAAAATAAATCCACCGCTGGTAGACCTCCTATATAAAATAGTATGAGCCTAATGTGCATCTATGTAACCATGGAAGTCCATGAACAAGGCATAATCAAGTGTAGATTTGACATAGCACAATCTACACTACACTACATCAAAATTTGGCTTTTATGGAAACTACATCAATAGACTCTCCAAACTAAATGTGTAATTTAGATCTAGCTTAGTGGTTGTCAAATAAGTAAGGCTACCCACAATCGTTTTATACATAGTGGCATTGTCAATCACATCATACTCATGTGCACTAAGCTTAGCATTGGCATCCAAAGGTATCAAGAGTGGCTTACATTTGGCCATAACATACTTATTCAACATATCCAAAGCATATTGCCTTTATGATAACCATATATCCTCTCGAATCTTGATTATCTCTATGCCAAGAAAATAGTGCAACTCTTCAAATCCTTCATTTCAAACTCGGCCTTGAGAAGACTCTTTACACATTCGATCTTATCTCACTGTCACCCACAATAATCAAGTCATCTACATATATATTGATGACCACAATACCCACACCACACATAAAGTGGGTGATCAGCCTTGCTCTATAGAATCCAATGCTAATAAGATATTCTGCAATCGTATCATGCCATGCCCTGGGTGCTTGCTTTAGCCTGTATAAAGCCGTCGAAAGTTTACACACATAATCATGATAATTGTCATCCACATAACCAAGTGGCTGCTTACCATAAACTTCTTCTTGCAAATCCCCATGTAAGAATTTATTTTTTACATCCAACTGATGCATGATCCAACCCTTTGATGCAGCGAAATTGCTATGACACCCTTCACTATAGCCAATTTAGCTATTGGATCAATAGTCTCCTTATAATCAATACCATGAGTTTGCACATACCCTTTCGCAACTAGCCTTGCCTTATAGCCTTCAACTAATCTATCAAACTTATGCTTCACTTTATAAACCCATTTGTAGCCAATAGCTTTCTTGGCTTCTAGTAAAGGTACTAAATCCTGTGTACCATTCATTAGAAGCTAATAGCCTTCTTGGCTTCTAGTAAAGGTACTAAATCCCATGTGTCATTGAATCGAAGTGCATCCATTTCTTTATCCATAGCATTTTCACAATGCTCATTATCCACTACATCCTAAAAATTAGTGTGCTCTATATCCTACACAACCTTAGCCATGTATGCATAGTGATGAGCTACATAGCTATCATACATTAATAATAACTGCATGGGCTTTCTTATTCTTCTTGACCTACCTAGACCCAGATCACTACTAGGTGCCTTAGCATCCTCTTGTTCCTTCCTCATGCTAAGTATCTTAATAGATGGAATCCCAAACTCTTCATCCAAGCTTTTCTCAAAACCATTTGAATCCACATCAACACGAAGAAATTGGATGATACATTAGTCCTAATAAGTGAGCCCCCAACCTTCTTCTGGCCTTTCCTTGATCCTTGTGATATACCTGGTGGAGTGACTTGTGATTGTAATCTATCACTCCAAGGTCTATCAACTAACCCATGACTAGGAGATTCTTATTGCCCACTTAATGTTTGTGAGACTATTGACTTGTTTTTTGCACAGCCACAGTCTCTTGCACATAAGCCGCAATTGTATCCTACTATAAATCAATCTATGGGCTAGAGAAGGGTTAGCATCTATAGTGGAATATCAATGTCTAGAACATTATGCTTGTTGGGATTGTCTTTGAATGATTAGCTTTTGGTTTGCCCCTAGAGTTTCTAATCACAATGTTGAAGGCTCAAGAACCTACACACTAGCATTGGCCTCTATGCTGATGACTATAGGAAATGACCTCTATTGAAAGAGATTGGTTTATGCATCTCTAGTAAGTGATGCCCTCGGTTGACTTATTGCCTCCAAAAAGTACCACAGGTTATGCACCTAGGCTTGCCCTTATGCCGTGAAGAATCTTGCAAGTATCTCCATATAGCAATAGGGTTGCTTTGCTTGCTCAAAGGCATTGCCTTTGGTGGCTCCAAGTACTACACTAGAAAATATTGATAGGCCCCACTCTTCTACATGTGTATGCCACCAACTCACCAAGGACAAGAAGAAGGATACCTTCCTTGGCCCATGGGCTATCCCAAAAGCACTTTTGGAAAGTAGTATTTTAAGACTCGATGATGTTGTGCTCTACATAATGTGACTCCTAGTAGGGACCCAATAATCATCATACTACATGAAAAGTGCTCCCCTCACATGTTATATAGGAGAAGAAACTCAAGGAGACCTTAGAAACCAATGAGGCTAGTCATTGTGACTTGATTTGATCCCAAATCATCAAGGACTTAACCCTCCCATGCCCACAACTAACATTGTTGTGTCTCCTTGAAGCAATGCTAGTATTCCTTCAAGTATTTCCTCTTAGCTCAACAACTTGAACCCTCCTCTTTGGGTTTTAAAAGACTTCCCCCTACTACTCTCTATCTATAGCAACTTGCAATCCTTGTGGAATGTGAAGGAAACATGGGAGAAACATAGACTACCTATAGAGGGACTTGAAACAAAGACTTGTTAGTTGAGTAGGGACTCTAAGCCAATTACTATAAGCACAGAGCTCTAAGAGAGAGATTTGGTTAATGCATCTCAACCTCATAAGTATGTGATGCCCCTAGCTAACCAATTTCCAGCAAAAACTACCACAACTTCTACACCTCAAGCTCATCTTTGGGCTAGAGGAAGATTTCTGCATGGAAGCTATAATGGACACTACCAATTAGAATCATAATAAATATTGAATCTTTATCCCATCCCTTTCATATTTGAGCACCTAGCTTCCAACAATTACATCAGGATAAATAGTCGTCTAAAGGAACATCTACCTTTCATACCAGTGAAGATAAAAATACACTTTCCCACTCAGCTACTTTACAAACATGATAAGTTTGAAGTGCAAGCATAGATGTACAAAAAATGCTCAATCCAATACATTCCATGTTCTGCTCCAACATGCTTTCAGACCTTTAAATAGTCATCACCAGAACATGATGCATCTAAATCATCTAAAACATCATCCACTAGCAAGCCATCATCATCATCTGTGACTCAAGTTCACCCTGACTATCAAGTAGAAGCATGCTACCAAGGCTATCATCATTAAGCTAAAGGAAGAACATCATGAGATGAAATGCAACTAAGCTTCCTCTTCCTCTTCTTTTTATTATTTCTATTGATTTCAATTGTACTACTGCTAAAAATTATATATTCTAGACCCCACAAAGCAGCCCCTATTGCTCATATTTAATAGCATCCTCCTCAAGAAGAGACAATCCATCATATTCTGAATAACTCATTCAACTTCCTTCTGATTCCCCACTACTAGCTACCCTCCATCTTCCAAACCACATGGATGAGCTATAGACAATAGCGATCTCCCATATGCATAAAATCCTACTATACATGACTTTTGTCACACAAGAAATGAAATAGTTGCTAACGCTCTACATGATAAAGTACATGTCTCCTATCCTAAATGGCTTTGGTATCTTATAGTAAATGCATTACAAAAAGAATACCCCTTGTTTAAACTAAATAAGAAAGAATTGTTATCCATGCTTAGCTAAATGGTGAGTGCCTAGAAACTGTGTCATGGTATGGGTGATCCCAAAGGACTCACCCACCCTAACTAGTCCCTGCGCATGGGAAAAGTGGAGGGTACTTCTTGGTGCTTGATTGGATGAAGTACAACTACTCAGATTATACCTGCACATTAGGTGAACACATTTGATGATTCAACATTCATAATAAGGATCCCAACATATGGCCTACTCTATTTTTCAAACATTGTACCCATCCTCCTATTCCTCTCAAGTACATACACATATCCTTTTGAACTGAAAGTAAACAAAACTACTAAGAAAGAAGTTTTTGCTATATGACAAACCCATATCTTTAGGATATCCTAAGTCTGAGTATATTTTTGCCCATCATAGAATGCCTAATATGTCTAAACACAATCTTTTACATGCTAAGGATATAGCATCTACACCAATAGTTCCTATTAGGAGTACCTAAAAATGATCTAATGATATGTTATAAAGGTCAATTGATATTACAAAAACCAAATATGTATCTGTCTTAGTGTATAGTAAGTATGGAAGCAATAAGTAAACCATACTATCTAACCATGTTATTAAAATCTAAGGCAAAGTATCAACCTAGAGGTAAGTGACTGTTTATAAAACATAATGAATTTTCATACATAACATTGCATAAGACCCTCCATTTGTTTTAAAAAACCTAAATCTTATATGCATCACAAATATTAATACAAATGCTTGAAATAGCTTAAATAAATTTGTATAGGTAAGATGGTGGGTATGATTTTAAAAATACCATAAGTATTAGATAGTCAAGGGGTGATGGGTAAAGTGAGTGTATGCATGGGTATGATGCTCGATACTTTTATTTAGAGTAATAAGGGTGTATTTTTTAAATATTGCATGGAACGGTTTTTCTGATGACCTTGCATGCAACACCATGGTGCAAGTTGCCATTATGGCCTCGATTTCCTTACTTGAAAGCTCCGATGTTCCCTCTACCTTATTACCTCACCCCCCACAAGCCTTACCTCGTTCCCCCTTGAGCACCCCGCCCCCCCCCCCCCCCCCCCCACCACAATTGAGGAAAGGCATCCATGCCTAGATAGTTGTTGGGACCCCTAAGAGGTATTACTTACTACTCAGCCTCTAGAACTAGCCTTTGCATGCTATGCATGGCCTGGCTTAGAGAAAAGAGAAATATATTGTTGTGGCTTCTCTTTCATTTTCACTCTCATTCTTATTATGAAAAAACAAGGCACAATTGGTGATGGGGCACATTCCAGCTATGGGATTCTTCCATTAAAAGGATGCAAATATGATTGGACCCTATGGTATGCATAACTTATGGTATGCCTCGATTGCCATATGCATTTAACTTGTCTATAGGCACAACTCTACTTAGCTGGTACATATATATAACCAACCCTGCATACACCCCCAACCAGTTAGGCTTACTTGGGACTATGCGTAGATATTCACTTCACAACACACATGTCACATTTACATGAATAGCTAAGACTAATTCATTGTTGCAGCTATAAACTTATGAGAAGACAAAAAAAATATTTCTTGATATCCCCCTTTGGGCTACGATATATATTCTCTCATCCTTATGACACCTAAAACACTAATGCAGAATTGGTATAAATATCCCCTTACCCTTTAATGAAGAAAACTATGCAACTTTCTCTAATAACTTGTCATGTATCCAATCTATAGCAACCAAGCTATTGAAACTATTTGCCTATGGCCGCACAAGCTTGTAACAATCATGGATTCCAACAAGGTAATCCATTATATGAGTGGACCTAGATGACAACTGTGGTAGGTCATTAACACTTGCAAAACACATTGATATAGCTTGTTCTTACTTGATATTATTGTATGGATGCAGGTAATAGATCTACCACTCACTCCAATTGTGGCGTATTATTATTAAAAACATGGTTTGTAATTAGCTCTTTGAAAATATTACGTAATACTAGTTGCTTCATAATTTACTTTTATTATTCAAACATGAAGATGACACCCCTATGGTAGTAATGTATACATTTTTTCAAATCCTTTGTATCACATATAAGCTTAATCTTTTATAAATATATACATGCAAGCGCATTAGGAACACATGTTTATCAACTTGGCAAATTTTTACAATGTTTTATGCAATGCTTTATCTTAACGTATCAAGGTTCATTACCATTTCATCTAAGAGTAGGCCTTGGCAGGTGACATTGATCTCATATATGTGAACATAAAGGAGTAGGTTGCATATATTTTTAGCAAGGCCCTAGGAGTAGAAAAGATTCAAATTTTCAAAGCTTGCTTGGAATATGTGTCACAAAGTTGAGCTTGAGGGGAAGTGTTGAGATGTTAAGCTCAACATGAGTTAACACTCATATATACCTAGATGACTATTTCTACATTCATATCACTGACGTGGTCGGTACTTGCATTGGCATATCATTCCAATGATACTTTACAGAGCTACATATTAAACAGTCCACCTACCCAAGTTATGAGATATTTATCTAGTCATCATTCTAGTTAGCATGTTCACAATGTGGACTACTTGTATATTATGTTGTACTCTCTCTTTACTATTGGTAGACCGATATAGTGAAGAAAGACAAGGGTTTTCAACTTCCTATCTTGTGTGCATTCTCCATCTATCATGTGTCTTGTGAGAGCTCAAGCTCTCTCTCTCTCCCCCCATCATTCCATTGCCCTCATAGAAATAATTGTTTGGTGGAGTGCAAATATATGCATCTATAAGTTTCTTTCTTAGTGAACAACATGGTCCTTTTTTGCAATTGTTTACAAGCCCCAAATATGAGTTAGAAGTATCGTGTGAGTTGAGTAATCTATCACTACAAGATACAAGCCTTATACCGACGTTCAAAGTGACATAAATGTTTATCAAAAAAATTGCCCCCTGTCGTCACTAAAAGCATTGGTATAAACATCTCTACAAAATCGTCGCACAAACCATCATTATCTAGATCGCTATGTGAGTCGCATTTGCAACGTAAATAACGATGCATATAGCGGCAGTTTGCGATGTACATAACAATAGCAATAGCGACGCATGTAGAGAAACCAGCGATGGTTAGAGAGGGGGGATTTGTGGCAGGGCAGTATATAGCACCATGTGCTGTATAATATTCTGCAAGGCAATTATATGTTGGGTATGCAATGATCTTCAAGACAAGAGCACAAAAAATACTTAAACCTAAAAGACTGATAACTCATAGAATAAGTGCAAGACTAGTGATGACAACTCATGACATTATGTGGAACCATGGAGAGAGATGAGAGCCAAAACAAACATGAAATTCTATCTATAATTATCGCAAATGCGATTTTATACAAAGGATGATAAGTACATCTAAGAAATAGTTTATGGAAGATGCCTACATAGATCATAGGGCCAAAAAAGAAGAGGGCATGCGCTCCACAAATCCAAGCACATGTTAAAGATCCTCACCATCAAAAAGCTTGTCTCAACGCAAAGGGGCATCGAACGGACCTTGCAAAATGAACAACTACACATGAGTCCACCATACATAATACATTTTTTTAAAAAAGTCACTATGGACAAGAAAGATGATTAACTTATTAGGCCGTTGCACATGTACAATCTATCAATGAGAGTGCAATGAGACCGTGTCTCTCTACATATCGAGTCTCCAAACCCGTGGGATTGGGGTTTGTGATAGAGTGCTACAAAGAAAATAGAATACAATTATTAGAAACATGATTGCTAGTACAAGTGATATTGCAAATAAGAAAGCAAGAAGAACTAAAAGAAAACTTACAAAGTCCTCCAGATAAGTCATGTGGCCATCATTCCCCATACGATACTTTACCCCTGCCTCCAATCATACCCTCACTACCTCCCATTGTTGTTGTTGCCATCATCTTGGAGAATCTATAGCCTCCTCCATGAGTCTTTGCCAATCATCTGTGTCTAGCCACTTTGGCTATGAGGCGCCACTCTTGAGTGCCTTGCATGCATCCGATCATCTGTGTGACATGTATGCACGCATACACTCCATCATCCACCTAGTGGAAAACCTCTCTGTCGTGGTAGGTACCGAAAACTCCTCATGCAAAGATGCCACTATGTAGTCCTTGCTCCCCTCCGATATATTCTTCCAATGGTCCAAAACTTTGTGCCTAACGACACAACTCTCTCATGTGAGACATCACCCTCCTCCCCTCATCGGTCATGATCACAGTACATGTCTTGTCATCTATGAAATATCCATACCCTGCTAGGGTACGTCTAAGGTGTGTCCTCTCCCACTTGCGACCACTCTCTTGGGCATAACATAGAGATCCCTATATATCTGGCGTACCCACGAGGGTAGTATCTCTCAGAGTAGCATCTATAGGGGCTGCCACTTTGTGGATGGATGAGCCACTTTGATGAGATACAAAAATTGCATTGGTGCCTCCACAACTCCCACCTAAGCCACCCTCTCTGGAACTTGTATGAGAGAGAGGAGTAGCACCCCTATCTGGAACCATGACTGCGGATTCATAGCATCCACATCTTTGCAACACCACCCAAAATCACTCCCTCCATTCGGGGCTAGTCTAGAGTGTCGATCTCATCTACAAGAAACCAAAGCACCAAAGCGTGCCGAAGTAGATCTTACAAAATGGCCCGATAATGTCTAAGAGACGCCATATCTCTAAATTGGGCCACCTAATTTAGAGACATATGTGAATACCTCTTGCAACTCCTCATTACTCATCCCTCGACTCATCTTGCTCTCCAAGTATCATCAAAGGTAACCTGCATAGATAGAAAATGATATTAGCATAATTAATATAAAGATTTAGGTAAAGCATGATAATATAAATCTGAAAAAAATTATGCTATTTAAAATGCATTTTAAAGTACCCTTAAAAGTGAATCATCAACAAATTGAGTAGACGAATGCAAATATGACCTAGCCTATGGCTCCATGTCAATATCCTCACACAACTTCGCATACACTATCCCAAAAAGTCATGCATGGTTCACATGAGAATGGCTCGTATATTGGCAAATTGTCGACCTTTATGCTTGCTCATGTCTTCCACAGTGACCCCCCCTCCTCCCACAAAATCTTGAGCTCATCAAACTAATGGATGGAAATAGATGTCCATGTTCTTGACTTTGTAGCACCCAGGAACGAGCAAGCTAAGGATTAGGTGTCCTTTCTTCATAGAAAGCCACGGCGGGATGTTGTAGTTAACAAGGACTACATGCCATACACTGTAAGAAGTTGAGAGGAGACCAAGTGGATTCACGCCATCCATAGCAAGACCAAGCCAAAGATTCCTTGGCTCTCATATAAAGCTTGAAAAGGTGGAGTTAATGTGGCTCCATGTGCATGAATCCGTTGATATTCATTGGACTCCATCTATGGATCTATTCTACACATGCCATGTTGTCAAGCTCGCCATGCTTGACATACAAAACATGTGACATATGCGTAATATAAGTGGAAAGTGTCTAAAAACTTTCTGAGGGATGGTTTGCCCTTGCAAGTCCTATCAATACATGTGAGCACCACACTTTCGACATGTCTCCATAGTCTTGTAGTCTCCTCGAAATAGCACACAATCCTTGTTTTTTATAATAGAGTTAAAAAAATCAATGGAGCATAGAATGTACTTGAACAACTCGGTCATACTCACATTACTCGACCCGTACTTTGTCTACACAATTAGGAGCATAAGTAGCATCTTCAAGTGAAATACTTGGCACCCATCATATAATGTATGGACGCTTCCTCATTTAGTGGATCAGATGACTCGGCATCCATGGGCAATAATGCATCAATCATTGCCTCCGTCTCAGGCTCCAAGATAAGAGGAAGGTTCAAAAGGTCGACTATCTCCTCTGGTATCGAGGGTGTAGACTAATTCGTGCCCTCCAATTGGTGTATCGACTTAGGCACTCCATCCATTGCATGCCCACTAACTCTTCTAACTGGCCGTAATAGGTGCATTCCTTGGAATGAGGCATCACCTCCCTGTACAAATTTTACGAATACGTCTAATATTTTTGTATATGATATTCAATTAGTTTGCGAATGTAAAGCATGATTGATACATATTTTCTTATCGTTTTCTCAAAGTCTAAGATATCCTGATCAATTATCTCAAATTAAAACTCGTCGAAGCATCCTATATATTCTATGGACAAGCAACGCTTTTGTTTGATTGACAGTTTGCATTGAGAGGAAGGATACGAGACACGCTAATAAAGATATGCCTCGTAATCTTGGACATCATGACCATCATCATTCTCCATTTGGTCTACGTTACGACAAACAACAAGTTTTTGTTCTCCTCGTTAATTATCTTCCTTTGTTTTAATCTCTACTCCTCTTTCTCTCCCTTTTCCTTTATTTGTTTGCCTCCCTCCATCTCACTTTATCCATTCCTTTTCTCTCCATGTCTCTTTGTCTTTATCTAAATCCCTTTTTATTTCTCTCCCCGCCCCTCTTTCTCTCTCTCTTTTCCCTTTTTTTATTTGCCTCCCATCATCCCTCTTTATTTCTCTTCTCACCTTTCAAATTCTCTCTCTTTCTCTCTTTTTATTTGCCTCCCTTCATCC
Organism: Lygodium microphyllum; assembly: GCF_053477565.2. NCBI lineage: Eukaryota > Viridiplantae > Streptophyta > Polypodiopsida > Schizaeales > Lygodiaceae > Lygodium > Lygodium microphyllum. The sequence continues at coordinate 35,933,548 of NC_141162.1, read as the reverse complement.
TTCTTTGTTTCTCTCTCTCCCCCCTCTCTCTCTCAATGTTTCTTTCTCTCCCCCATCTTCCCTCCCCACTCTCCATTCTTTTCTATGTCTTTTTCTCTTTTCCTCTCCACTCACACTCGACGCATCTTGTTGCAATCAAAATCAAAGATAGAAAATAAAAAACTCATAAAACAAAACATTGAAATACCCTCTCTCCCCACCCCTCTTTGTGTCGCTCTTCTTCCTCTCCCTTTATTTTTCTATCATTCTATTCGCTCTAATTCTCTCATTGTTTTTGTTTTTCTCTCATTCTCTATTTGTTGTTCTCTCTATCTCTCTTTTTCTCCTTCTTTTCGTCCCTTTTTCTCCCCCTCTCTTTCTAGCTCTATTTTTTTCTCTCTCCTCCCTCTTCTTACCTCACCCTTTTATCTACCTCTTCCTTCACTCTCCGGTTTTTTTTCTCTCCCCTTGTCTTTCTTTCTTTCTTTTTTCTTTGTTGCCTCTCTCTTTGATTCTCTCCCCCCTCCCCTCATTGTTTCTCTCACTCATTCTCCTCCCTCCCTCCCTTTCTCTCTCTCTTTCTCTCTTTCTTTGTTATCTTTCCTCTTTTTCTCTCTCTCTCTCTCTCTCATTCTCTCTTCCTCTTCCTTCCTTCTTCTCTCTCTCTCTCTCTCTCTCTCTCTCTCTCTCTCTCTCTCTCTCTCTCTGAATACATCTCATTACAAAGAAAAACAAACAAAAGAAAAGAAGAAAACATGATAATAAAGCAATAAGAGGCAATGTACCTACCACAAGGCCCGAGGATAGATTCTTTGCCTCCTCTTTGTGCAACATCACTTCTTTCTCCCTTGCGCACTTCTCTTTCTTCTTCGTGTACAGGGGCGATGGTGAGAAGCTCTCCTTCTCTCTCTTTCCCTCTTCCTCTCCCTCTGTTGGGGTAAAGGCGCCTCTGCCTAGCCGCCCATGTATTACTACACTGACAGTACCCGCCACTATACACTGCAAGGTAGCAGGCGCCCATCACCGTCACTTTATTCTTTATTCTTTTAGTGACAGTTTGAATAAAGGAAGGCCCAGTCACACATTGTGACTGTTGGAGTTCCCATTTTTGTCTCTCTCTTCTTGCTCTTGCTCTCCGCCATAGCTCACTTTCAAGCAAGCTTCAATCCTTTTCACCTTTCAACTAGTATCAGAGCTTTGGATTAGAGCTTGATCATACAGCTTCGCCCGACATTACTTCAGCTCGGATTGAAGACCTAGAGCTTAGAGCTTCAATGCCAGCCATGGCTTCTTCCCCCCGAGGTAAGATTTCATCTCTTGCCTCTCCCCGGCCCTCATAGGCTCTTTGCAAGTGTTCCTTGGCTTCATTGGGCATCTTGTATGCCCCCATTTGCCCCCTTATCCTCAGCATAACCAGCAGGCCCCATAGTCAGCTCACGTTTTTTTTGCGCCTGTGTCAAAATCTGGCTCAAAAATCCCATTTTTTCTCATATCTTGGGGATCCGTAACCCGATTTAGGCAAGGTAAGAGTCTAACTTGAGATTTTGACATGATCCAAATGCGATGGCGATGTCAGATCTGCCAAATTCTAATCACAGCATTTTCTGCAACAGATCTAAGTTGATTTACAACAAAAAAATGTCATGCTCTTAGCTTATGTGATGCTCCCGAGGCTTGGTATTTGATGCCCAGATATGCTATTTGAGAGCTATTGAGCTTTGATTTGGTTGTGCGAACACTTCTTTGTTGGTTGGGATTCATGCTACCTTTGTTGACAGGTTATTTTACCTCGAGTTTGGTTATGTCTATTGGTTTCAGGCTATGTCTTTGGGATATGCAATGAAGTACTGACCTTCGGGGTACGAATCGAGCTTGTCTTTGGTTTCGGATCTTCATTTGAGCTTGAGCTTGGCTTTGGAATGCATTTGATGTTCTGTCTTAGATGTACATATAGCATGTATGTTACCTATGTCTGACCGGTCTTGACATGCTTGGCCTATGCCACTACTACATGCTAGTTACATTGTTTGGAGCCAATTGCTACTAGTGCCTTTGTCTTGGCTTGCATCTCGCTTCCAGAAACTTACTTGGGATATTTCTTGGCTTGCCAGAGTTGTATTTGGGATACAGTTAATGTCTATGGATGCTCTAATTGGAGGTTACAGACCCTATATACTCATGATGTCTTATTGATATCTAGTCTTGGATCTTTCGTCACTGGTGCTCTCATATGCCCTTCTTGAGCTTCTTGGCTTGATCCATACAGCTTTTGTGCTAGTGGGAGCATCGTTGGATGTTTCACAGACATTGAGCAGGTGGTTTATGCTATTGAGCTTTGAGTCTTTTGAACTGGGATATTCTTCACTTGGATGTTGCATGGTTGATATGTCATGGTCCGCATACACCTCTTTGTGTCAGGTCCTACCAGTGTTGTGTACACTTTGCCCTATTACACAGGGGGTGTGCTTACTTACTAATGGATTTGTTTCATATGCGGGTGTTTACTCAATATCCATATGACTATCATACGCTAATTTATGTCCACTTGATGCCGGTTATGCTTTGACAATCGGTGGTTGACTTGGTGCATTGATTTTGCCTACAGTTTGCACTCATTGTACCTAGTTGTAATTTATTACAACAAACAGTTATGTATGGAATGATGTGGAATTTTCGTGCTGAATCATTATGATTTTATGTACTTTTGATGGTACTTGGTGGGCAACATCATTAGCTATTAGTTCGTGGTCATTTTAACTTGGTTTTGGTGGTATTTTGGCTGTTTACAGTAGAAAACAGCAAGCAGTTTTGAACTGTCTGCATTGTTTTGGACTGCATTATGGGTTCTTCTTCCATTGACAGTGCTATCTTTAACATCACTAAGCTTGATGGTACGAATTAGACCTATTGAAAGAGCCAAGTTTGGCAGGTATTGGTGCAGAAATAGCAGATAAAGCCACTAAGGATAGATGGCGAGCAGCCTAAAACTGTGACTGATGACGAATGGGATGAGCTTGATGAGTTATGCAAGTCCACCCTCATCTTGTCTCTCACTGAACAGGTGCATTAAAATGTGGTTGAGGAAGCACAAAGTGCTTGGAAACTTTGGGATAAAATTAAGAACCTCTATGACAAGAAAAGTCCAGCAAGTCAAATGGATCAGGTGAAGTAGCTTATGGACCTGCACATGAAGGAGAATATGACAATGTTTGCTCATTTGAGCCAATTCCATGCTATTCTCAAGAACTTAACTTCACAGGGTATTACCTTTAATGATAAAGTTACTCCATTGTTTTTGCTTGGGACTCTAAGTGAGTCATGGGATATATTCCGCACTGCCTTATGTGCTCTTGCTACTATTTTGAACTTGCCTGATATAGAGAGTGCTCTTCTGCAGGAAGAGATCAACCGTAAGAACTTGGATGCCTCTCATGTGTCGCATGCTTTGACTGTTAGAGGCAGAGATGGTAATGGCAAAAATGACCGTGGTGGCAGAGACTCGTAGAAGTCTAGGTCTAAGTCACGTGGTAAGTCGCGGAGCAAGTCTCGTATGAGAAATGCTAATGTGGCATGTCATCATTGCGGCAAGAAGGGTCACATACACCCACAGTGTCATGATTGCGCAATGAGAAGCACAAAGAGAAGGGAAAATACAAAGTACATGAAAAGTCCTCTGATTACAGCATTATGCCTACGAAATCCAGTGTGAAAATTGAGGAGATAAATGTCATACAGACTGATGACTCCTATGGGGAGGACATAATTGCAGTTAGTTCTTGTGATGCTACATCGTTGACCGATGTTCACTCTATGTATGCACAGTGCTGGATTTTGGATTCTGGTGCTTCATTTCATGTTACACCATGCCGTGAGTGGTTCCACTCCTACCGCACTGTCTCTGGTTCAGTTCGCTTGGGTGATGACAGGTCACTTGCTATTGTTGGCATTGGGGATATACAGCTGCAGTTCTCTACTGGCAGTACTTTTCTGTTATAAGATGTACGTTGTATACTTGCGCTTACACACAGTCTTATGTCTGCAAAGCAGCTTGATGATGCTGGGTTTCATGTTTCGTTTGGGGATTCTACCTGGAAGATCACCCGTGGCAGACTTGTGCTTGCTAGAGGTGCCAAAGCTGGTAGTCTCTATCCTCTTGTAGTTGATGGGTCATCTGTTGACCATGTTTTGTTAGTGAGTTCCATCCCACATGTATCTATTTGGCATGCCCGTTTGGGCCATATGTCCTTGAAGGGAATGCAAATGCTTTCTGGTTTGCAGTACTTACCGCCCCTTGACTACGCATGTTTTGATTCATGTGAGCATTGTCTTTATGGCAGACAGACTAAGAATACACATAAGAAGTCTGGTAGGACACGCATGAGTAAGCCCTTGGCATTGGTACATTCGGATGTCTATGGGCCCATGCAGTCTATGGGTGGTGCAAAGTATTTTGTGACATTCATTGACGATTTTTTGCGTAAAGTCTGGGCTTACCCCATTAAGCTTAAGTCCGATGTCTGGGCATAGGCTGAAATGGCTTAGGACTGATAATGGGGGAGAATATGAATCACGTCCTTTTGAGCAACTATGTGACAAGAGAGGTATTAAGCGTCAATTGACCGCCCCCTATACCCCACCCCAAAATGGTTTGGTTGAGCAGATGAATAAAACCATCCAAGAGCATGCACACAGTATGCTTAGCCATGTAGTCTTACCACAAATCTTTTGGGCTGAGGCAGTCGGTACAGCTATGCATGCCATAAATAGATCACCTTCTAGTGGTTTGGATTTCCAGATTGCAGAGGAGGTATGGAATGGAAAACCTCCATCTTATGCGCATCTACGTGTCTTTGGATGTGAGGCATTCTGCCATGTGCCCAAAGACAAGCGTACTAAGTTGGATCGTAAGAGTGTCAAATGCATTTTCCTTGGCTATGGGGATGCAGGTGAGATGGGTTACCGCCTCTAGGATCCGCAAACCCCAAGCCAGCTTATAAGGCAAGACTTGTCGCTAAGGGTTTTAAACAGGAGCATGGAGTTGACTTTGATGAAGTATTTTCTCCTATGGTCAAGATAACCACCCTATGCTTGGTTTTGGCCTTAGTCACATAGCTTGACTTGGACTTGTATTAGATGGATGTCAAGACTGCGTTCTTGCATGGGGATTTGCATGATGAGATATACATGGAGCAGCCTAAGGGCTTTGCAGAACCTAGCAGGGAGCACCTAGTGTGCAAGCTGAAGTAAAGTCTTTATGACTTAAAGTAGGTACCTAGGGAGTGGTATCATAAGTTTGATGCCTTTATGCAATCATAGGGCTACAATAGAAGTGCTATGGATCTGTGTCTTTACACGAAGAAAGCATGTGATGGCTCATTGCTTATTTTGGTACTTTATGTGGATGATATGCTAATAACAAGGAAAGCTCATGATGAGCTAGATGCTCTTAAATCTCAACTAAAGAAGAGCTTTGAGATGAAGGATTTGGGATAGGCCTCTCACATTCTTGGTATGTGCATTAAGTGTGACAGGCATCGAGGACTACTCTACCTCTCACAGAGGGAATACATTCATAAAGTCTTTGAGTGTTTCCGCATGTAGGACATAAAGCCTATTGGTTATCCATTACCTTCTTATGTGAAAGTTTCATAGTCCGATTGTCCACAGACGGATGAGCAGAGGACCGAGATGGTCAAGATCCCTTATGCATCAATCATGGGCACTTTGATGTATGCCATGATAGCCACTCGTCCAGATATTGCCTTTCCAGTTGGTGGTGTGGCACGCTATATGGCTACACCTGGCAAAAAGCATTGGGATGCCGTAAAGGGTATCATGAGATACCTGAAGGGCACAACAAATATGTATATTTTCTATGGCAGTTAGGATACAGGAGTTATGGGCTACACATACTCTGATTGTGCAGGACATGTAGATAGTAGGAAGTCCACTTTTGGCTATGTCTTTACCTATGCTGGAGGTGTTGTTTCTTGGATATCCAGGGTTCAGAAGTGTACGGCTCTCTCTACCACTGAGGCCGAGTATGTTATGGCCACTGAGGCTTGCAAGGAGGCCATATGGTTGAGCCGTTTGGTTCATGACCTTGGGATTGATACTATACCTACGATGCATTCAAATTCTATGAGTGCTATTCAACTAGCCAAGAATATGGTCTTCCATGCGAAGACGAAACACATTGAGGTGAGGTATCACTTCATACGTGGGGTCATGGAGGACAAGTCTGTTGACCTTGTCAAGATCTCCACTGATAAAAATCCTACAGATCTGCTCACGAAAAGCCTCACTACTAAGCGCTTTGCCTTCCTCAGGAGGTTGATGGGCGTTGAATGAGATGACACTTTTCCTTATCCTGTTGTACATGTGTACATTGTACTGTCTTTTCTTTTTCTTTTCACTCCTCACTGGGACAGATTCACCTTTAAGTGGGAGGTTGTTGGGGGAAAGGTGCCTCTGCCTAGCCGCCCGTGTATTACTACACTGACAGTACCTACCAGTGCACACTATAAGGTGGCGGGCGCCCGTCATCGTCACTTTATTCTTTATTCTTTTAGTGACAGTTTGAATAAAGGAATGCCCAAACACACATTGTGACTGTTGGAGTTCCCATTTGTATCTCGCTCCCTTATTGCTCTTGCTCTCCACCATAGCTCACTTCCTAGCAAGCTTCGATCCTTCTCACCTTTCACCCTCTCCCTCCCAAGGCAACGATCTCTCTTGCTCTCTCTTTCACTCTCTCTTGAAAATGTTTATTGCAAATGCCACGCCCGGGTTTTTTATGCTTATTTTTCTCAAACCGGTGTTGCTATTTGCATCGTGAATAGTGTCACAAACGTTGTTTGCAACACAATTAGCGACATCGCTATTTTACTGGTGCACAGATAAAATGTTGGACATGTGCGTAGTGAATGTCGGAAGGCCCCCAAAAACAAAGAACTCTACAAAATCTTTATAGTTTCAAGTACAAAGCAAAAGAAAATTTGCACGATATGAGATAAAAGAGAAAAATTGGATACAATCTCCTCCCATGCCTTCTGTGAGCGCTTCACAAGACATGTATTTATAGATTTATTTATCTTTAAGCTAAAAAATAACCCAATTTAGAAATAACATGCTTTTGCTTTTGCGTTTGCATTTGCCCAAATATAAAGTAAAGCATTTGGGCATCCAAAAGTTATACAAATATCAAATAATGAAATATTTAACCGAGCGCTTATGCGCATACAAAATAATAAATGTTTTGTCAAGCGCTTTAATAAATAAGCGTGTTAGAAAATAATTAAATAAAACCCAACAAAAGTGAATACATAGCAGTCTTCAGCTACAAAATAATTAAATATGTTGAAACTCTGTCCTAACCTTAATTTAATTCGAGTGCGCACTCTAAACGTGAAAATGTCTATTAATTTAATATGTATTTTCTGGAATCAGCCGCAATGGAATCACCCACGTGTATATTAAATTAATCTAACGCCCGAAAAGGATAGGCGTCCCTGTTAACTTCTCGCACAAGGAATCCCCCTTGTGTACGAGCCTCAGCAAATAAATAGTTTTACGGAATCCAACCTCATAGAACCCATCGTGAAATATGCCTCTTAGAATCATATCCCTGGGGTGGGATAGCAAGCCTCTTCAACAGGATGATTTTTAAACTTAAACAAACACATGGAATATCTACGGCCAGTTCTAGTGGTCATAAAGTCAGTGTCTAGAATAGTTTCACGTTCAAGGATTTCAATTTCTTCTTTTAATAAAGGAGGGTTTTCATAGACAGGGTGGACATGTATTTGGTCTCTAAAGCGTCATAACAAATTGATATGAAAAATATTATGGATCTTTCAATGTTTGGGTAGTTCTAATTTAAACGCATTGACATTTATCTTGTGAATTATTTTGAAAGGTCCAGAAAATCTAAGTGCTAATTTAACAACAGGGTGTTTCTCAACACTTTTCAATCTTCTCTTTTCAATGCGTAACCAAACATAATCACCAACATTGAAACTCATGGCTTTTCTTTTTTTATTAGCTTGCTTAGTGTATAATTGCTGGGCTTTTGCAATCATATCTTTAACTTGAGCAAAAATAGTAATATGCATATTGGCAATATCGTTAGCAGCTTTAACTTTATTCGACAATGATGTGACAGGTGTAGGCAATCTATGCCCATAAACGATTTCAAAATGTGCTTTATGAGTAGTTATATGTGGTATATTATTGTATGCAAATTGAAGTAGATGCAAGTGTGTGTCCCATGTTTGTGGTTTTAAAATTGTATATGCACGCAAAAGATCTAGAATTGTACTATTAGTAGCTTCTGTTTGGCCATTGGTTTTAGGATAGAATGTAGATGAGAAATCAATCTTAGTACCCAAATTAGCAAACAAAGTAGTCAAAACATTATTACAAAATCTAGAATCACAATTAGAAATAATAACTTTTGGCAAACCATGATTAGTGAAAACAGTCTTCAAAAACAATTGTGCAGCTTGAGATGCAGTTAATGTTTTCCTGCATAGTAGAAAATATGCTTGTTTACTAAATTGATCTACTATAGTCCAAATCATATCATGATTAGCTTGTATATTAGGCAAACCAGTTATAAAATCCATTGAAATATGTTCCCATGGATGATCAGGAATTGGTAAAGGCATTAACAAATTATATTGCTTACCATGGTGTCACTTGACTCTTTGGCAAATTAAACACTGAGAAACAAAGTTAGAAACATCAGATTCCATTTACAGCCAGTAAAAATCTTCAACCAATGTTCTTAAAGTGGAAATAATACCTCTATGATCTTGATATGGAGAACAATGAATTTCCTGTAATACAAATGATCTAAATTGAATAATGACACTCAATCTTTTCTCATAAAACATAAATCCATCAGAATAAGATAAAAAATCTATTGGAATCCAATTATTAGCAACTAATTTGTTCCAATCAACTTGAAATTTGGGATCATGGTCATATATATCATTCATAGGAGTAAGGGAATCAAAGGATAGAACATAAATATTATGGATACTTGATCTCCTACTCAATGCATTGGCAATAACATTCTCTCTTCCTAGCTGATATTGGATAAGTGGATGAAAACTTTGAATGAAAGTAGCCCATTTAATATGGCAATCAGAAATTTATGGCTGACTAAGGAGATGTTTGATACTTTGCTAGTCAGTTTTAATCATACATTCGGATCCCATCAGATAGTGTTTCCATTGACGTAAGGCTTGAACTACAGCTAACAATTCTTTATCATAGGTAGAACACTTCAACTCAGAAGGTTTAAGCTTGCAACTAGAATAGGCTATGGATGTGAATCTTGCATAAGGACAGCTCCTATTCCTGATCCACTAGCATCAATGACTACTAGGAAGAATGGTCAACTAAAATCAGGTAATTGCAAGACAGGTGCATGTGTTAAAGCATGTTTCAACAAATCAAAATACTTTTGTTGGTTGTCAAACCATTGATACACAACACCTTTCTTTAACAATTTCATCAAAGGCAATGCAATCAATGAAAAATTTCTCACAAATTTTCTATAAAAGCTAGCAAGGCCTAAGAAAGAACGTAACTCATGCACATTTTTAGGAATTGGCCAATCCAAAATTGCCTCTATCTTTTTAGGATCAACGCGAATACCATAAGAAGAAACAATGTGACCTAAGTGTTCAATCTGGGTTTGGAAAAGTTCACTCTTGTCAGGGTTAGCATACAATTGATTCTCTTTCAAACTTGAAAACTAAAGATAAATATTCACAATGCTCATTCTCATCCTTACTGAAAACCAAAATATTATCAAAGAAAACAATCACACAATTCTGATACTTCAAAAATATACGATTCATCATATGACTGAATGTAGCTAGTGCATTAGTTAAACCGAAAGGCATAACAAGAAATTCATAATGACCAAACTGAGTTCTAAATGCAATCTTAAAAATTTCAGGTGTATCTATGTGTACTTGATGATATCCAGACTTGAGATCTATATTGCTAAAAACAATGGCCCCTTATAGTTTATCCATGAGGTTGTCTACCCTAAGGATCGGATATCTATTCTTAACAGGGATTTTGTTTAGGACACGATAGTCAATGCACATCCTATAGGTATTATTTTTCTTCTTAACTAATAGGACAGGTGCACCAAAAGGAAAAGTATTGTACCTAATGAGTCCTCAATTCAACAATTCCTCAACTTGTGTTTGGATTTCTTTTTGTTCAATCTGATTGTGTCTCTAAGGTGCTTTACATGGTGGTTGAGAACCTGGGATTAAATCTATTTTATGGTTTTTAGGACGTGTAGGTAGTAAACTAGGTGGTAAATCAACAGCAAAACAATTTTTTAATTGTCAAAGAAATTATGCATGCCTAGGATGCATCTTATTTTCCTTAGCTTCAATTTCATTCACCCACAGTAAATATGATTTACTACCTTTTCTCAATGCGCATTTAGCTTGTGTGTGACTAAGTAGTTAAAATTTATCAAAGGTGTGCAATCCATGTAATGTAATTTGGTTTTCGTTAAAATGAATTTTCATGGAATGTGTGGAATAATCTATGTCAAGGTTATATTTGTGACACTAAGGCATTTCTGAAATAATATCACTAGCTTGCAAAGGCACAATCAAGAAATTTATGCACTCAACATAATCGCCAATTTTAATCTCTAAATCATACACTTCTTGTATACCATTGTATCTAGTGTCTAAGAATGCAACTTTTATGCGATAATGAGTTGGAACAATAGATAAATTCAATTCTTTTACCAACTTTGCGGAAATAAAATCATGCGTGCTTCCATCATCATGCAAAACAATCTTTGCTTGACCATGCACAAAACATTTCATTGTTAATAATGAATGAGGATTTGGCATACTTGGTAAAGTTTCTGAAGCATCGCTAATATTATCATTACCTTCAGTAAAGTCTGGCATATCTTCATGGTCCTCGTCATTAGTTGCTCCCAAGTAATTGATTTGAACAGCTTGCTTCTTGGATTGACAATTCGCTGCTAAGTGTCCAGGCTAATGACACTTGTAGTAAACCATAAGCTTTGATTTGGAGACATTGTTGGTAAGGGCTGGAAGTTTGGGTATATTGAGATTTGGCTGGAGGGAAGAGGCTTAGGGTTTGAATTAGCAGTTGATGGTAAAGCAAGAGGTCGAGTCCAGAGTTTACAAAAAGAAAAAGGAACAAAATGATTTTGATTGACATTTTGGAAATTAGAATTGAATTGCTTTGTACCAAAGTTACCATCAACCGAAAATTTTTGTGGTCGCTTTTCTCGTCCATGAATTTTATCCTCCATATCATGCACTAAAGAAATCGCATCCTCTAAAGTCATTGGCTTGAACATATTCACTTCCACATAGAAGTGACCAAGAAAAGTGGACATGTACTTACGTTTGTGGGTTGTCTCAATAACATCTTCAAGCATTTGAAGTTGAAGTAAGGCACTCCAGAAATGCTCAGTGAATTGCGGGATGGATTCACGATCTCTTTGTTGCAGGATATCCCACTGTTTGATGGCTTTCTCATGGAATTGAGGCGGAATGAAATTTTACAAAAATTTATTTTGAAAGGCTTCCCAAGTAGAGGGACAATCAATACTCTTGCGGACAATAGTCCACCATAATGATGCTCTGTCTGCTAAATGGTTAGTGATGCATTTAAGTTTATCTTTTTCAGCATATTGCTCTTCATGAAAATAGTCGTCAAATTGACTAATGAAATCAATAACGATTTTGCCATCACGTTGCCCATTAAAAGTGTGGAATTTAAAATTTATTTTACTTATCTTGGCCTCTTTCCTAAGAGCATGTGCATCGAGTGTCGCATCAATAGTACGTCAAATGACATCTTTAGGTTGTGCTTCATCTTGCTGGATAGTTGATTTTTGAAGTGTAGTCAATTGTGCTTGGAATTTTTTACGTTCCCTTCGCTCTTCTTGAAGCTGCATCATGAGTAGATCAAATTTATGTTCCATAGTCGGCTCTGGCAAATCGCCTTCGCCCATAAAATCATCCATATTTTAATCTGACATCGTAGATTTGATTGAAGATTCGTCGCTCGTCCTCTAGTCACGTGTGAATAAGACCACCACGAACTTGCTTTGTTTATTAGTATGCTTTTGCTTTTACGATCTTGCTTTTCTCGAGTATGACAATTGAAAACAATCTTCTTTTAAGTAAATAGTCTTCCGCATAGACTGTGCATAACAGCCTACTTGTTGTAAATTCGTTCAACCAAGGTTCAAGTGGGAACAGGGGCTTACTGAAATTGCAGAACCGGTTCGAGAGTACCGCAATATGAACGCCTTCTATGTAAAGTGTTGGTAATTAAGCTTTAAGCTTAAGTTAGGCTTAAATAACTAATAGCTTAAGCATTAGAAAGCTTAAGTAATTCGTCTGAATTTGTGCAGGTCAACAGCATGCGTTTGATGGAGTCACCATAAGCAAGTACATGCCGAAGTACAGTGTGATGAGTTAGAGCTTAAGCTCTCTAAGCTTCAAAATAAAGCTTAGCATTACCATTAACATCAATTTTTATTTTTATTTTTGTTCTATGTCTCCTCTATGAAAAAAACAACTTGTAAAAGAGACTTTCTGAGTGGTCCTCCTCCAGAGCTGTGAGAGGTCCTTCGTGATCTGAGGGCACGAATGGTGGCTCTTCACCTCCAGGAACACGCCTATGTTGTCAATTTGTCACAAGACGACCTGTAGAGCCCGTTCATTCTAGGAGCTTCACCTTCGCACGTGATGGTAGGGCGATTAGAAGCTCTTGATCTCAACTCTACTCTAATACCATTGGTGCCTAAGATCGAATGCTGGACACATGTGTAGTGAATGCCGGAAAGTCCCCAAGGACAAAGAACTCTACAAAACCTTCATAATTTCAAGTACAAAGTAAAAGGAAATTTGCACGACATGAGACAAAAGAGACAAATTAGGTACAATCTCTCCCCATGCCTTCCGTGAGTGCTCCACAAGGCATGTATTCATAGATTTACTTATCTTCAAGCTAAAAAATAGCCCACTTTACAAATAGCATGCTTTTGCTTTTGTGTTTGCGTTTGCCCAAATATAAAGTAAAGCGTTTGGGCATTGACTGTGCTGCCCAAATACAAATATCAAATAATAAAATATTAAATCGAATGCCTATGCACATATAAAATAATAAATGTTTTATCAAGTGCTTTAATAAATAAGCGCACTTAAATAAATATTAGTGCCACACCTTTAGTGATAAGGCTTACACCCATCAAAAATAGAAAATTTTTTAAGCATTTGGATTCACGCCATCGCCCAGTGCTACCCAATGCCACCACTGCCTACTCTACACATCAACTGAAGCATTCATAATTGTTAGGAAATAATTAAATAAAACCCAACAAAAGTGAATACCTAGCAGTCTTCAACTACAAAATAATTAAATAGGTTGGAACTCTATCCTGACCTTAATTTAATTCGAGTGCGCACTCTAAACACGTAGACATCGATTGATTTAATATGTATTTTACGGAATCGCCCACATGCACATTAAATTAATCTAACGCTTGAAAAGGACAGGCATCCCCGTCAACTTCTCGCACAAGGAATCCTCCTTGTGTACAAGCCCTGGCAAATAAATAGTTTTACAGAATCCATCGTGAAATATGCCTACTAACATCATTTACATCGCAAGCCGCCATCACTATTTGCCCATTCCCTTATAGTGTATATAGGTTTTAGATACAAAAAGCATGGGTGATTACCATTAAGAGCAAGTAGAACTTGCAAATCTCCAACATATAATTTCTCAAAGAGCTCATTGCCTAAGATACAAAAAGCATAGGTGATTACCATTAAAAGTAATGTAGAGCTTGCAAATCTCTAAGCATATAATTTCTAAATGAGGCAATATACTTCCAAAGATGCATGGCTTCCTGGTTGTATTGTCATGGTGGCTTGCATATATATCACTGGTATAGTATGGGAATGAAGTGGAACAACACACACACACACACACACACACACACACACACGCACTCTCTCTCTCTCTCTCTCTCTCTCTCTCTCTCTCTCTCTCTCTCTCTCTCTATCTATCTCTCTCTCTCTCTCTCTCTCTCTCTCTCTCTCTCTCTCTCTCTCTCTCTTTAGGGATAAAGGAACGAGAACCATGGGGGTTCAAAAAAAAGGGTGCAGAGAGTAGAGGTTAAAGAGAGAAGAAGATGAGAGAAAGGAAAAACAAGTTGCAGTCCAAATGAATTCAAAGCCAAGTTGCTATAATGGTACACGATCAATCCAACCCTTATTGAGACGATTGATATACTAAAAATCAATAGCCCAACATTAACCCTAACCTTGAATAAAAAAAGATTGGAACCTAGTTGTACATAGGCCTGTATGATATGCAAAAGCGTCAAATCCTTATACAACTACATGAATTTTGATCGGGAAAGATCAATCCCATCACTTGGAAACAATATCAATTGATAGTAACAGACAAAGATGAAGAAAACCCTATATGGGCATTATGTTTTTGCAATGTATTACAACAACACTAAAATGCTCTTAAGCTACACCGGAATCTCTTAAAACTATGTCTTTGACGAAGTACAAAGCGTTCTCTTGTCCAAGCGAAAGTAATTTCAATTGGTTGAACTGATAGATAATGAGGAAAATCCTGTCTAGGACTAATTACATGAAATCATCATTGTTTTACTACAAATATATGTAACAAAGTTTGAACCTAGAGATCAAAGATACATACTGAAATTTTAGGATGACAATATGCAATCTAAATTCCCTATTTTACCATGTTTTACACACCTCATACGAGCCGCAAACTCACTCCTTTGTTGCCCCAAAACATACCTTCATGGTCTAGAAGCATTCAACCATGTTCCTCTTCACCAAATCCTCCAACATGCATGAGTTTCTAGCCCCCTTCTTCTTAATATTTTTTCTAGCCCTCATCTGCCCTGTTTTTCCCAAAAAATGCCATATTCAAATTAGCCATCCTTTCTCTTACTTTTCTCCACTTTACCCTTTTGCATCTAAGTCCCCTAAGTCCCACTTCTTTCCTACATGAAGTCGCATGCAAACAACTATTAGTTAGTGACTTGCTTGACTTCTCTTCTCATCTTCAATTTAACCTCATTACTTATGTGATTGATGAACTATGATTAAACCACTAAATTCGAACTTGGTAGTGTCTCGGGATCTCCTACAACCGGTCTTATTGTGTCTTGTGTACAGGCTTCTGAATGTGTGAAGTTATGGGATCTTATCAGTCTTCATAATATGGACATAAAATTGTATGACTGTGCATGCACACACACATTCTCATGTGTGTTAAAACTTGCTGAAGGCATCTTGATTGCATGATGCCATAAGCTCTCCCTACCGTGATGTTATGACTTGCAAATCTACCCAATAAGTAGCATGGGGATTGAGTGGAACAATTCTTCTATGCAAACCTATTCTAATAATTAGTTTGAGTGAAGATAGTAAACTTGGTGTAGTTATGTCAATTGGCCAATTGTCTATAGCAATGTTGATTGCACAACATGATTAAGACAACCTCTTGGTATGAAGAAACACAATTTGGAATAGTGATTTTAAGTGGGCACTACCATAGGCATTGTCAAGGGGAAGCCAACTTGGTATAGTGACATCGATTTGAAGCTAATTACACAATATGATAGGCTCATTGGATATTCCTATTTCCATGATTACATGCATTACTAGAAAGTTTTTTTACAAGATCTCGCTTCAAAATGTACAAAGATTGCAATGTATGTGTAGCTAGGATAATGGCTATAAAGCTTTATGATACAATGAAATGCACATTTTCCTATTTGTAAACATCATCACCTTCTTGATCATCTCGAGGTTTTGCAATGTTAGTGAAATACTCCATGATGCAAAAGCTGGATAGAATGTTATTCAATGTTCAACATGACTATTTGCCAAATAATAGTATATATCATGCATTTGTAAGCTAGATGTTCATAAACATGTATAAACTTTATGCAATGTGTACATAGGTTCATGTTAAATATCAACCTCAATGTCCCAAACCTAGGGATCATAACATGCACATAACTTTCTTTTTCCAGAAGCACAAAAGCATACATCAATACACACATAACACATACCACATTACAATTATCCTTAGCATGCTACATCAACATGCACAGCAATAGGCTTTAATAAAAACATGACCACATTAAGTGGATTCTCCATGATATTTCACAATTCAAATGAAACTAAATGCCAATAATTTTCAAATGAAACTAAATGCCAATAATTGAAGAGGATGGACTTATTTCTTATCATAATGTGAAACAATATAAAAGTATTTTAATTGGTATCAAATATCCATTGCGATCTCTTAGTTTTGACATTTTATTGTAAATGTTCCAATTCAATTATGTTGCCTCATGTACAATTCATTTACTTCATTAACCCTTTGGTATGCATAATCTTTTAACGTTGAAAAATCAAATTGCTATTGTAAATGCATAACTTATTGCCTCTTGAGATTGCACCCCCCCCCAAGCAAAAGGAACATGTGGTTGCTTCCCTTTGCTTACAAAAATGTGAAGTGAAGCTAACATTTACCAAAGGGAGGCCATTTTCAATATTATAAAAAGAGCACACTATTGTGTGCAAGAGCATTGCCTTTTTTTTTTAGAGAGAGAGAGAGAGAGAGAGAGAGAGAGAGAGAGAGAGAGAGAGAGAGAGAGGAACACCCTTTTTCTTTAATTTTCTAAAATAAACTATTCTTTCTTAAAAAGCAAGATATCCATACATTTCAAGGCTAAGTGGACCAACTAAAATTAACATTGAGTAATTTTTTGGGACGTACACCACATTGTCACCACACTATTGTATAAGCATACACATTTGAAATGAAGCCCTTCACTTGGCATCTACATGTATTTTTTAACCTTCTTGAAGATTAAGTGTTAGGGCACATGTTGAAGTAAGAGTCACAAATGTGTATTGATCTGGCTCCATGCCATCCTCTTGCATACGCTATTTCATGTTTAAGACTTCATGTCCTCTTCCTTGTTTTTGTAGCCTGAAATAACAATTGTCCAAGCATATAGTGATCTAATTGGCAATTAAAGGAAGACACAATATGCATGATCAACGACGCCAACTTGGATTAAAGTTGCCACAAAGTGACAGCCCAAGTGCACTGAAGGTTCAATGAGGGTGCCCTCATCACAAAATTCAATAGCAATGAGACCTTCCCTTCGAGCATCAACATATAATGCTTGCACAACTTCTATGCACATTTCAAGACCATGCCTTTATCCTGCAACTATGACTTCATCCTTATGTACAAGGGTGATGCATACTTGTAGGGCAATCATAATTGTTTACTGAACTGGATAGACTCCTTCATGCACAAACTATCTGTAAAATTGTAAAGCCATGTCTCCATGGCCTTGCTTCACATATGCCAATAGCATTGAGCTCCACATAATACAATCATGGTGAGACAATGCATGAAATACACTTGTTGATGTCTCCATGGATACAAACTTTCCACATAATCGATGAGGGTGCTCCCAACAAAAACGTTAGAGGTGAAGTTGTTTCATTGAGCATCAATGCATGTAATGCCTAACCAATTTCCAAAGACATCAATAATTGAATAAGCTTATATTTGTCCCAAAGATCTCTTCAATCTTCACCTTCATAAAATTAAGTGCCTAGATGGCAGCCACAAAAATGCATTGATCAAGGTTAACACATTCCTTGTGCATTTGCTTGTAATGCTGCAAAACTTTTGGTCCTTCACCTCATCCCACATACACAGACGACATTGTACCCCATGACACAATATCTGGTTGTAAAAGTTAATCGAACACATTTTCTACTTCTAGGATGTTGTCAAATTTTGTGTACATGCTCAAGACATTGTTAAGGACAAAAATGTTTAAAGTGACACCTCTTCCGACAACATTTGCAAGTAGCATCTCACTATGTTGAAGAGGAAGTCCAAGCTTGCAACATTTCAAACGGCTAACAAAAGTGTTTCAATTGGCTCCATGCCATCCTCCTACATGTAGTGACATGAGTGATAGAGATCCGTTGATCAAGCTTTGCACTTAGTGTTGCTGTAAACGCCCCGAACAACGTAGTATGCTTAACAATTATGATATTCGCTTGTTTTCGAGATTTAATATAAAAGAGAATGAACACTTAAAGCTGAAAATGAAAATTACTCACAAAATTACAGCCATGAAAATGTAAAAGTAATGGAGGCAAGATTGAGGGTTGAAGATGGGCAACCCCCCCCGAAGGAATGTATTTCTGCTCAACCCAAGTCCCTTAGGGAAGAGCTCAGTTACAATCAACCTGAGAGTGAGAAGAAGTAATTCTCACTCTCACAAGATCATGCAAAGATGTACAAACACACATGCATTATCTATTATGCAATGATAAGAACCGATTTCTTTATAGTATGAGAGAAGAAAAAGGGGAAATCAGCCTTCTCCATCGTTGAACAATAGTACATGGATAGGGCTTGCTTCTTGTTGCTAAAATGGAAGAAAGAGCTTGAAAAGGAGGTGCTGTAATGAATTTACAGGCTTGCTGTCCTGTAAAACAGCAGTGATAGAAGAGGGAATATGGAGGAATTTGATAATGGAGAAGTGGGGGATGATGATGGGGATGGATGGGGCCAGTTTCTGGCTATCTGTGGGTGATGTACATGAGTTTACAGCAAAGAAAAATGATGGTGAATGAAGAAAAACGAGCTCTTATTTATAGGAGAGGGAAGAGCTAGTACAAAAGGGGAAAGTGGAGTAGCACAAGACAAGTGTCCAGCCACATGTCATGAGATGTGACAAGTGGTGGGACACTTGGAAACTTGTGTGACAAGTGTCTTGACACTTGTCTCTTCTCTATGGCCTTCCTTTTTAAGTTGAATACTGTCAAGAATAGAAACAACCAAATTTAGTAAGCACAGTCAAAGTACAGAACTTACTATTTTTAGAATGACATCCCTATTTTTTAGGACTAGCCTTTTTGGGCTAATTCGAGGCTCCTAAAATCTAGGGACCTCCTAAAATTTAGGGATCTCCTAAAATTCAGGGACCCCCCCCAATATGGGTGTCATATGAAAGCTTTTTCCGTGTACATCGCAAAAATGGTATCCGAATCTTCATGTGACTTTCCTATGCAAAGAAATGTGCATTTCAAGCTTTCAGCCCACACATGCACATTATACAAGCATTTCATGATCATGCCATCTTGTTGATTGTAACTGTCTGTTCTGGTGGATCTAGCCCACACTTCAAGGCATCAATCCTTTCTGTGTGCGAGTCTAACCCTGATATGCGTGAGTTCTAGTCACACGCGCCCAATCGGGCCATATAGGTGGAAGTGTGAACTATCTTTTCTCTAACCCACCGCGTGGGTCCACCATAACCTGTGACCACTCATCAGTGGCCAGCTCCAATGCACTTTTCTTTATATCTAATTAGTGCAAAGGAAATAAATTTAATAAATCATTATATAGACAAATTAATGAAAAAGGATACAAATTCTGTTTCTATAGAGTTGTGACAGTTGCAACCAAAGATGAGGGTAGTCCAAGAATGTGTAGATAGATGTGGCAAGGTATGCAATATATGAAGCTAAGGTGCTAAGCAATTGGTCATCAAGGTAGCTTGGTGGTATCAAGAAGTATCAGTAGAGAAGGGTGTGAATGTGCTGGGTCTTGTTGCGAGACTTGGCCTGGTAGCATGCTTGGAGGAGAGACAAATAAACATTAAATGGAAAGAAGAAAGGGAGGGGGGGGGGGGTGTGGGGACAGGCCTATACCAAGCTACTCCATGAAAACTTGAAATGCAAAAAGAGCCTTTTCAAGATGTCTAGTACTGCACAATGTTTTGATTTCTTGTGGAAAGTGTGGGAATAAAGCTTGCACATGGAAAGTTGAAAAGTATATTGTTAGGTTGCCCTTGCTACATATTGTTCCAATTTCTTGTGCAAGGTGGGGGATTGAAGCCCACACCGAATGCAAACATGAGGTGGCAGCTTTCTTGCGTGATTGTGGGTGATGTTGTTGCTATGGTTGTTGAAGTAGCATTAGAGAGGGAAGCAGGCCCTATGCATGAGAACTTATACTAATGATGCTTATTCAAGCGATCGACTCACATTGCAACTGCACAAACACTGCATAAAAATAACACAAGGGCACACTATTGCATGCAAGAGTATTCTTTTTTTTTCCTACATGAGAGAGAGAGAGAGAGAGAGTCACACCTTTTCTTTAATTTTCTTTCTCAAAAAACAAGATATCTACACATTCCAAGACTAAGTGGACCACTTAACTAAAGTTAACAATGGGTAATGTTTTTGGGACCTGCACTACCTTGTCATCACATTGATGCTAACAAAAACGAACAAAATAAAGAAGTAGCATTTTCCAAAGGGTATTTCACAAAATCTCCAATCAAACACAATGAAAAATTTAATTTTAATATCAAATCAATTGTAAGAGTTTCAAAAATACCTTGAAAATTGATTGAAAAACCTTAAACTTTACAAAATTCTTATTTATAAACATGGCAAATACATATAATAAAAATCCCTCCAAAATTTCGAGTTAACGTATTTGTATCTGCATACGGCCATCAAGAATGAACAGTGTTTCGGACCCAAAAGACAGACTTTTTGTAGAGCGAGGGGGAAGGGAACTTTGCATCGGTCAGGGACACGATGGAGGCAGTGGTGCTCGACGTTGGCTCAAAGCTTGTGAAGGCAGGCTTCGCATACCCCGACCAGGATCCTTCCCTGGTACACAGAATCCATTACCAGTCAGTAATCCAAGGTGTCCCCATGGTCGCAAAAACAGAGCTTTTGCTAGCATAATTTTTCGGTTTCCTGTTGTCTAGGTTGTCTCCACAGCTCTTGTGAAGGCCAAGGAGGAGGAGGAGGAGGGCTCGGGCGCAGAGATGGAGGAAGATGAGGGCAATTTGGACTTGGACAGTGCTGTGTCCCCTGTGGTTAGAGGCTCTATCAAGGATTGGGACCTGATGGAGGAACTATGGCGGTACATTTTCTACACAGGCCTGGGTTGGGAAGCTGGGAATGAAGGCCAACTCCTCATTGCCGAGCCCTTACTCACGCCCAAGGTTTTTGCCACACTCTTATAATCAACGAGAACTATGGATAAAACGGCCTTTGAATTGCTTTTCTACAATCAACAGAATTCTGCATAAAAATTACTTTCTGAAAAATTAACAGAATTATGGATAAAATGGGCATTGAATTGCTTTTTCAAAGTCCAGCTGATTATATGCAAAATGGTCTTTGGATTGCCTTGTTAAAATCAACAGAATTATGGATAAAATGATATTTGAATAGATTTTCTAAGATCAACAGAATTATGGATAAAATGCTCTTTGAAGTGCTTTTTTTACATTCCTTCTTGGTGAACCAGCTGGAATCTTGTGCTCAAATGGTATGTTTTGTGTACTACAGAATTGTTCCCTCTTGCATGTGAAGGCATAGATGTTGAGTGTGCAAGAAACTTATGTATTGAAGGCTTAAATGTTGGGTGTACAAGAAATGATTTTGTTGTATGTGAAGGCATAGATGCTGGTTCTACAAGAATTTATTAGCACTTAACTTATGTGCTATATCTTTATGTGTTGGAGAGTTGTTCCCTCTCACATTTGAAGGCATATATGTTGGGTTACAAGGAACGATTTTCACTTACCTTGTGCATAGATGTTGGTTGTACGAGAAATGATTTTCACTTACTTATGCATTCAACGTGCCTGAATATCAAGGGAGGTGAAATCGTGATAACTATATGTGGCCACATTTATGTGAGAAAAGATGCATAATTATTTGGCATAAGAGAACTTTACTTCAACTATTTTGTTCTTGCGTTTTAGAGTAGAAAGTATGTGTCCTGTCATTCTTTTATGAGTCTCACAATAAGAGAGAAAAATCAAAAGGGTAGGGCACAACTTACAATTGTCCTTATGTGCACCTTTTTAACCAATAGTTGCCAATTCATATTGCAATATTCTGTCTACAAGGCTATGACTACATGGAATTTGGCAATTGTTAAGGATAGTTCCTTCATGCAATTACATAAAGTAGGGCAAGGTGATAATATATCATCTTTTCGATAAACTTGATCCAACTTAGTTTCTATGGTGATGCTAGGGACGAGGGTGCTCAATGATCTACATTTTTTTGTTTTTTTTCTCAAAGAACTTATTTGTATATCACGTAAAAAGGAAATCGAGGACAGCTATGCAAGGAAACAAGAGAATTATACCCTTGATGTTGCTCTAGTTCGAGCAACATAGTTGGGCTTTCTAACTTTAGGAGGTGCTTGCGCATGTCCCTTACTGTCCAAGGGGTCCCTCTCTCCACAGGGCATGCACTAGATTTGCAAGTGATGAATGACTAAGACCGAAGAGGGGGCCTAGAACATATAGGACAAAGTAATGGCATCATAAATGCTAGGTCAGCTAGCATCTGGGCTGACCATACTTAATAGATTACCCTTCATGCTATTAGCAATATATCACTTGCTCACACTACCATACTTTTGCATGTTTATTAGCATTGCCTGTAATGACATGCGATACTAATGGTTAAGAGGATGCTTGTTCTCGAGAAAATTATATATTTTTGGTTAGTTAACACTTTGTAATATTTCTCTTTTTAAACTTTTTTCTTAAGACTTGAATATTTTTCCCTTATCCACCCATTTACCATTAAAAAAAAAAAACCATGGCATATTGTCAACAACATTGAACAAAGGCTGGCTTCTCCAACACGGACATCACCTCTTCCCTCCACATCATGAGGTGGCTCTCATGATGCCAAATCCTCTTCCTCTTCCACATCGCCTCACTCTCAAGAGCAGATTTGATGGGATGGTTGTGATGCCCAAGTATATGCCCTAATTGCTTTATCTGTGAAGAGAGTCATCATTCCACATATCCCTTTGTACAAGACAGCCAAGGATGCATGGGATAAGGCTACATCATTGTATCAAGTGCACAATGAAGTGCATGTTGCTTACTACATAAGCAACTCGAAGACGTTCGCATGGAAGGAGGTAACATGGTTCTATCTCATCAGCATCAAAGATTAATTATTAAATATTGATGAATTTTCCATCATTCTTAATGGTCTACTAGAGTCGTATCAAGATTTTGCTACCACTTTGGGGTTGGCAACTATGGGCAACCAAGTTACCTACAGTTTTGACCAGCTTGTGTCTCTTTTGTTGCAGGAAGTGTCAAAGTGCAATGAATGTAGAAGCATATGGACAAGACTAAAACACAATGAATATGAGAGAAGAGGGGGAGAGAACAGACAGAGGAATGCATAAATTTGCAGTCAATGAATGATGAAGAACGTAGATATACAAATAGGCTATCGAAGTATCTCCTCAAGCTGATCTCTCTCTCCACCATTTGGAATGACAAAGGATGAGGGTAGGCAGCCTAGTGGCTATAAATAGCAAGAAATAGGCCAATAAAATAATCAAGGTGGCTAGAAAATTGGTCTACTTACAGCAAAAAGCTGCCATATGATTATAAAATAATAAAATAATCAGTGATTTGCATTTGTATTGCCATGTGGCACTGCCACTTTCCTATTGACTTGCTTAATAAACTGTGATTGCACCTAGTGACTACTAAAAATGCCCAAAATTGATAGGAAATACATAAGTGTGTTTGAGAGAACTAACTGTACCGATTGTAGCGTGAGAATGCCAGTTCAAGGGATGACTAATCTTTAACACCCCCTCTTAGATCCTAAACGCGGCATAAGGCTTAGGGACTTGGAGTGCTAACATAGAACAACTTGAGGAAGCGGCTTTGTTAAAACAAGTTTGCCATATTATCCTCTTTTTTACAGTAGATCACATCAATAGTCTCATCCAAGATCTTCTCTCGAATGAAATGGTACTGTATCTCAATGTGCTTCAACCTAGCTTGAAACATAGGGTTTCATGCCAAAGCAATGCAGCTCTCATTGTTTCAATGAAGTGTCATAGGACGTGTTTGTGGGCAGCCGAGCTCTCCTAGTACCCTTTGAAGCCACACGGTCTCACGTGCGGTAGAAGATGTTGTTCTATACTTCACCTTTGTAGAAGAAAGGGCAATTGTGGGCTGCTTTTTGCTACTCCACAAGATAACACTTGCACCAAAGCAATATTCTGTCACTGACCTCCATTGGTCAACATCTCTAGCCCAATCAAAATCCATGTGCAAGAACCAAAGCCGAATCTCTAGTACCTATTGGATAATGAATACCAAGATCAAGGGGTCCCCTCAGGAACCACAAAATCCTCATAGTAGCTTACCAATGAACCACCTTGGGTTCATTCATGAACCCTGCAAGCAAATCTATAGGAAAGCATCAATCAATCCGAGTGTTTAGAAGCCATATCAACCACCCAATCAACTGCCTATAGTGGGCAACAACTGCCGTTGGTGAATTTGAATGGGTTGTAGCCTTCTAGATCGGATCCATAGGAGTAGAAGTAGACTTCTAGTGCTCCATCTCAAACGTAGTCAAAGGCTCTTGCACATACCGTTGTTGGGAGATAAAAATCCCCCTTGGAATTTGCCAAATCTCATGACCTAAAAAGAAATGGGGAAGGCCCATATCATCTGAAACACCTCGTGTAGTGCCTCCTTCGTGTGCTTGACCTTCTGGGCATGGTCACTTGTCAAGATGAGATCATCCACATAAGGCACGAACAACGTGTGCTCTCTAGTTGAGGTGTGGACATACAACTGGGGATTGGAAGAGGAATGCTAATACCCTAACTTCCCTTCGAGGAACAAGTTTGTCTTCTCATTCCAAGCACGTGGAGCTTGTTTGAGGTTGTAAAGAACCTTCTTCAACCCATACACCTATCCATTGGGTGGAAAATCCAAGAGGCTGCTCAACATAGATCTCTTCCTTCAAATCACCATTAAGGAAGGTAGACTTCACATCAAGTTTTTTAATATTGGCCACCCCCCTAGATGTCTTTAAAGCTGAATTTTGGGGAAAGTCCATGAACAACTAGTTTTCGTATCTTCTCTCAATTGACATTGAACTTGGAAAACCTCCATACTTTTAAAAAAAGGGAACTAGATGTTACAAATTGGTAATGATTTAGGGGCATATCATTCTCATTCAGCCATACAAATCACTCAATTATGAAATACATTTCCACCTTTTGCCTTCTAACAATTATTGAGCCTGAAAAGATAGTGGAACTGGGCACCAGCTGGCTGGAAGCTTGAGCTTTAAACTGGCTTCCCATGTTTCACAGATCAGCAGCCAAATGCATGAATCATGTATTTGCCAAGAAACAAGTTTCATAAATGATAAGGTTAGGGAACTTGTTTCATACTTGAGCATTCCATAAACCTAAGAAACGCCTTTTTTAGACTTTCAAAAAACAGCCCTATTGTAAAAAAATGCTTTTGAACTCTTGTATTTAACAATTATCATGGATGCATTTTACACGCTAACATGGATTATCGATAAACATTGGTATTGATTGCAAGGATTTTGCTCAAGAAGCTGTCCATCTATGCTTCTTTTGTATTTAAAGTTAATGCCAGTCATGGCATGTACATAGTGATGCAATGTCGAAACTTGAATGTTCATTTGTATCATGTAGAATCATGAATCATGATTGATTTATGTTTGCCCATATTACGTGTATAAAGTTACATGTTTTTTTTCCTGTCTCGAATGAAATTGGTTTTGAATTGCACGAAACTCATATGAAGTGTATGAAACCCGTTTCATATTTCCCATTTCAGAGAAAACCCTTGGCACCTATGCATATGAATGAGAAAGTGTTTAGTTTCTCTATGCTTATTCTGTAAGGTAAATTTATAAATGATGCAATGGGCTGAGCTGTCACTGATGCTTAGAAATCTGCATTGCAGGTGGTAAGAGAAAAGGTGGTGCAAATCATGTTTGAGACATTCAATGTCACTGGATTCTATGCTGTTGAGCAAGCTGTCTTATCCTTGTATTCCGTGGGTCGGATTTCTGGCTGTGCTATTGATGTTGGACATGGAAAGACAGGTAAGCATATCTTTGATCACAGGAAAATGTTAATTTTCAAAGCTGATGGGTTTGGTAATTAATCATATTAACTTAACCTTCTAAGAATACCCAATCTGATAGGCTTGAGAATCAAACTATTGACCAATCTTGGCCAAATCTTCTACGTAAACTCAACGTGGTCACGTTAATTTCTCCCCCCAAAATTGAAGTGTTAAAATGTGTAACTTCAATATTTGAAATGCACATATGGTTTAAAATGTGGAGCGATTTTTAGAAAGTGCAAGGTCCCCTATTAGCTTGTTTTATTTCATGCTGTTGTCTCTTGGTTTTGAGCTCCATCAGAGTTTGACAGAGATGGAGGAGGTCTGACTATTTCCAGCCTTGTATTGGAGTGCATTTTAGTTTTAGACTGTTTAGAAGTGTGTTCACCGGTGCTGTCCATCATTTCCAGTCACTGCATTGCAGCTTTTAGGTGCCCACTGCTTGATTTCACACTGTGGGTGTTGGGTGTAAAGTCCCTTCTTCTCTGTGTAAATAGCCTTACGGGTGTGAACACACCCTTATTGCACCTTGTACCCTAACATATAAATACATTCTTTTATTCTTTGTGTACCATCACGAACTGGTACACCTATCTCTGTGTTCACTCCCTCTAACTCTTAGCTTTGTTGTGCAGCTCACGCCTTGATCTCGCACTCCATTGCGCACTCTCCCCTTCAAACTGGTATCAGAGCTAGGTCACAGTGCTTGCGCTTCCCAAGAGTGTTAGTTCATAGGATTGACATCAGTCTACAAACGTCACTCGATACGTGAGGCAGACCAGGACAGAGTGCACGAGAGGGAGTTGAGAAGCAAGGTGACTAGGCACAGGTCGCGTGCATTCGACTAGCACAGGACGTGTGCATCAATTGCACCAGCGGGTGACCAAACGGAGTTGAGGAGTAAAAGCGACCAAGTCGACTAGAAGACCAGCGGGCGCCAACGAGCGTGCGACAAGACCAGCGGGATTAGCAGACACCAATGAGCGTGCAACCGGACCAACGGGCTGACAGATGGGCGCAATTTGTGTGATTGATGGGCCGGTAGATGGGCGCAACGTGTGTGACAGGGGCCGAAGGACAAGCGTGAGTCAGGACGTGATTGGAAGGTCAACGGACCTCGTCACGTCATTTTTTCTTAAGGTCACAAGTTCGTTTTTCTTCAAAATTCTTCTTGAATTTCCCCTTGGCCTGACGGGGGTTCGTGTGCATAAGCATAGAGTTCAGATTTGAGCATATTTATGCCCAAAAACTTGGGTCTTTTTAGATTGAGTGTTGCTCATGCAAAATTGAGGCATCTGTGTCAGAAATTGCAGACATTGTGCGTGTTTGAATTGGGGATTTTGCCAAATTTACTGAAATTTTACTCATTTGAGTGAAATTTCTCAACATTGGACCCATAAAATTTGGGGCTTTTGCTGTATTGGTGAAATTTTGTTCTGCTGAGTCAGATTGGCTGACATTGGTGCA
The DNA here is from genome assembly GCF_053477565.2 of Lygodium microphyllum. Lineage (NCBI taxonomy): Eukaryota > Viridiplantae > Streptophyta > Polypodiopsida > Schizaeales > Lygodiaceae > Lygodium > Lygodium microphyllum. The sequence continues at coordinate 35,905,965 of NC_141162.1, read as the reverse complement.
CAATTGGACTCCAGAAATTGGGGCTTTTGCAAAATTTTGTGAAAATTTGCTAAATTTGCCCATTTTATGCTTTCGGGAACATGTATTAATGCAATTGGGGCAGATCAGTCAGTGAAATTTTGGGGCTTTTGCTGAAATCTGTGGATTTTGGCAAAGTTAATGCGTGAAATGGACTTTGGGATATATTGCTGAAGCAATCTTGTGGTTATAAGCAGAGTGATTTGAGCATTTTTATCTCCCGCTTGTGCGATTTTGGAGAAATTGCAGAGATTTCTTGGTGTTTTGTGTATCAGAAGTTGATACAGGCACATATGTATGTAGTACACATGTTGGACAGTTCCCATTGAGTCGATGTATTGCTGATTATTCATGTTGCAACAGTCTTAGCGATCATTCGCAGATCTGGGATTGTTGCGGATGCATTTTTTGGTGATATTGTTGAAGTGGGAGTTACCTAGCAATGATGTATGCATTTAATGTATGCTGAAATTGCAGTCATATTGTTGAAAGTCATTCGTTCTACTGCTGTACATGTACTTGGCCTGAATCTTGCTATTATTTGCTGAAAAATTGGGTTGAAATCAGCCGAATATTCAGCTCATTTTTTGCTGTCATAAATTGCAGCATTGAATTTTTGGTTTATTGCTGAAAAATGGTTGCAAATGCTTCTACCAGCAGTAGTGACACTAAATCCCTCTTTGAAATCAAGAGGTTTGATGGCACTGGTGTTAACCCTCAAACGAACGAAGGTGGAAAATCCGGAAAAGCTAAAGTAGAAGACAAAGACAAAGGCCAAGGCAAAGAGAAACGGAAGACAAAGACGCACAAGGAGAAGAGTCCTAAATAAGGGAGAAAGGCGCACAAGGAAAAGCACAAGTCAAAACTTTTGTAAAAGAGCGCAAGCGCATCATGGTTTAATTCAAGGAGCGCCGGCCGTGCAATTTGTAAATGTAGACGGGTGGTGGAAAGGAAGCTAGGAAGATAGAAGGACAATGGGAAAAAGGGCCTAGGCTACGGCCGGCCATGTAAAAAAGGGGATAAGGGGATGACCGCCCAAAAGGGATTTAGGGTTTTGTATATAAAGTTGAAAAGTGAATGAGAAGCTCATTCTTGTGTGGCCAAAAGTAGCTCTCTTCTTCTTCTTCTTCTTCTTGTTCTTGCTTGCTTGTGCTTGTGCTTGAGAGAGTGAGTGTGAGAGTGTGAGGGTGAGGGACCGTGGGGTGGAGAAGCTCTCCATCTTCTCCTCTCTTCTTCTCTTCTCTTCTCTTCTCTTATCTTGCTCGCGGCAATGGAGCTTGGAGCTTGGAGCGAGAGGATCGAGCTTGCTTGAAGCTTGCACTTGGATCGTGGAGCTACCGGAGTGCGTGGGAGAGGAGGCAACTCGATCGGCATGAAGGTAAGCTCACTACACCCGGTAGGCATGAGAGTGCGTAGGCTATGTGAGAGGTAGCCATTAGCATTCGGCTTGAAATGCTTGAAGCAATAAGCGGTCCGTGGGTCTTGGCGGTTGAGCGTGAGCTCCCACTACATTTTGGTTCCGTTGCCGGGACCAACGGATTCAAGCCTTGAGCGCTTGCGCGCTTTGAATCGAGCATTGAAGTAGGGTTTTTCCCGAACCGGTGCTTGAGATAGGTAGGAAGCGAGGGGGTTGAAGATGGTATTCGATCTCCTTGGCAAGTAGGTTTTTTTTGCTTTTTTGAAAGTTATGTTGTGAGGTGGAGTAGTGTAGGTTTTTACTTTGTGAGTTGGATGCATTAGAGTAGGAGAAAACAAAGAAAAACAAAGAAAATAAGCATTAGGGTTTACTGTTGCAAAACAGGGCAAAACAGGGTAAAAATTGTACTAAAAAATGGTAAAAAGCTCGCTTGGGATGCCTAAGGTGGCCAAGTGAGTGATTGGGGGTGTCAACACCATACCCGGGAAGGGGCATAAGAGCCAAGAGACCAAGGGAGGACTCATTTGCAACCATTTCAGTGAGAGAGAGAGAGAGAGAGAGAGAGAGAGAGAGAGAGAGCCATCGCACGATTCACTCCGATCTTGCCATCGACGAGCCTATTGCTCTACCCAGGTATATGAGTCCCTCCCCCTATCCCCCTAGATAGGATCTGGAAGTTTATGCTTGCCATGATTAGGTAAAACGCATGAATCGAGCTAGATTGGCACCTCGCGGTAGTCGTCGCGCCGCGTTCGGCTCGTCCGAGCGGCCACTTCTGGGCCGAGTCCTAGAATCTGCTCTCGGCCCTCTTCCGCTCGGCCCACTCGGCCCGAAACCCTAATCGGCCCTCGACCCAAACCTACTCGGCCCGTCCGAGTGACCCACTCGGACCATCGACCAATTCGGCCCTCTGCCACGTGTCAAACTCGACCCTCGGCCCAATTGCCTCGGCCCGTCCGAGCGACTTTGTCCGAGTCCGCTCCTCGGCCCGTCCGAGCCCACCCTGTCCAAGTTCCAAATTCGGCTCTCGGCCCATGAGGCTCGGCCCGTCCGAGTGACCCACTCGGATCCTGCAATTCGGACCAGCTAGGCCGAGTAAAAATTTTAATCAAATTCTAAAAAATTTGACCTGACTCGACTGGAGCTCAGCAGCGCAAACTGTCTAAAGTCCCTCTGATGCTCGGAAGTCGATTCTAGCACTTCAATAGACGGAATCGTAGCGAGTAACCGCTTGACAGCTTGAAGTAGTCAGCAGCGAGACCCGGAGACCTAGATGCAAAACGCTGCGCAGCAAAAATCTGATTGGCCAAAAACAACCGAGGCAACACATTAGAAAAGCCCTGAATCTCGAACGTGACCCCAAAGACTACATAGCCAAAGGCACATCACCCACCCACCACGGGGTTGAAACTTAGAACATTAGTCAAACTTGACTAAATGGTCTTTCAAATCACGGATGGCATTTATCGTAACGGCCTTGCGGGCCGGGGGGGACTGTCCCTCGGACCCCCGTAGAGGGAGCTCTGCCCCCTCCGCATCTTCCCCAAGTAGGTTGAGGAGAAGACGCGCGCCGTGACAGGTCCTCCAAATTAGGCCCTAGTGTAGTAATGGCTCTATACAAGCATAGATCTTCACTTGCAAAGCAGCAAACAGAAGCCCATACTCAAACAAAGACAAACAAAGACCCTAGAACCTCAACGGGCCAATCTAGCCATCAAGGGCAAAAAGGCCACACCACAAGAACACATGTACATTGTGTTCAAACTGCATCTAGTCGAAGCAGAATGCAACATCATCAAGCTATCAATGCGAGGATGACTAGACATGACAGTCCTGACGATAGATGTACCTTGAGCAGTGCTGCATAGACGACCCAAGACCTCAGTAGAGAATCTACATCTGACTGTGCAGTTAGGGACTCAAGGATATGTATCAGAAGGCTTGAAGCTGTAAACCAAGACCTAGAAGATGAAGACATAGTGCCACCTGCTTATCTTAGGGTCAAACTCATCGCAAAAAGAGAGCATAGTGTTGATGCTCTTATTGATGAAGGAGCAGATTTCAATATCTTAACTTATGAAGCATGGACTCTACTAGGTCAACCAGAGCTCAAACTGACTGATGCAACTCTTAATCCTTACGGGGAACACCCACAAGCACTTCTAGGGAAGTGCAGAATCCTTGTAACTATTGAAATAGAAAGCTTGCCATCCCTATTCTATATTCCTCCAAATAGCGAGAATTGTGGAAAGGAAATCCTCCTAGGAAGGCCCTTAAAAAAGGCAACGAAGTGTGAAGCCGACTATATAGCACAGAGGATACACCTAACACTACCAGGTGTGAGGATAATCACGACTTTTAGTAAGGGTGACCTCACCAAACCTCAAGGGAAGGGCAAGGAGCATTCTGACATACCAAGCAAGCCTAGTAATGAGAGTAAGGAGTTGTTGAAAGAGTTGATACAAGCGCAGGTTGAACGGAGAGAACTAGTGAGTGAGGCCATACTTGAAACAAAAAGGTTAGGAGACAAGGCCAAGGATAGGGTTTGGACTTACAAATATCGTAGAAGATCACGAAAGAAACCCAAGCCTTATAGACGAAGGCATTGATGGAGAGCTAGCACAATGCCGCGATGGATATCCAAGGCGTTGCTTCGTGCTCAAGGGTATTATGCAGGCAACCGATGGATTTGGGTACCAAAACCCCTTGCTAAATCACCTCTGTCAGAAGCCCAAATTATGTCAAAAGCAAAGAGGCGCAGGAGGAAACCTAAACGAAAATCCAAATCTCGAACCAAAAATATTGGAATGATTGAGCCCCTCACGATTGAAATCAAGAAACCAAACATGACTTATCAAAAAGTATATCCTCAACCTAGCGTGCTTAGCAAGCAGATATTAGAGGTAACTGTCGAGCGTGCATAAGGTCCACTAGTGCCCAAGGAGCCTTTGACTTCCCAAGAGGATAATGAGCACCACAGGCACAACATTGCTCATGATAAGGCTGATTGCTCAACAAAGCTAATGACAGAATTGTCTAACAATCACGAGCAAATTCTGCAGTCAGTGCCAAGCCCATGTAGGAGTCCCAAATCTCCTACATCCTCTTCACCTAAATGGACACGGGAAGCACGGCAACAGCAGCCTCGTGCCGTTGCTCAACTTGTACAAGTGAATGCGTAAAGGGCAACAAAAGACACGACCACTTCTGATCTGCCTAAGGACTTGACACCGCAGTCTACCAATGGTAGCCAGTCCACTGAACTAGCCACCACTACTTCCAATCAGGGACCACAGCAGTCGAAGTGCATGGTGAAGCTTGATCACAAGCTGACAGCCATCACACGTGCATACGTCCATGTGGACATCGGAAGGCCAACACCAGAGCACACAAAGCTCATAGCTGAACCACTGACTTGGTATGAGCAGCAACATGTTTGCTTCTGCTATGTAGCTATTGTTGAAGAAGTCATGAAGGACATCCCAAAAGCCACAGCTAGAGAATTGCGCTTGATACCCTCATTTTATACAGCTCTATGTGAGACAAACAAGGAAAAGCTTGAAGCAATCAAATGAAAAGGGAAAGGACAAGATACGTTTGCACAAAATTGGTACTCCAACCAAAGTTTGGCAGCCAAAAATGGCCACTGACTAATGACACTTGCTGAGCAAAGGAAAGCCCTTTGGACATCAATACATGATTCCACGTATGTTGCCCCGACCTCATTGACAGTGTTGGCAACTGCCCATGATGTCCAGCTTTCTACCACTGTCCAAAAACATCCCTTGTATGATAAAGTGCTTCTAGAAGAAGATCTACATGTGGCTAGCAGGCTAGGAGTAGGGAACATGGTACTTGATATCAACGCATATGTCTTTTGCCTCACTCAAGACCTTGCAATCCTAGATCTTTATGCTTCATCAATACAACCCTGACTTCTTCAATTGGTTTCTTCCAAGCCTACATGACAAAAACCCTAAACCGTCTCATGGTTTTACACTAGAGTCGCCCAAACCTCCAGAGCAAGAGAACAACAGCTCTAAACACAACACTCACCTTGACAAGAAGCAATGGAGACAGTGTTAGCAGAGTATTTGTCAGCTCATGTGTGAGTCTGAGCTTGATCTGGGCTGGGCATTTTTATTAGGTATTTTAGGTATTTTTCTGGTGTGGCATTTTATGCCAGTGGAGCATTTTATGTACCAGTCGGCCAGCATTATACTCATTGGCTCCTCCTCAGTCATTATCATCTTCACCATTTGCAGACTCTGTGGAGAGAGGAGCCGGAGCCAGTGCCAGTGCCCACGCAGCCAGTGACTCATTGTTGTATGCGACTGTCTCGTGTTCAGATATATGGATTCCATTTCCCGTGCATACATCTGAGTTCTCATCTGTATTGTGTTCTTTCTTTCTCTTTTTGTCTTGTGTTTCAGCAGTTTATTTCAGCACATGTTTATGCTTCCACCGCTGCTTCACTTCTGACATGGTATCAGATTTCAGGATCTGTGCTCCTGCTGTGTTTTCTTGCTGATTTCAGGACTGTTTTGTACCCTTGCTGATCAGACAACTGCTGTCGCAGCCAAGCGACCTGTTTTGGGGCTGTTTTCAGCCTGCGTTTTTTGCAGTTTTGCCATCGCCTGCTGCCTACGCACCCTCTGCTGCCTGTGTTTTCCATCAGCAGCTGCTGGCGACAGTTTTCTACCTGTTTTTCTGCAGTTTACAGCCTGCATTTTCCAGATTCCGCATCTCTCGTGGTTGGGTGACTGTTAATTCAGCCCGTTTTTGCTGTTTTTGGCAGTTTTTGACAGAGTTTTTGACTTTCTGCCACAGATTTTGTCTTCTATTGATCAGATTTTGGGTTATATTGCATGTGAACTCTCATTTTTTGCAGTCTGTGCTTGTGTTTTGGCTGTGTTTCCTCTCTACATTTCACTCTCTTCTCTACTTCTCTTCTTCTCCTCTCCATATGGCTCCTCCGTGCACTTCCACTGATGATAAGTTACATGGACCTGATTATCTCACATGGAGTGCTGTCATGAAAGTTTGGTTTGTGCAGAAGCGGTTATGGTACATCGTCTGTGGAGCTATTGCTCGTCCTCTCCGTCCTTTTCCTCTTCCTGAAGACTTTGATGAGGCCAACCATGAGGAAGCGGTGCTCACATGGGACTCGGACGATGCTCGTGCTTACTCGGCGTTGCTTCGGTGTATTTCTAAAGCGGTCTTACCGGCGGTTACCTCCTGTAAGACATCTCCTGAAGTATGGCAGAAGTTGCAGCAGATGTACGAGGCACCTTCCACCATGCAGGCCGTCACACTTTATGGCCAGCTCCAGCAGATGAAGTTTGAGCCGAAAGATACTATTCAGTCTTTTATTCTTCGTGTTACGCAGGTACAGGACTAGCTTCGGCACATGCAATCTGCTCTTCCCGAGGCGCATCTCGTCGAGACGGTCCTCTACAAGCTCCCCCTGGAGTTTGATGGAGTGGCCAATGCTTTGCGGGCGCAGACATCATCGTCTCCTATTAGTTTCATATATGACCTCGATGCTTCTTGAGCATGAGACATCCTTGAGATTACAGGGGCGGCTTCCGGCACATTATGGAGGCGAGGCTTATGTAGCTTCAGAGAGGGGTCACGGAAAGAAGAAGTCGAAGGCCCAGTGTTACCACTGTGGCAAGAAGGGACATTTGCGGAAGGACTGCAAGACGTTAGCGGCTTCCAGGAAGAAGGAGTAGAAGACGAAGCGGGATGTTGACTCTATCGATGTGTCCTCTCCTTCATTAGACTTCGGCTCCGATCCTCCGGCCTAGGTGAAGTCCAAGGCGCGGAAGGGATCCTCTTCTTCGGATCGTGGGAAGGGCTTAGTGGCCCCTTCCTCGGCTGCTTTCTAGTGGTGGTGATGAGGTCATCCCTCACGACTCTCTTGTGCCAGAGAGGGAGTGTGAGCGGGTGTTCAGATGGGGCAGCCGCGCCTCATCTATACTTTTATACTGGTGCACAGGTTCGAGAGAGGGACGTCCCTGACGCATCGTCGACTTCAGTCTGGCGGAATCAAATCTTGGAGTTGGGATTGACATCTAGGTTTATGATGAGCTGGTTATCTGACCGAGAGCGGGAGGCTTTCGTCTGGTGCTCACATGAGGGGACACTTTGGCGGTCTGGCCAAAGGCGGGGAATCCATGGTCACATATGTTCAGCGGCATTTTTGATAGGATGGTCTTGTATGCTACTGCGAGACATTGGTGATGGACACAGAGACATACTATGATCTTCTCTATTTTTCAGGTGTTTGGTCCGATCGACATCGACATCAGGTTCTCTCCGAGGCACCTTGGTGGTGGCTTGATCACCCACTGCTTGGGTATCCATGGTTCTACTTGGTGGTTCTATGTTGTATAGTTTCTGATCCCTTTTCGTTGTACTATTGTATTGTATCAGATCACCTATGATCTGAGAGAGGGTGTTAGCAGAGTATTTGTCATCTCATGTGTGAGTCTGAGTTTGATCTGGGCTGGGCATTTTTATTAGGTATTTTAGGTATTTTTCTGGTGTGGTATTTTATGCCAGTGGAGCATTTTATGTACCAGTCGCCGACCAGCATTTATTGCTCCCCATTTTTCATCCTATTTATACTCATTGGCTCCTCCTCAGTCATTATCATCTTCACCATTTGCAGACTCTGTGGAGAGAGGAGCCGGAGCCAGTGCCAGTGCCCACGCAGCCAGTGACTCACTGTTGTATGCGACTGTCTCGTGTTCAAATATATGGATTCCATTTCCCGTGCATACATCTGAGTTCTCATTTGTATCGTGTTCTTTCTTTCTCTTTTTGTCTTGTGTTTCAGCAGTTTATTTCAGCACATGTTTATGCTTCCACCGCTGCTCCACTTCTGACAGACAGGTTCTAATAGATAAGGACAAAAATCTAGAGCAAATGCCTAACCAGGAGCAACTGTCAATGCAATCGAATGCGGGGCTGAACAGAGGAGAATTAGCTGGACAGCTAGACTCTCCAAAAAGAGAGGTAGTTGAACCCTCGCAACCTAGCAAGGCTGTTCAACCTAGTGAGGCCGTAGCAAAATCCCATGACGACATGCCACAGAAAGAGAATGGTAAGGCCCAACCAAGCATATCAACTACTGACCTAGTTCAGGATCGTGAGTCCTTAAAGGATACACCTCTAGTGCCCAAGAGAAAGAGAAGAAAACAACGAAAACAACGACAGTTGCAAGCTACTGCAGACGACAAGAAGATTGGGACCAAGAGTACTGAAGAGATGATGAACAAAGCGTCTGGTTCATCCATAGATAAACCCATTGCCATCTCTCCTAACAGCAGTGAAATCTCAGACACATCCATGTGTTCTGATAAATCAAAGCAACAATTACCGTCAATTGTTGCTTACGACACTCAATCCATCGATAGAGAAACTCGCATTGATCAATCGAGAGTGGATACAACATTGTCACAACAAGATGCTAAGACCACGCCGGTCACATCCGAGGAGAACCATGACACAACTACATAAAGCCTCAGGAGAAACATGAAACCTTGAAGGCATAAGCAATCCTGGCATTGATCAATCTTGCTCATTTAGGCCTGAGCCCCCAGCTATGCTAAAGCCTAAGGAAACCCTTAGAACTTTGCATGAGATAGAAACCAAGCAAGTCCTCATAGAACATAGAGATGTCGCAGAGTGCTTGACCGAGTGGGACACTAAATTGAAATTATTCGCACGTGTCTATGTTCATGCAGACATGGGCACATTCCCTAGGGAGCAGCTTGAGGAATATTTGCCTTATCCACTATCGTAAGAAGAGCAAGAATATCTTGACGGACATTATGACAAGCTCTTACATGAACGCATGCGACTCATCTCTGATGAGGAGGTTGACGAACTATGCTTAACCGTGACATTTAATGAAATGCTTTGCCAACCAAATCTCTTAGAGATAGAGCAACTAAAGCGACAATCAGAGGGTAGAAGCCAATTTGAAAAACGTTGGTTTGAAAACCGCGCTACAATGGCCGAACTTGGAGTCCAAATCATGACAGTCTCAGAGGCGCGACTGGCCAAATAGCGCTTGTGACATTAATGTGACATTAAAAGTAATATGTAATGTTACATTAAGGTCATAAGTGTGGAATGTGACATTAAAAGGGATATTTAATGTTACATTAAGGTAAATTTAGGGGAACATGCACGAGAATGACCGTCCGGGCTCTTGGGCGCCCGAACGGGGTTAAGGGGAGCCTAGAGAGTAAGGGAGTCCAAGAATAGTAGGACTCCAGCAAGTTGACGGCTGGCAAAGAGATAAGCTTGAGGGCCAGCACTTATCTAGGCGTGGCTGGGAGGATGAACGGTCTCGTGCTTCCATCAGTTTCAAGAAATCTATCTCCGTAATCTAACATTGGTATCAGAGCCTATGTTTCTGATCATTAATCAAACAAGAATCCGTCAGGCCGTCAGTCAGAAGCGGGCCATCAGTCAGAAGTGTTCTGTTCCGTCGCGTGAGAAAGCGTGCCGTCTGCCCTGTCCCGTCGCGTGCCGTCACTTCTGCCCTGTCCCGTCGCGTGAGAATTGACGAAGCCGTGAAGAAAACGGAGAAACGACTCGTCACTTTTGAAGTGCAGCGCCACGTCACGTAAGTGACACTTAACATTGGTCTAACGTTACGGGACCCGTGGCAGAAAACGTTACGGGCAGAAACGTTACGTTCGGGCGGGAGAATCAGAGTCGCGAGAGGGTCGCGAGGACAGGCGGGAGAATCAGAGTCGCGAGAGGGTCGCGAGGATCAACCAAATCAGACGTGGAGATACCAGCATCCACGAGAACCAGATCAGAAGTGGAGCCGTCAGCATCAGACGCGGGTCATTAAAAAACGTGATTCTGTTATGATGGCTGTTGACGGGCGAATCCGACTATTCCTGAGACAGTTAGGACTGCGACTACTGTGAGACAGGCAGAAAAATTTCATACACAACTGAAGTTACAGCCTGAAGCTACAGCCTGTCATTAAAATCAGGGAAGTATTTTATCTTGTATGCAAATTTCTTATTTTTGCTTTCCAATTCCAGTGTATTAATGGCAGAAAAAGGGAAAGAAAGGGTAATGGAAAGTTCTAGTTCCGGGGATCAACCTATGGTAGATCCCCATGAACCAGACATACAAGAAGAACAATGGGAAGAATTTTTTGCCACGAGAGAGCAATTTGATGATCTTTCTGCTCGTGTGCAAACTCAGGGGGTTCAAATGGAGTTTTTAACTCAAACACTGACTGAAATAAAATCTCAGTTAACTTTATTGTTGGAAAAAGATAAAAATAAGATAGAAATCTCAGATGTCCCACCTTCATCGAAAGATTTAGATGTGACTATGCGAGATCCTAAAGAACCCCAAACTTATCATAAATTGAGGGATAATCCGGTTTTAAAGGATATGAAACCACCTCAATTTTACGGGGAGGAAAAAGATAGGAATAAAGATACAATCTTTAATTTCCTTCAAAAATGGGAAGATTTACATAAATTAAAAAATACCCCACCACATCTCCAAGCACTGGAGGCCAGTTTAACTTTGGGGCCCAAAGCATATAAGTGGTGGCGAACTTTAAAGGAGGCGAATAAAATACCTGAAACTTGGGCTCAATTTGAATCCGTCTTTTTAAAAGAATTTATTCCTGAAAATGAAATGGAAAGAAATTGGGAAGATTGGGATTATGTCAGACAAAAGGGACGGCCCCTACTGACATATCTGGAGGAATATCGTGAGATAATTCTCAAACTGGAAGGAATTGATGAATTCCAAAAAACAAGAGGATTCATTAGGGGACTGGATAAAACCTGTAAAAAGGAAGTAAAACGGAGTTTACCTAAGACGCTTGAAGAGGCAATTAAATTTGCATTAATTTATGAAGATAGTACGCGTCCAGGTACACTCACCAGTCTCACTGATATGGAGCCCAAGTCTAAGGAATTAGAAACCTCAAAATTTGTGGGCAAACTTAAAAGAAAAATGCCATTTTTCAAAGGTAAAAAACAACCTTTTGAAAAGAAACCATATATGAGGCCAAAGCTAAGTCCTGATGACTTTGATAAGGCCAAAAAACAAAAATTGTGTTTTAATTGCCTATCCCCTAACCATGCTGCTTGGAATTGCCCTCAAAAGAAAAAGGGGGAAGACAAAGAAAAGGACAAGGGCAAGGGAAAAGAAAAACAAATCCATGTAGTGCAGACCTTAGAATTAAAGGGTCATGAAAAGTATAAATCTTTAAAGGTCTTGCACATGGATGTACAGCATAAGTGTTGTATGTCAACTTCTTTGTGGCAGCCTACTTTTGGGCCACATGATTTACTTAGAGTACATGGATTGATAGCTGGAAAACGGGTTAGAGTCATGATTGATGACTCTGCCACACATAATTTTATAAATTATGCACTTGTCAAAAAATTGAAACTTCCCCAACAAAACAGTGAGCATCAATACGTTGTGCGTATGATGCAAGGCCAAGACAATAAAATATGGGATACAATGGTATCCAATTTGGAAATCGAGATTCAAGGATATAAAGATAAGCTTGATTTCCAAATAATGAACATGGAAAGAGCTGATATTGCTCTAGGGAGGGAGTGGCTATGGGGATTGGAACCATCCTTAAAACGTAGCTATCACCATAATACACTGGAATTTGAAAGGGATGGTAAGACTTTTGTCATTCAAGGTGAACATGAAGTATCTGATAATCCTTTGCTGTGTTCTATTGAAGTTCAGAAGCTGATAAAGAAAGAAGTTTGTGAGGTATATATGTTATGGTCTCTTCCTGTACATAATACTTTTACTTTCTGTAATATAAAGCAACAATTTTCTTATGTTTGTGAATTGAATGTAAATAATGAATTGAACAATTTGATTAGATGATTTTAAAGATGTGTTTCCTTCTGATTTACCTAGTGGCCTTCCACCTGATAGGGGTGAAATAAATCACCCAATTGATATAAATAAGGATACACACCCAATTTCAAAACCACCGTATAGGTTAAGTGAAACACAATATCAAGAAGTTGAGAGACAAATTAAGGATTACCTAGATAAAGGGTTTATTCAACCCAGTAATTCACCTTGGGCTTCACCAATTTTATTGGTAAAGAAAAAAGATGGTTCTATGCGACTTTGTGTTGACTATAGAGCACTTAATAAAATAACGGTGAAGAATAAATTTCCTATGCCCAGAATGGAAGATCTTTTTGATCAATTGCAAGGGGCAAAATTCTTCACAAAGATAGACTTAAGATCATGTTATCACCAAATAAGAATTAAGGCACAAGATATTTCCAAAACGGCATTTCGTACTAGATACGGGCATTATGATTTTTTGGTGATGCCTTTTGGCCTCACCAATGCACTAGCTACCTTTATGAAGCTGATGAATAGTGTTTTACGGCCCTATCTAGGACATTTTGTAGTAGTCTTTTTGGATGATATCTTGATCTTTAGTAAATCAAGAGAAGAACATTTGGAACACTTACAATTAGTATTCCAACTGTTAAGAACACATTCCCTTTATGCGAAGAAAACTAAATGTAAATTCTTTGCACAAGAGGTCAAATATTTAGGGCATATAATCTCGAAAGAGGGAATCAACATGGATCCAGAAAAAGTAAGGGCAATTATTGAATGGCCACCTCCACGGAACCTGGAAGAGCTGCAGATCTTCCTAGGTTTATCTGGATTTTATCGTAGATTCATTCGAGATTATGCTAAAATAGCTGTTCCAATGACAGACCAACTTAAAGGGAAAGGGAAAAGTTTTAATTGGGGAACAGACCAAAATGAAAGTTTTCAAAAACTTAAGGTAGCTATTGCTACAGCTCCAGTATTATTAATAGTGGATCCCAATAAACCATTTGTGGTTGAAGCTGATACCAGTGACAAGGCAATAGGCGCGGTTTTATTACAAGAAGGTCGACCAGTTGCTTTTGAAAGCAAGAAATTAGATCGTGCAAAACAGAATTATTCTGTTTATGAGAGGGAGCTGTATGCAATAGTACATGCAATGAAGAAATGGAGGCACTATTTGTATGGTGCTAAACTTTTGATTTTATCGGATCATGAAAGCATTAAGTGGCTTAATGATCAACCAGATTTACATGGGCGTAAAGCCAGATGGGCCGAACTCCTCCAAGAGTTCGACTATGAAATAAGATATAGGAAAGGAAAGTATAATATAGTAGCTGATGCACTCAGCAGAATGCCCATCATTAATGAATTGAGTTTTACTCAGTTCACTTCCAACTTGCTTGAATCTTTAAAAGGGAAATGTCAGGTTGATCCGGCATATTCCAACATATGGGAAGCAATAAAAAATGGGGATCCAAATGAAAGTGCTTCTACTGAGGAAGGAATATCTGAGGATGTTCAATTAGGAAATGGAGCATCAGGGGTTGCTCAAACTGGATTCAAGTGGAAGAATTTTACCATTGATAATGGTTATTTACTCTACAAGGGTAGGGTATGTGTCCCGAAAGATATAGAAATAAGGCGCCAGATACTCTTTGAGTGTCATGATACCCCTAGTGCGGGACATCCAGGAGTTAATAAGACTTATAGTCTTATTAAAAGGCAGTTCTATTGGCCTGGAATGAATAAGGACGTCCTTGACTATGTGGTCAAATGTAATAAATGCCAGGTTAATAAAGCTGAAAAATTAAAAATGGGAGGACTTCTCCATCCATTAGAAATTCCTTCGGGAAAATGGGAGAGTATCTCCATGGATTTTATTGTTGCTTTACCTAGAACACAGAGGGGGCACGACTCTGTGTGGGTAATTGTGGATAGGTTAACCAAAATGGCTAGGTTTATTCCAACTTCAACTGATGTTAAAACACCAGAATTGGCTAGATTGTTCGTAGAGAACATATACCGATTGTATGGCCTTCCGGCAAATATAATTTCTGATCGGGATAGAAAATTTGATAGTCATTTTTGGCGTGCGGTATTTAGGAAATTGGATACTAAACTTAGCATGAGTACGGCGGATCATCCGCAAACAGATGGGCAAACTGAAAGGGTTAACCAAATTCTTGAAGATATGCTTAGGGCATATGTAAGTAAAAGGCAAACTAATTGGGAAGAGTATTTACCGATAGCAGAGTTTGCATATAACAGTGCCAAACACTCTTCCACTGGATATAGTCCATTTATGTTGATGTATGGGTTTCAGCCCAGAGCTCCTTTTGCAGTAGGACTGCATAAGGAAAAGGTTCAGGCAGCTAAAGACTTTTTGGAGGATATGAATAATATGTTAAAATTTGCTCAAGAAAATATTAAAAAGGCTCAAAATAGAGCTAGAGCATATGCAGATCCTCACCGAAGAGACATCTCCTTTGAACAAGGAGAATTGGTCTATCTTAAGGTGTCTGAACAAACTAAAACTATGAAAAAGGGACATTGTCCAAAGCTTTCACCAAGGTATTGTGGTCCTTTCCTAATACTTAAAAGGGTGGGAGAATTGGCTTACAAGCTCCAACTACCTATTGGTAGTAAAATACATCCAGTTTTTCATGTAAGCAAATTAAGGAAGAAGCTGGGTGATTTGGATAATTTAGTCTTAAATGATGATATTGAGGAGTTATTCTATGACCAATCTAATCCACATGAACCAGAAAAAATATTAAATGTTCGTAATAGACGAACGAGGAATACTATTTATCAAGAATGTTTGGTTAAGTGGAAAGATTGTTCAGAAGAAAGCTCAACATGGGAGCGAGTAAGTACTTTAAAGAAAAGGTTTCCCGATTTACAGTTAGACCTTCCAAATATCGTTTTCGAGGACGAAACCGATTCTTAAAGGGGAAGGAAATGTGACATTAATGTGACATTAAAAGTAATATGTAATGTTACATTAAGGTCATAAGTGTGGAATGTGACATTAAAAGGGATATTTAATGTTACATTAAGGTAAATTTAGGGGAACATGCACGAGAATGACCGTCCGGGCTCTTGGGCGCCCGAACGGGGTTAAGGGGAGCCTAGAGAGTAAGGGAGTCCAAGAATAGTAGGACTCCAGCAAGTTGACGGCTGACAAAGAGATAAGCTTGAGGGCCAGCACTTATCTAGGCGTGGCTAGGAGGATGAACGGTCTCGTGCTTCCATCAGTTTCAAGAAATCTATCTCCGTAATCTAACAGCGCTCCCAAAGAGACCCGACCTATGTGGCACCAACTTCATTTCGAGTTCTAGCTACAGTTCGAGGCATGGACCTAGCTGGAACTAGCCTAGAGAGCCCTTTGATTGATAAAGTTCTTACTGAGGAGGAGCTACATGTTTCTAGTAGACTCGGACAAGGCACCATGCTACTCGATGTTGCTAAATATTTATTATTGCTAAGTAGGCTACCACAGAAGCTAGATATGTGTGCCACACTCGAGTACAATCCTGAGTTCTAAAATTGGTTTTTATCCTCACGGAGTGACATGGTTTCATGAACATGTACATAAATAAACGTGACATGGTTTCATGAACATGTACATAAATAAACGTGTTTTGTGACTGTGTAAATAATACCAAAAGAAGCAAAGGCCAACACATCCCATGACCAATAATGACCAAGTGCAGGTGATACACATTAGGTCAAAATAAGGGATTCGGGTTGGCGATGTCTTGTTTAGCTGGACATTTTCATTATGGTTGAAGCATGTGACTTGTACGTACTCTCACGTCTTTTCAAGTGAATGCAGAATGACATAGGTCAATGTCTAGAAGCGTTTAATATCTAAGTCACCACAAGACCACCAGCTCCACAAAGAACCATTATGGAGGAAGTGGCAGGAATACCAAGAAACAAAAGCCATGACGGAAACGCCACTGGATGAGAATCCAAGGACACCTCTTCAGAAAGCACATATTGCAACTGAGCATGGCCAAAGCACAATCATCGATTATCTCCTCCTTCTTGGCCAAACTCTATGTTTGGGCAGGAGCCACGCTCTCAACAAGGGCGAATGTCTCTTCATCATCCAGGATTCAATTCGTAAGATGCTCTGCCCTTGTCCATGCACAGCTCACTCCAAGTGCTACCTCAATTGTTCGATGACTCATATGTTACAAAGAGGTTTGCAAAATCTCAAGTGTATCTCTTCATCTCAACAACAGTTCCTCTAGCATCAAGGCTGGTGACATAATCATCTCTGTAATATCCATTTTTCATAGCCTTTGGATCCCAACATTTCTCAATCCAAATGAAAGGCTAGCAGCCTCAATGTATGGCATTGATTGCATTCACTTTTTTCATTAAAAAAAAAAGAAAGAAAGAAAGAAAGAAAAGAAAAGGAAAAAAAGAAAAAAAGAGAAAAAAAGCACACACGATCACAGTACCGCACCTAGGGGTCCTTAAATTAGGTACGTCGAGTGACATTGGTCGGCTGGCTCCGTCCCTAATCCCCTAGCCCTTTGTACATCCCCCACAATTGTTCAGGGCACATTAAGGGCAGGACATACCTAGGGAGCTCGCCTCGCCTATGGTTAGACCTGTCACCCTGAACCACTTGCACAATTCTTTTGCACTCCATCTCAATGCCATTACAATCAATAGTGGTAAGCAAGGCATGAAAGACAATGAAAAAGTACACCATACTTTTCAAGCACTACAAGTAGCCACTAGCTACCAAAAGCTAAGACATCAAGGAGCTCAATTATGCTACATGGCCTTGACAAGACCATAATGATGTCTCAAGCAATCTTCAAGTGTATTCTCTGTCTTCATCGACAAATTTTTCTATCAACTTAGCCCCTTGCTTCACTGACCCATTGCTATATAAGGAACCACGCCGACGGTTTTCTAACTAAGTAATACCTAAATACGCAGGTGTATTTACTTAATATTCACACTATAACCTATATACGGTTTGGGTCCTGAAGTGCAGGACAATACTCTAGGCTTGCTTAGAGTTCGACCTGTCTCCCAAACTAATCAAAATATGTCTTGTGTACGATAAGAAAACTAGCACTACCCCTTAGGGAGAGACCACATGAGAGGTTTTCCAATTGCAGGTATTGAAGACTTCAACGAAGGTGTCATTCGCTCTTCATCAACACTCAACTCTAAATTCGTATCCTTATCACCCTGTAAGCCTGCCAAGGATCATCATGTACAAAATCCCCAACTTAACCCACCAACATGTCCCCAACGATCTTCCTCCCCACCACTACCAACACTCCGCCATGGCAACCACAAACCTCCTTGCCACCCACGTCTTCGGTGCATGCTAACGCCTGCTACTTGTTGGAGCGCGCGGGTAGCGGAAGCGTGAAGATTTGCAGCAGAGGAAGTGAACAGGTGAGTGAGAGTGAGAGTAAGAGTGACGAACTGATTTGGGTGTACTAACAATGTGTTGGTACACAAAGAATAAAATGTATTTATACTTAGGGCCCATAAGGGTGCATTCACATGTACAACATAACAATACACGTGTAAAATACACGGAGGTGAATAAAGGACCTTTACATCCCAACAACCTCCCACTTAAAGGTCCGGAGTGAACCTTTAACCAACTTCCACTAGTCGTATGCAATGCTCATGCTGAGCCTTGCCTAGACTTTTAGTGAGAACATCTGCAGGGTTGTCCTGTGTTTTGATCTTGGTCAATGTGATTAGACCATCCTCCAGAATCTATCTGATAAAGTGATATCGCACATCAATATGCTTTGTGCGTGAATGATACATGGCATTTTTAGCCAGATACACAGCACTCTGGCTATCACATCCCAACCTTAGAGTACTCACAGACATGCCGAGATCCTCTGCGAGTCTGCTCAACCATATAGCTTCCTTAGAAGCTTCAGTAGCTGATATGTATTCAGCTTCAGTAGTACTCAGTGCGACAATGTTATGCAACCTGGAGCACCAAGAGACGGCCCCTCCAGCAACTGTAAAGACATACCTGCTAGTGGACCTGCGAGTGTCTAAGTCACCTGCCATGTCTGCATCACAATAACCTTGCAAATTAAGTGCACCCTGCCCATAGCAAATACACTTTCTTTGTGTACCCTTCAGGTATCTAAGAATACTCTTGACAGCCTCCCAATGTGGTTTGCCAGGATTTGACATAAACCTGCTGACAACTCCCACTGCATGAGCAATGTCTGGACGAGTAGCCACCATAGCATACATAAGAGAGCCACAAGCTGATGCATAAGGGACTCCCTTCATAGCATTGGCTTCCATGTCATCTTTTGGGCTGTTGGCTTTACTAAGCTTAAGGTATGGAGGTAAGGGTACTCCGAGAGGCTTAGCTTCAGCCATGTTAAATCTGTCCAGTACCTTTTCAATGTACTTTTCTTGAGATAAGAACAACAATTTCTGCGTTCTATCCCTACGAATCCTCATGCCCAATATATGCTCTGCATTCCCCAAATCTTTCATGGAAAAGGCTGATTTCAGCTGATCTTTGAGAGCATCCAAGCTAGTCTTTCTCTTCCTAGCTAGCAACATATCATCCACATACAAAACAAGTATGATAGGGCTGCCATCTGTATCCTTTTTCATATACAAACAATGATCTGCATGGCTGCGCGTAAACCCATGAGAGAGCATAAAAGTGTCAAACTTTTTGTACCACTGCCGTGGTGCTTGTTTCAGCCCATATAAGCTGCGTTTTAGTTTACACACCAACTGCTCTTTTCCAGGAACTACAAAACCCTCGGGCTGTTTCATGTAGATCTCCTCATCAATGTCACCATGCAGAAAAGCTGTTTTCACATCCATTTGGTACAACTCTAAATCCAATACAGCAGTGAGAGCAAAAAGCACACGTAGTGTGGTCATCTTCACGACAGGTGAGAAGACCTCCTGGAAGTCAATCCCTTCCTTCTGTGCATACCCTTTGGCAACCAATCTTGCCTTGTACTTGGGTTTCCCATCAACTGTCTTTACTTTGTAAACCCATTTGTTTGGAAGAGGCTTTCTTCCTTTGGGCAACGACACAAGATCCCAAGTATCATTAGCATACAGAGATTTAATCTCTTCCTGCATAGCTAGCTCCCACTTATTGCTGAATTTGCATGACTTAGCCTCTTTATATGTCAGAGGCTCACCCTCATCAGTAAGCATCACATAATGCAAAGAGGGATCATACCTATGTGGCTGCCTTCTTGGGCGTGTAGACCTGCGTACCCAATGATCTACATTCTTAGGAATCGGATCTACATCTGGAGGCATGTTATTTTCAGCATTTATTGGCTACTGTAAGCCATTTTCAGCATGCTGTTCATGCTGTACAGCACCTTCATTTTCATTTCCAACACCTGCATTTTCATATTCAGCAAGTCTATCTTGCTGTCCATGACCTCCCTGTGCTTCTATTTGCTGTCCATCATCATCTGGCTCAAAGATAACCGGCTGATCATCAGTTTCAGCCTGTGGTACAGCACCATGAGGCTCATCACTTGAAGTAATAGGTGGCTGCGAATTCTAAAATTTGACCTTTTTCATGTCTTCATCAAAGGCTAAAGTACTTTTCAGCAACTTTGCCTCATTAAACACAACATTACGGCTGCGAACAATTTTCTTGGACTGAGGTAGCCACACTCTATAGCCAAATTCACCCTCATCACCATAGCCCATGAAAATGACTTCGGTGGATTTCGGGTCAAGTTTATTCCTCAGCTCATTTCTAACATGCACAAAAGCATCACAGCCAAATATTCGTAAATGGTCATATGAGGCCGGTTTGCCAAACCAAACCTCCTCAGGAATGCCATTATTTAGGGACCTGTTTGGAGAGCGGTTGCAAATGTGAACCGCGGTTTTAAGTGCCTCTCCCCAAAATTCATGAGGGAGATTAGCAGTGGACAGCATGCACCGCACTCTCTCACATAGGGTCCTATTGTATCTTTCAGCCACACCATTTGAAGAAGGGCTGTAAGGGGCTGCAAGCTCCCTCTTGATCCCATGCAAGTCACAAAAGGACTTAAATTCATTAGACGTGAACTCACCCCCATTATCAGTTCTCAAGCATTTCAACTTTCTACCTGTCTGAGTGGTCACGAATGCATGAAAAGTTTTAAAAACAGCAAACACTTCACTTTTCTTTTTCAACAAATAAACCCAAATCTTCCTGGAACAATCATCAATAAAAGAGGCAAAGTATGCAGCACCACCCAACGATTTCAAAGGCATGCTACATACATCAGAATGCACTAAGTCCAATACATTTGACTTACGGGAGACACCAGAGTAAAAGGAATTTTTCATTTGCTTTCCAAACTGATAGTCATTACAAAAATCAAGTTTAGAGCCTTTTCCATTAACCCTCTTCAAAGAGATAAGAACATCAAGACCTTTCTGACTCATATGGCCTAATCTCTTATGCCATACTCCAAATGACTGCCAATTTCAGCAACTGCAAGAAACTTGCCATTCAAAGCTTTACAGTGCAGACAATACAAAGTGCCCTTCTTGGTTTCTTTAGCAATCAGCATGGAACCCCTTTTTAATTTCCATAAACCACCACCAAACAGTGTGGTGTAACCATGCAAGTCAAGCTGTCCAACAGATAGTAAACTCTTCTTGATGCCAGGCACATATCTGACATCTTTCAACATAAGTTCTTGCCCATTATCCAAAGACAAGTGTATGGTGCCAATCCCATCAATGCTGCAAGCATGATTATTTCCAAGGTAAACCTTGCCATAACAGCCTGCATCAAAAGTAGCAAAACACTCCAAGCATGGAGTCACATGGAAAGAGGCACCAGAGTCTACAATCCAAGTCTGAGTGACACAATCATCAACTGACAAAAGTGCATCAATCACATCAGCCTTGGTGATCTGCATATCCTGCATGTGACATATAAGGGCATCATAATCCACTGCACATAATACATCAGCTTCTGCATCTGAGAGCTCCTCTATGACCACACTAGAGGCCACATTGGCCTTTTCCTTGCCTTTACCTGCCTCAGATGCATCTGTCTTTTTCTCTTTCTTCTTTTTGTCTCCTGCATTCTTCTTTCTCTCTTGTTCCTTCTTGTAATACCTGCAATCAGGCTTCTTGTGGCCCTTCCGACCACACTGATAGGATGTAACATCACTCTTTTCTTTTCCTTTGCTCTTGCTCCTGCTTCTCTGTCCATCATTTGCATTTTTCTTTTCAGCCCTGCCTCTAACATTATAAGCTGAGTTGCTGCCTTCTCCACTAGACTTACGTCTAATTTCTTCATTCAAGATCGAACCCCTCACACCATCATATGTGAGATTGGGGTTATTGCTGAGAGAAACAACCAAGGTCTCCCAAGAGTCGGGCAATGTCATGATAAAAAAGATTGCCCTCAACTTATCATCAAAATCCAAACTTGCATCCTTGAGCTGATTTAAAATGCCAGTAAATGCACTCAAGTGCTCAGCTGCAGGCTTGGACTCATCTAGCCGCATATTCACCAACTTACGCATTAAATGCACCTAATTAACAGGTGTGGTGATCTCATAGGTAGTCTTCAACTTCTCCCATATTGCATGACCAGTGTCTAAACCCTTAATGTCTGTCAAAATGTCATCAGTGACACCCATCTTTATATAAGCCACAACCCTTTTATTGACTTTGGCCCAATCCGCCTTAGACATGTGTGCGGGTTTATCCATTTGCAAAGCATCCTTACAATCCTTTAAGAACAGTATGCCCTGCATACGATCTTTCCAAAGATCAAAGCCCTGACCATCAAATCGCTTGATTTCCATTAAACTTTTAATATCAGAACTGGAAGAAGTTGCAGTCATTTTTCACAAGTACAAGTGTAAAAGCACTGAACTGCAAGAGCACAAGCTAAATCAGCAAATACACTGCTGTTCTTGCATAACCAGCAATAATCCTCTGCTGTTTTGACATAAACCAGCCACTGCACGGGCAAATAATGCAGAAATTTATCAAATTCTGCACAAAATCCCAAATTTCCAGGTCCAAATGTGCGCAAATGTCACCCAAACTGACTCAGCTGAGCAAAATTGCATCAATACATGAAAAGCCCCAATTTTCCTTGGTCCAATGCCAAGAAATTTTACTCGGATGAGCAAAATTCCAACAAATTTTGAAAAATCCCCAAATTAATTGAGGTCAATGCGCACAATGTCTGCAATTTCTGACACAGATGTCACTGTCAAGCATAAACAGCATCAAATCTGGGAAAAGCCCCAAATTTCCAGGTTCAAATTTGATCAAATCTGAGAACTGTGCTTGCGCGCGCGAACTCCCGTCAGTGGCCAAAGGGTTGCTTGCAGTAAACCTTAGAAAAATGTAAAAATTTCTGGAAGAAAAATGTGTCGAACTGCAGCCGTTGACTGTCGCGCTGCCCTTCAGATGCCACGCAGCCTTGTGTGAGCTGTCGCCTGCTCAGAAAACGTTCTGAAACTGCATCGCGTGACTGTGCAGCCTGCGCCTGGTGCCACGCAGCCTGTCGCTGCAGTTTTTGTTACCAGCGTTGACCTGTGCAGCCTGCGCCTGGCTGCTCGTGACCTGTTCGTGACTGCCTGCCTGGTAAAAAACGACCTGTCTTGGCTGCTTGTGACCTGTTTGACTGCCGCCTGATAAAAAACGACCTGTCCCTGCCTGCCAGGTCAAAAACGACCTGTCGCTTGTCTATCAGGCTGTCTCTTGCACAAAACGTGACCTGCAACACTGTCGCCTGACTGTCCAGCACATACACGTGCCTGAAACAGTGACAATCTGACCTGTATGAGTGACGACTTACTGATTTCTCGCGAGCGAAGAGCTGGTGTTGTCTCACACGGACTTCGAGGAGCGCGAGCACCTTAACCTCAGCTCTAATACTAGTTGTTGGAGCGCGCGGGTAGCGGAAGCGTGAAGATTTGTAGCAGAGGAAGTGAACAGGTGAGTGAGAGTGAGAGTAAGAGTGACGAACAGATTTGGGTGTACCAACAATGTGTTGGTACACAAAGAATAAAATGTATTTATACTTAGGGCCCGTAAGGGTGTATTTACATGTACAACATAACAATACACGTGTAAAATACACGGAGGTGAATAAAGGACCTTTACATCCCAACACTACCTACGACGGTGAGTGCCATGGGATTGGCACTCGTCTAGGAGGGGGGTAATGTTAACCCTCAAACGAACGAAGGTGGAAAATCCGGAAAAGCTAAAGCAGAAGACAAAGACAAAGGCCAAGGCAAAGAGAAACGGAAGACAAAGACGCACAAGGAGAAGAGTCCTAAATAAGGGAGAAAAGCGCAAGTCAAAACTTTTGTAAAAGAGCGCAAGCGCATCATGGTTTAATTCAAGGAGCGCCGGGCTCTCACCCGTGCAATTTGTAAATGTAGACGGGCGGTGGAAAGGAAGCTAGGAAGATAGAAGGACAATGGGAAAAAGGGCCTAGGCTACGGCCGGCCATGTAAAAAAGGGGATAAGGGGATGACCGCCCAAAAGGGATTTAGGGTTTTGTATATAAAGTTGAAAAGTGAATGAGAAGCTCATTCTTGTGTGTGGCCAAAAGTAGCTCTCTTCTTCTTCTTCTTCTTCTTCTTGTTCTTGCTTGCTTGAGCTTGTGCTTGAGAGAGTGAGTGTGAGAGTGTGAGGGTGAGGGACCGTGGGGTGGAGAAGCTCTCCATCTTCTCCTCTCTTCTTCTCTTCTCTTCTCTTCTCTTATCTTGCTCGCGGCAATGGAGCTTGGAGCTTGGAGCGAGAGGATCGAGCTTGCTTGAAGCTTGCACTTGGATCATGGAGCTACCGGAGTGCGTGGGAGAGGAGGCAACTCGATCGGCATGAAGGTAAGCTCACTACACCCGGTAGGCATGAGAGCGCGTAGGCTATGTGAGAGGTAGCCATTAGCATTCGGCTTGAAACGCTTGAAGCAATAAGCTGTCCGTGGGTCTTGGCGGTTGAGCGTGAGCTCCCACTACAACTGGCTTTGACTTGTGGAAGGATAGGATGCAAGATATTTTGTTTCTCAAGGATTGTGAAGATACTCTCTTGGAGATTAAGCTTGCAGCTATGATAGATGTGGATTGGGCTAGACTTAATAAGAAGGCCATTGCATACATTAAGATGGCAATGTCTGATGATGTACTTACAGACATCAAGCGTCTTGATATAGATTATGCTATATGGAAAAAGCTTAGACACTTATGAAAATACAACTCCTATGAATCAAGTGCATCTTATGCGTAAACTTGTAAACATGGAGTTGGATGAGTCTAAGCCAATAGCTGAGCATTTGAGTACTTTCATAGGGGTTTTGAGTCAGTTACAAGACTTTGGTTTGGTGGCTTTCGATGATAAATTGAAAGCTATTTTCTTATTGATGACTTTGCCTGACAGCTGGGAATCTTTGGTTGTGTCACTTAGCAACAATCCTGCTTTGACTTTTGATGGTGTAAGAGGTTCAATCCTTAATGAAGAAATCAGAAGAAAGTCTAGTGGTGAAAGCAGTGGCTCAACTTACCATGTGAGAGGCAAGTTTGAAAACACACCCATGCTCGCCTTAGCCTTGTTCTGATGCGCAACCCACTTGC
This sequence comes from Lygodium microphyllum, assembly GCF_053477565.2. Lineage (NCBI taxonomy): Eukaryota > Viridiplantae > Streptophyta > Polypodiopsida > Schizaeales > Lygodiaceae > Lygodium > Lygodium microphyllum. Next base: position 35,881,011 of record NC_141162.1, on the reverse strand, counting down.
TCGCACTTGAACGTTAAAAACGTAGCCTTGTGTCGCACTGAAAACTCCTCTTCAGATAGATCCACCCTAGGTCAGTCCTTCAATGCTTTGATACCATGTCAGAGTGAAGCGATGCGGAAGCGAATGACCGTGACAAAGAGGGAACAGAGAGAAACACAGAAAATCTGCAGTGGAGAACGTTGTATAAGGATGCAGAATTATACACAGGTGCAGAGAAAATATGTGTATGTCTCCACCTTGAGGATCTCGATCTTTGGCACCCCCGAGAGCAATCTTCGCAATCAGGAGGCTGAAATCTGTCAGAGACAATGTGTCGATTGTTGAAAACTCAGCCTATTTATAGGCTATAAGTAAATCAATAAATAATTAGGTCAGCTGTTGTCGGCGAACTGTTTGACTGCTGCCACGTGGAACTGCTGACGTGGCCGTGTCTAGGAAACGACTCTCAACACAATGGCTATATGCATATGAATAGTCAGAAGAGTTGTTAACCTGCACAAAACTGAAGTGATAGAGATTGGGAAGCCATAAACCTAAAATAGGTTGAAGAAAAAAGAATAAAATAGTACAGTCAGCTTGTTGATAAAAGTGGTTGACTGTTGTAGTTAAGGTTGTTTGCCACGTGGTAGTCTAAATTGGACCTATCCGTATTGTTTTGCTTGTATCGCTGCCCACTTTGCCCAATGCGCTGCTCATTGGCCCCGATGCCTGTTGATAACATTTGATTAAGTTATTAATCAAATGTGCAAGGTTGTTTAGTACGTGTGATGCACACGGTAGTTATTTCATGGTAACAGGCCAAGGACCCTAAGGATGCAGTGGGTGTCAAAGGCAAAAGTTGTAATAAGTTATGCTTGACACGTACTAGGTAACACTCGTTGTTAGATTTGGGCCTAGATCAATTTATTGGCAACTAATGTCAGTAGTGACATTAGAAACCATAGTTGCATTCGCACTACGTATGGACTAGTTTGTTCTGTACCGTATGGTAGGTATCCGTACCATTTCGTACAAAAAAACAAACTATTTTTGGCCTTTGAAGACTAGACCATACAAAAATCTTTCAACTCCTAAGCCTTATGTTTATTATCATAATTCCAAGTCTCTCATACACACACACACACACACACATACACACCACTCTCTCCCCCAACTTCTAAGATGAGCATGCAATTCCAAGAGCATCCCTCCCCCCTCTCTCTCTCTCTCTCTCTCTCTCTCTCTCTCTCTCTCTCGTCTCACACACACACACACACACACACAAAAGAATGAATAGCGTGTTTGTCCATCCACCCTAAACTTTGCTTTGTTCTTTGATGTATCACATATACACTCCCATCTGTCTTCTAGTAGCGCATTGCGCACGTTGTGCATGTTTTTCCTTGTTATCCTCATGTATTCATTCTATTAACTTAAGTGACATTGCTATTTTAGCTCTAAACATGTGTTCTATTATCTTTAATCCAAAATAATGAAGTTTTTGTTTTTGTTTTTTTTTTCGTACTAATATCGTACCGTACCTTATAAAATCATAAGGTCGCAATTAGTACCGTATTTTATCGTACCGTACCATATCGTACCTTTCGTACCTGACAATCCTATTAGAGACTAGGTATTAATTAATTAATTAATACCAATATAAGGGTCAATAATTGCTCAGGGATACTTGGAAGACAAATTGGCCCATCCAATTTAATTATTGGTTGGTGAAATTATTTTTTGAGTATTACAATGATTAATAAATCAATTTTTAGAATTAATATTCTGAAAATTAATTTAATGAGCTGAATAATGTTGAAAAATGGGATTAAAAGGTTGTTACTTGGCAAAACTTACCCATGCAAGTGGGAAAAACTTTTTAAGGGGCTAGTGGAAGTCTATTCTAGCCATTGTGAGAGAGGAGGGGGTTGTTAGAGAGTAAGGAGAGGTTGTTGATGTGATTTGTAGCAACCAAGGATCAGTCCCATAGCGTGTGAAAGCAGTTTGGAGCTCTCCAAGAGCAAATGATAGTAGCCCAAGGTCCTTTTGGTGTAGACGACAGCATACAGAGGGGGCAACAATCTTCTAGTGGTCCTAAGCTGTAGGTGATAGCTTCCATGTTTGTTTAAGCAAGGTAGTATTAGCTTTTCAGTGATTGTCATGATGAAACTCTAAAATTTCTCTCTCTACAGCATTCTCTCTTATTCCTCAATCATCTCTCAAGTCATGTCAACATTTTCTAATAGTTTGAGCCATCATAGGAAGATATTTCAGTCAGTCTTTGCTGTAAAACGTAATTTACAACCAAAACCAAGGGTTTGGCAACCGCCTTGGGATACGTGTTCAAAATTGGGGACCTAGGACTTGAATTCCAGCAGTTGAAATTGAGGAAATTCAATAGATCAGCCAATCAAGATCAAATTTGGGACTGAATTTGTCTTTTAAGGAGTAGGGTGAAGGCCACAATCCCAAAGCGAACCAAGGGGCTAATTGGTTTGGAGGCTTGTTGGTCAATTTTGGTAGCAAGAGGCACTTGGATTAGTGGAGGAGATCAGAGGTCTTAGTTGTGCTCCTTCCATTCGCAATATAAGATAAAGAAATATCACAAGGGGTGCCAATTTTGGGGCCAACAGGATATCCAATGTCCAAGATTAAAGTGTGCATTTTCAATTTATGTGAATTTTAGGCTTGCTATAATTTGTGCTTAATCAGGTTATTTACCACCCACTTGAGGAGGAAGGTTGGTTTCAGTTTGAGAGTCTGGGCCACACAACCAAACATTTAAAAAAAATTGTGGTGGGTGGAAACATGGAAGTTTGAAAGCACTTGGCTTCAAAATTCTGCTTGATAGATTGCTTTCATAAAGCAGAAGTTTGAGCAAAGAGAAGTATATGATGATAGAATCGATACCATGTAATAATTGTTGAAGCGTGGAGTGGCAGTAATGACACACCATAATGAGACCTTCTATTGGTGGAAAACAACAATTTGGGGGAACAGATTGAGATGTGTTTTTGGTGTGTGCTCATTGCTTGAGTTCATGACTTTGTCAAACTTGGGCTCCATATATTTTTAGAGACATTGAAAGAAAACCTTCAAATCTGGAGGAAGTTGGTTGTACCTCTCAAAATCCTGGATTGAATTATTTACAATGCCATAAAAAGTAGAAAGTTGAAATGTTTGGTCTACACATTGGCGGCAATTGATCTGTGTCAGTACTTAAAGATCTTGCTGTCTTGATTTGTGGGGTATATGATGCCTAGACATTTCCACTTTTGTTAACAATATCCTCTGTGAACTTATAGTGATGCTCTTATTGAAAGGATTCTTATATGTCACATGGACCTGCTGACCCTTGTTGTTCATGGTGTTATAACTACATATTTGCGAGTGTGCCAGTCTGTGTGCTTTTTCTGGAAAAAGGATTTCTACAAAGGAGCATATCCACTCTGTAGAATGGGAAACAACAGTACAAAAGAGTGTGAAACAAGGGGGATGGAGGAAATCTAATTGGGAGGATTAAGTGGCTGTCCCTACTAATTAACTCTAGCCAACTTGCTTTTATGGCAGTCTAGTGTGTGCAAACTTTGTACATTTCTTCCTATAAAAATGAATGTTTGGTTGTGGCTGTTCTCCCTGGGCTATACTAATTGCTGCTGTATTCATGTTGCACTGATCATGGAATGCCAAATGGGTTTGCTGTATTCTCAATAAAATGTCACCTGTTCCATTCTCCTGGTGCTTTTTGCACTTGTAACTGCATGCTTTGCAACCACCCTTGATGAAGGTGGCCAAACAAAGCTGCTGAATTCGGTGACTCTGATGTGAGAATTAGGCTGGGCTTTCCTGTTTTCAGAAGCCATCATTTGCTTATTCTGTTACTAAAGAAACAGCATTAGAAGATTTGCTATTGATTGGCAAATCTTGCATTGGTCTGGGACTGGAACGGCTTGCACTTGCTGCAGAGAGCCACTGTGAACTGCCCTACAACTTTTTCGAGCAATGATAAGGTGCTCTTATATATTTCACAACTCATATTTGAACATGCACAGATGGAAAAGGGAAGAGAAGATAATCATCAAAGGCTGAAATTTGAGGTCCTAGTTCTTAGAGAGTGCAAACTGAACAGGCTTCTACAATTTACAGTGCTAAAATTTAAAATAATCCTACTTCAGCTTGGATACTTAAATACTATGATAGTCCTACTTAGTTGGCATTTGAGTTGGCCTAGAATGATGTTATAATTAGCTACAATGAATGGGGCGTATTGCTTGTCCGAGCTATGAAAGTGCTTTGGAACTTACAAAGATCCCCCATAGCTGATCACAGCAGTCCAGCCTTGTAATAGGCATTATAATCTATGGAATGTGCCTGTTTGAATGGTCATCTCAGCAGGGTCTGGCTGTTCTGGAATGCATGGAATCAGCCTCGACTTCAGTATGCTTGTGTACATATTTGCTGCATTTTTCCCAATATGGATTTTAGCCATATAGAGATTTCATTGGTCAGTTCTGCCTTTGTGCATCTGTGTGAAGTTTTGACAGTTTGCAAGCATGCCAGTTCCAAACAGTGGGCAACGTCAACTGGCATTTCAGTTCAGCTCAATACCTTGTGCACTTGCTGCCCTTGGTTTGGGTATTTGTGTCCAGCCCAGGCTTCATTTTTGTCCACCAGACGTATGCTTGTATTGTCAGTAGTCTCAGCTGCAGCTATATTGAAGTGCATGTTGAGCACCATGGTGGTACCCCTTCAGTATCTTTCCGCCATCTTTCAAGTTGGAACTTGTTTAATGTGAGTTTTTTGACACTCTGTGAGTCATTGTGTGCATGTTAGTTTTGTTTGCATTTGTGTTGCCTCACTATCAGTCCTTGTTGTCTTCAGCTGAAAGGGTATTCAATATGTGATTTGGATTTGGTGAACGGGCTTCTCAAGGTCCACACAGAGCACTTCCAGTTAAACATGCTATTGATCTCTTTAAAAAAAATGCAAAATGATTTGTTTGTTTGTGTTCATAAGCAAAATTATGCTGATTGAGTTTTAACTGACTGTTCTTATGGTCAACAGGCATTCTGCTGTTTGTTGTTGCACAGATATTGCACCTGTTTGGGAGGGTGCTGTACAGCACAATTGTATAAAACGCATGGAGACTGCAGGTGAAGACTTGACAAGGTTATTAGCTCAAGAACTAGGGCAAAGGAATCCTTTGGCGAAACTCGATATTGCAACTGTAGAGACCCTAAAAGAGATATATTCAAAAGTTGCAGAAGATTACTCAGCTTCAACTGTTGAGACTACAGAAGAGCATACACTTCCTGATGGACAGGTTTAATCTGTTAGCACCTTTTTGTGGTAGTTGGCTGTTAGAACTCTAGAGAAAAAGAAACTGGTTCTAAAAGAAATTTGTGTTTGAATGGAAGTATTATCCACAAGTACTTTATGATGGCGAGGGAAGGGGATGCCTTGAATTGTTTTCTTTGTGTATTTTACAGATGCACAATTGTGAACAAAGTGGACATTAAAGAATGGATGGCATGTCAAAATCAAACCTTTGTTGATGTCCTCGTGCAAATTGTCTGAATGTTTGTAGTGACACACTTGGCTACCAGGTCGTTTTCTTTCATTGAATGTTGGGCTCACTTCACTTCCCTGTTCTTCTGCTCTTTGAGGGAGAGAAATTTTCTTAGGCATACTGTGTATGTCAAAAGACGTTGCAGGTCCATTGGTAGACTTGAGTGGCATATTACATGTTTAGTTGTTGCTGTCCTGTCAAGTTGTCTATGGTTGACTCTTAGCTCCAATTTTTCTTGGAAAAATGTTGCTTGTGCTTTGTGTGTCTTCAAGCATTACGCTTTGTTCGTCTTCATCAGCAAGCACATTAATGAGAAGATTTCTACCCATGTTGTAAACTCCTTGAGAGTTATTGCCAACTCAGTGTACACAACTGCAAGTACAATCAAGGTGGTTCACTTACATTTAAATTATTAGATAGAAAGAAGTACGTTCACAATTAACAAAATCAATAGGAATTGGAAGATAGTGCAGGTCAGCACACTGGAGAAGGCAGGTGACGGCCAAGTAGGAGCATGGGAGAAAGACGCTGATCAATTTGGTTGCTTGCAAGATTTGGGCTAGCTGGATAGTACTCTTTTTTTTAAATTTTTCTGATGCTTTGGAAACTGTTTTCTGTAAATGATACTTGGGTCAAGAAGCAGAGAGGAGGCTGATTCCAAAGCTCTTTGTACTCCCAAGTAAAATACAAAATTTTGAACTGTAAATGTATGCACTCTTGTTACAAGAGTTTTATGAAGTGGATTCTAGTTGACCAACATTGGCTTCTTGCTTGACTAGGGGTTGAGGATGTAATAGGACCAACCAAGGTGCTGAATATGAAATCTAGGCTGACTTGTGATGATTGAAGTCCAAAGCTTTTTGTATTCAAAGTAAAATACAAAATTTTGAACTGTAAATGTATGCACTTTTGTTACAAGAGTCTTATGAAGTGCATTCTAGTCAACCAAAGGTCGTAACGTCCCTCAATCTCACCTCTCGGTAATTGATTGAAGAAGCTCCAGTCACACTCAGCCCACCCTCTGTCTCACGCTCTACTGAAAGATACAGAGGGCAGCCCTTTCTTGAAACCCATTGATGTAATCCTCATGGTCACTTGTGCACAGGTTGTATGCCTTGTGCGCATTTGATGGTGCAACTGTGCATCCCGCCCTGTGCTGGCATACAGTGCAAGAAGGAAGGCCAGGGAGCCTTATGGTGCAGTGCACAGAAACAGATCGTGCTTTGTGCATTGAGAGGCCTATCCCGTGCGTGTAACACTCCATTCACACATCGTACCTTTATATTGAATGTAAAGGGCAGGGACTGGTCACTCATTCCATCCTCTGTCTCGCACGTATTTAATAAATACAAAGGGCAACCCATACTCACATCCCCATCCGGTTAGGATGAAAGCTCACATCACTCAAGGGGTTATCGATGAAGATCGTTGTGTCTGTTGTTGTCATCAGGGTGTTGAAGATGAGGCATATTCAGGGAGGCAGCCAACAAATCTGGTACTTAAATTGGTTGTAGAAAAGATCGTCTGCGAAAGGGGGCAGACAGACTGATGAAGTTGCAGAGACAGCGCATCAAGGGAGGTGGCTTCAAATTTCTTCTGGACAATTTTCTGCTGGTGAGTCAGTTATCCTGAACTGCGGGGTGTTACCACCTTTTTCACAGCCAGCTTCCCGCCCAAGGGTGTTTGCCACCTTTTCTTGAAGCGAGACTTGCTATGACAGGGAATTGCTTCCTTTTTTCCCATAACAGATTTTTTTTTCTTTTTTTTTTCTTTTTTTTTTCTCTTTTCTTTTTCTCCTACTCCCGAGGGTGTTTCCACCTTTTCTTGAAGAATAGGTCGGCATGATAGGGACCTAAGTCCTTTTCTCCCATGACCGATATATTTTTTTTCTTTTTTTTTTCTCTTTTTTTTCATTAGGAAAGGAATGGTAGAAAGACCATATGTCAGAACCAACCTCGCCACCGCTGCTGGATTAGACGGGAAGAGAACAAAGTAAGGGTGGGAGGTGGCTGTGAGGGGCTAACAAAATGAGGCCGCCTCATTAGAATAAACAGGATGGCGATCAGAAGCACCAGAAGGAGTACAGCTCGACGGCCAAAAGAAAAAGAGTCGGCCGACTGTGATTGTCAGGATCCCCAGGAAGGGAAGTTCTTCTTGAGGCGATAGCCATTGATAAGAAAGGGATCATCAGAGGCATCAATGGTCTGCACTTGGATAGAGCCATTAGGGTTGACAGCAAGTACCTTATATGGGCCCATCTACCGCTGTTGGAGCTTGCCAGGAAACTTGTCAAATCGTGAATCATAGGCTAGGACCAAATCACCATCTTTGAACTCCTTGTGCTTGATAAAGCTGTCATGGTAAGCCTTACGTCGAGCTTGCGTGGCTTCCATGCACTGTAGAGCCATTCTACGAGTTTCGTCCAAACATTCCAAGTGCAGGAGACGGCGTTGCAGTGAATCATCATCCCCCAAATGCTCTTTGATAGCCACTCGCAAAGAGGGCAATTCCAGTTCAACAGGGAAAACAACTTCTGTACCATACACCAGCTGGAAGGGTGTCTGTCTTGTTGCTGCTTTATGGGAGGTTCTGTACGCCCAGAGGGCCTCTGTAAGTCGATCATCCCAATCACGACGATGTGCGGCAATTGTTCTTGTCAGAATCGAGCAGAGGATGCGATTCGTGACTTCGACTTGGCCGTTGGCTCTGGGGTAATAAGGAGTGGACTTGCGATGGCGGATCTTATACAGCTCTGCTAACTCTTCCATGACTTTATTAATAAAATGAGTGCCTCTGTCACTTACGAGCTTCAGGGGACTGCCAAAATGGGTGATGATATTCTCGTACATGAACAGGGCCATGCTGTTACCATCGTCCCGCTTTAGGGCTTTAGCTTCACACCACTTTGTGACATAATCTGTACATACCAAGATGTATCTGTTCTGCTTCCTTCTGGTAGGAGAATCGATCGGGCCTACGAAGTCGATGCCCCACTTCTCGAAAGGCTTCAAGGGAAGGATAGGTTGCAATGGCATGGCACTTGTTTTGGTAGGTTTCCCCATTCGCTGACAAGCATCACATCGCTTGCAGTAATCATAAGCATCCTTGTGGAGGGTCGGCCACCAGTAACTTGCTAACAGAGCTTTCTTGGCTGTAGCTTCTCCTGCAAAGTGGCCTCCACACGGCTCGTCATGGCAAGCCTTCAGAACAATCTCAATCTCATCTTCTGCAACACATCTTCTGAGCACTTCATCTTTGCCTTTCTTGTATACTGTACCACCTAACAGGGTGTAGGGGACTGATTTTAACAGAAGCTTCTTTCTTTCTCGACTAGAAATACCAAGAGGGTACTGTTGGGTTGCCAACAGATTGGCAATGTCTGCATACCAGGGGGTTATAGTTTCTACTAGGAATAGGAAAGCATCAGGGAGGTCTGGATCATCCTGCTCCTCGTCTGCAATCTGTGGGATACGCGACAGATGATCAGCTAGAACATGGGAACGAACAGGTTTGGTAATTACCTCAAAGTCGAACTCCTGGAATAGGAGCCATCTCATCATTCGTCCTTTTACGTCTGCTTTGTTCATCAGGAAGGACAGGGCCTCGTGATCCACATAAAATTTAAAGTGGGTAGACAGTAGGTAGTGGCGAAACTTCTCTAGGGCAAACACCATTGCTAAGCACTCGAGCTCTGTCACTGTATAGTTCTGTTCCCTATCAGTGACTTTTCGGCTTGCGTAATAGATGGGTTGATCTAATTTCGAGGGGTCCTTTTGACATAGGACAGCACCTAGCCCTTCAACTGATGCATCAGTGTGTACATGAAACTCCATGCAATCAGGAGGTTGCAGAATGGGTGCCTCAATCAGACACTGCTTCAGAATGTTGAAGGCTTTGTCACATTCTTCCGTCCAAATAAACTCTGTATCTTTCCTCTGAAGCTTGTGCAAGGAGGTTGCCTTTGTTGCAAAATGGGCTATGAACCTTCTGTAGTAACCCACATGGCCTAGGAATCCCCTCAACTGTTTGAGGTTGGTGGGTGCTGTCAGAGCTGCAATCTTTTCGATCTTTGCGGGGTCTGCTGATATCCCTTGTGCAGAGACAATGTGGCCCAACAGAACTCCAGAAGAGACCCCAAAGATGCATTTGTCGGGGTTGAGGAAAATCCCATACTCCCGGCATCGGTCAAAGCATTGTTCCAAATGTCCCCAGTGTTCACGGATCAAACTAGACACAGAAGTTATCCAAATATACCTCAATAAAGGCGTGCAGATGATTTTGGAATGCGGGCATCATGACTCGCTGGAAGGTAGCAGGGGCATTGCAGAGCCCAAATGGCATCACTCTGTAAGCATAGGTCCCCCACTCTGTGGTGAAGGTTGTTTTGGATTGGTCTTCTTCTGCTATCTGCACTTGGTTATATCCACTGAATTCATCCAGAAGGGAATAAAGCTCATGTTCTGCCACTGTGTCCAACAGTTGGTCTGTGAAAGGGATAGGAAAGTGATCCTTCTTCGTCTTGGAATTCAACTTGCGGAAATCCACACATATACGAAGCTTGCCATTCTTCTTGGGTACAACCACGATGGGTGAGACCCATTCACTATTTGCCTGGATAGATGAACTCGGCTTCCAGAAGCTTCAGCAGCTCTGCTTTCACCAAGGTGGAATAATTCGGGTTCATTCGCCTCTCGTTGCCGTACTGGCTTGGCATCAGGCTCCAAGTCAATATGATGCTGACATATTGTGGGATCAATCTCCTTTAGGTCTTTGTAGGACCACGCAAACACGTCCAAATTCTCTTTCAACAAGTTGTACAAGGTTGACAACTCCTCTTCCGGTAGGCTGCTACCCACCTTCAAATGGCGTTCAGTGCCATCTGCATCCACAAAGGTTAACTGCCTTTCACCTTCTACTTCACGGATGAAGGTCCCACGGACTGCTTCGGGGTACAGATCCGACTCCTTCAAGGGGGTGGTGTCCTCTTCTGATGTTCCACTAGAACCAACTTCTTCTTTTGGTGGAGACTTAGGTTGCTCCTTGAGATGTTGAAATGGGATTAGAGCCGTTTCGGGTTTGGTTTCGAGATTAGTTACCTCTTAGCTTGAAGACTCATCTTCTGATGACGCGTCCAGGAACATCACATAACAGGGACTCTCTGATTTCTGTTGGATTTGTGGGACTGGTGCTTGTTGATACGGTACATCATCATCATCTTTTCTTGGCAAAGGTGGGTGAGGGCGGCATGAGCCATTGCTGAAAGATGGCTTGGTCTTCTTTAACCATTTTTTGTAAAGATTTTGCATATGAGAAAATCCATTTACCGGACCAAATGGTACCATCGCCATTTTGTCCCACAGCATGAGGTCGTCTGCTTCTGATACTTCTGGAACTTCTTCTTCATATGTATCCTCTTCGGGTTCTTCTTCCGTATCATCTCCGTCCTCTTTAGACTTTGTCTCTGTCTCTGTCTCTGTAGGAGCTCTGTAAGAGAAGAACAGGTTCTCTGTTTCATCTTCTGCCTCTGTCTCTGGCTCTGCTATGGCCATGTAACAGGGAGAGTAGTACATCCATGCTTCTATCTCACTGTCAGAAGTAATTTCGGAAATCGTTCCTGGTTCAGGCAGGAAGTATTCACCCATTGATAAGGACTTTGCATCTTTTGGGAGATGGCTTACCGTATCCACTGTTAAGGCACGTGCCTCTATTTTCTTGGGAAGGATCTGTTTGACAGCATCTTCTTCTGCTGATGTTCCATCTGTAGCCTCATTAGGGGAGTCAAAAGATAATTCCAAGGAGGTGGATCCATGTCCTTTTTGAGTACCATATAGCTTCAGCACCACTTTATTAGGTCCTCTATCCAAGGTCAAGGTTCCTTTGAACCAATCCGTCCTTGCTCTGGCTTCAAAAAGCCATGGTCTGCCCAGTAATAGGGGGTAGGATGTACCATAAGAGTTTGGCTTCACCACCAGATAGGTTAGCCAATAATCTTTTCCAGCCACTGTAGTCTTCACATATGGGAGAATACCCAAAGGCTTGATTCTGCTCTGATCCGCTAGTTTGATGAGCCATTGGGTTGGTTGCATATCTTGTAGGCCTAGATCCTTCATTGTCACATCCGTCATAATGTTCACTGATGAACCACCATCAATCAGTGCATTTGCAATAAAGCAACCTTCTATCCACACACCAGTCTCTGGGGTATCCGGATCTAGGAAGGCGTTAGCCACGTCCACTTCTTTTACAGGCTCTGGAGCTTTGTTGGACTTTGTTGCTGTTGAGGGAGCAATCCTTAAGCCACGTCTTCTTGTCAGTATATTTTTGAATCTTTTTCAGCAACTGGGAGACAACATCAATAATTGTCGGAATGTGAGGTTTGGTTTAAAGGTATCTAGATCTCTGACCAGATCGTCTTCCTTAATAGGATCCACTGGCTTCTCTAACCGGTTAGGGAATGGGGCAACATCCATTTTTATTTTCCTTTTTTCTTCCAACAGGGGCATCATGGGGACTTCTTCTGCCACTTGTGGCACCTCCTCCTCTTCTATCTCCTGGTCCTCTGGTCCTGTCTTTGGAATTGTCTCTGTGACTCCTTGTGACACTGTAGTGCTCTGTACGGCACTGTAAGGCTCTGTTCTATTTTGTTCTTCTGTTGGAAGATTGAACTTCACTGTTCTGGCAGGAAGATTATTTTCTTTCTGGACAGGTGGTTCCTTCTTCTTTGCATGCGTGATGGCAGCAACTTCCAATTCCACTAAATTGGAGGTAGGCTCTTGGGCCTTGGATGGACTATCAGTAGCACTGTTTTTCACTGGGGCTGGGCTTGGACAGTCTTTTGCAGTGTGGCCTTCTTCTTTGCATCGATTGCATAAGGGCTTGTAATCCACTGACCTTCTGGGATTTGGACAATTTGGTGAAATGTGTCCCTTTTCTCCGCATCTGTAACACTCCACTTCTGATCTCTGACCACGGTCAGACTGTCTTTCTCTGTAACTTTGAGAGGGAAACCTCCTTGGACCGAAATTAGGACCAAACTCTCTAGGCTTGGGTCCAATATCCTGTGTTATCATTTTGGATTCCAACAAGTTGAATCTTGCATCTTCTTCCTTTCTTCTCTTATCATGCATCTCCTTCAGAGAGCAAATATCCTCTGTATGGTTCTTCCGCAAACAGTAGGAACAGAAAGCTCCAGGGACTGTTGGCTTTCGTGTACATTCAGTGGCTAAATGGCCTGCTTGATGATACTTACCACACCAAGTATTTGACCGCATCACATCTCTTCTTGGTCCTGCAACGTTGGATATGCTAGTGGTATTCACTTTCAGTGTCTGTAGCTGCTCTGTAATCACATCCATCAACTCCTTTTTGATATTTGCAACTGAGTTGGATAAATAATCCTTCAAGCTTTCTCCTCCTAAGGCACTGGCAGTAGGGTTTTGAGGAGTCTTTGTAATCATTGCATAAACAGGTTGGACTGGTGCAGAGGGATCTCTGTTCTGATTCTGATTCAGAGCTCCTGTTTGAACTGTTGGTTGTTGGCTCCAGTTGGTAGGGTTCCACTGTTGTTGCTGATTTGGCATTGGGGAAATTGGTTGGGACCATTGTTGTTGTGGTTGAACCATCATTTGAGGCATTGATTGTGGCCACTGTGGATTTGGTGCACTGTACTGTGATACTGGGGGCATCTGTTGGTAGGGGTAGGGGACTGTCCCTGGGACTGCATTTGGTGGGTACATCATTCCTGGCATCAGAGGAGGTAGGACTCCTCTTCTTGGATTCATCGCCAATCTAGCTTTCACTTCATCGTACAGTCTTGCACATTCTGTTGCAGCTTGCAGTGTGGCTGGTCTTTGCAGCTCCACAAACTTACGGACTTCTAGTTGTAATCCTCTGAGAAACACCCCCTTCTGAATGCCATCATCTAGATTATGGTTAGTCCATCTCTTCAGGATGGATTCCATTCGTGAGACATAAGCTTCTACTCTTTCTCCAGAGGATTGACTTAAATTCATAAATTCCTTTCACATCCGCTCTTCAAAACCTTCACGCCTGAATTTAGTGAGGAAGGTCAACTTCAGGTTGTCCCATGTGCCAAAAGTTCCTGCTGCTTGTCTCTTATACCACTGAAACGCCACGCCCTTGAAAGTGGCGGGGAATATTGCTAATCAATGCTCAGGGGTTCTGGCATTGTTAGCCACACATGCTACCATAAACTCTGCTATATGAAGATTGGGGTCTTCATTGTACTCTCCCTTAAAAACTGGCAATGGGACTACATTCGCTGGCCTGCCATCAATATTTCCAGGACGGATCTGGCTTGGGAGTGGACCTCCAGCAGGAGGAGGAAGGGCTTGATGTGCCATTGGGACTTCTGTAAAGAGTTCCGCAAGGGCGTCAAAGGCGGCTTCTGCTGCGAGCGTTCTCAGCTTTGATTTTTGCCTTTTCTCTTCTCACGTACCTCTGGACTCGTTTTAACGCTTGCCTCTTTATTGCGTCATTCATTAGGGGGTTGGCTCCACTATGTTGTTAGTGCTCCATAGAGGGATAACAGAAGGCTTCAGTCTCTGGGGGACTCTCTTGCCAACATTTCTTCTACTTTTTTCTTTTCAACGTCCCTGAATTCTGCTTTCATGCGACTGCACAGAGGAAGGTATTCGGTTTTGAAGGTGTCAAAATGCATACGTCTAAGCATTGTGGTGGTGCCATCATCATAGTAATGCCAACTTCTGATGGTTTCAACAGTGTATGTTGTGAAAAACACTCTGTCTACCAACTTCCAGTGGGTTGCCAATTGGACAAACAAAAGATTGTCAGAACACCAAGCATCCCACGTATCTTGCTGTTGAGCGTCTACGAACAAATTCCAGCTTTTTTTCTTCTTGTCTTCGTGAACCTCTACAGACCAAGACTCCTGAAGCTTCTTCACAATCTCCCATTTGATGATGTTTGGAAACTTCTCAATGAATGCCAAATCTTCCATGGATGGTCATTCTCTCTGTTTCTACTCTTCAGTTTGTTTCCAAACAGTTTGCTACCAAGATGCAAGTTTCTGTTGCTTCAACAGGAAGAGGAAACTGTCCACCACATAGAGCATGCATCATGATGGTGATATGTTTCTGCCATTGTGGGATGAACTTTTTGTGGAAAGTGGCTTTGATTATGAGAAATTCCAACTCTTCAGTGGAAGAAGGAACTTTACAAACATCCATTGAATTCTTCTCTTCTTGGCAATGCCATTTCCTTTATTTTCAGCCTCTTCTGGTGCTTGTTGATGGCAAGTTTCCCCGGCTGCGCACCAAAAACATGGAGCCCCAAGAGGAAAACCAAGGAAAAGGGAATTCTCTTGCAAGAAAATCTATCTTGTAACATCAACAAGCTTTTATTTTATTCTTTTGATCATCAAAACAAAGAAAACAACAATTCTTCATGTAGCATCATAGTAGATATCTCCCACGGATTTGATAGAATCAACCATATTCTCCAACATCTTCACAAAATCCATCAATAGAACAAAGAACACAGGAGAAAACACCATCTTTGAATGGAAATCAATCACATATTATTCATCTTCAATGTCTTCATAGTTCTCTCTCTCAATCTCTCATATACAGTTACACTGTTTTGATAGATTTGACTATCTCTGACTCTCTCTCTCTCTTTCCATCAATAGTACATCATATCCTCACTACAATGCTCTCATAATAACCCTCAATAATCCTTCTTTGGTCGTGGATACACCTCCCAAGAGGTATGTCTGATATGAAGAGTCACCAGAGCCATTATAGTGTCTCTTCATAGCTCACCACTGTCACTTCACTCCAGTCTTTACTTGAGTCTTCAGCAGCTACTTCTTTGACTTCTTTTAGCTCTTTTGCACTTGTATTCACCTCTTTCCAAGGCTAGAAAACTTTCCCAAGCTACACTCTCATCCAACAGAACACATACAGAGGCATACAGCAGGTCTACAGAGGCTCACAGAAGCTCAATAGAGAGTTACAGAAGGTCAACAGAAAGCATCAGAACCACATAACTCATACCAAAACCATTCCAAACCATCAAAAATCACCCAATAAGCTTTCAAACAATCTCAAACCCTATCAATCAATACTCCATTCTTCCATACAGAGAGAAAACATAAGAAAATAGAAGCTCAACAGAAGCTATCAGGACGAAACAGAACATATCAAAACATCAACAAAACTTCACATCTCTATTAATAAACATCATGAGCTTAATAAAACCATTTCAACCTATCCAAAATACTCTCAAACCACTTCCAAACCAATCATCATCTCATAAAATCAACCATTCAGCTCTCAAAAACAACAAAAATCAGCCAAAAAATAGGTCATTTCAACACTCAACATTGTCGAAGAAGAAGATGATTTGGCATTATGAGAGTCATCACACCCCTTCAAGAGGACATTGCGGTTCGTAGTTTGTGGCTGTATTCATCATCTTCCTTGTGCTACAGCACCCTTGTTCCCTTGTATCACATTCACTCCATGATTCAGATCTTCATCATTACATTCATTAGAGTTTCTCTTTTCTTCTCTTCTCTTCTCCATGTTTGCCGAGTTCACTTTGTGTTCCTCCCGGCAAACCCTACTGTCTCGCTAGTACGTCATCGTTTGACATGGTATCAGAGCCGGATCTGCTCAAATAATGGTAAAGATCCTCCACTCTAGTGAAGGCAAAGACTGGTGGCGGGTTCGGCATTTAGGCACAACCAAGAAATTTATGCGCTCAACATAATCACCAATTTTAATTTTTAAATCATGAACTTCTTGTGTACCATTGTATCTAGTGCCTAAGAATGCAGCTTTTATGCGATAATGAGTTGGAACAGTATGTAAATTCAATTCATTTATCAACTTTGCAGAAATAAAATCATGTGTGCTCCCATCATTATGCAAAATAATATTTTCTTTACCGTGCACAAGACATTTCATTGTTAATAATGAATGAGGATTTGTCATACTTAGTAAAATATCCGAAGCGTTATCAATGTCATCATCATCTTCCGTGAAATCTAGCATATCTTGATGGTCTTCGTCTTCAGTCGCTCCCAAGTAGTTGATTTGAATAGTTGGCTTCTTGGATTGACAGTTCACTACTAAGTGTCCAGGTTGATAACACTTGTAGCAAACAACAGACTGTGCTTTGGAAACATTATTGGTAATGGCTAGAAGTTTAGGTATGTTGGGGTTTGACTGGAGAGATGGCTTAGGATTTGAATTTGTGTTTGATGGTAAAGGAGGAGGTCGTTTCCAGGGTTTATGGAAAGAAGAAGGAACAAAGTGATGTTGATTGAATCTTCGAAAGTTAGAATTGAATTGCTTTGTACCAAAGTTACCGTTAGTTGGAAATTATTGCGGTTACTTTTCTCGTCCATGAATTTTATCTTTAACATCATGGGCTAAAGAAATCACATCTTCCAAAGTCTTTGTCTTGAACATATTCACTTCCGCATAGAATTTGTGCCACCTCTCCTTTTTGAGTCATAGAGATATTATGCTCAAGGCATTAAGCCGCAACTGACGCACACTAAGCCCTTTCGAGCACATGAAGGCTCTAAGACCTTACGAGGCAATAAGCCCTCTTGGAGACGACCCCACTGTGCGGAGGTTTCCCCCACCCACTTTCGGGTATAGTGGCTTCCTCGGCCCACATCTCCTTCACATTCCACTCTCTTGAGAGCCCGCGACTATTGCCCATCCTTGGCTCATTTTGAGCCTCCTTCTTTCCCACCCTCTTTCACTCAGGTTCAAGAGGCCACTTCTGGGTGCTTTTCAGCTTTTTCCATGTCCCAGATACCTTCTTTGTCACAGCCGGTGGCACTTTCTTCGTCATTAGATGCTTTACAGTTCGTGAGCCATGAGTGGTTGGATTCCCTTTCTCTTTCAAATTGGAATTCAGAGGGGGATTTTTTTACTTAGCCCTCACAGGGGGTTTCCAGTTCTTCTTCGGCTTCAGAGGGGGCTCCTACTTCTACTCCTTTCGATTCAAAGAGGAACCCTATGTGCCATGAGGTTCTTCACACACCACTAGATTCCACTCCGGAGGAACCTAGAAGATCTACCCGGTTTGCTCCTCACGCTTCATTTGCGTTGCTGTTTACAGCCGATTACATAGCGCATTTTGAGCCGGGTATATGGCAAGAGGCTCTTCAGTACCCTCAATGGCGGGAGGCTATGGAGAAGGAGCTAGAGAGTATTGACCGAAATGAGACTTGGACATTGGTAGATTGTCCAAGCCACAAGAAAGTCATCGGGACAAAGTGGATTTTTAGGACCAAGCTAAAAGCTGATGGGACTTTAGATAAGTACAAGGCTTGCCTTGTTGTGCAAGGGTTTCGACAAGAGCATGGTATTCTCAGATTATAGGGTGGATCTTCTTCGTCCCTTGGTCAGCATGGAGCCAACTCCCGAGATCGAGTACAGGCGTTGTTGAGAAACCCTGCACCCTTCATCCGCAGTTTATATTTTTGCGTTTTTGCGTTTTTGCGTTTTGTGTTTAGGGTTTACATTTAGGGTTTGCAGCCCCAAAAAGGGGCGCCATCCTAGATTGACTATGTCTATTTATAGGCTACTCTCTCATTCATTCCTTAGGGCTGATTCATTCAGTTTGTCATCTCTTCTCTCCAGCCTCTCCACTACCCTCACACTCCTTCAGGAGGACATTGTGGTTCGTGGTTCGTAGCTGTTTTCATCATCTTCCTTGTGCTACGGCACCCTTGTTCCCTTGTATCACATTCACTCCATGATTCAGGTATTCATCATTCCATTCATCGGAGTTTCTTCTCTCTTCTCTTCTCTTCTCTTCTCTTCTCTATGTTTGTCGAGTTCACTCCATGTTCCTCCTCGCCAACCCTACTGTGTCTTGCTAGTACGTCATCTTTTGACATGTTATCAGAGCTGGACCTGCTCAAACAGCGGCAAAGATCCTTCACTCCAGTGAAGGCAAAGACTGGTGGCGGGTTCGACATTCACTTCTCTTTTTCTTCTGCTCCATCAAAATCTCGTTTTTGCAGGTTTTAGGTGTTTCAGCTTGCTGCCCACACCCCGTTCGCGGGGGACATCTCAGCCGAAGTTGTCCATTGCTGTCTCCATCAGTTGGCGCCTAATTTCCAACCCTCTTCACGCAGTTTGCAGCTGTTTATAGCAGAACAACTATTGCTGATCACTCTCCATTTAGAAAACAATCTCGTTTTTGCAGATTTCAAGTATTTCAGCTTGCTGGCCACACCCCAAACGCGGAGGACATCGCAGTCTAAGCTGGCCATTGTTGTCTACAACAGTCTGGTGCCTGTTTCCATCCTATCACACATTGTTTGGAGCTGATTTCAGCATATTGATTGTTGCTGCTGTTTTTCCCTACGTTTTTAGTCTTTCTCTCTCTTGCAGGTTGTCTTGCCTGCGTTTTTAGTTTTTCTCTCACCTACATACTTGCGTTTTTAGTCTTTCTCTCTCCTCATTTGCGTTTTTCTACTGATTGCAATCTCTTATTGCTGGTCACATCCTCATCCCACTGGCAGCTCACATCCAGCCCTTCCACCCCTTGAGGCGAACATTGCGGTTCGTGCTTCACACTGCCCTCACACCCCTTGAGGCGGACATTGCAGTTCGTGGTTTATGGTGGTTGGCCTCTTCCTTTTTCAGCAAGGCACATTGGTACCCATGGCTGCTTTACCAACAGATGTCCAGACTACTGGGTGCTTCTATTGTGGCATCATCGGACACACCACATGCATCTTCCACCAGGCACTCCTTGTGCCATCTCTCCTTTCTGGGCCACAGAGATTGTTCTGCATCAGCTATCAGAGTACTATGCTCAAGGCAATAAGACGCATCCGATGTGCACTAAGTCCTTTCGAGCACATGGAGGATCAATTGGCACTACGATCTCCTGGAGATTGTCGCAATGCCAACGGCAGTTTTCTCCTACTTATTTTCAGGTACAGTGGCTTTCACGACCTACGGCTTTGCAGTCGGCTCCACCGAGTGACATTGATTGTTTGGTACCGTCTCCTCATCAGTTTGCTCCTTCGAGAGACAATGGCTGCTCGACTCCTTCCTCTTCTTCAGCTATCCGGTCTGCTCCACTGAGAGACAACGATTGTTGCCCACCTCTTGCTCATTCTGAGCCCCACCCTTCCCCACCCTCGACTACTCAGGTTCGAGAGGCGACCTCTGGGAGCTCTTCGGCACCCTAGATACCTTCTTCAGTACGACCAACGGCACTTCCTTCGTCATCAAACATTTCGGAGTCCGTGATCCATGAGTTTTTGGATTCCCTATCTACTTCAGAGGGGGATTCAGAGGGGGATGTTATTTCTTTGTCCTCAGAGGGGGCATCTACTTCTTCTTCAACTTCAACGGGGGCCCCTTCACCTCCCCTCTCAGAGGGGGAACCTACTCCACATGAAGTTCTTCACCCATCCTCTACTTTCTTGGGGTGGTTGCCTTCGACCAGTCATCTCTTCTATTGATATCTAGGATCTTCAGGTACCCCCTAGATTAGGACCTTGCAGGTTCAACTGCGACTTGGTGACGAGGCCTTCGTATTCCTTTCAGCATGGCTGCACGGTGCTAGTGGCTTCTCTCCCGAGGTTGAGTTTCGGGTTCTCTAGTTCACTTTGTCTACTGTTCTTTACTGCAAGTTCCCTTTCCGGTGGAAATCTTGGATCTTAGGGATCCTCTACATCTTCTTCCTCCTCTTCTCTTCTTGCATTGGTCACTTGGTTAGGATGGAGCCACCTCCCAAGATCGAGTACGGGCATATCCTTATGGTTTTTGACACCACACAAAGTCTGACATTCCTCCTATGCATTGCATGTTTTCATCATCTTTGTACTAGGGCACTTGGGCAAGTTAACAATTTTCCCACGAGGGACACTGTCCAAGTGGCACTTGCTGCATGAGCATTCTTCAGCATGTAGCATTGCATCTCTATCTCACTCTTCTCTTGTTCCCCTTTTTGGGCCTGAGAGGGGGTGTTGAGAAACCCTTTACCCTTCATCCGCAGTTTGCATTTTTGCGTTTCTACGTTTTGCACTTAGGGTTTGCGTTTAGGGTTTGCAGTCCCAAAAAGGGGCGCCATCCTAGACTGACTATGCCTATTTATAGGCTGCTCTCTCATTCATTCCTCACGGCTGATTCATTCAGTTTATCACCTCTTTTCTCCAACCTCTCCACTACCCTCACACCCCTTCAGGAGGACATTGCGGTTTGTGGTTCGTGACTGTCTTCATCATCTTCCTTGTGCTACGGCACCCTTGTTCCCTCGTATCACATTCACTCCATGATTCAGGTCTTCATCATTTCATTCATCAGAGTTTCTTCTCTTCTCCATGTTTGTCGAGTTCACTCTGTGTTCCTTCCCGCCAACCCTATTGTCTCGCTGGTACATCATCTTTTGACAGGCGTATCCTTATGATTCTCGGCACCACAGAAAGTCCGACATTCCTCCTATGCATTGCATGTTTCATCATCTTTGTACTAGGGCGCTTGGGCAAGTGAACAATTTTTCCACAAGGGACATTGTCCAAGTGGCACTTGTTGCATGAGCATTCTTTAGCATGTAGCATTGCATCTCCACCTCACTCTTCTCTTGTTCCCCTTTTTGGGCTTGAGAGGGGGTGTTGAGAAACCCTTCACCCTTCACCCACAGTTTGCGTTTTTGTATTTGTGCGTTTTGCGTTAGGGTTTGTAGCCCCAAAAAGGGGCGCCATCCTAGACTGACTGTGCCTATTTATAGGTCATTCTCTCATCCATACCTTACGGTTGATTCATTTAGTCCGTCACCTCTTCTCTCTAGCCTCTCCATTGCTCTCATACCCCTTCAGGAGGACATTGCGGTTCATGGTTCGTGGCTGTCTTCATCATCTTTCTTGTGCTACGGCACCCTTATTTCCTTGTATCACATTCACTCCATGATTCAGATCTTCATCATTACATTCATCAGAGTTTCTTCTCTCTTCTCTTCTCTTCTCCATGTTTGCCAAGTTTACTCAGTGTTCCTTCTTGCAAACCCTATTGTCTCATTGGTACGTCATCTTTTGACAGAGCTTGTTGTCAGTGCCAAGCATGCTCAACAAATCATTATTATTGCTGGCCACGAGTGGAAATTAGCCATAAAATTATATTTTCCAAGTGAAGAAAGAGAATATATGCCCGAATAATAATAAACTATTGATAGAATATATGTTGCTTGCCTCAATGAAGTTGAATAATATGAATAGTAATAATAATGTTTTCTTGTTGTTTTCCTATTGAGGAGATAATATTTTATAGAAATAAAATATTACCCAATCAAGGTTGCAATCAGCGATATGCTAAAATCAGAGATTGATGGTTGGAAGTGCTCCAATAATGTGGATTGTAGCAGAATATATTGAAAATTTTCCCAATAGTATGCCGAAATAATAAAATCAGAGATTGATGGTTGGAAGTGCTCCAATAATGTGGATTGAAAATCAGCAATATGCTAAAATCAGAGATTGATGGTTGGAAGTGCTCCAATAATGTGGATTGTAGCAGAATATATTGAAAATTTTCCCAATAATATGCCGAAATAATAAAATTTGTCTTCAATGTCAGGAAAAAATAGGGCCACCAGCCAAATAATATGATTTTGGAGCACGTTGAGGGCTAAGAAAATGAATTGAAGCCAAAGCCGCAAATTTTGGGTGCTTGGTGGTGGAATTGGGCTAAAGCCCAAAATTTGGCCCAAAAAATGAAGAGAAATTGGATAAAATCTTTATCCAATTAATGCCGAACACCACACTCAAAGTGAATTGAGCCTTGATTTTGATGAAATTTGATGAATTTCAGAAATGCCTCAAATTTTCCGAAGAAATTGGGGTGAAATTGGACTTGAATGTTAAAAAGCCCCAAATTTTATCGGAAAATTGAAGAGAGATTTGACAATTGTTATAAATTTTTTACTTGAATGGTGCAAAATGTCGTGCCTAGTGATGGATTGAGCCTCAATGTTGCTGAATAATACCAAATTCTTGAAAAGCTCCAAACTTTCTTGTGAAATTTGGTGAAAATTTGACTGACTTGGTGAAAAGCCCCAAATTTGTTGATGATGGTGTGTCAAATTCCTCAATTCGGTGTTGAATTTTGTGAATTCGATAGAGAATCCTTGAATTTTGATGGAATTTAAACCAAATTGGGCGAGTTTGGTGAAAACCC
The DNA here is from genome assembly GCF_053477565.2 of Lygodium microphyllum. Taxonomy (NCBI): domain Eukaryota; kingdom Viridiplantae; phylum Streptophyta; class Polypodiopsida; order Schizaeales; family Lygodiaceae; genus Lygodium; species Lygodium microphyllum. The sequence goes on along the minus strand of NC_141162.1, from coordinate 35,858,262 downwards.
CCAAACTTGGCCCAATTTGTGTGTAGATGGGGCTATGGATGTGAACAGGAGCCTTTTGGAATGGAAAAATAAGAAAATAAGTTGAATGTAATATTCTGTAATGTGTTGGGTTTGATGTGACAAGATGTCGATGGTTGATGTGGAGCAGGGAGGTCTATTTGATGACGTGGGTGGTAGTGTGTCAGGTCGGATGGTCGAGGCATTGATTAGGTGGGTACAGTGGATGGCTGCAACTTCTTGGTTTTGATCCAATTGTGTTGTAGGTATCAAAATGTTTGCTGGTAGTTGATCTAACTTTTGACCCTGTCTTATACAATGCCATAGATTTCTTTGTTCACAAATTTTTTGACTCATATAGACATAGAATGGGTGCAATAGAAGAAGAGGGCTATGATCTGTGTTATTGATGATGTTGGTGGATTTACGGGCTCAAGCCATCCGTCCTTCAGCAGTTCCGGACCATCTTCAAGTGCATACAGCGAACATGCCCATTTCTCTCATAATTGACTAACTCTGTCCAGTGCCAGCCATCGTTCCCAATGCAGCTGCATATGTGCATATTGAGCCTCCTTTCTCGTTGTTTCTCCAAGTCTCATATATTATCTTAACTTTCCATTGAAGTAGCTAGGGCCTGCTGTGGTGAACCTACGTTCCAAATATCCAATATGCAACAAAACCCACCCCATCACACCACACCACCATGGTACCCCCCAAAAAGAAAAAGGAATTTAAACCGACATATTGTGACTTCAAGACCTTTTATGTTTGTTTGCTGATCATGTGCAAAACTAATGCTCTATGCCTTCATCAATCACTCAAATCCTAAGCTTCTAGGTAAGCATATTGTACCAGGGCTCTACTTATTGATAAATCACGCTTTCATAGGGCTTATAGCTTGGCAGCTTACTGTAAGGGAACGCTAGCAGGATATTCCAGTTCTAAGTATATTGGATAAATATTAGTGGCCCATTGGTGCAGAATGTGTTCTATGGGGTGGCCATCTGGACATCATCTTTTAATGCAGTGGCCCCTATGTTTATCCCACAATCTTTGTGGTAATTCTATTGATGTAAATTCACATTCTGATTGAATGCACTCTGATGTCTGTATAAGCAGGTCATTTCAATTGGTAAGGAGAGATACACTGTTGGCGAGGCATTATTTCAGCCCTCTTTGTTGTCTATTGAGGATCTGAACATTGTAGAGTCACTTTTCCGTAGTGTATCATTATGTGTTCCAGCAGAAAATCAGAGGCAATTACTTGAGAATATCGTGCTTTGTGGAGGAACTACATTCATGCCTGGTATGCTTTTTGATCAAATAATAATTTTGCTGGGGGTTCATCATTTGCATAGTTCCTTGTCAGCTTTAAGATAGTAAGCTTTGTGCTACTTTGGGCAGGTTTTGATACTCGTTTCCAGAAGGAAGCAAACCTTCTTACAACCCCTTCAATTCGGCCAGCTGTAGTTAAGGCAAATTTTCACACTGATTTTGTCTTATGCAGTTATTTTGACCAAAACCGTTTGTTTTCTAAGTTGCATAACACAGTTCTTTTATCACTTAGATTTTGCAAGCTTCTTGCCTTTCCATCTTTAAAGCTATATCTAAGTATAGATTGTATGAAAGTATGTCAATGCTATTGGAGAGAGAGAGAGAGAGAGAGAGAGAGAGAGAGAGAGAGCACAAGACAATGAGCAAGAGTGGGCAGCAGTTTCACCCTCGAAAGATGCAAGTGCTAGAATGATAGAATGAAAGTACAATAGGTCTTAAGTGAGCTAGACCTCTCCCGAACTCAACTAGAGTTCATTTAACTCTAGAACTAACTCTAGAAATGGTGACATAACTTATTAATGTAGTTGTGTCCACACTACAAACCAACTAACTAAAACATTGGGCACTGCCCATAGAATTGGCAAATTCTAACACCCCCCTGTAGTGCCAATGTGGTAGAAGTACAGGAAGATCAATCACCAAAAGGTAGCAAGTTCAAGGACTTTTGAAAATCCTCAAACTTCTCATGAGGAAGTGCTTTTGTGAAAATGTTTGCAACATTCTCTTGTGTAGGGACACACATCAAACTAATCTCTCCTACATAACATCTCTCTCTGACATAATGGTAATGTATCTCAATGTGCTTCGTGCGAGCATGAAACACGGGATTCCGTGCCACTGCAATAGCACTTTGATTGTTAGAAATAATGGGTCTAGGACTCTCCAAATAAATCTATAGATTAGCCAACAATTTGCATAGCCACACACATTCCATTGTTGCAGTGAAGGTTGCCTTGCACTTAGCCTCACAAGACAAGGTAGCCACTATAGGTTGTTTCTTAGTCATGAAATGTATGAGTGGCCCAAAAAGAAAGTGCCCACTAGTGGATTGTCTAGTATTTGCATCACCAGCCCAATGTCAATCACTGTGAGCTTGTAGATGCAAGTCTCCCCTCGGGAAATAATAATGCATGTGATTGAGTACCTTTCAAATATTTGAAGATCCGCTTAATAGCTTGCCAATGTATAGTCCGTGGGTTGTGCATAAACCTGGTCACTTGAGATCGTGCATATTGAATGTCAGCGCGTGTGTTGCAAAGGTAAATAAGATAGCCAACAACTTAGGCTATAAATTGCAATATCAAACATCTCTTCACCATCATGTATGGACAACTTTAAGCTAGGCTCCATAGGAGTGCACATAGGTTTGTAATCTTGCATATTAAACCTATGTAACAACTTATTCACATACTGTGACTGTGACATGATGATACCATGCTGATTTTGGGTGAACTGAATCCCCAAATAATAGTATAGACAGCTCATATTTGACGTAGCAAATGCATATTTTAATTCAACCTTAAAATCTGCAATTTTTCCCTTTGTAGGTCTAGTGAACAGTATGCCATCTATATAAAGAATGATAATCATCAAGTCCCCCCCTTTGTTCTTAATGTAAAGAGTGGAGGTAGTCGGATTATTTTTGAACGCTTTGTTGGCCAAATAAGCATCAATTTTAGAGTACCATGCAAGGTAACTGTGAAACGTTTCACCCTTGAAATGTTTTGTGTTCAAAATGTTGCATTTCAATATGAAACATTTTACCCTTGGGCAGGTGCTAAGTGAAACGCCATGTGAAACGGCAACATAACACGTTCAAAGTACATATATTTAGCAAGTTTTTGATAGAAATTGTTGTTTTTCCTCGGAATGAAGCAGATATGTGAAATGTTGCATACTGAAATGTTTCATTACTGAAATGTGTTTTGTGTTTCATGCCTACTCAAATGGGTTTCGTGGTTACCTTGATATTGCGTATAAGGAGCTTGTTTAAGACCATAAAGAGCTTTATGCAACTTGCATATCATGTGTTCTTTTCCTTTAATCTCAAACCTTGGAGGTTGAGATACATAAACATCCTCATGTAGATCCCCATTCAAGAATGTTGTTTTAATATCCAATTGATGTACTTTCCAACCATAATGTGCAGCCATCGCAATCACACATCTCACTATACTCATATAGGATGTAGGAGCAAAAGGTTTCTCATAATCTATGCCTTTTTTCTGTACATAGCCTTTTGCAACCAACCGTGCCTTGTACTCGTCAATTGTACCATCAGCTTTACGTTTGAGTTTGAAAACCCACTTAGTGCCAATGGTATTCTTACCGGGTGGTAGATCTACAAGATCCCATATAGAGTTGGTGGCAATGGAGTCTAACTCCTACATGGCCTGCATCCAATGTACATATTACTGAGCTTCGTCCACGGAAGTAGGTGCGTCATCATCCAACAATGAGCTCATAAACACATGCTCATCACAATCATCTATTTCCGTTATATCAGTCAAATGTGCCCCCCACCATGCAAGGGCAAAGACGTTGAAGCCGAGGCAGAGATTTGGATTGAGACCATGGAGGACTACTTTACTACCGCGGGAACTACCCCTGCTAATTAGGCTATGATCACCAAGTTGAAATTGACCATGAGGCACGTCTGTGGTGGAAACAGTGTTGTAAAGACCATGGACTTGCTGAGACCTAGGAAAAGCTGAAAGAAGCTGTGCGTTGCCCCTCCCCCCCCCCCCCCCCCCCCCAATCCCCTTTTTCTCCCCTTTTTTGCATCATGTGCTGGATGCCTAGCAGCCTGTCTAGTACGCTAAGGTAATGGGATATCCATTTTACTCTCTTTAAGATTTTGTGACAGCCAGCTCGGGTCTATTTTTGTTTCATTTATAGCTGCCCTTTCATGCTAAAATGTTGCCTCTATTGCATGTGGCAAACCCTCATCAGTACCTTGCTGTTCGGAAGCACATGGAGCAGCAATAGCTTGCTGTAATAGGTTTGTCTTGCCATTTACAATAGGCACAAACTCCAAAGAAAGTGGTAAAAGGCTTTCAAAAACATAACCAATATTATATGTGATTGGCATTTGAAATTGGTCATGAGAAAATGTCGCATTTTCAGTGAATATGACATCCCTATTGACAAATACCTTCGTGTATGGGTCATACATACAATAGCCTTTGCTTTCTAAACTATAGTCAATAAAAATGCATTTTATAGCCTTATCATCAAGCTTTCATGAAGCTCTTTTGGTGTATGTGCATAGGCTATGCAACTAAACACGCGAAAGTAGTCAACTTAACGAGTCATTTCCATGAGAGTGCGATTCTTCCTTTTAGCAACTCCATTTTGTTGAGGAGTCATTCTAACAGTGGCTTGATGCGTAATGCCACAATCCAACCAATATGTCTCAAATGCACGAGACATGTAATCCCCTCCTCTATTTTGCGAACTGTCTGCACTTTTAAATATGTTTCAGTCTCAAGCCTTGCCACAAGATGTTTAAAATGCATGAATACATCAGACTTAGCCTTCATCTCATACACCCGTGTATACCTTGAGTAGTCATCAATAAATGTAACAAAATAAAGGTGCTCCCCAAGTGCACATGTTCTCATGGAATGACAAACATTAGAGTGAATAAGTTGCATTTTTTGGACGGCTTGCATTGCACCATCCTTTTTGAAGGTAAACTTGTGCATCTTGCCCAAAATACATTTTTCGCATGCGAGGTGGAGTCTCCATTGGAGGCAATGTATCTACCATATGATGCCTTTTAAGGGGCATCTGTTAGCGATGTCAGATTCTGGTCTGCTGGCCACAGTTGGACTGACCAGTCGGATTGCCACGTGGCAGTCTGACTGTACTGCACCAGTCGGCTGCATTAAAGACCTGCCTATTTCTGGCTATTTATAGCCGATCTTCTGCAGACTTCCAGCCACTTCTGATCGCAGGTTACAGGCTGGAGATTCGTGCAGATTACGTCTCTGTTTGTAGATTTCAGACTGGAGATCGTGCAGACTGCAGCGGACTTTGAGGTGAACAGCAGGTTGCATCGTCGAGGTGGAGACACGCAGTCCTGCGCACTGCGCCCGTGTACATATATGCATATCTTTGTATACAACACACTTTATACAGCAGATCTTCATCTTCCACTGTCTCTTTCTCTCTCTTCTCTCTGTTCTCTCTGCGTTCTCTCTCTCTCAGTCTTGGTCCCACGCTTCCGCATTGCTGCACTCTGACAGCATCAAATTGCCAAAGTTTATATGTCCATAACGGGCATGTCGAAGTTTTGCATTGTGCATAGTGGGTGTAAGACTAGTGATCGCTAGAGTATCATGAGATTGTCGGTCATAAGTGTCTAACAAGAGTAAACCCTTGTATAGGGTGCCGGACAACCTACATGCATAGTCTATCTCTCTATCTCTAGCAATACATTTTTTATCCTCAAAGATGACTAAAAGCTATGCTTATTGAAAGTTGAAATAGACAACAAGTTCTTTGTAATGCTAGACACAAATAATACATCTAGAAGCATGAAGTTTGAACCATATGCAGTAATAATAGTGACTGTCTCAATGCCACAGACATCATAGTTAATGCTGTTCGCATATGTGACACACTTCTAGTAGGGGCCAAATACAAAGAAGTAAACAAACACTTCCTTGAAGTGATGTGCTTTAAAGCACCATTGTCAAAATACCATGTTTGCTGCGTTTCAATAGCATTACATGTTGAATAAGCCATAAAAAGAATCGTAATTGCATGTGAGAAATGCATAATCCTCCTCTACCAAGTTGGTTGAAGCATCGCCGTCTATTGATTTGCTGGTTGATGCCTCTTCGACAACCAAACCGGAATCTTTCTTCTCCTCCTTGGCCAATCTTTTTTGGCACTCAACAATATAATGATCTGGCTTCTTGCACATTTTTCATTTTTTAAAGACTTATTCGAGTCTTGGACAGCCTTGTATGATGGCTATTCAGCTTCACCCTTTTGCTGATATTGTGCATTTTGCCTAGCTTTACCCTTGCCTTAAAACTTGGAAAACATAGCGATATCACCTAAATGCAAAGCAACATTCTTTTGAGTTTGCTCCTCTTGCAACAAGAGGCCTTCCAACTCCATGAATGTAAGGGGCTGTTGCCCCCCTTTCAATGACAACATTAAAGAGGTGTGAAAGCCAAGATATACCTTTGGAAGAGAGTTCAAGGTGAGTCACCAATTCAACATCTTGAATGATCTCATCAACATTGAGTAGCTGCTTATGCAAATCCTATATACAAGTAGGGTGATCCGTCATGCTATCACCCTCATCCATGTTTAATTTGTCAACTCTTTGCAAAGGTTGGTGATCCTGGCATCATTGTGGGTAGCAAATATACTCTCAAGTATGTTCCATGTTGGTTTTGAGGTTTTGCAAGGCCAAATGTGCGAAATGATAGCCCTTTTCCTTGACAATGCTATCAAAGAAAGCGTTGAGTATCCTTAGAATCCCATTTCCTTTGATCCTCTGTAGGAGGGGGAGGAGGAGGAGGAGCAACAATAGTAGCAACAACCTATCCTCAAGCATGACGCTGAGGTGCAAGACCTCTTGGTCTTTGCAAGTCAGCTGTGACATAGTCCCACAAATCCTTTGCAACAAGAAGTTTGCAGACCATAAAAATCCGCAATGGATAGTTGGAGCCATTAAGCTTGTCATCCCAACTGAGGACACCAAGGATATTGTTTTGATCATTGTTGCCCTAACGTGCCATGTCAGAAATGAGCAAAAATCTGCAGTCAAGTACTTCAAATCTGAAGTCTAGTGTATGTACTCCTTAGAGTACTAGAAATCCCTTAGGATTACCAAGCAAGTGCTAAATTGACACACAAATTCAAAAGTGTGTACAATGTCACCCAAATTAGCATTCAGCCATAAGAATAACAGCAATGCACTGTTGTATACTGTTGTAGTACATTTGCCTCGTAATGTGTGGCCACAAAATTACAAATTTCAGCAATTTAATGCCAATTCTCACCAAAATTTTTATGAAACACAGGGTTCTTTGCCTACACCTAGAGCACTTTAGTTGTCCACAAGTAGCACCGTAGGTCCAGGCTGAGGAAAACCAATCTTTGCCAACATGTGATGAAGCCAAACTATCCCCATAGCTGTAGAATATAAGACACAATACTCTACCTTTGTAGAAGAAAGGGCCACAATAGGTTGCTTCTTGCTGCTCCACGAGATAACTCCTGATCCAAGGGAGAAGGCATACGTGTAGTGGACCATTGCGAATACACATCACCTACTTAGCCAAAACCACTCCAACGAGAGAGAGAGTAATCCCCTCTCCATACATGATCCCATAGGAACAAGTCCTCTGTAAATAATGATGAACGTGAATTTTCCCCAAATTTACTGTTCAATCTGATTGTTGCAACAATTAAATGCTGTTGTACCACTGATTTCCTGCATTGGGATGCATGCAAGGCAAGATGCCCAAATTTCTTTTTGAAATTTCAAAGGAATTGAAGAAATTTTTATCTTATAGTTCGAATTTCTGCAGAAATGTCGCCCCGGGATGCTTGCCAGCAATAACCAGCAGCTGGAATCTGCCTCGTGATGCGTACTGAAGCAAAAAATTTGAAAAGCCCCAAATTTCTCATACCAATGTTGAAGAAATTACGCAATGTTGGCAATTTTGTGGAGGTTCACACACGAGAACTCGAATCGCTGTGCACAATTGCATGCAAGACTGCATATGGGAGTGCGTGCAGGCTGAAAACAGTAGTAGCATCTCCTCCAAAACAACTTCTTCTTTTTCTCAGGCTGTTGAACATTGGTAGGCTGCAGCAAGACCTTGTTGGAGCGACATTGGCTGATGGGGCTGTTCGGAATCTGCGTGTAGAAGCTGCTTTGATACCAAATGTTGGAAATGGAGGAAGAATGGGAGAGAAGTAACACAAGACAATGAGCAAGAGTGGGTAGCAGTTCCACACTCCAAAGATGCAAGTGCTAGAATGATAAAATGAAAGTACAATAGGTCTTAAGTAAGCTAGACCTATTCCTAACTCAACTAGAGTCATAGTTGTTAGGTATGAAAGGTACGATACTGTACAATATGATAAAATTTGGTACTAAATGGTACCTTAAGATTTTATAAGTTTTAGTACGATTATCAATATGAAAAAAAAAATCATCTTGGGTATTTTGGAGTAAAGATGATAGAATAAGTGTGTAAAGTCTAAAGACCAATGCTAGGAGAGTATATAAGATGATTACTTGAGAGTAACATGCCAAAACCTCTATGGTATATGCCTCATGCGCAATATGCGCTACAACATACAGGCTACAAGTAAATGGATGGGATTGGATACATCATACATAAATGATCATACAAATAAGAGAAGTGTAGGCTTGAGTGAGAGAGAGAGAGAGAGAGAGAGTGTGTGTGTGTGGAAGATTGATGCTTGAAAAAAAAGAGGTTGGGGGGGTGTGGCCAAAAGTACCCTATTTTTTTGTATGAAATGGTACTAATACATACCGTACGGTATGGATTGTACCGTATTATGTATGGAGACAACTATGACTAGAGTTCATTCAACTCTAGAACTAACTCTAGAAGTGGTGACACAACTTATTAATGTAGTTGTGTCACACTACAAACCAACTAACTAAAACATTGGGCACTACCCATAGAATTGGCAAATTCTAACGAATGGTTCACATAATGGTCTTTTAATTTTTGTTAAGATGTTTTAGAAGAGAAAATTAGGAAGTTTTATAGATGTTAATTATTACTTAAACAGAGTAGAAGGAATAATGCCCAGTGAAAGGTAAATGGTCTTGCCTGTTATAGGTCAGAAGCTGTGATGAAAATATCCAAGTTAGAAACTAGCTGTAGTCGGAGTACCATCAAGAAATGATTATTGCTCTGTTGTTTCAGAGCTGTTCAGCTCAAAATCCATATCACTTGTACAAATATCAAATTCAATTTCTTGTTATCCCGTGTACACGACCTCTTAGAAAATACACAGTTGCATAATTCTTCTGCAACTAAGTTTTAGTACTTGCAGAAGATGATGAAACAAACTAACTTGTTTTCACCAGTAATTACAAGGCTCTTGTAGCTGCTCTTTGCATTAAACATTGGTTGCTTTGTCAGAAAGACTTGGTTGTTGCTAGTTCTGGAATTTCCTTTTTTCATCTGTTAGCTGAACTCACATTCTGATTATTTTTGTGACTGCAACCACTAACAGTCTCCTGAATACATTCTGGAATTTCCTTGGTTGTTGCTAGTTCTGGAATTTCCTTTTTTCATCTGTTAGCTGAACTCACGTTCTGATTCTTTTGTGACTGCAACCACTAACAGCCTCCTGAATACATGCCGGAGGACACATTAAGATACTCAGCATGGATGGGGGGTGCAATTCTTGCAAAAGTGGTATTTCCTCAAAACCAGCATATCACCAAATCAGAATATGATGAATCGGGTCCAAGCATTGTCCACAAGAAATGCTTTTAGGGTAACACTTCCCTTATATGCAGAACTCAGTGGACTGCATCCAGCTTGATTACAGCCTTACAACCCTCGTCAATATTGGTGCTCTTGCAGGTTAAATGGGGTGCAAATTATGCATGCATGGAGAAAGCCAGAAAGCCATTTATATGGAATACCTCCTGGAGTGAATTTATGAGTACTTGTCTCTGCAGAATGGAGAAGGCAATCCTGGGACACACCTCCCATCCCAGCTTTACACTTGACTCTTCATCACAAAGCAACAATGTAACAACTCTACACTTTACTCTTCATCACAAAAGAACAATGTAACATAGAACATACAAAAAATGCAGTCTTAAGTGTACTCTTGTTTTTTGTCATGGCAAGTTCTACCTCTCTGTCAGGGTGTTCATTTCACCTACACTGTTTTGGTGACACAGAGAGATGACCCAGGGTGGGGGGGTTTTGGGGAGGGAGCGGGGGGGCGCTTATAGTTTCTTACTGCAGTTGTCTTAAATCTATCCTTGAAGTTTTCAAACTTAAATTGTGCGAAGCTCCAAGCTTGAGATGAAACTTGAATAGAGAATAGAGATTGATAATACTGTTGGATTGACGTTCCTCAAGCAACCTGTTGATTTTTGTTCATACTAATATGGAGTGATGAACATAAATGCATCGGACTATTCGTTTTAACTAAGCTAACCAGTTGGGTGTTACCACTGGAAGTCAACATTTAATTAGTCTACTCATCTCAATTTCAACTAGCTCATTTTGTAAGAGCAACATGCCATCTTTTTATTGATTCTATTCCTAGTTGGGCCACAAACCTGATGTTGAACTTCTGGATTTGTTGCTTTGTTGCAACATAGTGCCTCATGGTTGTTAGATACTGTTTGAATGCTTTCTTGTAATGGTTTTATTCAGGTATGTTTGGTTGATTGTCTAATAGAAAGTTTGGCTCTCTCCTCTCCGACTAGGTGGATGTAAGAGTTTGTTATAAATGAGGGATATAAAACAGGTTAGGTACCTTGATGTTGGGATTATATGTTTGATAGGTCCAATCCAGAGCCTCCCCAAGTCTCTACAATTTTGATGAATTCAATCCTTTAGATGGAAGGGTCATTGACTAGGGACCTTGTGGCTATCAGGATATACAAGAGACATATCTTATTTCATCTCATGCCATGAGAGAAGGGTCATTGAGACTCCTGCTTATTTGGGGATTTAATGACACTCCAAGTCACTATTATTTGTCCTTAGTGTCTCTTAACACTTGTAGTAGCCCTCCTCTTGATGTCTCATAACACTTGTAGTCCTCCTCTCGAGGTCTTGAGCTAGGTGACAATTCCAAGGGCAATGCATTCGTGTCTCCTTTGCTTGATATTTAGAGTAAATGTATTTAGGCTCATCTCGACAAAGCTAAGCCAACTCTCCTACTTTGAACTAACATAGAGATACATATGCCCTTTATGGTTAAAGGTATCATTTAATGTCCTTAAAGATCTTTGATGAACAAATCCTTGGGAAAGGCCTAGATCCTACTCGAATTCCAATCTCTAATTGGATTGAGAATCATTGTTCTATAACATTAAATTTTCTCTAGTAAATTATCCCATTCAAGACACCATCATCGTAGCCTTATTTGAGCCAATGTTGTGGGATGGCTTGGGCCATTATAATTGAATCATTATGTGCCCTTATTTGAGGCTTTTAAGCCTCCATCTTCAAGTATCTTGGGGTAGGTTCATTAAAGTCTACAACTTTCCCATTGAGCTTACTATCTTTAGGAAAAATATATTCTAAGACGTGTGTGTGTTACAATTTGCTTTTCACTTCTACCCATGCTCTAATTATACTTTACAATGAGATAGCACTTCAATTGTACTTAGCAAATAGGTCTCATAGGCCATCTTTTTCTCACATGGATCACACACACACACGCACACACGCACGCACACACGCACGCACGCACGCACGCAGACCTATTGAATTTCTTCAAGTTTTGCATTGTTAAATAGTAGATGAAATTGGTAGAGTTTATTTCATGTTTTCATTCACATTGAGTTAAAAGTCTTTTCAAAGAGAGGATATTGATTAAGGGGAGAGAATTTTATGCTTTAATGATTGTTGCTACATACTTGTTCTTGAAAGCCATACCAAACAATGCAGCTTAGGTATGACAGAAGGTTTATCTTACATTAGGGTCTCTTGGGCCTTACACGTCTAAGATGTTATAATCTTGAGATGAAAAACTTCTACAATTCCTCCTTGGAAACAAGGTCTTGCACAATTAGGTGCATTAGTAATAAAGGATTTGTTAGTAAGGCTTCATCAATAATGCCCAAGCACCCTTGTAATATTGGTTGAATGAAAGCCTCCCAAATGACCTTAGAATTTGCAATCTCACTTGTCTAATGCAAAGAGTGAAGAAAGCACAACAAGGGCTAAGGTAGTGAAGCTATTAGCACTTTGCTGGCCATAGTCATGCTAGGTGTTAGAAAGTCCAATTGTACTCTGAGTTAATAGCTTTCCTCAAATGTGGAAAATAAATGGTATCACTTTTGTTGCTTAAGAGCAATAAGTGTCTCAAATGACAACTAAAGTATGCCAACAAAGTTTTTTGAGGACTTAGTGGGATAGCTTTTGAGGTTTCTCTTATGTGATTATGGTTATGGAGTATTACATGGCCAGAATCCAAAGGACAAGTGCTAGTTGATAAGGGCACCTATGTCTAAGCAAAAGTATGCTTTGGATGCATATGGAGTCTTAAGAAGCGGCTTTTGGCATTTGATGCAAAGAGAATGAGAAAGGATACAACATGAGAAATCTCTAAGGAAATTTGGCTATTAGACTTGTGGTCTTTGTGCCATTGAGTTTGACATGATTGGCATGGAAAAAGTGTCCATTTTCCCCTTGGCTACTTGCCCTTTGGGAAGGAGCCAAAACTTTAAATGACTTCTCCTATTTGAAAGGGCTCATCAAAGATGCGGTCATATCTAACTCTTGCTCCTTTGTCAAATCCTGACTCTCTTATACCTCAATGATGCATGTACCTTAAGAGAAAAGTATAATATATGTCATGTAGAAAAGCCCTTCTTAGTGTGAATCTCCTCTCTTATCATGTGCATGCTTACACTATCCATGATTTTTCCTCGATGATGCATGGGCCTTAAGAGGAAAGTATAATATATATCATGTAGAAAAATCCTTCTTAGCCTCAATCTCTTCTCTTGTCATGTGGGTCTTCACACTATCCATGTTCATCTTTGTTGTCTCTCTCTCTTTTGAGTGCTACTAGGGAGGCCATGGTTTGCCCTCCATCTTCGTAAGAGTGGCTCTCTATTCTACCTCTCCCTTAACGTAGAGTCAATATCTAAAGCCAAATATCTAGATTGTTGGTTGCTTGTCCTCTCGACGTCATAAGCTCCCAATGTACGGGAGCAACTTATTATTCTCATCATCAATGGGATATTAATCAAGTTGACCTCTTTCCATCTCTATCATTATAAGCTAGTTTAATGTATTGTGAGGCATGATAACGCCTAGCAATAGTCTTGTCAAAAGGCTAGTAATTCTCCCAAAATGTTCCAATCTCTTAGAATATATGAATCCCGAGAGAGAGAGAGAGAGAGAGAGAGAGAGAGAGAGAGAGAGAGAGAGAGAGAGAGAGAGAGAGAGAGAGAGAGAGAGAGAGAGAGAGAGAGAGAGAGAGAGAGAGAGAGAGAGAGAGAGAGAGAGAGAGAGAGAGAGAGATGTAATTAGCTAGTAGACATACCAAATAGAATTATAACATCTAAGTTTGGATATGAACTCTTATGGAGCTAGCGAACCCTTTTGATCAATTGCAACATTGATCCCCATATACTAGAGGGCGTGTTAAAATTTGTTTGATAATTTGCAACATCCCTTTTCTCTTTTCATTTATTACATGCATAAACCACCAAGAAACTCATGAGAGTATCATCCATCCTTATGGTAGTCAAAAGAGAATGGCTAATATCATGATGCCCCAATTCTAAACTACATCAATCCTTTGCTCTACCATGTGGATGCAAAGTGTTGTATGAATTCATGTATGTAGCCCAATCAACACTTGTAACGACTCTATACCATTTGCTAAGAGATTGTTTTGTTTGAGAAAGATAACAAATGTGTCCTCAAACTAGAGCTTTTTTGAGGTTTGAGTAGACTCTTAAACTAATGGTAGAAGGGACCATTGAATTAGGTGACATTGAATGACTATCCTCATGGCTTGTGACCAAGTTTGGCAAACTAGTGAGGTTCCTTTACCTCTTCTTATCCTCTCTACCTCCTCCCATAGTGCCATGGTACAAGATTAATATAGGGGGGATAAAACAATATTTGAGAAATTGTGTTTTTATTGTTCGATCGATAAATTTGGTTCGAGAAGGTTATTAGCTAGTAGCCATAATTTAAGAACAACCTATTGATACGCATGTTTTGAGGGTCATTTTCTTTGCCCAATTGTTACTCATATTTGAATAATACCCTTCTTGATAGGATGCTCCAACTAAGTTGACAAAACTTTCTCATGTTGAGGGTTTGATCTTTATTTGATGACTTAAAAGTTTAAAAGTGTGTATGTAGAGTGGGAAGCCTCCACATGTCAGGTTATACAAATTGTTACTGTGGTAGCTATCTTAGTTTTTAGTGAGTCTCCACTATTACCATACAACTACTTGCTTTGATGATGTCCTTTCTCTTGATCTTTATGTTGAGTTCACTGTAATGGAGCTTCTGTGTAGAGATGCAGGTTGAGAGAGAGAAGTGATAGAGACACACGATTTGTGGTATTGAAGAGTGTACCTCAATAATGATTTTAGATAGGTATATGTACTATGTACAGCCTGGCCCTTACGGGCGGACACGGGCATTGCCCTTTATCCCAACAACCTCCCCCCTAAAGGCATTGTGCCCAAAGGTAGAGGCAAAGAATTAGCTAAGTCTAAGTATGTACAAAGCTGAAGAGACTATACCTATCCAATACCCATCATTTGCCGGCAATGGGCAAACCTCTCTGCTGGAAGACCCTTTGTGAGAAGGTCTGCATCAGGGTTATCATCAGTGTGCACCTTGATCAGCTCAATGCTCTTGCTGTCAAGTACCTCTCTAATGAAATGATATTTCATCTATATGTGTTTTGTCTTTGCATGAAAGATAGGGTTCTGTGCTAACATGATAGCACTCTGACTATCATAGTGGAGAACAGGAGCCTCAGTAATCCCAAGCTCATCAACCAAACCTGACAGCCATAAGGTCTCTTTGCATGCCTCAGTGGCAGCCACATACTCTGCCTCCGCAGTAGATAGTGCAACACACTTATGTAGCCTGGATATCCAAAAAACAGATCCCCTTGTGAAGTTAAACACATATCCTGAAGTGGACTTCCTGTAGTTCACATGTCCAACATAGTTTGCATCTGTAAAGCCAACGACAGATACCTTATGCTTACCAAAGTAGATGCACAAATCCTTTGTGCCCTTGAGGTATCTCATAATATCTTTCACTGCTTCCCAATGCTTTTTGCTAGGGTTTGCCATGTACTTGCTAACCACTCCCACTGCAAAGGCAATGTCTGGACGTGTAGCAACCATAACATACATCAAATTGCCAACAGCTGAAGTATACGAAATCTTGGCCATTTCAGCCTTTTCGATATGTAATTATTGTCATTGTGGGGTCATTGATAGTTATTAAAATAATAACCAGAACACCATAGGTTGATCCAACCAATTTATAAACTCTATTTTTGATTCAAAAGAAATTAAAAAGAGAAAAATTTGTGGGAATCCAATGGGAGCATAGAGGATTAGATGTTTCCTGTGGCCTGGTCATCACCTAGAAGATTTCTTAGCATGTATAAACAGATTTTGTGGATACACTTGCACAGATTACAGTTGACAGCTACGAAAACAAACCTATAATTCTTGTTCGTGGGACAATGCCAATAGATAGATAATGTTTGTCTCATTGGTTTAGCTAAGACAATTAAAGGCATGTGAAAACAAATTAGGCGAGAGACCAATAGAAATCCATTATCTATTCTACGGCAAGCTATACGTGAGGTGAATCCCTTTGAAAAGAAAACCTTTTTATTTAAAAATGATTTTTTGAATATTGGATAAATATCATCAGATGTAGAGCTATCCTTTGCACTGAGTTTCACATATGGAGGCAATGGAACTTTGATTGCTTGCCCGCCCCGCCCCCCCCATATTGAAACGTTCCAAAATCTTGGATACATGCTCTTGTTGAGATAGATAGAGTAACCCCTTCGATCTATCTCTGAGTATCCACATCCCAAGAATGTGATTGGCATCATCAAGATTATTCATGTCAAAGTTTCCATCAATACTTTGCTTCAATGAATCCAAGGCATAAGTATCCGTGCCAGCAATCACCATGTCATTAACATACAAAACCAAGATAATCAAGCTGCCATCTATTGCCTTCTTGGTGTACAAGCAGTGATCAACTTGACTTCTGTGTGAAAGCCTTGAGACTATATGAAAGTATCAAACTTATGATACCATTCCCTTGGTGCCTATTTCAGCCCATACAAACTCCGTTTTAGTTTACAGACCATCTTCTCTTTGCCTTTAGCAACAAAACCCTCAGGCTGATGCATATATACGTCCTCATGCAGATCACCATGTAAATATACAGTCTTTACATCCATCTGTATGAGCTCCATATCCTCAGCTGTAACCAAGGCCAAAATGGTTCTCAAGGTAGTCATCTTGACTATAGGAGAGAAGATCTCATCAAAGTCAATTCCATATTCCTGCTTGTACCCCTTTGCAACTAACTATGCTTTGTACTTTGGTGAAGAACTCGAAGTGACCTTCATCTTGTAAACCCACTTGCATGGAAGAGTTTTTTGCCCTTTAGGTAGCTATACCAAGTTCCAAGTACCATTCTTATCAAGTTATTCCATTTCCAACAGCATGGTCTTGAACCACTTCTTGCTGTCTAGTCTAGTCATTACTTCCTTGAAGCATAACAACTCACCACAATCTGTCAACATGACATAATTTGCAGCATACTGTGCACCAGGAGCAGACATGTGAGGTGATCTCGATGGTCGAGTCGACCTACGGAGTGAAGACTCAGCATTTGTTGGCTACTGGGCCTGTAAATTTGCATTTAGAAGTTGTTGTCTTGAAATACAGGTATGTAATTCTACATATAGAGGTTGTCCTGAAATGTGAGCATGCTATCTTGACAATTCAAGCTGTCCTAACTCCATGTTTTCAAGCTGAAACTGTGCTGTATCATGAGAAATACCTTGTTGCTCATTTCCAGCACAATTTCCTGCATTTTCAGGAGTATTTACAACATGTATACACTGTTGTCCACTAGGCACAAATGACTGTCTAAAAGGTACATCCTCCCTGAAAACAACCCTTTTGACTTCCTCAGACTTCTCAAGTTGCTTATGCATGCGATCTTCACGGAAGATGACATCATTGCTGCATACCATCTTTCTTTTCTGGGGATCCCAAAGTCTATACCCCATCTCACCCTCGTCACTGTATCCTAGAAATATGCATTTACATGACTTTGGTTCCAATTTGTTGCATTTTTCTTTCCGTATGTGCACAAAAGCCTCAAAACCAAACACTCCCAAATGAGCATAAGAAGGTGGCTTGCCCGACCACTCTTCCTGAGGGACTCCCCCCCCCCAAAGACTTGTTCAGTGACCTGTTAATCAGATGAATGACTGTCATAACAGCCTCTGCCCAAAAGCCATTGGGTAATGCAGCATCAGAGAGCATCGTACAGACCTTATCTTATATGGTCCGATTCATACACTATGCAACTCCATTTTGGGGTGGATTATGAGGGGTATTGAGCTCCCTCTTTATCCCCTTGCTGTCACAAAATGCTTGAAAGGCTTTGGACACATACTCCCCACCGTTGTCAGAGTGAAGACACTTAAGTGTCTTATCAGTTTGATTCTCAACCAATGCCAAGAATTTCTGAAACTTGGCAAGCACTTCGTCCTTGCTACGAATAGGGTAAACCCATACCTTCCGTGTAGCATCATCGACAAATGTGGCAAAATATTTCTTTTCTCCTAGAGATAATCCTGGCATCTGACATACATCAAAATGTACTAACTCTAGAGGCAAAGATTTCATTGAAAGAGACTTTTTATGAGATGTTTGCGCATGCTTACCATAAACACAATGATCACAGTGCTCAAAATCAGCATAACGAAGACAATGTAAGTAACCCAAACGAGAAAGTACTTTCATTCATATTTGACTCATGTATCCCAACCCACCATGCCACAAGGAAACACTTGGCTGCTCGGTCAGTGCAACAACATGGTCATGCACACTAGATACATGAAGTGGATACAAAGTATCACTCTTACAACCTCTCACAATAGCCCTAGATTGTTGAGATATCGAGCTCCACTCGTGATATGCCAGGGTGACCGTTGTGCATTTATGTCACCGACTTGCAGATGTGGTTGGTACACCGCTCATGAATAATAGCTAGATGACATCTATCCTTATCTACTCTAGTTCGTGGCTCAGTTAGTATGCCACCTTAGTTAGTTGAGTTTGGTTTGAAACCCATATATAGGGTTCTTCTATTTCTTTTGTACTAGAGTTCTTTTTGGCTTATACAACTAAGAAGAGGAAAACTGTTTTCAGCCTCCACCCTTGTGTGTATTCCCCCATTGTGCAAGAGGCGGAAGTTTTCTGCACGCACTCAGGAAAAGGCCTTGTTTTATGCTGTGCGACCACTGTTCTACAGGTCGGTGAAAAGTTATCACAGGAATTGCATCGTATGCTTGTGTGCAGAGGCATTGGGAGTTACAGAATCATCATTGGCTCCTGTTTATGCAAAATCGTCACTAGGAAGTGACTGTGTGGTCAAATACCACTTTCGTCAGTTTTGCAGATTTGCCATTGTGAGGGTGAAGCTGTGCTTTTTGCAGTGACAGAATTTTTTACAGTGTTCTGTAATGGCGTCTGATTCTCTTTCACAGATTGTAACTGAAAAGCTTGACAAGAACAACTTCCAAGCATGGAAGTTTAGAATGACGAATTTCCTTATGGGAAAAGGATATTGGGAATTTGTTGCAGGAAATGAAGAAGAACCAGTTCTTCCTGATGTTCCCAATCAACAGCAAATGCAGGCATTTAAAGCATGGCATGAGAGAGCCAGGAAAGTTATGTACTGGCTGTCTATCAGTATTTCAGACTCTATGATTGTGCATATTCAGGATGCAAGTACGCCAAAGGAGGCATGGGATACTTTGTCAAAAATGTATAGCACAAATACGCAAGCCAGAAAAATGCAGCTCAAGCAAGAGTTGCATAATGTGCAAAGAGAAAGTATGAGCATCAATGAATACCACATGAAGGTGAAGAAGATTGCAGATGCACTTGCTTCCATTGGGTCGCCAGTGGAAGATGATGATTTAGTTTCTGTGACCTTGAATGGTCTAGGAAAGGATTATGCACAGTTCCGAACATCCATTTCCGTCCGTGAAAGATTTTCTGATTTTGAGGAGTTGATTGCTCTTCTAATTTCTGAGGAGCAGAGAAATGGTGGTGCATCTTCGTCAGGAGGAACTTCAAAAGAAGCTGTCTTCTACTCAAATGTAGAAAGAGGTAGAGGCAGAGGTAGAGGAGGCCGATCTGGAGGCCGTGGTAGAAATCAGAATATGCAGCAAACTCAAGAAAACCAGTCCTATGGAGGAGGACGTGGTAACTCTAGAGGCAGGGGGAGCCAAAGAGGTCGTGGTGGATGGCAAAGAGGCCAAAATGCAAACAGTAATGTTGAATGCTACTACTGTGGTAAAATGGGGCATATGGCTAAAGACTGTT
Organism: Lygodium microphyllum; assembly: GCF_053477565.2. Classification (NCBI taxonomy): domain Eukaryota; kingdom Viridiplantae; phylum Streptophyta; class Polypodiopsida; order Schizaeales; family Lygodiaceae; genus Lygodium; species Lygodium microphyllum. The sequence goes on along the minus strand of NC_141162.1, from coordinate 35,838,566 downwards.
ATAAAAAGCAGAATGACATCATGAATGAAAAATTGCAACAAGGGAATTATGCATCTTCTAGAAGATAGGGTGATGACAGAAATGAGCATTTGTTTATGGTGCAGTACATGAACAATTCTGTGACAAGTGTAGAAGAAAGAAACGATCTATGGTATGTTGACTCAGGTGCATCAAACCACATGACAGGTCATGCAGAATGGATGGAGGATGTAAGAAAAGTGGAAAAATCAGGATTTGTGGAGACTGGTGATGATACTGCACATCCTATTGTGCAGATTGGAAAAATTCCTTTGTCTATGCAGGATAGGAAAAAGAAATACTTGTCAAATGTATTTCATGTCTCGAATATCACCAAGAATCTGGTTTCTATTGGTCAAATGGTTGAGCAGGGCTTGCAGGTCAGTTTCCTCATGGATGCTTTGTTGAGGATATGAAAAATAAAGGTCGCTTGATAGCAAAAGGAAAGAAGAAGGGCAGAATGTTTACGTTGGATGCAGACATGCCTGAATTGAGTGCAGCAATGTTTGCACATGGGACCGGTATAGTTGCAGATATTGATATCTGGCATAAACGCATTGGTCATGTTAATGTACATCGACTTAAATCAATGCAGGCCCAAAATATTGTTACAGGATTGCCTAAATTCAAGGTTGCATAAATGCATAAGGTATGTGAAGCCTGTCAATTTGGAAAACAGGCAGGGAAACCATTTCCTAGATATGTTCAAGAGAGTAAGAAGCCATTGGAGTTAATCCACTCTGATGTGTGGACTACTAAAGCTATATCTCTTGGAGGCTGTCATTATTTTGTCACTTTTATTGATGACTATAGCAGAAAAGTTTGGGTGTATTTCATGAAAAAGAATAGTGAAGTTTTTGGGCATTTCAAAACTCTTAAAGCTATGGTTGAAAAAGAAACAGGCCTGTAGATAAAATGCCTAAGGTCAGATGGAGGGGGAGAGTACCTCTCAAATGAGTTTGCAAGGTTCCTACAGGAGCATGGCATAAAGCAGCAATATTCATGCAGTCATACTCCACAACAAAATGGAATTGCAGAAAGAAAAAACAGGCATATAGGAGAGGTATCTCGTGCTATGCTCAACGAAAAAGACTTGCCAGATTTTTATTGGGCTGAGGCAATTGCTACAGCAGTCTACATAATGAACAGGACTCCCACTGCAGCAATACATGGCATGACTCCAGAGGAGAGGTATACTGGTAGGAAACCAGATATTTCTCATTTGAAAATTTTTGGCTGCATTGCCTATGTTCATGTGCCAGATGAGTTGAGATCCAAGTTGGATCCAAAAGCTGAGAAGTGCATATTTATTGGTTATTCTTTGCAGCAAAAAGGGTATAGAAGCTATAACCCTTCTACTCGTAAGTTTACAGTGAGCAGAGATGTTGTTTTTGATGAGATGAGTAGCTGGTATAAACCAGTAAATGTGATTGATAATGTAGATGCACAAAATGGTAATGTTGCACAGAATTCTCAGCAGCAGTCACAAGATATTAGTGGACTTGGAGCGTCCTCTAGCAGTGGTTCACAGTCTTCGCCATGGACAGGCAGATTGAGATCAGGAGAATCTTCTCAAGGCAGTGCAAATAGTGGTATGCAGGTATCACGAAAAGGAAAATAGAAGGTAGATCAGCCCATGTTTGATGTGAATGCAGGTCACTCTTATGTGGATGGTGAATCCAGTGGCTCAGAACAAAGCATTGATAATGAGTTGGGTATTCCTTCTATTGTTACACCTGGAGTAAGGAAGACCAGGGATGTTTTGAGAGCATCTGGGAGTGAACCTACTTTGCACAGGTCTAC